>NC_133821.1:67674868-68300838 GCF_047830755.1 Zonotrichia albicollis | reverse complement strand
TATGGCAGCAGAAACAGAATAAGCAGGTTGGCAGTTTCACTCTTTAGTGGATACAGATGCTTAGAAAATTAAATCACATGAACAGCCAATCCATAAAAAAATTATGTGCCCAGGACTAAGGTACTTGTCTGTTGTGTCATGGTCATGGTCCTGCAGGTGCTCTTGGAACATGGCAGACAGAGTGAGATATCTTTATATAGTTCGAGGAGAAAAATGATTAGGATGAATGTCATCACCTTGCAATTCCCGCTGACATGCACAGGGTAAGGGCCACTGCTCAGCCTGTGCAGAGAGGCCTGTTGATCTGCCACAGCTTGCTCTGACAGCTAGTGACAGACCTGGACCTGCATGAGGTGTCATAATTAACCCAGGATGCCAGAACTCCTTCAGAAGTCCAGGGTATAGCACTTTTGTAGGATTTAACTGACAGGTAAGAACCCCTGTTTTCAAAACTTGCTGATCTACAACGAAATGGCAGATAAGCTTTCAAAAACATAAAAAAAAATATCCTCGCAAAATTCAGAAATTTGACCATGCCCCCAAAAGTTTCTTTTTATTGTTTTCATGTGAGGAAAATAAGCCCGAGGATCCTTCCCAGACCCACAGGGCCAATTTCAACCTCAGCATGAAGCCATCTCTACCAGCAGATGTTTAATTTATTGCACTGAACTGCTGGAACATCATATTTGAGGCCGCTTCTTTGATTGATATGTGAAAGTTAAGAAGAACCCAACCAAAATACCACAAGCCCAAAGGAAACAGATCTTGTTTTGCTGTCAACAGCCTGACAGAGAATGAGGCCCCATTTTCCCTACGAGCTATCAAAGACTGACTTGATCAAGTCATATGAGATAAACGGAGATGACACGGTCGTGCTGGGACAGGAAACACGCCTCCAGCAGCAGCAACAGAGTATGTGTGTGTGTGTGTGTGTGTGTGTTTGCTGAGGAAAGGGCAAGGGTCTTGTTGTCTCAGGCTGCAGCTTTCTGCCTCAAAAGGCTTTTGTGAGCAAGTGTGAACATGCTGGGTCTTTGCTATCCCAGCCATTGATTGGGGTGGGAAAGCAGGACCTTCTCCAGAGACAGCAGCCCATGTACTGCAGGGAAAATAACTCTGGTTTGGGTTTTTAATTGCTTTTTGTAGTAATAAAGCTGAAAACACCAGTCTGTTTGAAACTTTTAATTAAAACACTCAAGTGAGCCAGAGATGTTTTCTTAAGTGATAGATGCCCTTAGTAGGACCTCAAGAAGTAGGGTCCTGTCTGTTCTGGGTTTCTCATTGCTCTGGCTGAAGCAGGAGAGTAAGTGGTAATTATCAGGCTATTCTGGCATTACAGCTTTTCTCCAGCAAAAATCCCATCCTAGACTTAAGACAAGGTTGGTCAATACGGACATGCTTCTGTTTGGTTTTCAATAAAACAATTTTTGAACAAAAATGTTCTGAAAGCATTTCCTTGGGTCACATGCTTTTGCAGTGTGCTCAAATGTGGATAGTAGTAAGTGCTTTTCCAGCAATAAAGTATTCTGCATTTTCAGTCAAATATCTGGGGGAAAAGTGTTTAAAACTTGCAAAGTATAAAGGAGAACCTGCTCCTGCAGTCAGATAAACCTACACTGAAGAGTTGCTTTCAACATTTTAATGGCAGTTTTTATTTCGTGTCTAGATACTGGTTTGAGGGTGAAAATGTTTCGCAAATGTATTTTTGACAGGATAACTCCTGAGGCACTGAGATAAAGGCAAATAATATGGAGACAGGAGATGTGACTTCATTCTGCTTTGTGAAAGCATTTTGGCTTTTTCCCAGTCTGGAACAAAAACAGCTTTAGGCTCCCTCATAAGTCTGTCCCATAGCATTGTCACTTCCTGCCTAGTCAGATAGAAGTATTCACCAGGTGGCTGGTTTTTTTAGCAGTTTGGTGGATTATTGAGAAACTGAGGAATGAACTATGAAAAGGAATAGCACACCCATGCAAATTCACTAGATGACCTCATCTTTCATGTTATATTCAATTCATCTGACCCTGGCTGTGATGCTTCTATTTCCAGCCCACCACAGGCAATTTAATTGATGATATACAAGTGCCCCAGAGTTTTCCTGCTTTCAGCTCTTTCAAGCACACATGGAAAAAAGAAACCATCATCTTCCTGGAAAAGATTATGTGGCCAGTGGGAATCAGAGTATGTCTGTAACATTTTTTCAGAGCCTCTTGTAGCTATTGGAAGGACTTCTCATGGGCTAGAACAAGAGCCTTTCAATTCCCCCAGGCATGTGTTGAAAGCTGTGTTCAGACTCAGGACAGCACCAGCTACCTTAAAGTGAGAATCAGAACTTTTCATCCTGAATATGCAGAATTAGAAGCATCTATTGAAAAAGATAAAGCAATTCAGATACTGTTTTCAGGTTACCATTCTTAATGTTGAAGGATCTTGACCATAGGATGTAGAGCTCTCACATGCAGGGCAGGAGATGGATTTTGTCAAGGAGAAGTCTGCTCCCTTCCCTGAGGTCGTGGAAAATGGGGACACCTGCATGTCACCAAGGTGTCTACATTCATGTGGGGACAGGCTGTAGCCTCCAGACTTCTTGCAGTGTGGGAAACCTCAAACATCTCAAAGACTGGTTAATCTTCCACATCTTCATAACCAGCTTGGATGCAGGATGAGAAGAAATAGGAAATAAGCTTGTCAATGGCACTAAACTGGGGGAAGCTGTTGACTCCCTCCAAGGCAGAGAGAGACGTTGACAAATGAGAAGACTGAGCAATCACCATGTAAGTGTTGGATGGGGCACCTGGGTTGGGGCAGCCCTGGATGTAGGTACACACCGGGGAATGAGATGCTGGAAAGCAGAGCCACTGAAAGGGACATGGAGGTCCTGGTCAATGGCAAGCTGAACCTGAGCCAGCAGTGCCCTGGCAGCCAGGAGGGCCAACCCTGTCCTGAGGGGCATCAGGCACAGCATGGCCAGCCAGGCAAGGGAGGGGATTGTCCTGCTCTGCTCTGGGCTGGGGCAGCCTCACCTCCAGTGCTGGGGGCAGCTCTGGTGCCACAACATAACAAAGTTAAACCACTAGAGAGCATGCAAGGGAGGCCGTGAGGATGGTGAAGGGCCAAGAGGAGAAGCTGCATGAGGAGCAGCTGAGGTCACTTGGTCAGTTCAGCCTGAGGAAAAGAGACTGAGGGGAGACCTCACTGCAATCTGTAACTTCCTCATGAGGGGAAGCAGAGAGGCAGACAATGATCTTTTCCCTGTGGCACCCTGAGGAATGGTCTGAAGCTGTGTCCAGGAGAGTTTAGCTTAGATATTACAAGAAAGTTCTTCACCAAGAAGGTGGTTGAGCACTTGAACAAGCTCCCCAGGGAAGTGGTCACAGCACCAAGTGTGACAAAGTTCAAGAAGCATTTGGACAATGCTCTCAGGCACATGGTGTGATTCTTGGGTGTCCTGAGGAGAGCCAGGAGTTGGACTTTGATGGTTCTTCTGGATCTCTTCCAACTCAGACTATTCTATGATTGTATGAAACCTCTGTCATAACAAACATTAACCTTTCTTTGTATTTCACTGCTCATGACATAAATTTTTCAGTCTATTTTAGGACTAGTGAATTTCAGTAAAATCACAACAGCTTCCTTGAATTAACCAACATATGATCTGTAGACAGATCTGAATTTTAGAATTTATTCTTTCCCTGTTTGAGAGGAAGATGTCTACTTAGTGTTTCTTCAAAGACACAGAGAAAAACACTCTTTTGGTGAATTTTATTAGGGTAAAAATATGTTCATCATGAAAGGAAATGTCGCACATGCTTTGCAGCACACACACTGCAATTCCAGGTAGCCAGAGCTTTCTTCTGGAATGAAATTAGGCAACAGCATAATTCATTTCATGCACCACATGTGCTTTCTTTCATTTCAAGGATTTCATTGTGCTTTGCAAATGTCAATTGCTTAAGGCACACAGTTCAAGTAGGTATAATTTATGGTTTTTCATTATATTTATTACCGAGATCATTTAAGTGGAACCCAGGTGTTCTGGGATAGAAGCCCTTCCTCCTCAGCAGGCAGCACTCCCTGGCCCTCAGGGAGAGACCATTCTCTTCAAAGTGATTCCTAGGAATTCATTTCCTCAGCCTGTGATTAGGTTTTCTAGCTTTCCTCAGTTCTGAACTGTGGTCTTTTACATTTATCCAGCTGGGCATACATCTGAGTACTGGGGGCATGGATGCACAAATTGACAATCCTGATAAGATTTCTTCTTATGTGTAGAAGTATGAAATGAATATCTACTTCCCTGTTGACTCCACATCAAGTGGGACATTTTTCAGTCCTTTCTTTAGACTGAATGTGAGAGGATAAAGAATAAGTTTTCATGCCTGAGAGTGAGTATTTTATCTGCATTTGACTTTGCAAAATGTTTAGGCTGCTTTAATTCTAACCTCCTGGTTTTGCTCATTCATGAGGGTGAGAATTGAGAAAAAGATTCCCGGGGCTTTAAAAGTGACTGAACCACATTGATTTTGCTCTGTAAAATTATTTTACAGAAATAGAGTAGCTAACTCTTTTAACTCCATAGTTTTCTACATTACTACTTTTAGTCATGCTTTGAAGTGAATACCCAGCTGTGTTCCAAGCAGTGCCAGTGCAGTTAAGTCCCAATTTATAAATCTATTCTTATTATTGATGGCAATGTGCATCTTTTAGCATTTGTCAAGATGAATATGAAACATCAAAAGTTAGGCTATATGTATGGCTATCTTTTACTTACCCCTTTGAGTTTCCACATAGAATCTGGACAAAATACCACTTTCCATTATTTGACCTCTGTTATGTTGAATGGAGATGGGAAAACATCATCAGTGTTTTGAGAGAAGTCTTAGCAAGGGACCAGGGATTCTGGAAAAATCAAAAGAAAATATGTATTGAATGGATGTATATAAAATTGTTTTCCTTAGGTTTATGGTTTAATTGATTCCCAGGTCTTCTGTCTTTAATAAATGGCTTCATTTCATTGCAATTCCTCCTATGAGATCATCTGCATTTGAATGAAAGTACTGAAATATGTTTTGACCAACATGACTATTTTGAGATATATTTACAGAGGCATGTTCTTAACTTGGGTTTTGGCACTACAATATGTTCGTGGAGAGGAGAGAAGCAGAAAAGTTTCCACATCATTATTGGCTGGGGGAAGATAGAAGGGAAAAGGGCTAGAGTATCTCCTCACAAATTAATAACTTCAGGCAGAGCTCTGGGACCTGACTGGCCCTGCCTTTTTGTGCTAGGATGTGACTTGGGATCCCTGCTCCCCAAAAGAAGGTGTCTGTAGCTGGACCATTGGCTGAATACTGCTACACTGGCTGTGTAGCACAAAGAAAAGTTCTCCCTGATGGCAGCCTTGGGGAGAAAAACTAGAGAGGGTAGGCAACTTGTCTGAGACAGACTTAGGAAATTGTCAGTAGGTTCAGAACTAGCTGACATCTGTAAAATAAGAGAGAGAGGGAGACATCTGCAATGTGATGTGCTGGTCTTGCCTGTAGGAAAGGGTTCAGCCTCAGCAGAGAACAATTTGCCATGAGCAGCCTTGTGGACTCTCTGTTTTGTTTGTGCTCTCTGACCCTGCACATGGTCTCCTGGACCTGGTGACCCTCCCTGTGCAGCCCCCTGGCCCTGATGGGACCCTCCAGTGCCTCATCTTCCTGGTGTGAAGTTAGCTGCATTGCAGGCTGCTCAGGCTTGTCAATAACCCTGTGGGAATAATCAACTGCTACAAGCAGCCCTTGGCACAGCAAGAGCTGCTGTTCAATGCCCAAACTAAACCAAACCAGCCTTCCTTGTGAGAAATGATTAGGGCTCAGACCTTATCAAACTAGGCTTAGGATGAGAGCAGCAAAGGGCACAGTTATTTGTAGGTGATGAGAAACAGTGCTGTGACACCTTTTTCTCTCTGGCACAGAGCCAGTCAGAGACTAAAGTGGCTTCCAGCACTAATCAGGGGGCTGGCAAACCTCTGCTCACACATCTGCCATCTGCCCTGTCTTTGAGCCTGCTTGGAGTTGCAGCTGCTGAAGCACACCTGGTTCTGCCAGCCACCATCATTTGCCATTTATGAGCAACCTGCAGCCATCTCTTAGCACAGGTTTTCTGGTTTCAATCCAGGACAGAGATCTTGGTCTTCTTCTGTACCAGGGCCTCATGAGGATTTTAGCTGTCATGCCTCGCTTGTACAGGAGGACAATCTGATTGCTGGAGAAAGTCCAGCTGGAAAATGACAGTGGGAACTGGCACACCATAATAGAGGGGGGAGCCCCAGAATCTGTGTTTAGAAAGGACAGCAGAAAATCTCAAAACCTAAAGGCGTTTTACTAGTAGGCGCCAAAGTCCTGACTCATTTACACAGCGCCTTAAATCAATAACTGCTTCCTGTGGGCAGCATGTGTCACATGCAGGTCACCATTGCTTCACTGAGTTTCAAAGTCCTGTACAAGCTCAGAGATGGGCAAGCAGAAAAGAAATAGTTTGAATGGCAATTTATGTCCAGACAATTCAGGGCTCTGGGAAAAATGCTGTGGGAAGATATCTGTCTTTTTGTGTTTTGTTTTCTGTTGGCATGGAAAAGTAAGATTTAGGGCACTGTGTGCAAACACATGCTTGCCAACATTTGTTTCTCAGAAAGCAACAGATTTCAGTCAATTTTGGTCCATTACTGAGGCACATCTCACTCCTCAAGTACTAGCATCAGTATACCTCATGCAGAATTACTTGAAGGAGAAAGGAGGGGCAGGAGTTCCTTGGTGCTGTAGTTTTGGAGGCATGAACCTGTAAGTAGGAAGCAGTGAGGGTCTCAAGGTCCTGAGGAGACACAGGCAGTGGAGAGCTACAATAATGAACTTGCCTCTGTCACCTCTGCAAGGAGAGGATTTAGGGTAGACGTGACCATACACAGAGAGAATTTTAAGCAATCTGGAGAGCAGAGCCCCCCACATGTTGCACCTCAGAGCATGGGGAGCGAGGATGAAAAAGCAGAGGAAGCAGGAGAGGGGCAAGTGGCTTGTGGAGGCAGCTGTCACCCCCAAAAGGGCTGGAGCTGGCAGGTCAGCAGGCTTATTAGAACTCCATCTCCCTAAGGGTGAGCTTTGATCCCATCTTAGTATTGGTCAGCAAGTAAAAAGCAGGCCAGAAATGTACAGCTTTATTGACTCTTGTGAAAACAATTTAAGCAGACCAGTTTTCATTCTCCTTTCTTGGAAACATGTTGCACCAGACCTCTTCAATTTAGACAGCATCTCCATTCCTGAGGCATCCTGTGATGGGGAGTATCAGCTCTCTTGGTCTCCTGAGAGACCAGGCTGTGTTTTGCTACTCAAAGAGAGCCAAGTTCTATAGCTTGCTTTTTCCTTTCAGCTCTGTACACAGAGAGCAGATACAGATGGGTTCTGACACATCAGTCCCAGCTGTTGTGCGTGATAGGCAGGAGAAGGAGGGGACCAGCAATCATTCTGCCAGGAAGGAGCTTCTACATAAGAAAATCCTGCTTCTAAAGCACTGGGAATTGTAGGTTTGCCCACTACAATAAGAAAACTGAGTGGGTTTTTTTCTTGTGCAAGAAGTGGGAGGGAGAGTGAAGAACACATTTTGTCATGTATCCCAAAGCTGAGGGTTAGGTTGTGATCCTCACAGTATTTCCCACCCGTACAATCCTATTGATGTGACAGAACACAGGATTACTGCGGCAACCATAAAGACTGGGTGACTGCACCCAAGCCTTGGGTTGTGTGCTGGATATTGCAGCATTGCCTTCATGGAGGAAGACATTTAAGTGTCCCAACTCGGGCCATATGACAGGCTCCCAGACAGAAAAGCAACATTTAAGAAGAGCAGAAATTAGTTCTACCAGTATGCTAAAGGAAAGAGCATTTTGGGAAACACTTGAGAAAAGTGATCCTGTGTCATAGGAGTCCTCTGATACAACAAAGCCCAATAAAACAGAGGAGGGCAGGTACAGCTGTTACTGAATAAATGGGGCTTCTGGTAAATGAAGAGTTTTCATTGCTGTTGTTCATCAGGAAAACATTACCCATGATTATATGACATGTTTTAATCAGAAAAGGTCAATTAGGCAGTGTGGCCCTACATTAATTGCAGACAAAGCTGCTGAAACCTTTAGAGGTTCATCTTGTGCATGGAATACAGTTTAGAAGTTTTGCACTTTCATCTGTTTAATCAAGTATCTACTTGCTCTTTTGAATATCTGTAACACATTCCTCACTGTTAGAAAAAAAATGACTTAATCTATCCCAGAAGGTTTACTTTGGGGATCCTTCAAATTATTTAGAACAAATTGAGTATATTTCTCAACCAAGATGTTCAGTGCTTAACTAGGAAAAGACATGAGGAATAACTTTTCAGCATAATGGACAGTGAAGCTTTGGAGCATATTTCCCATGGAGCCCATAGATTTTCCATCACCTCAGGTCTGTAGGAAGGGACTGGACAAGTGCCAGTCAGGCATTATTTAGCTCTCCCTACCCAGGGGTATGGGACTGGAGTGGACAGCCATCCTGCTCTCCTTCTACAAGGGCAACACATGTTCATCCAGAACAGAGCTTTCATGTGCTGCTCTCATCAATGATCTCATTGCTGAAAAGGTCCTGAATAAGCAAGAGGATTATTTTAATGAGTGTAAAACATAACTTTAAAGTAGCTGAGCTAAGTCAATAAGTATTCTCTAAAAGTTGCTCTAATTCATTCTGTGTGATGGGATCCTTAGGGAAATTTTGCTCACATGCTTGGTTGAGCATCATAAATTCTAAATAGGCTTTTGAGTGGGTTCAGTTGGAAATCATGAAGTATGGTGAGGTTAGAAGAGACTTGGGGCCATATTTTATGAAATGAGCCTGAAGTTGATGTAAGTGGCCAACTAACCAGAGCGAGCAATTCATCAGGTTTTTCCTTTGCCTCTTTTCTATGTCCTTTGTGAGGGGGAAAAAAGCTGATGTGATCCAGATGGATTAAGCATGCTAGTCAGATTATCCCTGTGGATGCCCTTCATCTGCTCACACTGCTCAGTCAAAAATATCATCTGGCACACCATATCACATTCAGAAAAGAAGGAAAATGTATACAGGTCAACTGTAATTGAACCTTTTTTTCTGAACCACAAATATGCAGAGTAGGTGACTTTACAGGTAAACAGATTGGTTCAAATATTGGTTGTGATATCTAAAGAAGAAAGTTTTGTAATTCCCTATTATTTTAAAATACCTGATATGTATAAAAATAAATTTAAAATAATTTATGGGTAGTTTATTTTATTTATCCTTGTCTCTCTTCATGCCTCCAATCAAACTTGTCTCTGTAGGCAGCTACCTTAGAGAAATCTTTTTTTGCAGATTTCATATGGCCCCATATCTCAGATTTTATCTTGCTCTTACATAGAGCTAGGTATTTTTTCCTATATCAACTCTAAGAAATGCTAAATGATGAGAGAGATGTTAAGGTTTTTTCTCAGTATTTATATTCTTATTTTCCTAGTATTTATACCCAAAAATCTTGGTCTTGGGGGCAAGAAACCAGCTGCTGGCCTTTTATAAATTTATACTATTTTAGCTGCTGAATTGAATTTTAAAGTGCCAACAGGATAATGTCATAACCTGTACAGAATGAATTGTTGTGTCTCTTTCAGAAGGGCTGGCTTAGACCAGTGGATCTTCAAATGCTGGAAAATTAAGCACCTCTATAGTTTAGATCATGGTTATAGTATTTTCCACCAGCAAAGAAGCTAGTACAGTTTATACTATATAAAAAATAAAATAAAAATAAAATTTAAACAATTTGTGCTTGTACTTGAATATCTGTCTCACGATGGATGAAACCATGAGAATGTGAAATTCTCCAAGATTACCAGAAAGGGTGCATTTTTCCCCACTTGATGCCAAATAACATCTCTGGATCTGAGCAGAGGGGTTTGTCTGTTCCTCTGGGAAGCCAGCCTATCTGGCTCTGCTGGGGAAAGACCAGCTTGATCCATCCAATCTCCTTTCAGAGAAGAGCCCCCTGGAAATGATGGGGGTTGACCTAAGGTTGCATATGTCTGTTCTGCCATTTTTGGCTTGGCATTCATTGAGGACACTGTCAGGAGCAGTTGCTCCAGGCTTGATGAGACCCTTGGTGGACATGCACAATTGCTGTATGTTTCTGGGGGATAGAAGAAGTCTAACCAAATGCAACAGCTATTATTGAAGTTAGTTGCTTTTCCTTCTGTGTAGTTCTACAAAACATGTGTCTGTACATCAGTTTCAGAGTTTAATTCCTTCATTAGCACTGCATGGCTTAAAGATAAAAGGCTGAAGGAGACTTTCTGGTCCAGTGAAACTGCATGTGTGGCTTTTCAGTTTTTCTTTAAAACCTAAGAGGCTGTTCCAGCAGAAGGCTGGCTAACTCATTAGCATAGTTTTGTGATAAGGATTTGCATCTTATCATGTCCAGTTTTATGATTTGGATTTGCTACAATGCTGTGATTTCTGGGAGAGTGATCAAACAGGTTGTAGGAGAATGAATTCACGGGAGTGCTCAGAGTTGTGTTCAAAGTTGAGCACCGGAAGGTATGGATCACTGAATATCCTGTCTGAGGCCTCTGGAGACAGGAGGAGACTGCAAAGCAGAGACCTTTACTCCAGGGAAGTGGCCTGGACAGTAGAGCTGAGCATCATCAGTTTCCAGAGCAATGAACACCTCAGAGTTCAAAAGCCATGCAGTCCTGAGCAGCATCCAGACCCTCACCATGATAAGATGGGGCTATCAGATCTTAAACACGTGCTTAATTTTAAGAATGTGAACAATCTCACTGACTATGTGGTTAGAGTGTACTCCACTTTGCTGTGTGCTGCCTGCTGAATTCACAGAATTCACACAGAATTCACAGAATCACAGGGTTGGAAGAGACCTTCAAGATCATGGACTCCAGCCCATGCCCTAAGATTTCAACTAAACCATGGCACTGAGTGCCACATCCAGTCTTTTCTTAAACACATCCAGGGATGGTGACTCCACCACCTCCCCTGGCAGGCCTTTCCAGAACAGGCAGACCAGAGGGAACAGTGCATCTCCACCACTACTGCTCACTGGAGAGGGGCATGTCTGGCAGTGGCTGGGCTGGCACCAACACTGTGCACCAGCTGTGCCTCCCTGCCTGCACACACAGCATTTACAGGAGCCCTGCTGCAACAACACCGTGGCTTGGTTTAAAAAGCAAGCCTGGAGAGGTAATCTCCCCTCTCTCTCCCACTTGTCTTTCAGCTGGAGGGAACCATGCCAGTCAGTATGCTGCAGATAATTCAGATCCTGGCAGCAGCATTCAAAATGAAAAGGCAAGTGAATAGGGCTGGAAGGGGAAGGCTTTGATTCAAACATACTCTGTTCTTTTTATTGGGTGCCAAGAGCTCTTGTGATCTGAGTGAAAGCTGTTATTACTCAAGCTGACAAAAGTCCTCCAGACCTTTCTCCACACCTGGCAATAGGATGGGTGGAAATTCTATTACCTCACTTAAGTAATAAGCAAAATTAGCCATCTGAGCCCAGGTCAGTCCCCTCAAGTCTCCTGGGGAGAAAATGCCTTTTTCAAGTGTAATTCATCACGCCTTTAAGGCACCTGGACATCCATTTTTCTTCACTGGGTATAGAAGAATGCTTGGGGGAATAGAGGTTTGGGTGTTTATGTCTCAAACCCCTGTACTTTTATGTGTCTGAAGTTAATAAAACATTTTCCTTGCTAAATTGTGGTAGAAAAACATCAGTAGACATGCTGGATCAGACCCAAATTTCACCTACACAGATAGACTATTACATGCCTATGTCCAGTGTCAGTGGCTGGGATGGACAGAAGCAGGGTGAGAGTTTAGAATATTTTCATTCCACTGTAAGTCCTCACTTGGCACTTTATGTCAGCAGGATCCTCAATTTAATCTTTCATCAAGAAGTTAAAAATCAATAACCCCAAGACAGAAGCTGTTTGTCCCCAGTTCTGCTTTCAAGTACCTGTTTCTGATATTAATTCAGAGGTCCACAAGTAGTTTTGCATGTACCCTGAAAGAAACTTGCAACTCCAGTGACAGTGCTAAACCACGTGTTACTTTCTGATTCATTTGGTTTTAAAGTTTAATTAGGAAATGACAATAAAATTTTTATAGTTAAAATGAGAGCAAACTAGAAAAAAAAACATATTAAAAAAGGGTACAGCTAGTAATTTTAAATTTACAAGGCTGTTTAAAAAGGTCAGTTCCAGCCATCATGTGCACAGATTCATTCCTACTCAATGATGCTAATTTAAAGGAGACTTGAATTTAATCCTGCATGATCCTGATCCCTGCATTTCCTTTCCATGTCACTGAGCAGCTCCATATTGCATTGTTTATGCACTGTGAACATTTAGCACCTGTGCACTCCATCTTCACGCTGTGTGACTCCACACTGCTGCCTGAACTTTCCCAATATCTGCAGTAAGGGGATTTTACTTCCCCCACCTAGACTTTGTGCTAACACTTTGAGCAGTGTCTCTGTGTCTCTGCTGCTCTCCCTTGCTCTCTGTGGGTGAGCCCAAGAGCTGGAGAAGAGAGGTAGCAGAGAAGGGAGAGAGCCAGCGTCTCACTGGTTGCTGATCTCATGCTGCTCTGTCTAAAGGGACCTTAGCTGCAAGTTCTGTTAGTGTGACTTGTCAGCATCCAAGTGCTTCAGATATAAGAATGAACATTATCTTCTTTTTATCTCCAAGAGTCAACACAGGACTGTTTAGGGGTTTGCTTGCCAGAATTCCCCAAGTTTTGGTACATAGCCAAACATGGACTTTATTTTTACTTCATTTATTGAATGTACTTCAATAAAAGTACATTCTTCATCTACATTTTTTTCCTTACATCTTGCCTCCTTTTTTTCCTTATTAAGGTTCTAAAATCTGTTTTATATGGCAGGTCCAGAACACACATTCCTTGCTGGATGACATTTCTTCAAGCTCAGTGAAGAAACAGTGTTATATTCCAGAGAATCATCTAAAGGTAGTTTATCCAGTACAGCAGAGCTGACACAGAAGTGGTTGTGTCAGGTTTGCTCACAGGACTGCTGAAGCAACGCAAGCCAAATCTCCTTTCATCTGTTATAACTTCCCCTTTGTAAGCTGAAGATGCTTATGTGCAACATAAGTGTATATGTGCATTATAAACATTCAGACATCTGCTGGGAAAAACAATTGTACTGAAAGTTATTATAATATGTTTGAGATTTCCAGTTTTCATATTGTCTTCAAAGCAAGGACCTCTGTACAAAGGTGTTATCCAGCATTCTGAACTGAGTGTCTGGAAAACAGAAGTTGGGGACACCATGATTCACGTGTAGTAATTCATTAGCCTCTGTTGAATGAAAATCAACAATCCCTAATTTTACACAGATTTATTCATCTGGAGTTCTTCTCCTCATCTTGTTTAAGTCTTTTATTTTTGCCAAGAATTATAGGGAAAACACAGAAAAAGTAACAAGGTCCAAAAAAGTTATCCTGAAACAAAAACAAACTTTTCTTTCCCACATTCCTCATCCCCACAGAAAATTCAGCTATCCATTACAAAATTAGGTAAACGATATTTTTCTATTTTTGCTCCTGCAAAAATATGAGCAGCAGAGAAAGGATAGAGGGTATCTACATGCAAATGGATGAGTGGACAAAGAAACTTAGGCCATATGTCTGGAAAGAGTTTTTCACATTTCCAGGGAGAGATGTGTAAAACAGGCCTTTCCTAGACCAAGAGCAGCAGGGTGTTCTCATGTGTGAAGGATCTTCTCCAGTGTGATGCTGGTGCAGAGCAGGGCTGTGTGTGGGCTGGACTGCCCTCCCACACCCCAGGTGCCCCAGCAGGATGTGCAGCCAGGCTCCCAGCTCCCTGGTGGGGCAGGGGATGTGGCCCTAAGGGCAGTGTGACTTTTGGCACAGGCTCTGCAAGGCTGCTGAACCCTCTGTGCCTTCTTGGGGGTCCGCAGGCTCTGCCCCCCAGCTCCCTCTTCTCTGCAGTGAGCAGGACTAAAGTTACCTGTCTGGGACACAGGGACACTATGACAAGTGCATGGTCACAGAGGCCACAGAGCTTGGCACAGCTGGAGTGAGGCTTCCTGCATTCTTGGGATCCACCTCAGCAAAGAGCTGCACGAGCTGGTCAGGCTGCCCTCACACTGAGAGAAACAGGCACAGCTTAACTCCTCCTGGAACAGAGATGCTTGGCTCTGGGAAAATGCACTGTGGACAGCTAAGGCAAGGGGAAACAAACAGAGGTTGAGAAGCCCAGATTTTCACATCTGTTTCCTAAAAACTGAGCTGGAGTTTGCACACATCAGTCCATGTTACGCTGGATTCAGTCCATCCGCTTTCCACCAGCACAGACTCCAAGGGGGGGAAATGTGTTACAAAAAACCCAGTCCAACATACTTTGCTCATTCTTATTCTCAACCACTTCAGATTTTTATGCTATTATTTAAAATTCTAAGCATGGAGGAACAGGAATCTAAGTTTCACTTCAAGCACATGAGATCACAAGAGCCGCAGCAAAATCCTCTGGAAACTTTACTGGTGTCTGAAACTAGATGAATGTTTCTCTGAAACGAACAGGTTTGTCTATAAACAAGCATCTCTGTTTACATACAATCTCTAAAAAAATTCTTATAAATCTATTTAGGTTATATTTAACTGACTCTATGCAGCTAGGATCTCTCTGTCATTCGCAGCTAGAAGCAGTGAGTTGCTCTCTTTGAGCTGCATCAAAACTCATCTCAAAGAATTAAGCCCCCTTCACGAGGCATCTGCCTTTGCTACACGTGTATGTACCACATGAGCAAAAACAGTAATCATGAAATTCACTTGGAGATTGATCCCTTTTCATAAATACACACATTGTAAAAATAAACAGTAAATATTTGTCTTGTGGAAGAAGTTTACATTCTTATTTTTTCGAGTATAAATAAACTGGGTTGAGAGAGGCTATGACATTAACAACTGGCAAGCTGTTTTCTTTATCCCTCATGCTTCCATAACTAGAGATCCCACAGAGCAAGGACAGACATGGGGCACTAACAGCCTTTCCTCTTTTAGCTGGGATCTCATGTGCAAAGGTGCACCTGTGGATATAAGCCCTGTGTAAAGCATATTTTATTTACAGAGCTTGCTTAGCCCCCTGAGCAAAGCCAAGGTCTGTACTGGGGCATAATGTGCATGTTCTATATCACATCCCTTTTCTCAATGGATTTGCATGGGATACCCACCCAAAAAATCCCCTCCACTGATCTCCTCTCAGGTCAGAGCTCTATGTTCTGCTGGGTATGGTGATACATAACTCCTTCACTTTCCCCTCTCCATTTTTTTATAGTTTTAATTTATTGTTGCATCTTACAAAAGCCAAGTATCACAAACATGTTTGTGGCAGCAATGTTTTTATAAGCACTGCCCATAACATGTTAACATGGCAGAGGACTAAACTGGCCTTTGAAGGATGTGGTCAAAAACCTCTTTCCCCATTTTGTCTGCATTACATCTTCAAAGGTTCATTGGAGATCTGAATTCAGGAACTGTTTGCTCCATTTGTTCTGTTTTGAAATATGTGGAACAAACATTCCAGTGAGAATTCAAGCCAAACAGTAGAAATACTGCTCATGGTTTTCATTTTTCAGAGCTTTCACATTCACACCCAAAGGGTGTTGCAAGAGGAACTGAGGTTCTTGAGGCCGACAACCTTCTTTAACTTAGGTCTTAAATCTTACATTTCATTCCATAGCTGAAGGAAGAAAAATCTAAAAATCCATAGTGCTGGTGGAGTCACATACCACCAATAGTGATTGCTTGCTCTGGAAAAGGAAGCCATGCCTAAGTTAGGCAGCTCACTTGAAAACTATGAACAGGAGTTTTCATATGCATTGCACACATCTTTATTCTCTGAGAAGTTTCCAGCATCCTCAGGCCTAAAGCACAGCAACAACACTCCCTGAAAAACTGGCAGGAAGGAAACAAGTATTTTGCCAAATAAAAGGGATAATAAGTGTCCGGTTTATCTCGGCTGTTTGTGAGGCCTGGAAAGGCCCGGGGTGGCCTTGGGGCAGCCCGCGTATCGAAGGACGAGAAGAGGCTTCAGTTCTTCTTTTGGTTTTTATGTTTATTAATTGTTTATCTAAAAGATGTTCTTTCAGCCGAACAAAGATCTGCTCAGCAGTCAGCCATGGGCACACTGTCTGCCCTCCCGGGCAGCCACGTATCTTTATACCCACAATTACGTATACAATATTTATCATTTTTCCCCAATACCATCTATTCTTATAACTCGGTGTACTCTTAGTAATAACCAATCCAGAGGTGCCACCGTGGCCAAAGAAGATGGAGGAGAGGAGGAAGAAGAAGGAGGGCAGGACACACCCCAATTCCTCCATCTTACTCCTCTAAACCCCCCTGTACATAAATCCTAAACCTTGTGTCTCACTCTCTAATTAACTAATCCCTTCACCATTCTCCCTGTGAAGCCCTCATCCTTGTCGTCTCCTGTGCAGGACCAAAGTCCAGCCACCAGACACTTCTGGCAACATTCCAGGACTCCCGAGACCCCCAAGCTGGTCTCGGAGGCTCAGCATCTCAGGACTGAGATCTTGAGATCCGACAATAAGTGCATGTTATAATTAACAGAATTTTTTTTTTTTGCAGTTTAGTCCCCTCTGAGTCAACACCACACTTCAGCTCTTTTAGCTGATAAGTTCTATATAATTAGGCTTTGTCTCCCATCACTCAGTATAATTATCTCATAAATAGTACATGGATGTCTTATTTTCTAGTGAGATTAGCACCATCCTGTCAGTGAAGAGAAATGACCCCTCCAAGTGCTGCTCAGTCCTTACATCTGTTAGCAAACACCTCCTACAGAATGCTGTTCCAATGGCATTTGTTTTGGAAGTGCCTGCACAGAAATACTTTTCTGCCTGTCAGAGGGTTAGGGTTTACTGCATTATTATAGCTCTGAATTGGCACAGAAAATTGATACTTGGTGACCAGTATTTTCTTATCTTTTGAGGTTTTCACCGACAAAGATACACAACAGATTTATTTAGATTGTGCATGATTTGATTTTTATATAATAAATAGAAACCATATAGACATCTCCATACACAACCTGAAAATCCCTTTGGTTTTGGCCTAAAGCAGAGCAGTGAGCAATGTAAAGAAGTTCTCAGGCCAAGTTAGGAGATGTGAACTGCTGCCCACACATTACAGGCTGCAAGGATCCTGTGTTGTAGGGTCTTGGGTACCTTCCATCCTCCCCCTTCCTGTGCACCATCCCATGCACAGGGATGCATGGGACGCATGGCCAGACCTGCACACCAAGGCTCCTGCTCCCAAGGCTGTCTGTCTGTCTGTGTCAGGACACAGCTGCAGGGAGTACCAGCTCATGAATGCAGAAGATGGCACGTGGCTCGTGCTGTCCCTCTGTCCGTCTGCCCGTCACGGGCACAGTAGGAGGCAGGGTTTGCCAGCACAGCCTTGCAGCAGTGAAGAGCAGAGAAGGCGTGCAAGGCAAAAGAGCCCTCGCTGCTGTTTAATCCGTTATCCCCAATACCCTTTTCCCATCTGCCGGCAGATGGCACTCATTAGATGTTTGGCTGTCATTGTATGTGTGGCTGTCATTGTATGTGTGGCACTCATTATATGTGTGGCACTCAGATGTGTGGCTGTCCGCAGCCCAGGTGCGCTTTCCAGAGCGCAGTGAGCAAAGGTGGGGCACTCGCTGTCCTCCCGCGTGTCATGGGCACTTTGTCACCTTTCACTCATTTATCTCATTGCAAGGGCTATGATTTCAGCAGGGTCCCTACTCCAAGGGAAACTAGGAAGGTGAGGAACTGCTGGAGAGAAATGTCCCTTGGTGGCTGTGGCACAGGTTGCAGGGAGGCTGGGACAACCATCTGCCTGTGTGTCCAGAGCTGCCAGCCATGGCATGCCACCTCCAAACTCCATACACCCATCCCACAGCTGAAGTAGCCCTGGAAAAATGTCCATGGGGTGAGAGGTGGCCAGCGTGGCAGGTATCAGTGAAGGAAGGCCACTGCTCCCAAGAAAGGTCTGTACCAGCTCAGTGACACTGCTGGCTGCTGGGCTTGAACCAGCTGCACACACAGATGGCAGGATATTTATCCTGCATCCTGGCACATCCTTCAGAAAAATACTCAACCTCTCCTTCAAGAAGTTGGGCAGTAAAAAATCCGCACTATAGTTACCTTTCTGCTTCAAAAAGCAGGGACCTCTTTATTCCAAGTATGAATTAGCCTGCTTCCAACTTCCAGCCATTGATCTTTATTACACCCCACCAGAAAGGCTGAATACCCTGATCTTCCATCACAAGGATCACATGCAGCACTCAGACTTCTGTGGCTATGTACATTGCTCCTGCTTCCTTCTCTCAGGGATGCTTTGGATGCATGCAGAGCCCAGGGCATGGCACCACCATGGACCACCTGCTGTCAGTCCCCATGGCACAGGGCCCTGGCAGGGTCACCTGGATGTCTTTGTCTCCACTGGCCCTTCAATGTTGTTCTATGGAGAGGATTGCCCACTCACTCTTGGTTTCTGAAGCAGGGAAATTCTTGTCCAGTTTTCACAAGAAACATCCTGAGTGAAGGGACATTGAGAAGAACATCTGATCCCCATGAAAAGAAAATTTTAAAACACAAAAGTTTTCTGGACCTCCTCAAGGAAAACTGAAGAAATTGCACCTTTTACAAAACAAAGTACTGAAGACCTAAATCACCTCAACTCCTTTCCTATAGCACTTGCTCTACCAGAAGGCAATTTTTGCTATATGCAGCAGTTGGTTGGAGAAGGAGCAGATGATACAGCCATCTGGGACAGCAAGCCTTGTATGATGTGTCCTAATCCTTGCCAATAGTTTTAGGAGTTGCAGGAATCCTGGAATTTAGAAAGGTGCTGGTTAATTAGCTAGACCTGAAACAACAGGAGACTTGTGTCCATCCCTACAACTTACATTTTGCTTCCCAAGTTGTTCCCCTTTTCCATCAGTTCATGCCTTTGCTCCAAGTCGTCAAGATCATTGTGAACTCTCACCCAGTCTTCCAGTATTTTGAAAAGTTGGCACCAGATTTAAATTTAATAAGCATGCTCCTTCATTCATCTTTCTGATCACTGAGGAAGGCATTGAATACTGCTGTCCACAGAAGGGGTTTATTTCTGCACCCAGCTTCTAATGCAGTGTTGCACCACTGGCAGCTACTCCTTGTACATGGCTTCCAAACCAGTTCTGCACCCACTTGGTTCCTATCTCCCAAGCTGTCTTATAAGAATATCTTCTCTAGGAGAAAACACCACAAAGCCATGATGTATTGCATCTGTGCTTCACCTCCTTCTCAAGACCTGTCATTCAGTCCTTGAAAGGATGAGGAATGGTTTGAAATTGTCTTTGAGAGATCTGTATTAATTGCTCATGTACCCCATGCAGGAGAGAGAAAAGTGCTTCCTTTCCTTTTTCTTTACCAGACCCCTTCAAAGTTCAATAACTTGACACAAATCATTGTGGTAATGCTTCAGAATTTTTTTATCTGGACAACCAGCTCTCTTGGTGGTCTGTGGATTCCATGCTATTCCCATCTGCTGCTTTGTTTGTCTGTTAATCACAGCCACTTCCCTGCTGTGGGGCTCCCCAGCTGAAGGGCTAACAGCATACTCCATATACTGTGCTGGCAGGGAACACAAGGGAACTTCAGTCTTGCAACAGCTAAAGTGGCTTTTTACCAAAAGGAAAAACAGCTAAAGTGGGTTTTTATCAAAAGGAAAAACATTCATAGATCCTATGAGCAAGCTAGCACTCAGAGCAAGTACATGCAAGCTGACTTCCTATTTCCCATAAACCAATCCCATTTTGTCCCACCCTTGAAGACTCCATGCAAGCTGTAGTGTTCTAGAGGAGGGGAGTTCAGAAACCCAGGTCTGAGTGCCTTCTAGTTGGGAGTGGCTCCATATGGAAGTCCCTTGATTTGAACCAGCTGATCTGGTATTTCATTCCATTTCACACCATCCATGGTTGTGAAATGGGTGAGAGAGTGCATGGTTGTACATGACTGAGACAGTTGGTGCCCAGGAACCGGGACAGTGCTCATAAATTGTACTATTTGCTATGGAAGTACCCAGTAGCTTCAGAGTTGTACAGACAGTTATGAAGGGAGCCTGTGAAGCTGACGCCTAAATAAATAGCCCTCTTAAATATTTCACTTATTCAGTTCCTTGGGATGGCTCAGGTTCAGGAGTGAGTAGTTTTACAGCCACTTCATAAGAGAGGAGGGAGGAAAACAGTAATTAAACTATCTCCTTTTGGTAGTGCTGCCTCTGTCGCTCAAACTAACGAGGATGTTTGGTGCCAGACAGGAAATCACATGGGAGCACAGGCTCTGCAGCTCTCTCCTGGCATGCCCTGTCTTCAGATACCTTCAAAGGACAGGCTGTACCTGAACTGAATTCAGCCTCGCATCCCTCCTGCTGGGCCTGAGGATGAATAAGGTGTTGGGGCTCCGAAGGAAAGGAAAAGTCTCTAACATGTGTACACACACACTTCCAGCTTTCTGGGAAAAAGCTCTGTGCAGCTAGTTTTGGCTGGGCTCTCCAATCTCACAATTATTTTATATCATTTAGAAGTTTTTGAGGCTCAGTAGTTTGTGTTTATCTCAGAGAGCTGCCAGCATACTGAGCAATCTTGATCAGGTTTCCAAGAGCTGATGTTTCACTGATACTGTTCTAGCCCACCCCAGCCTGCTTCCCAATCAGCCATACCCCTGGCCAGTTCTGGCTTGCAGCAGTGTTTTGGTGGCTGCACAGACCAGTAGATATGCAGATGCTGGACCGGGACACCAGCAGAGGCAAACCAGTGCATGGACAGGCACTGGGGCTCTCTAGGGGCACAGGGCAGCACCCCTTGGACAGTGTTTGCCGGAGGGTGTTTGTGTCTGAGCTGTGCGGGGCCCATGCCCGGGACCACAGTCACCATCCATCACAGTAATGCTGACACCACTCCCACAAGAATTTCCTCTTTGACTTTCCTTAGTTTACTAGTTCTGCCTGGAAGGCTTTTGCCTTTTGTCTTTACCCACAAGCGATCACTGAGCTCAGGTCTACTCTTTCCACTGGCATAAGTAACACCATTTTCCAGCAGGGGCTCCGAGTGTTGTTTGTCTTCTGTTTGTGTTAGCAGCCAAGCCACCTCTGCTGGAACTTCAGCAAGAGAACTGAACCACCTTCTGCCACCTCTTCTGTTTCTTTCTCTAATCTGCAGCCAAGCCCCAATGCCCAGGAGTCTGAGGTCACATCAGTTTAGGAGATGATGGGAATTCAGAAATAATAATAATAATAATAATAATAATAATAATAATAATAATAATAATAATAGTAATAGTAATAAAAAATATGTGGTGGTTTGCTTTTGTTTCCTTGCCTCAAGGTTTTTGAGTCCTCAAGACTGTATTTTACAAGCTGCATTGATCTGGAATCACCTTTTAATGAAGTTCTAGGCCAGAATTCCCTCACTCTCCTGGAACAGCATCTTGAGAAAAATAACATTATATATTGCACCAAAGTAGTCACTGCTCTTGCTTCTTTATTAATTTTTCACTGTGGAGTTGAAGGACACATTTGTGGAAGGTTAGTCACATTCTTCTAGTCAGCTGAGACCTCTGGTATTTGTCATCATTGGCATGAATAAAGTTGGCCAAAAGGAAAACCTTTGTTCTGAGATCTGCACCCAGCAAACCTACCTAATTTACTGCAACTGGCTTTCCTGCTAAAACAAAAGACAAAGTAGACAAAGAGGTTTCCAACATTTCAGTAACAAGTTTATGCAAAAAGCACCAACTAGTTTTTGTTTTATGAGATATTAACTTGTCTGTGACTAGTCCAGCACCCTCTATCATTGCAACACCCCAATCAACACCCATGGATCCCAAATGACTCTTGTTTAAATCCACACAGAGTGGGAATACTGGCTTTATTTCTTGGCTCCAGTCACAAGCTACATAGTTTTAGAGACATTTGAGTACCAATATTTGTTTTCAGTTTTGCTGTTGATGTTTTCCAAAGCATCGAAAAACTGCCATTAAATGTAACATTTTTCAAGTCTGTCTTGCTCATTGCACAGTAAGATACAAGCTGAAACCACATCATCTGTGGGAAGGCTTCTGGTATTGGGTAATGGAGCATGCTGAAGATGCTTCCATGCTGCCAAAAACAACAGCAAAACTAAGAGAATGTGTCACATTTCCCTTATAGGCTGATCCAGCATTCTCAAAAGCCTGGAAAATCATAAGAGTGAGCAACCACAATAGTTAGTTTCATCAATGCTACTAATTTGAACCAGCCTATGTGAATCTTTGATAGCTCTGATAGTTTTACAGGCAATTAAGTGACAAGAGCTTAAATTATCTTGAGAGTGCACGGTTTGTCTTCCACCTGAGCCAGGCCTTGCATGAGAGCAAGAGCAGGAAGGAGGGGCACCCACTGATTTTGCCCCAGCCTGGCCTCACCTGGGGAGTGCTTTTGGACTTTTCCAGAGAAGAGTACCATGTGGTGGGCTGAGCATTCTGGTGGTGTTCTCACCTCTGTTCCATAACCCAAATGCCTTTTCTCCTTCAGGGCAGAACTTTCAAAGGGCTTCTTATTTCATGGATGGCCAAGAATTTTGCCAACATCCATGAACTACAGAGTCTTCTGCCCCCCTACCTCAAGGCTCCTGTTGCCAGCAATATTTTTTTTATTTACAGTGATTTTCCAGCCAACCAGCAATCCAGTGGATTATTTTTATTACATGGCTACATGAGTTTTGTCCTTCACAACACAAAGCATCAACAAAAACTGGAGGAATGAACCAGGGAAAGTAGGGTCTCCCTGGCTGGGTTACAGCTACTGCTGACAGAGCAAGTGGTGCAGCCTGCCAAGGAGTCCCAGCCAGCCAGGCTCCTGTTAGAGAGAAGCTTCCATGGAAAGCACAAGGTAAGGATGTTCCTACTTAGCTGAACAACCACTCTGTGATCAGCTGTGAGTTGCCACGCTTTGGCAAACCTATGCAATATCATTAGCATGATTTGGACAAGCTTCAGTTTCCTGCTCTTACTGATTTCCTTCTCAAGTTTTGAGAAGCTTCACCAAGAACCTGTCAACCAGCACGGAAGGTCAAGAAAAGCAGCATGCTTACCACACCCTTGAGAAAAGACAAAATTGGACAAACTCATGCATAGTTACCAAGACATCAAGAAGAGGCATATGTGTTGGAGCATCTTAAAAGAAAAGTGCTGCAACCCAGATTAGACAGTTCTTCATTTAGTTTCAATTAGAGTTGGAAACCAATTCAGACTAAACATTTTAATTGATGAATATAATTCCTTTGTGCCAGAAATTGCCTGTAAAACAGACTATGACTTCTCCAGAAATACGTATTATTAGCTGAAAGTTTTCCACAAGTAAACATCTGTCTGTGACTGGCTCACAAGTTGTTCACCACAGCTATTTGTTCATGCATCTGAGCTCCAATATCTGAGCTACCCAATTAGTTAGCCAAAGTCACATGGCACTGTGTGTCTCTTCAGCCAAGATTGTTGAAAATATTGTATTTACATGATAAATCAACACCGGCTTGCAGCAAATCCTGTCAAAAACAAAAGCTCCCCCCATCAGTGATTGTAATATATAAGAAACATAATAAAATCATAATAGATTTAGCATTGACCAAAACCTTAGAAGAATTCTTCACTCAACTTTGGTTTCAGCCTAATTTTCCACACTTTTAGCCTGTGTTCATGAGGAATTAAGGCTTCTGTAGTCATAGCAATGTAGATGTATACCTTTGCATATGTATCCCTAATAAGTCTTGAATCACCTAGCCAGTTTTTCTCAGATTTGACAGAGGAGAGATGCAGATATAAATTTCATATTTCAGGGAAAGACATGACTGTACCAGAGCTGCTGAATTTATTAGTGCCACCAAAAAAGACAAGACTTCAGTATAACCCTTCCCTTACTAGAAAGAACCCAGAAATTCTAAGTTTGAGCCTCAGCAATTTGAAGCAAATCAAGTTTCACTGGCACTATTACCCACCAACTCATGGATTATCCTCATTTGCAGCATACAAACTAGGTGCAATCTTGGAATTAATTTAGGAAAGGAAAATATATTCTGTTTCAGATTTTTATTTTTTTATATAATGTCCCAGCCTTTACATATTCTTTTTCAACCTCCTTTGCCAATATCACATGCATCCTCTCATCTATGGGCTTTCAGCAATGCACTTTGAACAACCTTGTAATAAAAGCCTTTATGAAGAATGGATACTTGTCTTTCTTGGTCTTTCAAGAGCCACAAGCACAAGCTGAAGGAGCAGTGGTATGAAACCCCTGTGGTCTTGCAGTATGGGTAAGATAAATCTATGTTTCAGAAACTGTTGAAGTTTGAAGTAAAAAAATGTTTGAGTAATTATCATCTGAGTGAGCATCTTTTCCATCCAGCATCTGCTTTAGTGGTAGGAAGTGCAAGATAGCCTTTATTTTCATCCAAAAATAAGCTTGTTTTCAATCAGCAAGACTGAAATACATGATTTTACAGTCTGTAGATAAGAAAGCGTATCATTTTCCTAAACAAGAGCACTGAAACTAAAGGCTGGAGAAAAGATGAAGGACTTTTCAAAGTCCTGTCTGGCTCTGACTTGTCGTGCATCAAAATGCGATGCAATACAGGAAGGAACTCTGTTAAAGCCTGTTCAAGTATTTTTGAAATCCTCACCCACATTTTTATAGTGTTAGTTTATATTACCCCAGTTTGCCTAAAAACTTAAAACAACTTTTTTGGTGATTACATAAGTTTCAGGACATCATGACCTATGAAATGAACTATTGAACCTCCTTTGTTGTTAAATATTGCCTTTAAAGATTTTTTTAAAACTTCATGTTGGAATCTGCTTTCCAAGTTTCCCAGCCTTCTCTAAATATTACCATGGCTTTACTATGCTTATTGAGATAATAAGGCATACACTTATTCAGGCAGGACCCTTGGGTGGTTTTCTTGAACTGCTGGAACTGCCAATATGACAAACTGGCATTTCTCTGTTTTTTGAAGTCTATGTTCTGAAAACAAGAGTTGGACTTGGTTTGCAGGGGGCAGAACTGTGTCCATTCCAACCCATTAAAGTTAATAGAACAGGTAATGATGTAAGTAGAAAAGAACTTGGCCCAGAAACTCTTTCAAGACAGTAGGATCATAGAATCACTAAGATTGGAGAAGACCTTTAAGACATGCAAGTCCAACCATCAATCTAGCACCACTGCTAGCTATATTCACCATTAAACCATGTTCTTAAGTGCGTATCCATTAGTTTTTGAACATGTCCAGGGATGGTGACTCCACCACTTCCCTGTTCTAATGCTTTACAACCCTTTTAGCAATAATTTTTTCCTAATATCCTCCCCTGTTGCAAATTGAGGCCATTTCCTCTTGTCCTGTCCCTGGTTGCCTCAGTGAAGAGACTGACACACACCTTTCAGGTAAGTTGTGCAGAGCAGCAGGGTCTTCCCTGATCCTCCTTTCCTCCAGGCTGAACAGCCCCAGCTCCCTCAGCCTCTCCTCATGAGATTTGTGCTCTAGACGCTCCCCAGCTCTGTTGTCCTGCTCTGGATCTCTGCAGTGCCTCAGTGAGGGGCCCAGAAGTGGACACAGGAGTTGAGGTGTGCTCCCAGCAGTGCCAAATACAGGGGCACAGTCAGTGCCCTGGTCCTGCTGGTGGCACTATTGCTGTCACAGGCCAGGACACCATTGGCCTTTTGGCCAGCTGGGCACACACTGGCTCGTGGTTAGCTAGAGGGGGATACAATATAAGAAAATAAAGGTAGTATAGAAAGTAATCTTACCTCCTAAAAAAGTTGCAGCTGGGCTAATTATTAAAGATTAGGAGCAGGCCTGACTTTAACAGGCTGCAGCTGTAGCCAATAAGAAGAGTGTTATAAAAGAGTGAATTGGTTTGTTGAGGGGACTTGAAGTCAGTTGGCTACTGTAAGAAGAGTAAAGAGTTAGTGCTTTGAGGAGCTGACTATGAGAAACATCAAGGAGGTATGAAACTCTAGCAATATGGAACCCTTGCAATGTAATGACACTAGAGCTCTTGCAATATAATGACAACAGTTAGCCATCAGGGTTCCAGCTGCTCATCCCCCAGCCCCATGGACTTGTGCAGGTCTAAGTTGCGTAACAGTTCACTGACCATTCCCCCCTGGATTGTGGAGGCTTCATTCTTCTCCCTGTCTCCATCTTGCAGCTTAGGGAGCTGGGATCCCTGATGACAACAAGTCTTATTATTATATGCTGATGTTAGCACCTGAAGGCTAAGGGCTAAGGTATTGCAACACTTTCAGGACAATGGTTTTAAAAATCTCCAAGTATAAATTGGGCCTCCAGCTTCTTAATGATTAAGTAATTATGAGCGAACATTAGTAAAATTGCTGTTTGAAAGATAAGCAGTTTTATTCTGTAAGTGCTCCTCATTTTAGTATTCCTCTCGGAGAAAAAACACTGGGTCAGTTGCATCTGCATTAGAGAATGTATAAATTGAGAAAATCTTAGAGAACTCTGCAGAGACATGTCTCCAGAAGCCCCCAGCAGCAGAATTTGACACCTTCCCTAGAGACATATTTTTGTTTTGTTGTCTCTAGGTCTCCTTCCCATTCTCTCCACACCCATGGGGGCATTTGCTTCTGAGTCATGTTGAAAAGACTGAATTTCAGATATTAAACTTTTCTGGTTGTTTTCCTCTGAGAGTTTTGCCAAGGTGATGGCAGCTGAAAGCCAGTCATTCAACTTCGCTGTTCAGCCTCAGCAAACACTGAGTGACAGAGAGTATTTGCCAGCAGTAAACCTTTGGGAGTCCAAACCTCTCGTAGCAGGGAGCCCACTGAGTTTAAGAAGGGCACAAAAGTAGGGAAATTGTGAGGACCAAGACAGAATTTTATTGCATGGCATAAAAAAGGGGTTGCAGATTGCTCATGTCTTGTTCTGTGGTGAATGGGAAAGCAGTCCCTTCCAGTCTGGAGTGTCCCCAGCTGGTGAAGCCAAGGGGCATCTACAAATCTGGTAGTTATTCTGCTCCCCTTGGTCTGAGAGAAGGGCACAGGCAGAACCTGGGCAGAAACATATGCTTTCACAGCCCCATCCACATGCATTCAGTAGTTCTTGATAAGAGGGTTCATCCCTGCACTGCCCTCCCAGCTCCTCCAGGAACCCCAGGAGGATAGGTAGGGGAGGTCACCTGAGGGACAACCTTATTGCTTGTACAACCTACTGGAAAGAGAGGGCAGAGGTGCAGGCCCAGCCCTGCTGCTCCTCACCTTCCTTCTTAGCATGGGGGCCATGAGCACACGAGCATGCTGAGCCCTCCCCACAGATCAGGGTGTACAGTGCAGTGGATTTGTGGTGAGCTGGATGAGCGCACTGTACTGGGGTGACTCAGAGGACATGTCATCTGTGGCATGAAAAATTGTGTTTACTGAGAGACACTGCCCAAGCCAGCATCCTTCTGGAGAGAACTCACCAGTTTGGAAGGACATTCTGGGCAGTGTGCTTGGGATGCCACACAAGAATGTGTTAAGATCGTCTCTGATGTTCACTTAAGCTGTGGCTTTCCATTGAAGTAATGAACAGTCAAGCTCTGGGTTTTATTAATTCTCTGGTGCAGGATACGACCACATGCATCATTCTATCCCCTCCTGCTCTTCTGGCAGGTGCTTCACAACCATCTGTTGTCTTAGACCCAGAGGACCCAGGGCCCTTCATCAAAGGACAGCAGTGGGAAGCAGACAATCTTATGCTCTTTTCATGACTCAGACATCAGCATGATGTCCTTCCCGCCACGGTTGCTAACAAAACAATTAACAAAGGTTGAAAGAGAATGATGGGATATAAAAGCATCAGCATGACCTTGTCAAGAACTGTCTGCCTCAGACAAATCTAGTTTCTTCCTCGGAAGGGATAAGCCATCTGGAGAATAAAGGGGGATAAAAGCAAAATTTTCTTACTTTGAATGTTTTGCACTCTCCACACTGATTTCTTTTTGTGAAAAAAAAGTGAAATAATCTCAGTTGAACCACCATGCATGACCAGTTTTAGAACTATGTGCAAGGAGCAGTCACCTGTGTATCGTGCTCTCCAACAAAACAGATACCTTCAAAAAGGAAATCCTAAGGTCTGATCTAGATTTTTTTCTATTTTCTATTTGGATCTTGGCGTAGAGAGAACTCCTGTGAAATTCATTCACAAGACAGACAAAAGCAGGCAACAAATCTTAAATTATTTGTATAAAAAAGAGAGCCAGTACCGAAATTGCATTAGACTCATTTTTATTTTTGATTGTGCATAGCTATTTGACCTTTCTCTGTTACATTCTTGCCTGCCTGAATGCTTTCCTCTTTGTATCTGTGCCTTTCACTTCTGCCTCATAATACTTTCAAAAGTTCCCTATAAAACTTATAGTGGAGGACAAAAGGAAATCTACTTGATTTGTGACAAAGGAGGCTTTGGATCAATATGAGTGAAGATTGTGATGGAGAGATGGTGGGATCTTATCTACTGGAAGCCCTGAAGAGCAGATGTGAGGAACATCTGTCAGGCTTGATCTCCCAGGGCTAAATCAGTCCACATTCCAATGGTTAAGAAAACATTAAGAGAACAGCTGTGGATCCAACAGCAAGGACATGTGTCTCTTGAAGTTGCAGAGCTATTGCCTGTATTATAAAATCAACAGCTGGATTTTATTGAAAAAGACAATATTTCCCATCTCTCTCTGCAAAGAAATCATGGTTCTTCTGTGCTTTGGTCAAGGAGAAAAGCTTCTGCCATTAAAGTATGATTGTATTAATTTAAAAATTCTTCACAGGTATGTTCATCTGTATACATGGCTCTAGGTATATTTCTAGTTGATGTTTCAAGAGAAATTAATAAAAGTGGACATTTTGCACATCCCACTGACTTTCTCAGGGCTGCTGTAGAGATGGAGCAAATCAGCTTAGACAGTGTTTTCATTGGTTGAACTATTCTTGCCAAAGTTGTGCTCAGCTTCCTAGCAGTGGAGGAAAATTCAAAGTGGTTGCCACAAGAAGGAGGTACAGATCTGGAGCCATGTGACCTTATCATGCCTGTTACAGGAGAGAAAAAGGGAAGGAGAAGGGATGGCAAACAATTATCCCCATGTCTTACATTCCCATCCCTCCTGTCACATCCCTTCAGAGGTGGCAGACCCAGCACTGAAAAGATGCACAACGTGGCCTTGGCCACTTGGCTGCTGTCTTCGCTTGGCTGCTGCTCTCCATTACTTGTGTCCAGAGTCTGACTTGTCTCACTTTCTTTTTTGGTGAATTATGAATTATGGCAATTAAATCCTACTGGACCATTTGTATGATCAGAGCCCAACTGCAGGCTACAATGCCAAGTGCTGGCTCTCTGAAAGCTCCCAATGGGACACCAAAACCAAATGCTGTAAATAGCATGTGTGTGATGCCTGGCTGAGGAGCTTCCAAGTGCTGCATCACACTCTGAAGGAATGGTGTTTCTCCGTTGGTCTGTCAGCATCTTCAAATAGGAAATTCTGGAACAGCAGGTTTTGGCATCTTGTGTCCAAGGGTGTGGCAAGAGTTCTGCCACGCAGGACAGACACCACAGCTTTAACCTCACTGTAGAAATAAAGAATCCTTTTGTTTCCTGATGTGAAAAAGTCTGCTTGTCGTAATGCTTGCAGAAGAGATTAATACAACTCACTCTCATTTTACTGCTCTTAATGGTAAACCATTCCCATGTTGGTGGAGTATAAAGCTCCACAGAACTGAATCATTACAGCAATACAAATAAGGCTGTGAAGACCATCTTTCATCTATTCCTTTAAGTTTATAGCACCAGAAAGCAGCCTTTACATACATAAAACCCTGTGTTCTTACAATTAACAAGTTTCATTTATTTTGTGGGCTTTTATGGATCTGGTCTTTATACTTCTTTAGTATTAGTCTTCCCCTGTTTGCCAGCAAAATATTCAAAGATATTTTAAAAATGAGACCAAACTGGCTGAAGAAAACCACATCAGGCCAATCTCACATGTTAAAAATAATAAAAATTAGAACTTGAATGTCTCAAATACTATGCAATCCATTTTGATATCTGAAGATGCTTGTTCATTAATTCAAAGCTAAGTTTTTCAAGTTTGTAGAAAATTTGGCAGCACACTAAAATACTCTAATTTAATGGCATTTCATTCCTGGTCTGCCAGCTTGAAATTTAAAGAGGATGGCGTCTCCGTGGCTGTGCCTCTGGGTGACTGGGTCTCTCCAGTGACCTGCCAGCAGATGACAAAATCCTCATGTCTAGAACTCAGCTCATCACTGAAGTTGGAGTTATGGGAGGACCATTCACTAGCTGTCACTAGCTGGAGGAGCACCAAAGATGTTGAAATGAGGGTTTGCAGGAAATCATGTGGGGTTTGGCCATCTTTCCCATTCGCTGTAAGCTGAGCTATGGGGAAGGTGCTAATTACTGTTTATGCGGCCTCTTGGCAAAGCTGGCAGCCAGTCCTGCAAGCTCCTGAGAGAGGCAGGGTAAGGCCAGCCAGAGTCAGCCACAGCACTGCTGCCTTCCCTCCCTTTGAGACCACCTGGTGCCTCTGCTCCTGCCTGGCCGGGTGGTGACTGCTGTGCAATGCTCATCGTGCGCTGCTTTGGGTTTTGGAGCTTGTCTCCCTCAGTCTGAGATTTTCCAAGCTGAGACTAGCAGGGACACCTGGAGGAAAATCTATACCCTGGGAGCCCTAGGTAGGAGAGCAAATTGCAGAGCTTCTGAAACAACCATCAGCTGCCCTTTCCTTTCACTCCATGGTCCTTTGGAATGCAGGGGCTTATTGCCAAAAGGAGGGCACTTCTCACATCCACCACAGCTCCATGCTTCTCCTCCATTGCTCTTCTGCTACCAGCAAATGGAAAGGTTTAGGGAGATGACTGTGGCTGACCCAGCACACAAGCCAGATTATTTTAGAGGGCTGCTATTAACTCTGTGGTTCAACACTGGCAACCAGAAAGGGAGACAAAAAAATGAAGAGGATTATTTGCAAGTGAATTCCCAAGAGTGCTTTCAATTAGAGATGTTGTTTTTTGACCTTTCACGGGCTTCATTAAACCCCCTATTACTTTCCCAGAAAAAACAATTTTGGAAACAGATGGGAATAAATGAAAAATTTATTCTTGCAATGCCACAATGCCTAAAATGAGCAGTCTTGAGTGATCTCTGCTGAGTACCAGTGTTCAATTAAAAGGATGCTTATGAATCTTCATACTGTGAAACACAAATATTTGCCTACAACCTACTGGGAGCTGCCTCATGAGAGAAAAAACATGCACTCTATTAACTCAGCTGGTATGAAGTTTAGCATGTAGGCTATAAAGTGGCCCAGAAAGGGGAGTTTATGGACACTCTTATTAATCACTATGTGATGACACAAAGTGAGAGAAAATGGGAAAGAATTATTCCTTAGAAACACCTTTAAAATACAAAGGAAAATGCCAAGAAAAAGTGGGAAATATGTTTGGGAAAGACCTGAAAATTTATTTAAGGGCCCAAAATCTAAGAAGTTCTGGGGGAAAAAGACAGTTGTCATATTAGTAGTGCAGGCTGGTACTCAGAAGAGCTCCTATTACTTACAAAACTGAAATTCTCCTTAATAAGAGCATGTGATCCTGCGCTGGTTTTTAGCCCATGTGCAACTTTGTTTAAATCCCTTTTGGATCTAGCCTTGAGGGTCTTCTGATATCCGGAAGAGTTGTTTTCCAGCTCAGAGAGCTGGAATGCTTTTTTGGAAGCATTCTACATCCCACCTGTGCAATGTTGTTTGGTGTGGCTGTCACACATGGACAGCTGGGCATTACTTCTCAGGATATGTCACGACAAGCTGTCCCCACTGAAAATGGCTGCAGCCCATTTCTACATCTCCATTTTGAGACAAATATAACACTTTAGACCAGAGAATAAATTTAGATTAGGTTCCTTAAACTAATTTTATCTCTATTCCTATCATATGCTAAATACCCTGTTTGTGTAATAAGCTGTGGCCGAAATAATAATGGTAATTTGAACCAGCTCTTCTGACAAATTTTCTCTCAGCTATTTGAAAGGTGAGAGTGAAAATGCTTACAGTCTTTTGCATTTCAGCTAACTACTGAAGAGCTTTTGGATATCAGAGCAGGAACAAAATGCAGTTTTGGAATCTTTTGGAAACATTAGTGCCCATATGATGGAAGGCACAGCTAACATTGTGACTAAACTGAGCTTCATCTGGAATGAGAACAACTGTGGTTATTTTATTATGCCAGCCACAGTCTGTTTCTGTTGGGTGAGATGTGTTTACTGCTTCTGACATGACCAACATTGCTTCACTAAAAAACTCTTGACATTTTCAGCTGTGTATATTTCTAAATGTGTGTTCTAAATAAATAAATAAGCCCAAACCATGTTTTCCTATGGAAAAAGATACTTTTTAAAGATTGCATTTTTAAGTATCTTCACTTTACTTAATGTGTGAACACTTGAAAATCATTCCCTGACCTCTGACTTTGTGTACTTTACAAATATTTCTTAAGTAAATTTTAGTGAGCACAAGAGAGTAGGGTTTAGAGTTGATCTTAGCACCTTCTTTTACTGCTTATATGAAACCAGTCACACCAAATGGAAACACACATTTAGCTCTGTGTAAAAACATCCAAATCTTACTGAAGGACAATGACAGGAAAGAGGGAAGGAGGAATATTTGAACCTGCTTGTGGACACTGACAATGTCAAGCAAAGCTTTTAAGCTTATAATAATTTCCTGCTGCTTCTAAATATCTCCCTGTGAACTATGCTTCAAAAGGGAACAAACAACAATAACAACATAAGTTTATAGTTGACACTAGTGAAATCTGCTCCTCTGGAGATGCCACAGGCATGCACTCCCTTCCTCAGCTCTGCAAATACTCAGACACTTTCTGCCTCTCTCACCTGATCACATGATGCTGACAAGGGCTGCTCGGGATAAGGTGTGCTGCAGCTGGAGCTGCTCTCTGTTGCATCTCAAACTAAATTCATAGTATCATACAATAGTTTGGGTTGGAAGAAACCTTAGCGATCAGCTTGTTTCAACCCTCCTGCCATGGCAGGGGCACCTTCCACTAGGCCAGGTTGCTCAGAGCCCCATCCAGCCTGACCTTGAGCACTTCCAGGGATGGGGCATCCAAAACCTCTCTGGGCAACCTGCTCCAGTGCCTCACCACCCTCACAGTGAAGAATTCCCAAGATCTTCCTTCAACCACTGTGTCCCTGGTTCCATGAGTTTACCCCAAAGAGAGAAATCTGCATCTGGGTAGAGCAGGCCTAGAAGAAGACCCTTGTTGTCCTCAATGGATCTATCCAGAGGATTGACAATTCTCTTCAAAACTTTTTCCAGCATGTTCCTCATTAGGCCTTTGTGTGACAGAAACCATCCAGCAGACAGGAAATATGAAGAGAATCATTAAAAAGTGTACCCAAGGCCTTAGAGGAAAGCCAGGTCAGTATTAAAATTTATGCAACAAAGCAACTTCCCACTCCATCCCCATTTCTTTTCAGAACAATATGTGTTGCAGTTTAAGAAGGGACACCAGCCACTACAGGTCAAGAAAAGGAAGTTGCTTGTTAGTAGATTAAATTAGCAATTGAAATTGTGAGAAGATGGAAGGAAGGAACAGGAATTGTCTCTGGTGAGATCAAATGCCCCTCAGGTGCAGAGGGTTCTTGATGAAGAAGGCAATGTAGCCTTGCCCCAGCTGAAGGTACCTGCAGTGATGTTCACTGCTGCAGCCTTTAGAAACCAACAGCCCAGTCTCTTCTCCTCGAGGAAAGAATGTGTAGCCAGCAGAGATGCAAAGCTATTTAAAGAAACACTGTAAAAAGATGAGGAAAAAATTTATTCCATACATCTAACTCTTCAGAATCTTCTGTTTACATTAACCAGAACTTTGGGGAAATACATAAAAATGGGGATTTATAGCTGCATTAAGTCCAACAGTGTATCAGTGAGCAGCATAAAGTCAGTAACACTTCATACCAGGGTTCCTCTGCTTCTTCCCTGTGATCCAGAAGCTTTGGGACAATCACTGCATTTCAGTTTTTCAAAGAAATGACAGGTTACATGAAAATTATATTATACTTTTTATTACACTGGTGCTGCTTGCTGTTGATTCACTTAGTAACTCTTGTCTTGAACTGAAACAGATGGAATTAGCACAAATATGGTGCTGTTAAGGTTCAGCATTTGGCAAACCAAGGTGGTTTGTTGCTAGGAGAGCAATTTCTAACAGCACATTTTTAAAACAAAAATTAATGTTTTGCCCTTCACATGTTGATATCCAATGTCATGTGTCTCTAGTAATCCACTTTCCTCACAGCAAAATATTCCACTCCTAGAGTCCAAACTTTCCTGTCTGCTTGGGAGCTGTGAGACTACAGCATACAGGAAAAAGTGATGCTAATCCAGAAACAAGCCATTCCTCAATGTTAAGGCTGGATATTGATTGTCTTGAAATGCTGAAGTATGCTCAAATACCTCTGCAAAAATCAGCATCCTTTGTTAGTGAGGAACCCAAGCCTCCAGGGGTGTCCTGCTGGGATAACTATTAGCCCATAACTGAATGTGTCCTACACAAAATACTTGTGAGGAGAACTGGAAGAAGTCATGTTTCTCTACTGGGGAAACAACCACTTGGAAAACAACCATGAAAAATTAACAGATCAAATCTAATTGTGCACTCCAGAACTGAGATCAATGAATCTGCTGACAGAACATGATGAAGGCAGAAAATGCTTGCTACGTACCAGTGGGGCTGAGAAGAAAACAGGTTAAGCAGACATACCCATGCATGGATTTTTCCTGGAAACCAGAGATCTGACTCCAGTACTGCCACCAAGGCCATGTGGTCATGCAGCACTGAGAGACTGTGAGTTCTGCAACAGGCACCTTAGACAAGAGTGCTTTGTGATAAATGACTGACACTAGCAGGCAAAGCTAGTCACTCAAAAGCTTTCAGAAACAAATCTGTCAGCAAATTAAAAATGGGGAAAAACCCATAACACCCATGCAGTAATGCCCAAGGAGCAGTGCAGCCTTCATGGTGGGGGGAGTGCAGAGCATCTCACTGAGCTGGGCTTCAGCACTGACTGCAGCTCAGCCCCTGGCAGATTGCTGGGACTGGCTTCTTCCCCCTGCACAGCCCTGCACCAGAGCACCTCAGCTGCCAGGAGATTTAAACTGCAGGCAACCTACTGCTCCCCCTCAAAGTGTGTTCCCCATCTCTGTTTCACTGGGAGACAGCTGTTGTGCTAGAAAGCCTGCTTGGCTTGTTGGAGCTGGCAAAACCAGAGCCCAGGGGTTTGGTCCAGCTCTGCCTTGCAGGGGCAGCTCCAGCCTGCAATGCCACTGCTGTGCAAGCAAAGAACCAACTCATGGTTTTAACATGATGACAGAGGGTACTTCATTCACCAAAGTGGAATGGAAAAGCCTCGTTGCCAGAAGTGCGTTCTGTTCCTGGTCTGTGGGATGGCTGGCTCCTTCAAACTGAGGCACCAGCCCAGGGATCCAGCCACAAGCCTAAAGGGCATCAACATGACACACCAGAAACAGCCACCCTACCAATTGCACAAGTTCTGCTTGGGGCAGGAGCAGAATCCTGTCTGCCTTGTGCTGCCAGGCTCGTGTGTGATGCTGCCCATAAAATGCCTTGCCAAGTGACACAGCTGCCTAAGCTGCTTCCCACACTCCCTCTTCTCCTCTCCTCCTAGTTTGTCTCTGTTCTTTGAAGTCCTGGGGGCTTGGACAGTACTGAGTGTCAGCATGCACCTGCCAGCTCAGCCAGCACCTTTCATCTCAAAGCCTCCAGAGCAACCTCCTCGCTCTGAAATTGTGGTGGTTTATAATGCAAAAATCTTGCCTTGGCCTTGGACCCTACAGGGGTATTTCCATTACACTGTTATTATACAAAAGGCCCAGAAGGAAAAATAAAAATTAGGCACCTGCACAAGCCTAATTTATCCTGGTAGACATGCTGGAGGTCTGAAGATCTGTGTCAAGCAGTAACCTCTCAGTTTGTTTGCAGTCATTATGGCTGAGTTCAGTGTACCTGAGCAAACCATCAGCAGGTCTCAGCACTGAGATGGCCAGGGCCTGATTAAACAAAGAAATTTTCAGAGTGCCTTAAAATGTTGTCTTGTCCAGCAAAATACGGTGCTAGGCCATTGGGACAGGAGCAGAAAGCAGCATTTCCCAGACTAAAACCAGCACCATGACCAGTAGCACACCAGCCCACCAAGCTGTGGGTGCTTTGTGGCCTCTGATGGCAGATGAGACCCCTGTGCTCAGCTCTGCTGCCATGCCATGCCTCAGCGCTGCCCCAGCTGCCTTCCTGAGGCCTTTTGATGCAAAAAGGCCTTGACACAGACCTGCTTCTCATTTTGCCAGCCCAGAGCAGAGTAAAGCACAGCTTTGCAGTTGACCCTGCATGTGAAATTACCTTTTCTGCTCTGATAACTTGCTTCAAGCAGAATTAAAATTTTTCCTTTCTATGACGAATTCTCACTTTTAAAAGTCTTCTGAGGGCAAGCAAACCTTATGAAGGAATCGGCTTGATGAATAAGCACATTGATATCAACATGCAGTCATATAGGTCTTTGTACTTGGCAGCTGTTCTCTGAGACTGTATCCAGAATGTCACAAGTTTTGTGAAAGAAAGTTGGCTCCATTTTGCTGAAATGTCTTTCTTTTCTGTCCTGAAGTGGCAGAATTTGAAGCTCTGACACAGTAGACCACTTAATCACTTCCCTGACTTGAAGTACATTTGTTATGGCTTCGCTGAGCTGAAACTTTTTCTGCACTTGGAAAGGCTCCTGGCCTTCCTTGGGCTGTTCCTTGCTTAACAGCACGAGTCTTTTCTGCTGTGGAACTGTGCCTGTGTTATTCAGTCAGACTGAAAAATGAAAGCAATTTAAAAATCCGCTCAGACTGACATTTCCAGTTTGGCTGACCTGGCTCTACAGGCAGGGCCACTGGCCATGGTAGGAGCAGCACTCAGCCACCACTGTGTGCCCTGGGCTGGGGCTGGGCTGGGAGGGCAGTGCACCAGGCAGGGAGGGAGATGGCATCTGGCACCACTAGGAAAGAGTGTAGGGGAAATTTGGCATTATTGGGGAGGCAGGGGAAGGAAAAGCCATATGGACCTCTGCAGGAGGATGAGGTGGTGCCTTGAGCCAATGAGGAGAGAAGTAGAAGAAAGTCACAAATGAGATGAGGAGAGGGAGAGGAAGAGGGAGGTCGATTTGACAGGCAATATAAATACCCCTTCTTTTCCTATCCAATTACTGGCTGCCTCTGCAGTCCAAAATTAACTACTGTAGCCCATAACAATTACAGGCCTCATTAAAGCCATGGAAGAATGAGCTGCCAGAGTGAAGAGCTGTCAAGCCCTTTCGTCAAAGGAAAAGAATCGGGGGCCCCAGCTGGTGCAAGCCATACCGCAGGCAGCTTCAGCCAGCAGGCAGAGACTTTCTCTGGAAACAGGCTTGGGGTGTGTATTGGAAAGGCAAAGCCAGGGGGATTTGTGCCCAATGTGGGTGGCAGCTTGAGTTTGACGAGCTAGCAAGTTTGGGAACAGCTCAGTTGGATGGCACTTCTTCTACTCCTTCCTCTTTGGGAAATGGGGCTGCCATCCTTCCCTAGGGGTCATGTCAGAGATCCTCCATTTCCACAACTGGCTCTTGCCCTAAGGGAAGCTGTCCTCCAAGTGACTTCCTTCAGTCACATCAACTGGACCGTGTCCCTGGCCATGCAATGCAATGCCCTTTGGATGCATTCTGTCATGCATTCGTTCATTCATTCAGATTGTTTCAGCCTACAGGAATGTAGATTTTATGTCCCTTGGGGTGGGGAGGGGAAGGCAGGACTGATCACATGTGCTATGCCAAGGCTAGCTGCCATGTACAAATACATGGTTCTGCATGTTGGCACGAACACGGTTGCTTCAGCAAGCCTCACGTCAGCCAGAATTCAGCCCCATGGCTTGTGCCTGCCAGATAAGAAATTGACCAGTGGGTACTCAACACAATATCTCTGATCACCCATGGTGCAAAGGTCTCCTCACAACCAGATTGCAAGTCACCAGTTCCATCTCCTCCATCTTCCCAGCATTTGACCTGTTTATATTTCCTCTTTTCTGGGAGATGGAATGAGATTTGAAGACTATTTAATGCTTAAAAAATTCATGCAGCCGTGTTCTACTTAACAGAGAAGTTTTACATGGAAAACGTGTTGTTTTTTCCATTATGTTACTTCTCACAGCTCTGCCTGCCAGTGATAGCTCCTTGCTTTCAAGCTACTGATGAGCCTCAGCATCTGTTCTTCTGGGCATCCAGACATTTGCAGATTCTTAAAAGCAAAAACCATGACATACTCTTTTTAGAAATGACTGGATGTCTTCCAGGGTTAGAGTCAATTAGTGAAAGAGGCCCTCAATGTATTTCTGATATGATGTTGCAAGAAGAATAGGTTAACAGCTTGTCCATTCACTCTAAGGCTGCTCTGCCTTCTTCTAACTTCACCAGCAGAATTCCCCTGGGGAAGGGATTGGAGAAGTCAGTCTTTCTAGTACATGACAAGTTGAAAAAATAGTTCTGGGTAGTGCTGACAGCCTAGATGCTCTTTAGACCTGAATTAGAACAAGGTCTTCTGACTTGGAAAACAAACCAAACTTTTAACAAGGCAAAACTGCAAGAAGAATCTCTGCATAAAATCCTGATGGCATTTTCCAGCTAGTAAAACTAGAACCTTACATTTTATAGCTGGGAAGGAAAGTATTGAACAGCTGTATGGGAATGAAGCCAAAGCTTTGTGACAAAGATTGTCACTCCTTCAGCGTTCAGCCAAGCTTTACCAAAAGAGCTCTTTGACAGTATTGCTTTTAGTCTTTAGCAAATCTCACACAGAAAGAGCCCACCTTATCCATTGCTGTTAATATCCAGGCAGGCAGGAGAGTCCACACTGAGAGATTATCTTTTGCTCATCTTCTCCAAATGAAGGCTCAGAATTTTTCGTGGACAGCAGAACTGAAGGTTTTACTAAGCAATGCACAGAACTCTGCACTTTCATCACTGCTGAGGTGTTGTTGGACCCGTAATTTTTCATGCTCCTGGCAAGTCTGGGAAAGAGACAGCATGATGCCTAAATGTGAGAGACAGCTTTCAGTGACTGCAAAGTTTTCACTTTATTACTTGCTGTAGCAGTTTTGACTGTTCATCCTGGGCCATAGTCACTTCAGGGGTACAAGAAACTGAAAACTTTGTGACAGGAATGGAGACATAACACCAAAGTTTATCAGAGTCTGCTTCCCATCCCTGTCCAGATCCCTCTTGAGACAGTCAAGGAAAGAGAGATGGCAAGGGAACATGAGTCTGTGTAAATCTCCTCGTCACTGCTGGTGCCGTGTCAGTGTGCACGTGGCACAAGCCACTCAAGCCCTACTTCAGTGTGCCTCAAAATGAGAAGTGGATAGGAATAAGTCAAAGCACTTCTCAGTGTATGTATCTCTTGGCCTGGATGCAAGTCCATTAATCAAGCTCCTTTTTGATCTTTTTTCCCATTTCATCAAGTTGGTCTTCCAAAGACATTTTGTCTCTTTCCATTTTCCCCCTTTGAATCATGCAAGTGACAACAGCACTAAGATGGATGTGTTTACAGCCTAGAGCTGGGCTGGTGTCTAAAATTTCTCCCTGATGCAGACAATTGCATGACTTCACCCACTGGTCACAGAGCAGCAGAAGGCCAAGGGGCTGCCAGCCAGCAGTGTCCAGCAGCGTGCAGGAGTGGCTGTTCCCAGTCCTCTGGCACCTGAAGAGGTGAAGTGCAGCAAGGGATACAGAGGCAGCACACCTCTGGCAAAGGAAAACCACAGGGAGCAGGTTGGTGATGGACTGTGCCTCTGTGTGTCTCCACCCCCTGTTCATGCATCTGGAGACACTGAGCAGGCTCAGATGCTCGTGGGTGAATTTGCACCATACCCGGCCAGCCACAGTGTGGCACCTGTGTGCACTCACAGGGTGTGTCACACGTGTACACTCACAGGGTGTGTCGCACACTGCCCCAGGCACTTCAGTGTGGAGGTAAGTCTTGCTCCTGGTCTCTGCAGGACAGCTCCATCAACTATTTCTGATGTCTGAGGCAAAGAGAGGGAAACAAGCCCCATTCTGAACAGATCACTGTGGGCCCAGCTCAGTGAGCATCAGTATCACAGCCAGGCTTCCTCCAGGTTTGAAATTTCAACATGGCAGAAGGGTAACTCCTGCTGCTTTACAGACTGTTCTGTGCAACTCTGGAGAAAGGTGAAATGCCCATCTTCATTTTAACTTAATTAATCCTCTGCTGTTACATGGGCTGAGGACATTGACAGTGCCTGACCTTGCCTTCTGCTTTCCTGAGGCATATGATGAATTTCTGGCTTCTGGCTTTACCTGCTGAAGGTCTGAAATTTGCTGTAAGGTGTTGTGGCTACCAGCATTCAGTATGTGGGTTCTGCCACCCATCCCAGCACACACAGACCAGCCCTGGTCACCAGCCACTCCCAAAGACAGGACCCAGAGGCCCAGGTTTTTCCCGACCCAACGTTGCTTAATTGTCCCAGACAACACCTGAGGTGGGTTTCACTGTTTCAGAGTCCTTCAGAGATTTAGCAAGGCAAATCAAGTTGACTATTGCCATTCCATTCTTTTGGGAAAAAGAAGGCAATTTTATAAAGGGCACTTTATAAAGGGCACTTTATACTTTTTCTCCCACCTCTTTCTTTAGAAATTTCCTCTAAAGCGATTTCACATTTCAAGTAGTTTAGCAATGCTCAGATTTCATCTCTGTTTTCAGACTCTTCTGCCACACTGAGGGAATATGGTGAGAGTTGGGTTGCAATGAGCCAAACTCTGACAACTGAGGAGGGATTTTTGCTGCCTCCAATAGATTTCCCCATCCCAAATTTTCCCATGGCAATTTCCCTATTTCCCCATGCTGACCTACATATTTCTAAGAATGTATAGAGAATTTCTCCCCTATGAGGCACGATCTTGAGAAAATTTTTACTTGACTTTTTCCTGGTGATTTTGTGATCAGATATTTGGACTCGTTGTGTATTTCACCACCTTCATTTAGTGTGAATTGCCACCTCAGGAGCACACTGCTCAGGAGCTGGTCCCATAACTAACTTTCCGAATCTTTTTCTCTTCCTGAAGCAGAGTTGGAACTCTTGCAGTGCCCACTTCTTGGACAGTCCAGGCCAAATGAACATTTTAATGGATGCTACAAATGCAGAAGATAAACCATAACACGTTATCAAATGGCTCAATGTGTACTCTTTCCAATGCTAGTTCTAATGCTGAATGTGGTGTGTGAAAATATGAAACAACCACAGAGAACAGAAACCAAAACTCCCTGCAGATGTATGCTAGTCAAAAGGCCAAATCTGAGATGCAGTTTTGCACCCTTCCCTCTCAAGAACAATACTTTAAATAATAGGAGAAACACCTGTGATTTCACCTGATAAACTTCATCACCCCCAGTCCTGGGGATTTTAAAATGGTCACAGCTTGCATGGTAGAAGGAGGTATTATGAAAGAGATTTTTTCCTACTCTGTTGTTTCCTTACAGAAGAGCTTTTGCAAATAGGTAATAAAGGAAATCTGAAACTGTACAAGTAGGTGAAAAAATGAATGGAAGGGAAAGGGGTTCCTGGAGTCAAAAAGCTGCAGGGCTGCATGGCTCTTCACAGATCTTTCCTCCACCAATATGCAGAAGCACCAGCTCCAATCCTGAGGGCAGCTACAAGTGTTTATAAGCCTTTCTGGTACTAGGGAACACAGAATTCACACAGAGAAGAGGTCAAATCCCAGCACAAAAATCCTTGATAGCACACTGTGATTAAAGTAAGCATCTATATTAAAATGTACCTAATTCCAAACTGTTGTACATGTCAACAAATTATAGACATCCTGCTGATAATCTCTCCAGTGCTCCTGTAACAAACTGCAATTTGTAATTCAAAAGAGCACTGTCATTTCCAATCTGATCTCCTCCAAGTTTCCTTTTCATATCCAGAGCATAAAATGAGAAATATTTAAATCTGAGAGAGCTGAGGGTCTTTTTTTTTTTTTTGGTGCACTTTCTCATCTTTGCTTTAGATACCCAAATCATAATTGTTTGCAAATGGAGCTTTTTACATCATTAAAATAAGTGGGACCCATAATGTTATGAGCTAAACAATGCTGCTTCTAGTGGGAATGCCACAAAAAATGAGAGGTGGTACTCAATATTTTAAGGTTCAGATGAGCCAGGCAAACAAGAGTCCTAGCAGCAGAGAACATGACCACTTTGTCTTTGCATCCTGTAATCACAACCCTTCCCAGGGACCTTTCCATGCAAAAGTCTGGTGTCCACACCCCAGCCTCTGCTTTTGGGGAAGGGGCTGATGGGACTGAAGTATGGGGAGGATGTTTTCCCCAGAGCTTATGGGGAAGGGGGAGACAGCCACCTTCACCTCAGCTGAGCCAAAGCAATTGATGGCAACCTTCATGCTGCAATGGCTGCTTTATTTCTGGTCCTCAGGATGCCTTGCTCAGGTAATCTTATGTATGTCTGTACTCACATTGCTCTGTTATAGAATCACCATTCCATCATAACACACCATAAGTTGGAAGGGACTCACAATGGTCATTTATTGAGTCCAGCTCCTGGCCCTGCACAGGACAACCCCAAGAATCACACTGCGTTCCTGAGAGCTTCTTGAAAAGCTCCGAACTCTGTCAGGTTTGGTGCTGTAACCATGTCCCTGGGGAGCCTATCCCAGTGCCCAGACACCTTCTGGGTGAAGAAACTTTGCCTGTGACAGAGTTTCCTATAATTCCCTCAGGTCTTACAGCTGGTGGCCAGACAGAAGGAGACCTACCCTCACTTCCCCTTGTGAGGAAGCTGTAGACTGGTATTAGTTTTCCCTTCAATCTCCTCTAGGCTGAATAAACCAAGGTCTTTGTAGATGTTCCCATGGAAATCTAATTTCCTGACTTAGGAGAACAAAAATGGAAGCCAGACTTAAACTTTTCTGAAATTTACTCTGTCATTATATTTAGTTCTGCATTAGCTTTGCAAAAACTCAGCTGAATCTGCAATTACACCCCACAGCCCCTCCAAGGACAAGAAACCAAACCAGAATCCTAAACTTGCCTTTGAAATGTCTGCCTCCTTCAAGGATTTGGCAGGGATGGGTATTGCTTGTGAAATGTACCAGTCTCCCAGTGTAGGACCACTCATTTGTTACCACCTTCTCCTCTAGGTCTGTGGGGGAAGGTTTAAAATTATCAGGCAAGTCCATCAATATATATTTTTTTCCCCAGCATTAATTTCCTGTTCTTTTTTCATGGGAAAAGTTACCTGTACAAAGTACAGTGAATGATTTGCCTGGTGTGCCTTCCCACATTATTGTAAAATATAATCAGATCAGAAGCTATTCAGGGTGGATTAATACCAAGCAAAAATTTAGGTTTACTGTGGAGAGTATCCAATAGAAATTTCCTTTTTCTCACCACAATTTTATATGGGATTAAAATCATATTCATCAGCACTTTTGCAAATATTTTTCACTGACATTGCAACTGATGTTTTCTCTTACTATTTTAAACAGCTTGATCAATTACTAAGCACAGTAAGTTTCCAGTAATTCCATCTGTGTTATAAGAAGGAAGGTGTTTTATTAAGGTTTGGAAATTTCTGTTTACCACAGACATATGTTCAACACAGCCCTTCCAAGAGTTTTGGAGCCACAGTTGTTAATTTTCTTCTTCCTTGGAAGGATGCCTGGTCATAACTGAGGTTCTCTTGCTTGTTGCACTGTTGTTCCATGTAAGGAATAACACTGCTTGTATAGTTTTGTGAAAAATGAAACTTTGGAAAGGAATGGAAGGAGAGTGAGGTGGTGAGCAGGAGCAGGGTATCCACTACAAGGAAAGGGAGAAAGCTCAGCTACATTTTATGCAAAAATATGCTGGTGCTTCCCCTGTAGAACTTGTTTCTAAGCATCTGAAGCAGTCTGTTTGGGAATGTTGCTTCTCAGTGGCCACATGGATAAAATGTGAAAATGTGTGACATTATATCCACTTGCCACCAGCAGCAGCAGGCAGATGCCTGGTTTCACTTCTGCTGTCCAGATGGAGGTGTGGGAGCCAGCTTCACCCTCCATCTCTGTGCATCAGACTATCTGGCTAAGGCAGACAGCTACCCTGGGCATCTGAAGGTGTCCAGCTGTCCTCCTGTCTTCAAGCTTGTGTAAGATGATACTCACAGTTGGGTCAGGCTTCAGGACAACTTCAGTGTGAGACCAAGTTTATGACAGAAGGTTTGAATGCATGCTGGGCTTCTGGCTTCCCACCACATTCTCCTGGATGCTGAAATATTTATGGGGAAAACAATCTTATGAGCTGAAAAAAAGAGATAATGAGCTACAAAACTGCTGATTGCCATAAGGACTCATCCTCCTCTGATGGACTTGAGTTTCTCCCATGTACTTGCATAGATAACTTTATGGAATGGAAATGACTGCAGTCCAGTATTTCACTTGTTTGATGGAGTGGAAATAAACACCTCACAGCCAGTGACTCTTTCCAAGATTCATTCTGTCATTATTGTCCTTTCCAGTTCAGAAGGGTGAAGTCTTGTGACATAAACGCTGTGGGATTTTCCTTAAATCTCCAATCTATACTTGCTTCCCAAGTCGCAATACTTTCCAAATTTACATGCTATCCCCTATTTTCTTTCTTTTCATCTTCTTTTTTCCTTTCCTTTTTCCATTTATCTTTTTTCTTTCTCTTTTTTTCACAGTGTCAGTAAAATGTTCCTTTGTTGATTGATAGCAGAACTCAGACTCCATCAAGGTTCAAGCCACAAATTCCCTGTGGCAGCCAAAACCACTGAGAAAGGGAGCCCAGCTTGGAAGGATTTAGGGGAGAGCGGTTCTGGGAACTCAGATTTGGGATGCCTGGAAGATGCCGGGAATGCGATCCAACTCAGTTTAGGGCTTTCAAGATGTCATGAATTGTACTTCAGAGGGGGCAAGCTGGAGCATCATTGATTCTGGTAGGCAGGTGGATAAAAACAATGGAATTGTTTTACATATCATTCTGAGATGCAATCCTAAAGCTAAGAAATCCCATTTGAGGACCAGTTCAGAAAGTCTTTGATATAATTAAAACCCTCCAGGTGGCTACTTCTCCCTAAGAACCAAGGATGTTTGCCTGGCAGCTTTACCATGGTTCTGTTGGCTGTCATTTCACACCAATTTTCTCTGAAATGATACAGTGGCAGCCAGTGTGAGCAGAGAAACCCCCATCTCTACAGTGAGTGAACACGTGGGTCCTGTCTGAAAAGAACAGGATGCAACACCTGCCTTTTAAGAGAGCTTAATGTGGTCAGAAGCAAACTGGAACAAAATGGGGCTGTTGAATACTCTAAGTACCTCCAGCTGTCACTGCTGACACAGCTGCTGGAAGGAAGAAAAGTCCTTATGGCTTTGGGGCAAAACCTCACCCACACAAAACCTCATCTTCTGCATGGAGTGGGAGGCAACATGGGTGGTGGGTGAGGGTCCTCCTGAAGCTGACCAGAGCCATGGCATGGACAAACCCCTGTCTGTAGCCTTCCCCAGATCTTGACAGGGAGCTGCCACTGCACAGAGTCCCCACACCCCTGTACGGCTCAGTGCAAAAATAAAAGTTGGGGAATAGTTTGAACATTTGGACTCTCTGGCATCCCAAGGATTTCCTTTCTAGCATTTGAAATGACATTCCCTTTTGAAAGATTTGTTATTTGAGAAAAAAAACCCAAAAAACATTTGGAAACATTTTTGAAAGGTCAAAATCAAAATAAAGATTTGGAAAATAGAGAATCCAGTCACTCAGTGTGAAGTGTTCATTTCCTTTGACATGGTTATGTATAATTTTTCTTTTCTTCCAGGACTTAAACATTTCTTCTTTCCTAGTCAAAAAATAATGTCAGATCCTGACAGTCCTTGTAGGGCTGGAGGAGCCTCTCCCACCCAGCCTTTGTGTGCACACATCATTCATATCAGGAACGGGCCCTTGGACCATACACAAGTTGAGCAATTTGCTCCCAAAAGGAAACCACCACCAGAATAGAAAAAGATGCTGAGAACAAAAGTTATTGTTTAATGTCTTAAAGAAAATCAGTGCTGAAAATGGATTCCACTGTGTTCAATTTCCTACAGCTTTGTCATTTAAAAAAAAAGTTCTACCTTCTCTCTCTTCCACAAGCTGGACCTAAAACTTATCTTTCTCTCAGTTATGTGTCACCTGAATTCCATCAATTTTACACTTCCTCTCTGACTTTACTTGTCAGGGCCACAGAGCAGGGACACATTTGTTAGCCCCTTTCCAAAGCACAGCAGGCTACTGCTCCCTGATGCAGGCACTGTACCAGTACAGATAATAAACAAAGGGGAACATGCCAACTCATACAAGAGTTAGAACTTTGAAGTTTTCTCTCTCTGTTTTTCTCATTGCAATTGTAATGGACCTATTTAGAAGTTAATATATTTCACCCTTGCTGCTCACTAAATATCCTTGACTCAGTAGAGATGTAGAGCTGCTGAACACACTTAAAGCAAAGAGAAATTGATTGTCAAACAGATGCAGAACATTAGTACTAAATTTCTTGTTTTTCATCATTCCTCTCCAGTCAAGAAAAAAAAAAATCACTCAAGTCTGAAACTGGTAACAAACCTTATGGCATTTGGATTCTGAAATAAAAGAGAGAGCCTGTGTCTGCAATCATCCAGCAATTTGTCCTTTAGCCTAAATGTGTTTGCTGTCCTTGGCATTAATTTTAAGACATCTCTATTTCAAAAGTGATCCTCTGACAAGTGGGGATTTCTAAGGTATTGGTGGTGCCCTCTCTCTGACCCTGTGGAGGCAACAGTCAGGGGTATCTCTTGGTTTCACTGACCAGGCAAATACAGGCCCAATTTCCCTGCCCTTATTCTCACTGTGCGTCTGATACACCAAAATTAATGAAGACAAATATTTTGGTCCTACCATAGTGCAGGGTTCACAGTGATGCTCCCTGAGTGTCAGGGGTGCTGCCAGGAAGAATTTTGGCTTTGCAGACCTCATGCATTCACCTTCACTCCCTTGCCGAAATATGGGTGCCTAAGGACTGGCACTCTGTGGAGCTGTGGGGTAAAACACCAGACCTACAGGTGACCCACAGCTTCCCATGCTCATCTCTAGAGACCACAGAAGATACACTTCTGCACCTTAGCGAGAGGCCTTGTTTAGGCATCCAAGTCCTACCTCAAGGAAGCAGCAGGCACCAGCACTCAGGTGTTTGCCTAGAGCTACATCCCTCCCCCACTGCAGGATGGGATGAGTCTTTTCACAAAACCTGTCAATTTCTTTCCTTTGCACAGGAAATCCAGCCAGCTGTGCTGCAGGTGCTGGAGACCCCCTGTCTAGGAGAATGCTGTGACCACCACACAGATGAACATCGAGGTTCTTCATGGTTGTGTGGCAAAATTATTTGGAAATATTGACTTATTTGCAAGGAAATGTTTTAGCCATTTAAGGTGGGGAGAACAGAGGGAAATTTTTTTTTTTTTTGCTCTAAAATAAATATCAGGTTGACAAATTTCTTTAACACTGACTAGCATGCACTTCTTTTCCATTTTAGTTTTGAAGTCTGCTAAAAACCTTATGACTCCACATTCATTCCTCACAGTGATGTTAAAGGCAAGAACTGCTGCAGGCTGAAACCTCACCCAGCCAAAAACTATGGAAAGTCTCCTATGCACATCAGTAAGGGCAAGATTTTACCCCTAATTTTTGTGTTCAAAATATTTCCATATACTCTAGTTCTCCAGCATATGATTGTTAGCCGGACTAGATCAGGCACCACAGCATAAATTCAGACAAGTTGCTCTCAGATCTTTAAGTGGGGCAGAAGCACCTACAAAGATCACATGGTTACACAGGGATGCTACAAGGGGATTTTAAAGCAGTAAAAAGCAGCAGGAGGCTCTTAGGAGTAGAAGTGGTTCTGGAGGAGGTCAGAGCAGGGCAAGGTGAACATATTTCTCTGAACTGCATGAGACTGCAGCTTGAAACTCGGTGAAAGTTCAGGGCTGGGCTGCCTTTATCCAAACCAGATTTCCCAGATTCACTCTCTGTGTGCAGGATTAGTTTTTAGTTATTATTTCCCAGCTTTCATGTTGCTGTATGTAATTGTTCCAAGGAATGCTCAGCTATTTTCAAAACTCTGTGCTTGATAAGCAAGGTGGATTTTTGAGGAGGCCATGACTTTGTCTGCACCAACATGAAGTGCAGCACACTTGGAATAGGTCTGGGAGTGGGTCAGGGCTGAGGACCCACATCACAGCACTCAGCTCTCCTCCAGCCTGGTTCAGATGCCCATGGAGATGTGGCACATGCTCCAGGGACTCCCAGGGACCCTTCTCAGACTCATTTCACCTGCCAGTCCAAGTTCCCTGAGGCCAGTCTGCAGTACAAATCTTTGCAGGTTATGCATGGAGAAGGCACAAAATCACACCTCAAAACCACACTCCTGTTGCAGGTGAATGCTGGTGTCACCACAGCCCCAGGCTTCTCTAATGCAGGGACAGCAGAGTAACTTCCCTCGTTGCCCCCATTACAGCAGACAGAACCACAGTGCTCCTAGGCACAGCCATGCTGCCCAGGAAGAGTCAGCAGCACCAGAAGTGAAATGAACCCACAGGGCTGGATGTGGCTGCCTTTAGGACATTGACTATATTCAGCTCCACAAGCTGAGTTTTTTCCACAACCCACAGCAAACCATGCTGATCTAACCCATCCAAAATATCTGTGAGTACAGAAACTAGTGTGTAGGAAGTGATTAACAGTTAAACACTAAGCTGTCATTGTTAAGAAAGGGAGAGGGAGAAAGCTCCTTTCCAGCAACCTCTCCCAAATCAGTGCTAACAAGCCTAGCTAAAAAGGCAACAGCTCAGCTTGCACTCAAGTGCTGAGAGCTACCTGCTGGAATGTGAGTAATACCTGCCAGGATGCTTGCAGTTCATCCAGCCTGTAAAAGCACAAATCACCTAATCTCTGGACTGAGCTAGAAGGGAGCCAGTAGTTCAGGCTCATTTTAATTGTAATTTATACAACTATTCCTGCCTGGAGGAGCAGGCACCAAAGAGGGAAGACACTGCAGCTCTGTCCTCTCTGTGATCACTGAGCCATCTCTACGCCTACAGGGATGACAGATGCAGTTAGTTCAGTGGAAGATGGAGCTGTCATGCAAGAGCACAGTGCTGCCCAAATGAAGCACTGTCAGCTCTTAGGGACAAGTTTGCCATCTTTGAGGGCAATACTTGCAGTGCTTGGTGTTCTGCTTGCCCTCTAACTTCTGAAATCAAAGTAGCAGAAATGTATCAGAGGCATTCGATTTCCTGAGCTCAGCTGTTGCAATCTTATGGGAAACATTGAGAGAGCAAAATGCTCCAATTCAAGAATGTAAATGAGAAGAAGTGTGAATTTGTTGTTTAAAAAATGTTTAATTTACACAACTATCTTTGGAGTGAGAAGTAGACTAACACTTGGTGATTTTGTGTGAGTTGCAATATTTAAATAGCACACTCTAAGGCTAAGGGGTATCTAAGCTCTTCTCTCCTTCCAATCTCTCTTCTAAATTAAGTCAGTACTTCATTTGTGCTTGCAGTCTCTATGTCCAGGAATAGATTCTCACTCCTGAAAAGAGTTCAGAATCTTTATCTTGAACGACCCGAAACATTTTCCAGGATCCATAAACACTTAGCTCCTCCATATTAGTCGGAAATTTCTTAAATAGAAACTTTTCATGTTCTGATCCTGCAAATACCCATAAGTCAATAAATCATACAATCATGGGATACGCTGAGTTGGAAGGGAGCCATCAGGATCACCAAGTCCAATTCCTGGCCCTGTGCATGACACCCCAAGAGTCACAGACTGTGCCTGAGAGCAGTGTCCAAATGCTTCTTGAACTCTGTCAGGCTGGTGCTGTCACCACTTCCCTGGGGAGCCTGTGCCAGTGCCCAAGCACCCTCTGGGTGAAAAACCTTTTCCTGATACCTGTCCTAACCCTCCTCCGACTCAGCTTCACGCTGTTTCCTCAAGTCCTCTCACTGGCCACGAGAGTGAAGAGATCGGTACGTGCCCTTCTGCTTCCCCTCGTGAGGATGCTGAAGACCACAATGAGGTCTCTCCTCAGTCTCCTCTTCTCCAAGCTGAACAAACCAAGTGACCTCAGCCACTCCTCCTTTCCTTTCTTGAGAACTGAGACAGTGTTCACCAGCTTGCAGTCAGCCGGAACCTCTGCAGATTCCCAGGACCACACAGAAATCACCTGTGGAAATTGCTCTTGTGTGAAAGTGTTTCAAATGGTTTATCTATATGGATATTTTTAGCAATGGCCAGCAAAATGCTGGTTATACTTACATAAACCTTGTGGATGGACAATGCTTGGCTGCAAACACAAGCAGTAAGAAAGTGGAAAGAATTGTAATGCTTCTGCTATTAGTCACACCCCCAAAGAGCAAAGAGCATCACGAATAAGAAAAAAACCACTGGAAATTAAATTAACCAAACTCTGCTGAAAATGCAATCTGTAGTTGCAGATGGAAAGAATATGATACAGTACCAGAAATGGCCAACCTTTCCAGGTTCATTGCAGTCAGCCCTTCAGCAGATTTGTAATTCAGTCTTCTTGTTTCCTGAAATGCAGCATGACACTGCTCCAAGGCTTCTGATCAGAGCAATGCCATTGTCCTGCTGGCTGGTGGCAACAGTTCCCCCAGGCCTCCAGAATCCTGTAGGCAGCTGACTTCAAGCCCATACAAGCGTTTCCCGAGCAGCACCATGACCATAAGTGCAAAGTATGTGAAGAAGGAATCACAGATGTAAACACTCCGCTCAGCTTGGTGAAGGAATAAAAACATTTTCCTTTGGCTCTCACTGACTTCTTAAAGCCAGCATTTCACCACCTCTCTGAACATCTGTATCAGTTTTGTGTGTTGCAGTGCTGGATACAGCTCCACTATGAGCAGGGACTCTGCACAGTCATGCAGCTCAGTATATGACACCCTTACAAGGTGTCATATACTGAGCATGGGAATCTCAGAAGGCAGAGCTTTGAGGGGAACCTAGAGGTGTGGTGCAGGTCCCTTAAGTCCCAAAAAACTCATGGCTAGTGTTTTGTGCACCAGTCACACAGATGCATAGGAAAATGGATGAGCAGTTGAAGATTCAGGCTGACAGCACCATGGACTTTGGTCTTGCACCTCCACAGGGAGGAGGCCCCTGCCCAGAAAGGTCTTGGTGTAGGGCTGGGAGGTGAATTTAGCTGTGTGAATCAGATAAACAGCAGTTTCTTCTACGCACACCCCTTGAAGTTTTAGTAGTTAGCAGTTCAGAGATTCACTGGGTTTTGGTTCAAGGTATTGTAGCTATTTTTTTTTAATTGGTTTTTGCATCCCCCTGTTGATCTTCTCCTTGGCTCATAATGAGAGACAAAACCCAAGCACTGAGGCTGAAAGCTGTTTACTCTGATCCAAATTTTGCTCTCAGGCCTGTCAGGATAAAATTAGTGACTAATTTAAGCACTGTTGTCATCTTATTGCAGAAGTCCCATACCTTCTTGGTGATTTCTCACAGGCATCTCCTCACAGCACTAACTCCTTCTTCTTCACAGCACAACCAACAAACTCTATCATCTCTCCTCACCTAGCTAACCCACTCTTTTGTAGCACTCGTCTTCTTATTGGACACAGCTGTGGCCTGTTAAGGGCAGGCCTGTTCCTAATCTTTGGTGATTAGCACAGCTGCAACTCCTCAGGGGTGAGATTACCTATGAACTATCTTTATTTTCTTACATTCTATCCCTCCACAAAGCATGAGCAAAATCAGGGCTGTTTTCTTGTCCTTTCTGTCCAAGGGCAGCAGAGAAGGCCAGCAGCTTCCTGGGCTATGTGAGCAGAAGCACAGCCCTCAGATTCAGAGAAGAGTCTGCTTTTTCCACTCAGCACTGAACAAACTACATGCAGAATACCACGTGGAATTCTGAAGTTTCCAATACCAGGAACACATCAATAAGCTGAAGAAATTTCAGTGGAAGGCCACTAGCATGGTCAGGACTAGAGCACTTTTCTTGTGAGTAGAAGTGAGGGAGCTGGGTTTGCTCAGCCTGCAGAAGAGAGTTTCAGTGAGACTTACAAGCAGCCTCCCATACCTTCTGGTCTAATTTGTGGAGGAAGGTATGGGTGACCAGGTTGGCTAGGGGACAGCTGTGGTCTGTGACATCAGTCTTACAGTCCCCAGCCATCTGACTTCCCTCCATGCTCATGCCATTCCATTACTGGACATCATCAAGGAGCCTGGCCTGCCAGAGCGCTTGGGCCTACTTGGCTCTCAGCAAGGAACATGTTCCTCACTCCTGCTCTGAAGAAAACATCACATTTCAAAAGTGTTCATATAACTCAGCATTTCCTTGACAGAAGATGCTAAATTCAGAACAAGTCTTTGTAAACACTGGATTCGTAGTGAGACTTAATAGAGATGGGGGTGCTAAGGCTCTTTTGGTGATTGCTGCACTCCATAGATTTCTAAAGGGCTTGTTATAGTACCTCAAAGTGCCAAACAGGGTATTTAATGTGGGTCTGCATTTCAATAGCCTTCTAGTTTCAGCATTGCATTTATAAAATGGAAAAAGAACTACAGTCGTGGAAACTACTTAGTACAGCAAACTTACCTGTGACTTGCAGGAGGCAAGGAAGGCCTGGACCTGGAAAGGGATGTCTCCATCACAGAGGAAAGTGATCTGGCTTGAAAAGCACAGCATTAGAGCTGCTCCATACCACACTATGTTCTGTACTGGCAGTACAGGGCAGACACGAACCCATCCTGGCCAGCCATGGTCTGTCTGTAATGTAGATACCCACCTCAGAATGTTCTGGCTCTGTTAGGGCTTTGCACTTTCCACTCTTGGCCCTTTCTCCTACTTCATATACTTGGAAGGTCTATTTAAAACATAGATGAGGGAGTAGTGTTCTGGCAGTGGCATTAGCAGGAGCTGTGTACTTTGGAATGCCTTCTCAGCACAGGCTAAACAGTGAAACCACTGAAACCCCAAACCATGCTGAAGACTTTTCATTTCTTGATGGATTTTTATCCCTGTCCCAAACATCTTGGAAATGGCAAGGCTTAGGAATGCAAAACTATTTTTCAGTGTAAGATATTAAGGACCTTTGCAATGTTCTTTAGGGAAAAAATCTGATGGTTCAGTGTTTTGAAAGGTTTATTGGTGGGGGATGGAGTGGAAAGAGAAATTATCGGCATGTGAATAATGTGTGGATTACAAAAAGGGGAAATATGAATTGGGTTACATATTTTTTCTTATCTCTAGCTCCCTGCACTTTCGAGCTTTTTCCAGCTCAGCAGGACTTTTAGGTAGCTCAGATGTTACCTCAGAGACCCATAAAAGTTCTACAGCCCAGAAAAAGCTCCATAAAATAAGTAAAACCTCCCAGTGTGAAGTTCTGCCTCCCTCCCTCAGCAATTAACTCTTCTTCCTCCCACTTTCATAGAAGTTGGCTTTCCACACACTGGATGCCAAGTTTTCTGCTACTTCATTTTCACAGCAACCTCCAGGGAAAGACAATGGATTTTTAACCATCCCATCCTTGGACTGTCTTCTCATCTCCAAATGTTTCCTGGGACAGCTTCAGTCTGCTATGGGCCTGTCCCAATTTTATTGGCCATTGAAGGGCACTCAAATCTCCTTGCTTTCAACTGTTTCTCCTGTGGGAATATGTCTTAACCATACCTAAATATCTTCCTCTTGCTTACTACCATCTGTGCTACAAGCTCAGAGAGAAACTCTCTGGCCACTGGAAGCAAAGTTCTAGTGAAGGTCTTGGCATTTGGCAGCTCTTCTGTCTTGTGTCAGGCACATGGAGAGGTTACAGTAAAACAAAGTCCATTGGTCTCAGGTGACTCCCACATCTCCCTGACACACAACCCCAGCACTGCCCTAGCTCACATCTCTCCTTCACTGTTAATGGCAGACCTCCAAAAGGTCTCTTTTAACACCCACATTCACCTTCTTAATTTTTTTGTGCCCCTTTTATTTTCTGGAGGATGAGGAAGCATTTTTACCCTCCATTTCCTTTTCCTGCAGCTCTAGGTTATAGTTACTTACTGTCTGAGCATGTTTGCTCAGAAACTCTGCAAGCACAGTGCAGTTTGTTTCAAAGACCATTTGCAAGTGGAAAATATCAAATGTTGGTAGTGGTGCCAACATTTATTATATGGAGTTTCCCCTGTAGCTGGTTCCTATGAAGTATTCATCATAGAGCATTGAAAAAAGCATGTGATTGATTGACTGGCTGTTCTCAGGAACAGTAGAGTCTGTTCTGTAGCTGGCTCCCAGCCCCTCGACAGCTGGCTAGCTTCTGCTGGCTTCACAGGGACAAACTGGATAAGCTAATTCATGTGTCTGAATGTGGCTACTCAAGCTTTGTACAAAAAGCTGACAGCTCTGGAATACAAGTCTAAGCAAGGAGGATGTATTCAGATGTGGATGCACCATTCCTTGAGCTCTTCCTGGAATTCAAGAGTAGTTTAAGCTGTCTGTTGCAGACATCTTTTTATGAAAATCCTTTCCTTAAGATTTTTTCCTCCTGAGAAGCTGAGAGGCTTCAGGAACAAAAGGTAAACAATGGTTATCTGCTGCTGTGGAATTCAACAGGTCCATCTGTGATTGGTCTCATCTGCTTGTTTGTAATTAATGGCCAATCACAGCAGAGCTGACTCAGACAGAGAGTCTGAGGCAGCTGCCTTTGTTATCATTCTTTTCCCTTTCTATTCTTAGCTTAGCTAGTCTTCTGAGATGAAACTTTTCCTTCTATTCTTTTTAGTATAGTTTTAAGTTATATATATCATAAAATAATAAATCAAGCCTTCTGTAACATGGAGTTAGATCTACGTCTCTTCCCTCATCCTAAGACCCCTGTGACCACCATCACACATGTCAACACAGACATCAACTAGACCATCCACACATCAAAGGGAAGCCAAATGTAAAGCCAACTGGCATTGCTCTGTTGGCTTCTCTGTGGGTCTATTTCCTACCTTAGTGCAAGAACTGCAATTTATCTGAGGGTTGGCTGTTTCTGTCAAGCCATGCCTGTATATTCTGGCGTGCATTATTTCCCATTAGATCTATTCAGATCTTGGAGGAGAATCACTTCCCAGTTCAACATCATAAAACACAAAGCAACATAACAGTAGCCAAATAAACATTTCTCACAAAATAGGGAAACAACGATAGTATGCATGAAGAGAAAGCCACATTAGCTGTGTGACTAAAACAGATGCCTAGAATCAGTCAGGAAGGGGGGAAATGGAAAACAGACCTTATGTGGCACTGTACATTCTTTTTCAAATATTAATTTCTCTTCAGTCACTTTCTGGCCTCAAAGTAATGACCCTCTCAAGTGAAGCTCAGCAGAGGCATCTCTGCTGACCCACAATGTGAGTTTGTGGTCAGAGCTGCCCTGTTCTCCTGCCAGCACATGGAGGCAGAAAATACAACGTGAGACTGAACAAAAACATTCTATTTATTGCATCTGTAAACAGTTGTCCAATTTTATATACCATTTTAAATGCAAGATCTCTAAATGTTCTTCTATGGAGGCTGACAACTGAAATGTAAGTATAACTTGTCCCCAGTCCAGTAATAAGTCAATGAACTACTTATTAATGACCCTTTTTGAATAGGAAACCTCAGCTTTTCAGAAGGCAGATTTTGCATTTTCAAGAAGTGAAAAGGTCTTCTACTGCAATATAGGAAAGGAGGTTTAGGGGGTTTAAAGGAAGGGGATTAATCATCTGGTCTGAAGCCTCCAGCTCCAGACTGTCTCCTTGCAGCTGTTGGTAGCTGGCTAACCCACACCCTGATGGCCCAAATGAAGGAGGAAGTTGCAATTCCAGCTGTTAGTTGAGACCTTGGAAAGGACTACAGACCCGTGTGTGTGAAATGTGAGGAGTCTGTACCAAAGTGCCTTTTTACAAAGTTTTTTCAGGCTCAGTGACAACAACAGAAAAAAAAGCTTGCACAAAAGATGCAAGATTGAAAACAAGACCCCATACTGAGGGTCTTTTCTTAACTGGGCTCCCTAAACAATGCACAAGTCTCTCAAGAGCAGTGAAGCTCAGAAACCCATGACCAGATTTTGTTCCATGCTGAGATCCCCAAGATATCTGAGGTCCAGTCCTGTGAAGCATCAGGAGTCAGCGAGGATTCCAAAGAGTCCCTTTTATACCTCTGTAATTGCATGAAGCAACGTTAACACAAGGATAATATTTATCAGGGGGTTTTCTTGTAGAGGAAAACCCTCAGACATTGTTCCATTGACATTCTTGCAATCTCCTTTCCTGTTGTTCTTTGGCAGAGTGAGAACCAAGAGGATCAAATTGGCATTGGTTTGGTGCACTGCTACTGAATGAAATACAAAGTGTTTAACATCAGGAGACCTCAGGCTCAGTTGCATGCAAGGGATGAACAAGGGAGACTTGGCAAAGTCAGCAAAACCTCAGAGGACACCAGGCCCAAGAATCATTGTACTAATTATTGCCTCTTTTTCTGTTTGGAAAACAAATGTGTTGTATTTGATGTGGCTGGTGGAAGATAGCAGCCATAGAAAAGTGAATGCCCACATGTAGAAGCATGCTCATCTCCACAATAATGGAGCCAACAACCAAAGCCTTGAAGGGAGAGAGGCAAATTAGGCAATCTCACTTGTTTTACCAGTAGCTATAAAAATCTCAACATCCTATGTGGTGCAGATATTAACCCACACCACAACATTTTGATCTGCCAAGTGACACACTAGAGGATTATTTCAAGAAAAAATTTTCACGAGCCTGAAGCTCTTCTTTGGAGCTGTGACCTCTCAGGTGAACAGAATGTTTGTAAAAATGAAAATCTGAATGATGAGAAAGGAAATCTGCAGTTATATATCAAGATGACAGCACAGCGAAGCTAGACACCTTTCTTCAGCAGCTTGCTTTAAGCTACACAGCAAAGATTCCTGAACCAAGAATGTTTCCGCTGGCAGACTGTGGTCTGTCTCTTTCTGCAAAGGAAGCCAAGGCCTGGGAATCTCAGAAGTTTGAGGGATCACAAAATGTGCATCACATTTTGATCACTCAGCTTAATTAACGTCAAGCTGTTTGGAGTAAATGGCAGTACCAAGGGACATTCAGTTTCCTGAGAGTGCTGTAAAAGGTAAAACAGTGGAAGACTTCCAAATGTCTTCAGAATTTTCCAAGTTGTAAGCATCATAATTTTTCTAATGTCCACTTAATCCACTTATTAGAAATATTAGCATATCGCTAGAACTCACTAAGAATTTGCTATATACCATGTGTTGCCATACTATATCCTTCAGTGTCATACATTTTTCTCTTCAGATGCAACTCAACTCTCATAAAACATTTTATCCCTATGTCTTATATGCTGTCTCTGAAGCAATTCTCTTTTTCGTACAGATTACTCAAATGTCTTGTGATATATTGATTGATGTATAAAATATTATAATATACTACATAATAAATATAAGAATTCCCTAACTGTATGAAAAAATGGCATGTCAGTTACTCTAAACAACACAGAGATTTTCTGGTTTCTGAACCTTTGGTGTTTTAAGGAAAAACAGTCCAAGCAGATTTCTCAGCACACAATTTCAGAATAATTTTCAGAAGAAAATTTCAAAAGGAAGAAACCAAAGCAGAGTTTTCTTTGTAATAAAAGATCTTAAAGCATATTTCTAGTAGGGAAGCTGAAAATCAAGAAAAAGAATATAACCATAAAATGTAAAATAAGAACTGCAGCAGCAGTGAAGGTAACTGGGAAATGGTCAGCCCTGACCTAACCTAGACCATTTCTGTGCAAAAAGTAAGCAGTAAAACTAGGAATCACCAGTCTTCCCCTCAGAGAAAGATTCCCTGTCATCTTGAAAGTCATTCCATGTTTGTTGGCAGGATCAGTTTTGAGCCTCTGCAGACGAAGGACCAGCAGAGTACCTGGTAGGAGAGCAAAGGGGCTGCAGCATCACCACAGATGATCTGTGCAGGAGCCAGGCTGGTGCAGTACACTGGACAAGACCATCAGTGTGTAGTTTTGCAAGGTAAAGTTTCAGAGGGGAAGAGTCCCAAAAACCAAAGAGTAGATGTAACAATAACCCATAATGCTGCTTGAAATGAGTGGACAAATCCTCATTCTGGTTTGATACTTCTCTGTTTTGTTTAGGTTGCACTGCCTAAAGCTGTTGTTGACAATACTATTCATTCTGTAGGTTTTGTTTTTTCTCACATTTAGGGAGAGGAAATTGTAATATACTCAGAGCTTGGAACAATTTTCTCTTGTTTATTCACTGCTGATTAGCAGCATAAACTAAATAGACCTCAGCTGACTTGTATTTACATACTCTGCTGATTCAGTAGAGAACAAAAAAATACAGAGTGTATCTGCTCTGGGCAGCCTCTCCTGTGTATGCTCTGCCTTTAGGCAGCTCTGTCTTTATGGGTCACCATGGCACAGGTTTGGGCTCTCACCATGCCCTGCTCTGCCCTGGGGAAGCGACTCCCAGTATCTGCCTTCAGATGTCTGTGGGGCTGCCAGGTGCAGCTGTGCAGATGGGCTCTGCCTTTCTCAGACTGTCCCTCTGCCTTTCTCAAGGTTGTCCCAGCCTAAGAGCAGGCAGGGCAGCTGCAACACTCTAAAGGGGCCATTTAGAGCAGCCCCTTCCCTCCCCTCCAGAGCTGATTGATGAATACTGACCTTCCAAGGCAACCCAAAATGATTCTCATCACCCAGTGTGGTGGCACATGTAGTGTGGGAGAAGGTGACTCACTGGTGGCTGGCTCCAGCTCATGAGCTTGCCCCAAGCAAGACCTGCAATGCAGGCACTCCTGCTCAGTGGGGATACCCACGGGCAGCACAGAAGGAAAGGTTCTGCAGCCTGGACCAGGCAAGACAGGGGCCAACATGAAGGCAAAGATGTTGGGTGAGGTGGAGTAGCAAAGATCTGACTGCAGGCCCTCTCCTGTGTTTTATTGCCTCTGTTTTATTCCTTCATGATACTACTGACCAGAGGGAAGGGGGAAATGCTGCTACATTTGTTTTGGAGTTCATGGCATTAACATCTGCTGTGTTTACGCAGGAGAGAAATGCATGGGCAAGGCAGGTTAAACATCTTCTAGCAGGCATTGAGTGGGACAATACAGATCATGCCCGGGGGTGCCAGGGAGGAACAATAATCTCTGAGTGAATTTGTGAAATATTTTTGGATATAGCTTAGATCATACTTCCAAGACATAGTGCTTCAAGAAAGACACTCAGCTCCAAGAAAGAATCTCCAATTACCAAAGGAAGAAAGTAAAGGAAGGAGAAAAATAGAGGGAAATGTTGGAGAATCAACAAAAGCTTCTGGGATTTTATCAGCAGTTTAAAGAAATTCAGCCCATATTTTTAATGATGAAGAAGACCTTCACGTAACAAAGACCTTTAGAAGGATGGAAGTGTGGAAAGCAATTAGGTGGGCAGAAACACTATTGCTATTACTATTGCTAACTGGGAAATGGTCAGCCCTGACCTAATCTTGACCATTTCTTGACTTTGAAAGCCTCCTGGAAACAGTCAGTAATGCTTTCATTCCTCCTGCAAGATTAACTGGTTCTTGTTGCCCACAGTACTCCTGAGAAAATCACACTGCACGCAACAACCTTAGGAAAATTATCACCAGTGAAAGCCCAGCAGGACCACAGTGGTTTGTATTTCCTTCAACTTAGAACCTTCCAAAGCTTCAGACAGAGCACGCTGCAAGTTTTGTCTTGTGAGTAATGGACTTCCTCCTGAAGATTCTCTCTATTACCTGAGAATAGACTTCACTGCCCCTGAACCAAAACTGTGCCTTCATGAAAAGAATTTTCTCACAATGTGTGTGAAATTATGAATGAACACAGAATAGAATCACAGAATATGCTGAGTTGGAAGGGAACCATGAGGATCATTGAATCCAACTCCTGGCCCTGCACAGGACACTCCTAAGAGTCACACTGCATGTCTGACAGCATTGTCCAAACACTTGTTGAACTCTGTCAGGCTGGTGCTGTGACCACTGCCCTGGGGAGCCTGTTCCACTGCCCAACCACCCTCTGGGTGAAAAAATATTTTCCCTGATATCCAAACTAAACCTCCAGTCCTCTGCCCGTCCACTCACCCCCCGCAACACGGACCTGCTATAAGTCCTGGCCAAACAGCATCTCCTGCCATCCAAAGGCCTTCTGCAAACCATGAGGGTATTGCCCACAGTCATGGGTGACTTGATCCTCAGGCTCAGTTGAGAGCTTCCACAAGTCACATCTGGAATGCATGTGCAGGAACTACTTACAAAAAGAAACCAAGGTCAGAAATTCTTCATGGGAGTCTAGGAGACCACACCCCTTCCCTGCTTTTGCCCTCAGGGCCTCCCTCACTTCCTCACAAAATAATCTTGCAACTTCCATTTAGGAGAAGGAACACTTCTGATAAACTAAAGGCTGGGAGACCTGTGATTTTTCAGTCTGGAGAAGAGAAAGCACAGTGGAATCATATCCCTGATGTGATGGAGCCAGGTTCTTCTCAGTGGCATCCAGTCACAGACAAAAATCAATGGGCAACAAATTCAAGTACAGGAAAATCCATTTAAACAAAAGAAAATTACTTTTTATTGTGGGATGGTGGTTAAACACTGATCCAGGCTGCAGAGAAACTGTGGAGTTTACATCATCAGAGGTTTTTAAAATGCAAGAGGATGTGGTCTTGCTATAGCTAATCTGGCTTTCAGCAGGATTGGACTAGATGTTTCTCAATAGTCCCTTCCCACCTTGGCCTTTCTGTGAATTTATGATTATTTTTGTCCAATAAATAAATCCACCGTGGAAAATGTGTGGAGATTGAACTTTGTTATTTGCGAAATTTTTGTTCTTGTTTTGTCTGGCTGCATAATAGAGCAGTTATGGTATCACTCATAGACTTGTATTCTCCAGGCTGGAGGAAGTTTTGAAAATCAGATCCAACACACATGAACCTCAAAGCAAGGCCAGCATCAAAGTTAGATCAGGTGACTCATGGTGCTATCCAGGTCAGTGATGAGCACCTTCAGGGATGGAGTTTTCCCTACCTCTCTGGGCTGCTGTCCCTGTACTTGATATGTTTGATGATACACACATTTTCTTAATATTTCTTGGATTTCTCATGTTGCAGTCTGTGTCCATTGTCCTTCAGCCTTTCAGTGTGTATATGACTCAAAAATTTGTGGGTCCATCTTCTTTATGATTCTATTAGGCCATTTGAGATATCAAATCACTGCCAGTCAAGCCTTCCGTCCCCAAGTCTGAACAAACCTAGTGCTCAGCCTTTCCCGGTATGTACTATGACCTAACCATCACGGTCATCCTCTCGTTGATGTCCTCCAGCTGGCCTTGTTCAGGAGGGCAGAAGATACTCCATGTGCAGGCTGAAGAGAGAAGTACATCCCAGAGCCCTCTGGCTGTGTACTTCCTCATGCAGCTCGGTCTGTGGCTCAGCTTCACTAACACAAATACGTGCTCCCTTGGCATGGGACACATGGAGGTTCTCCAGCTCTTCTGCCGGTCAGGCCATGTTTGGAGCTGGGTGACACTGCCACTGTGACACAACTGGCCCTAAGGAGGTATGGCAACTGATGGCACCCGAGGACCTGGCCCTCAGGCTGTTGCCTTTGACACTTGACTTTCCAGTGTTGACATCAGGGTTTTTGCATTCAGCTACAATTCTGGTGTTATTCTCTTCGAGTGCTCATTCTCACCAGGCTCATGCATTTCACTGACTGCTGTGATGCAGCTGGCAGAGTGATGGGGCAGGAGTCCTGTGGGAGTGCTCCCTGCTTTATGGGTCACACAAGCATGATGAGAAAGAGAGCAGCAGTACAAGGCAAGGCTTTGTTTTCAAATGTTAGCAGCTAAGGGCCCTCAGGCAGGCTGGCAGGGCTCTTTGGGTGGGACTTTAAACATCCATGGATGCCAGTTTTGCCTTAGGAAGCAGAGCTGGGTTACTGCCACACTGACCTCACTCCCTTCTGCATTTTCTTCTTTCTCTTCTGCCAGAGGAAGACAGCTCTTCACTTGAATAGCATCTGCTTGGTAGGAAAAGAGGACATGGGTTCTGCAGACAGAAAACTGTATAGTTCCTCGTAGAGAGGAACTGCAAGGATCACTTCACATTGCTCAGAGGGTTGGGTTACCTCCCACAAAGGCCTTCTATTATCTTTCCAAGTGACACTCAGTGCTTCCTTCATCACCAAAGAGTTCCTCTGTTCACATGCTGCGTCCACATACAGGGCTTTGGCTGCCCCTGAGAACCCTTGGCGTTTGTCACATGTTGGCAATTGTTTCTGCTGCCTTTGAGGCAGAAATCCCAATTCTCACAAAAATATGGTACAGTGATCAGAGATTTGCATCTGGAACTGACCAGGGCAGACAATGCTTTGAGCAGCTTGCTTGTCTTTTCCTCCCCACCCCTTCCTCTGTTGTGTTTTTATCCCTTTCTTTTTTAGCTCTGTACATCTCCCCACTAGGCAGAGCCCTGGCATCCCTCCACCCTTGAGAGACTTGGACTGGAGGCGATGCAGGCCCAAGCTGTGCAAATTTTCTCTCTGTGGGGATCCTCCTCCTCCATCCTGTTCCCTCAAGGTCACTTAGACAAGAAAGAGGGGTGGTGCAACAACCCTCAGAGCCTCTGAAGGGACATGGCATTCTCTGAGCTGGCGCCAAGAGCTTGAAAACCAGATGCAGATGTGGTGTTGCCAGTAAGAAGGGCATGGGAGGAGAGCTGAGAGAGGAAAAGACGCATTTCTCTCCCATTAGCAGTACCCAGAGTTGTTTGGCACTCCCTGATATGCAGGGCAGCCACAAAGGTGTACAGCTGCTTCAGTTGAGAGGCAGTTTGCCTCCCAAGGGGGTGTGCTGCTTCTTCTGTGCTGGCACGGCAGAACCAGCGCACCATGGGGACAGCAGGGAAGTAGGGAAGGAAAGGGGAGGGCTGCCCATTGTTCAGGACACTGACAGGGCCTTGGAGAGAGGATCTGGATTGGGACATGGCTTTCCTGACCCATGGCTTTTAGTCACCTCTGTAATCCCCGCACCTCTTAGATGAGCAAAGAGCAGGATCAGTACAATCTCTTCAGGAAACTACCTAGTATCACGATAATATGTTTACCCTACACACAGGGCAAAGGATGCAAATGTGTCAATCAGATCACCTCGTACAGCACAGAGGACTTATCCAGACCCCAAAGTGAAGGCAGCAGACTGTATACCATTGTACTTCATGTGTTTCCCTGCTGTGCCCTTCAGCTGACTCTGCCCTGGCTGGTTTAGCCTCAGAGAAGATTTATATTGGAGGAGAAGAGTGCCAACCCCAGCACCACCCAGTTTCTCCTCAGCTGAGGCTGCAGAAAAAACCACAGTCTCAGATCTTCACCCCTAGTGATATCTCTGAATGGGATTGTCCCACCTCAAAGTTACTTCCAGTAGGGAATGAAGGAACTGTGTCTCTTCAGATGAACAAATCAGAATTTACCTGTGTTCTCTGAAGATATAATGCAGCTCTTCTTCAAAGCTGCTCTCTGGACAGTCATTGTATTGCCACAAGGACCAACATGTGGGACTTTTCAATTCCCTTTGCTGAACTTCAGGAGTTTCCTGGCATCTCATTTCTCCAGCCCATAGAAGTCCCTCTTTTGAGCAGCTCTGTGCACATAAACAACTCTCCAGCTCCAGTTTAGTATCAGTGGCAAGCTTGATGGTGGTGTACTGCATCCATGCACTCCATCCCATGGTCCAGGTCATTAGACTGTACTGGACCCAGTACCAGCCCCTGGGGGTGGTGCTTGCAACCAGCTGTCATTTGGACTTTGTGCTATTTTTGAGCACAACCTTTTGAGCCTTACAACTTAGTTAACTTCACATTCACCTTAAAGACCAACTCTCCAAGGTTCACTACAAGCAGACAGTGGGAAACCATGCCAAGTGTTTTATAGAAGCCAACAACATTCCCTTTTTTCACCTGTGCATGGCAGCAGTAATTTCAACAAAGATGGCAATCAGCCTGGTCAGGCATGATTTGCCCTTGGTAACTCCACACTAGCTGCTAACCATCTTCTAAAGAGAACAACACATGTACATGCTCCCAGTCCCTTACACAAAGTTGACACTTAGTCCTGTCCCAAGGAGACTTTTTGAAAGCTAACAATTTTTCACATAGATTACTTGACACAGATGACCAGAAAAGATGAAATAGAAATTGGACCATGTATCATAGGTTTATTAGGGAAAAAAGTTATACTTCAAGACCATATATTTGGCACTGTACTGAAGCAAAAATACGTGAGCAAAAGTAAAATGTTAAAACCCAAATTACCATGAAAAAGAAAATGCTCTTTTAATCACTTTAATTCCCTTTTTTGCCCCCATACAATTTAAAATAACTACAGGAAGCAACTCAAGAGGTGTTAGACCTACACTACATGTAAGCTAGAACAAGAGTGAAAGATGGACCAGAGTCTGGATCTGTCCTCCAGGTTACTGCTGCTCTCCCAGGATGCCAGAACAGGTGAGTCTTACTAACATGAGCAAAGGTTCCTGAGATGTTACCATGAAACATTATTGCAAGCTTCCAAATGCCTTCCAAAAAAATAATAATTACACCTTTCATTCATGTCACTTTCTGCTTTCTGCTCTGCTGGGAAGAGATGTTGGTAGTATTTAAAAAGAAGTGTATCCCAATTTGTCCCCATGGTCAAATGAGCTTCCAGCTAGTTGACTCCTGTATAGGTGGCTTGGGCTTCTTTTTGGAGAGCAATTAAGTTAAAAGCGGTTTCTAATTTCCAAGTTACTCATCCTATGCCTCTGTGCAGTAACATGAAAGATACTGACAAGGAATAAATAACATACAAAATAAGATGAGAATGGATTGAAGGAAAGTTGCACTAAAACTTTTTAAATAGTAAAGTATAGAAAGTAACGGATGCTGATGAATTGCTGTGTATGTGTTTTTACTGGACTATACAGTGCCACTCTAACACAGATAGAGGAGTAGAAACCCATTGAATATCCACTCCAAAGGCTGCCAAGGAAGTGGGACACAGGTCTTGATCAACAATTCAAATGTGACATTAACAGTACTCACAAGAAGAATACAGCTCTTTCCTCAGTTAATATATTGTGCATAGCAATATTTCAAAGAATTAACAGCACCTTTTACATAAAAATTCCAAACATATTTATCTAGTGAACAAGAAGATCTCAGCATCTCTAAGAAGTATTTCTGCAGATGTACAGTACTGTATTTATATAGATATAGATACAGATATATCTCAAAGTGAATTTACACTGTGACCTGGTGATTAGTCCAGCAGTGGATGAACCCACAGGGTAAGTCTTCAGGAGAATATACTGCCTTTGGTGGGTGGCCAGTTACATGGCATGTTTGCATAGGGGAGGCCCATCGGGCAGCAAAAGACAGTTTAGCATCCCATTAAGCAAGCACAGCATGCTTAGGTCGTTCCTGTAAGATATAATAAACTTCCAAATTTTCATGGCTAATACAGTTCTAATTTTCACAGGTTGCACACATTGCAACCTTCTCTTTGTGCCTTAAAGACACAGAAGAGGAAGGAAAGAAGGAAACTTATATCCTATCCCTGCTTCCAAGCAGAAATCAAGTAGCACCACAAATTTAGGCTGGTAAAGGGTGTCCATGTTTGTCTTCACGGTGGTTTCTTGAGCAGCTGGTCTTCACTGGTTTGCCCCATTTATCTTTTTATTTTTCCTTTTCCACATCAGTTGCTCACAGTCCTCTGGTAGAATTCATTTGAAAAGCATGGTCTGCCTAAGACAGGCAAGCAGACTGCTACCACTTCCCTGGGATGGGCACACCACACTCATACCAGCCCACGTAGTAGTAGGGTGTTGTGTATCCAATGCGGCCAAAGGACACAGGCTCCTGCCGGTACTGCCGGTAATACCCTGTCGGGAGAAAAGCACCCATCTGTATTCCGGGACACAGGCACAGCAATTCAACAAAAGTAGCAGATGCAGGGAGACTCAATCCCACAGTGAAAACGAAAATTCATAAACTGTCTGGCAGGGAGTTGCATCAAAAGGGTATTGGCTAGTCCTGGTACTAGGCCAAGATCTTTCTTGAATGATCTAACTCTGGTCCTTCATATTTCTTGTACCTCTGATTGGTTTTACTGCTCAAAATCTCTTTAACTATAGTGTAATGCTATGGTCTGCCAAAGAGTTTCTGCATTTCACTCCAAAAGCTGGGCATATTTCAGCTGTGTTTATGAAGTTTCTAAGTCAGTTTAAATACATGAAGGACTCTGAGGCAAAAAATACCATCAAATCACATTATCTCACAGGTCTCAAGAGACTATCAGCAAAAGTCTGCTTTTTACACAACAAAAAGGTATCATTTCATGCAGTAAATACTGAGTTAAGCACTCCCTTCCCCTTTTAATTCATCTGCAGAAAGAATGTGACTGCTTAAAGCATTAGAAGAGGTGCAGCATTCTTGTCCGCATAGCTCGTGCGTTGGAACATCTGAAACACCCGTGGCTTGTGCCAATAATAAAACTTCTGTGTGCTCTCTATCTCTTAGACCTAGTATATACACATCTGCATTAGTCATCTGTCTTCTGAGCTAAGAAGTGCAGTACTTCACCACGATATATAAATATCAATGACTATTTCAGTTTCTTCCTGGTAACAGCACCATGCTAAGAATATCAACACATAATTTAACATGGAAACCACTAAAGCTAACTGAATAATTTAAACCAACAGGGTTACTGAAAAGACTGGCTGACTTCTATGATTGGTTTCATTTTGCGAAGCAACCTGTCTTGTACCTGTTGATGTGAGGTGAGCAATTTGCTCAGAGGAACTCCTTCAAGGTAAGAATTTTCCCTCTGAGACAGGAGTCTACCAGGCCAGAATAAAAGTACTGACCTTAAGTCACTAGACATACTCCTTTATGTTTTCAATTGAATGAACTAATAGAAATAATTCACAAAGGCTGTATTTGCAAAGATGTAGCTGGTCCCTTTAGGCACATGAAAGAGATTTTACATCTTGATTCAGTGAAGCAGGTCTTATGCATAAGAGAAAGGTTTCACAGACCTATACAATTATTTTTTGTTTCATTTTTGCATTTTATTGCTGCATAGTTTTTGCATCATGTGCTCCTTTCTGTCTCTGTCTCTCTCTCTCTGCACCCACATGTCCTCTGGGACTTGCAAAATCTGTTCTCAGCTGGGAGAGCTGGCAGCAGCTGTGGACAGAGCTCCACTCCCTGCTCTCCTCCTTACCCCCCAATCCTACAGATGGGCTACCAGGCTCCTGGCCAGCATCCCACTCCCCCACTGCTGTACCTCGGATCGTGGGCAGGGCTTCAATGTACGACTGAGGTCCCGTTCTTCCATCCAGGTGTGAATCCACAAACTGGCAGTGGTCCTCACCCCTTCCCCAGCTATCCCCAATGCTGTAGAAGGTATCTGAAGAGTGATACAAGCAGATTAGTTAACTCAGCAATACTTATATCTGGGATACTTGTTACCACCAGGAAAGTAGGTGTGGAAGAAAGCAGGAAGCATGTTGCAGAGACACACACAGTATTACCAATGAACAAACAGTGACCAGAAAGAGGGAGCATGCTACCTTCACAGTATGGAAGCAGAAATTATGGAAAATAAATGGGTTACAGCTCAGTAAGGAGTAGTCCCCATTTTGTAAGTCCATGGGCAGTGCACTACAGGTGACAGCTGGAGAGAATTTCAACTGGATTAGTTGAAATATATCATGTGAAAGTAAAAAACTATCAATATGTCACTGCCATTAGTTTTACTTCAGTCTCAAATGAAAATTAAAAACTGTGGAGATCTCTTTCTCAAACAGACAGGGCCCTTTATCTCTTATTATTCAAACACTGTATTGAAACTATACCAAGGCACTACAATAGTCATGAGCACAGTCTGAAAGATGATTGAGATGATCCCATTACCCCAGCCCAATAAAATGGAAAGGTTTTTTCATTATCTCAGGCAATTCACCTGTATAAGAGCTACTGCTAATTCTTCTTGCAAGAAGGACTCTCACATAGTGGTCACACAGTTCTGACACATATGAAATGAATAAAACCAGAAGATGAAGAGACAATTAATCGTGTAGTAGGAAATCAATCTTGGTGCCTACCTTTCAGGTCATCACTGAGGTAAATTTTGTACCTTAAGGAGTTGCAAAGAACCACTCCTACAAACTTGCGGTACCAAGTTCGTTTCACATACTGCTTGCCAGTGCAGTCTGAGTAGGTGGGGTCATATTTAAAAGTGAATGGGATCCAGATAGGCTCACCCCCTCGTAGAAAAAAATAAATTCCACATTAGGGACAGACTTTAACACTTCAGTCCAAGTTTTGCAGAGTTTAACATCTAATAATATGTTTCAGAAGACATGCTGCAACAGATTAACGCGTGACTTTTTTAAATTCAGAAATAGTACTTCAAGAAAAAATATTATTAAAAATAAAGTTAGAGACTTTATTAAATCCCTCCTAGGCAGTAGACAAAAATAACTGTTAAAATTATTGAAATCTGATTTCATGTACTGAACCACAGCTTTAAGTAAACAGTCTTAATTGTTTCAGTAAGACTTCTTCTCTACCTAGTATTACACAGTTTCTCTTCTTAACACAGCCTGATTTTAGGTCCGACAAAGACTTGCCTTTTAAGCTGGCAAAACATAACCCTTTTACAGAAGAGCAGATGTTAAGAACTCTGTGGCGAGCAATAGCCTGCTATTTTGTTTAAAAGATCATACCAAAAATGTACTTTTCTGTTTTGTTTTCGCAGATTACATCAAAACAGGTTAGTTTCCAATAATAGACAAGGGAGACCTTCCCTGTGGAACTCTACTCAGAGCATTGCTGCATAAGATAAGACTGCTTAATTGTATTGCAATAGAATAAATATGCCTACTGGCTTACCTAAATATTTGCTTTGTACTGCCAAGACAATATAATTTATTTTGAAATATGCTGTTGTATTAATGTATACAGAATGATACAAAAAGCTTCCAATGTGATAACTGGTATTTTTCTCTCTAGCTATAGCCCAAAGCTCTGTTTTCATTCTGCTATTTCTAGGTGGTTTACAAATGAGATTGGAAGTTTTTTCTGTTAGTCTCTCTTTCTCTCACTGGGCACATGGACCAAATCCTGCAAACCCTTGCATGTGAGGAGCAATCACTGATCAGCAATCCTCAGAGACTTCCGAGGACACAAAGAAACCAGGCTAGCAAGCACAATAAAACAGAGAAGGAAGGGATATACTGGACTCTGTTTTCATGAAAAGTGTGGCAAAAAATCCAGAACCAACCATTTTAGCTCCTTAGGAAAGCTAGCAGAGCATAGTAACCATGAGGTCTTTTTTCCTGCATCTCATCTAAGGGCACGTACTGGCTGGGGTTATACTGCCAATGCTCATGTCAGCAAGGTTAGCCCCAGCACCAGGAAATCAGATCTTCTGTTTATGGGCTGAACTAGCTTATTGCAAATTTGGAAATACAAAGCAATCTAAACTGCTTTGTGGCATATTATTCAGGTCAGTAATAAATCCTTGAATTTTTTAGCACTTATAAGGGCATGATGATTTGTACAGATGAGCACCAGAAGCAGAGAGAGAGAAACCTGATCCTGCTACTCAAGCTATGCTTAGGCAACTGAAGGACACAGATACTGAAGCAACATAGTTTGCTGCTATTTAACAAGCAATTAAAGCTGTTGTACCAGGGAAAAAGATGGGCAAAAATCAAGTGCTTCCTTGAACACATCTTTACAAGGTTTCTCTTCAGAAAATAGAATAAGAGATTCTAAGACAAAAAATGTTTTATGAATTAGTCCCATTTGTTACTACTTGTTCCCACTTAAAACTGTACCTAAAACTGCATGTTTAAATGTTTCTAATTCCTATATTAGAACTGTTTTGCACAGGCTTTATGCACTTCATGAATGAAACAACAGAGTAAGACTTACCAGGTGGCCTAACAATGAGGAGAGGATTGTCTAGAAGAAAAAAAAAAAGAACCATAAAAAAATTAGTATTTTGTTCCAAACCTTGTTTTATAACATGAAACATACGGAGTCACTGATTGAACATTTTCAATAAGGTGCTTCATCCTGTGATGGCATTCTTTATTGAATATTCTCATCAGCTCAAGCCTTACACTTGCATTAGAAGAGCACTGAATTAGCAATCTCTGAATTGCAATTCTGAATTAGCAATTTCTTCTTTCTAATCTGAATTAGCAATTTCATTCTCTTATGACATATTCCATCACTGTAACTATACCACGTGGCCTCGCATTTAGAAACTGGTTTTTGTACTTGTGCCAGCTGCAAAGCCACCTTTGGCCATGACAGATGAAAGATCAGTGCTGCAAACAAAACTTTACATTTGGTGTATGTAATGTGTTAAATAAAGCTCACAAGGGAGCTGATTTTGGATGGGAAAACTGGGCATTCAAGCCCATATGCTGGCAGCAGAAAAATGATCTGCAAGATACAGCTCAGAATCATGAAATTGTTCACATTGGAAAAAGATCAGTGAGTCCACTGCCAGCCCAGCATTGCCAAGTTCTCCACTAAACCATGTCTCTTAGTGCCACATCTACACATTTTATAAATTCCTTCAGGGATGGTGATTCCACCACTTCCCTGGGCAGCCTGTTCCAAAGCTGGACAGTCCTTCTATGGATGTGTTCCAGCACCTCAAAGTCTTCCTTGTAGTGAGGGGCCCAAAACTGAACACAGGACATGAGGTGGGACCTCACCAGTGCCAAGATAATGGCACAATCACTGTTCTGGTCCTGCTGGCCACACTATTGCTGATACAGGCCAGGATGCCGTTGACCTTCCTGGCCATCTGGGACAATGTCAAATATTTTCCTTGGATTAATACTTGAGCCTCTTATTCATTTAATGAAAATCTGAATATGTTATCCAGGACCATTGAATCATCTCACATTTCTGTCTCCCTTCTGTGATGATTTACTTCCACAGTTCTTAGTGGAGCTTCTGAAGTGAGCACTTCAAAGGGAAGCCAAATGAGCAAGGGCAGAGACTGTGTAAACCCTATGCCACCAAAAGGGCAAAATTTGCAAGAAACAACAAGACCTTTCACTCAAGTAAAGACTGAAAAATTTGTTCTTTATTATTCCGTGGAGTCACTGGCCTCTGTCTCAATGGAAGTAGAAGAAGAAACAGGCAAAAACTAGCTCATTTAACCTACTATTTTTAGAAGGGGGTGTTGCTCTTGAATGTACCATTAACCCTGTTAAAGAGCAGCATTCCTTGTCAAAAAAAAAACCCAAAAAAAACAGAGAACTTTGCCTGTCTGATGGAACTATTGCTTTCTGTATTTCTTCCAGAGACAACTGCTTCCAACTGTTTAGCTGTTCACAATTAGGAAACTAATTTACTAAATGTTTGGACAATCTATCAAAGACCTTAAACTTCCCATTGTTTCTGTATTGCTGAACATTAGTAGCCCTTTGCCTTTGAAATTCAACTTCCTGTTCCCCTGGAGCTGACTTTAACATCACTTACATTTTCATAGTGGCATTAGAAGTGCGTTTTATTTTCCCAGCTTAACTGAAAGCAAATAATTAAAGTTTTAAAAACCCCAAAATAATATGAAAGCAGCAAGTCCTTAATAATCACTGTTATTGGCATGTTGGTTTCAGTCATGGCACATCTGTTATTATGAGTTTTGAGATGAAAATAAAAAGCAAACCTTACCAGATTCTGTGATAAATGAGACTGAAGAGCTAACAGGTCCATAACCAAAGGGATTCTTTGCTTGGACTTTAAAATAATACCTGAAACAAGAAGAGAGGGGAGATAATATTGAAACAGATTCCATTGCAATTGCTAAATTATAAATAATACTAAAACAGGGTAAGAATCAAAGCAGAAGAATTCCACTGAGCATCCTTTGCATTAAATGGAGTTAGACATTGAGCCAGAGTATGAGCTGGCTGTTACAGACAAATGACTCCTTTTTGCAATTGCTCCCATGCATATTTTTGGAACACTTATTTATGTATCATCTCCCTTCCAAAAACCACACACAACGACATCCACTTTCTATGAAACAACTAATAGCAAAAGACTAAAAGAAAAAGTTGCAAGGAAATAAAATTCTGATCTCAGGAACAGTTTTAAACCAGATTAACTCCTAGGGAAGCAGTGGTGTAAACACCACTGTGAACAGAAACAGCATCAGACTTACATGAGATCAGAAGCTAAGCTTTTGACCTTTCTGTAAAAACTCCAGCAGCATTAAGATCACAATACTTGAGCAAAAGAAGAAAGCATCACATGATGTATTATTGATTCCTCCAAAGTATTCAAATCACATGCTTAACTCAAAGCACATGAATCACCAGTAGAACTCCACTCTTTGCTCAGTAGAAGCAAATTTATCCTCAGCCTTAGAGAAGAATATGTTTAAGTACATTTTTATACAGTGACTTTTAGTTGATGCCTACCCTGACATTTTCCCCCAGATTAATGTTTTCTTCTTTTCCTTTTATATTTGTATCAGTTCAACAGAAACCAACTAGAATAGAAGATTACTTAAAAATTTCCACCACAGCATTTTTTAAATTCCTGAGTTTAGATTTTCCTTTCTTGCCTGCTTGCTCAATTTCATTCTTGTAAAGAAATTAATAAAAAAATTTAAAATTACTGTGCCTCTGTAATATCCACATAGCATTTGAATCTTGATTTAGCCTCTCATCCAAAAGCAGACATGTCCAAAAGCTCTACACATATAACAGGGCAAGTAATTACTTTCATGGATGGCTGCCACCAAGCACTGGATTACCTCACATGACAGTGTCCCACGTGAATGGCAGGCCTGATGTATCACAGCTGGTGAAAGGGAATCTGCTCCATCAAAAACATCAGGCTGCTCTTCCTGGTGAAGCTCTCTCAGACTTAACCACATAGCAGGGCCTGGAGGTCCCTCCTGAAAGGCCCCTCTCTGACCCAAGCACAGCTCAGCACATTTGAAACCATTCACAGTGACAAACCAGAGGGGACATGGTCGAACCAGCCCTTTGGCAAAATGGATTTATTTTTACATTAAAAGGAATGTCTTTTGTCAAGTAAGGTGAACTGCTTTGCCTTAAAATCAAACTGATCTTTATGAAAAGGTAGGAGTTATGTGCAAATCCTCCTTCTTTGGCCAAAGGGTGGTACTCACATGAACACTGGGTTTTGCCAAGAAACAAGGTGGTTATCCTCCAGGCTATGGGCCAGGGCATCTAGTTTATTCCTTAAATATTGCAGGTACGTTATCTAGGTGAAATCAATGTGGAAGCTACCAGAATTAAAATATGCTAGACTTCACCCATGGCAACAGCTTTACCTTGTATCTTCATTGGACCTGGAGCACGTGCATGGTCAGACCCTCTGTGGGACACGTTCCCGTTCCCACATCTGCAAGAGGGCCATGTCCCCTGTCCCTGCCATGTCCTGCAGCTGAAACCAGAAAACCACTCCTCTATTGCTCTCTGCAGCCAGTTCTGACTTCAATTAATGAGTATATGATGCTCACAAACAACTCAGGAGTTCTTTTTTTAAAGACACATATGCTGTGGCAAAAAGAAAACATGATAAATAGCAGAATTCAGGAAGGCTGTGCATTTTGTTCATGCCCAGCACAATCCTTTTGCTGGCAGAAAAAATTGCCCCTGTTTTTAACTACTGAACTAGATTTTTTGTATAAAAGAGTGTTTAGCATGTCTGGGGAAAGAGAGGAGGGAAGGCAAAAAGCCTCCCATGTGCTTCCCTATTTCTGGCCACCCAAGCAGAGCATGGCAGCCTGAGCACTGCTTTAATCCCAAGTTGCCAATGCTCTCATGGGGCACCTGCATTCCTCCGCACCTCCTTCACTAGTGCTCTTGTCACCTGGATCAGGACAGGGGTGTGCAGCACAAGCCTGTCCATAGGGATGGGACACAAGGCAGCAATTCCTCACTGTGGTTCTCAAAAGAGCTGCAACACAGCACCAAGCTTACCTGACTTAGCTCAGTGTTTGCTGTAACTGCTTCAGAAAAGCAGGAGAAAAAATGTCTTCCAGCCCACACCTTTACCATAACCCTTCAAAGCACAGTGGAAAGCATGGATGCTTGATTTCCCACTGCTTCTAAAGAAGTATAATCAGATACCACCTTTCAACACAGTGGCACTGTCTGGGTATCTTTAAATACACTTAATACACGTGCATTAATGGTAGCCTCAAAGCATTCCCATCAGACATATGAGTGCCATAATCCCCCTCAAAACAGAGAGAGAGCAGCCCAAGAACCTTGTGCACCTCTTTAAGTGGAGAAAACCACACAGATTTGTAGCCAATGCATGATGCAGGAACTGATTACCTATGCAGTCAGGACATTCAGCTGTCCTCTTACCCACCTAGAAGCCCACCTAGCACATATGATGGTTCATGTTGCCTGCCTGACTGTCTAAAAAAAAATAAAATTATGTGATTAAAAAAAAGGAGTGATGAAGTCACTAGATTGCAAAATTTATTCCTAAGCCTTTATACACAGAAGAAAGCTCTAGCTGTACCAGACAGAGAGCCAGATCTCATGATTTGCTGACTTGTGATTTAAACATAGACAATGCTATGACTGTTGTATTAAGAAGGTCAATAAAATAATGCAGTTGGGATATATTTCTTTCTCAGACATGACAAATAAAAAAACAAATTGCCAAAGCCATTCTATGTCCAGGAATCTGACATTTTCATTAGTCAGAATCCTTCAGCTGATGAATTTGCCAGGAAATCTCAAATCAGTATAACTTGACTGGTTTTCATCACATAGAAACATGAACAAAATTTGCAACATATAATTTGATTTACACTTTGCTTAGCCAGAACTGTGCGAATTGCTACCATTAGGCACAGAAGAATCCCAACAGATGCAGTACCATTTGTTGTTCATTTTCAATACAGGCAACAAAAAGACTTTTCCTCCTATGAATAAACTTCCTTTGAGATTTTATATACCAATTCTAGTGATACGTCAAGAAAGGACATAGTGGACTGTAACAGGGCACTGAATATATAGCATGTTTTGTCATTCAGGCTACATGACTAATCATTCAACACACTTGTCATTTAGAGAAAAATTATTCTTTGACTTAATTCAAGGTGTTGGAATTAAATAGCTGGCACTCACAGCACAAAGTGAGATAATCACTCAGCATAATAATTAGGGAAGCAGCTTCTTAAAAAAAATTGATTAGCTGCAAATTCCTTTTTCCAGATGTGTCAAAGGCATGCCTGCAGGGATCCTCACCCTGCACTCTGCTCAGTGGCAGGCTGAGATGGCAGGATGCACCCCCACAGCAAGGGTTAAAGTCCTCTGCCTACAACTACACCATTCCTCCATAAGAAAAAAGTGCAAATGAGGGCCTGCAGGTTCACAGCCTAATGCAAAGTGTCTCCTTCCATCTGAAATGGCCCACCACTACATCCCTCATCAATGTTTACAACTAATTTTATAACAAGACATCAGAGCCAAGCTGGCAGAGGAGCTTCCTGCAGAGCTGGTATGAGGTAGGTGTGTGCCACATAGGTCTACCACCTGCCCAGGGCAATGGTTTCACGGACATCTTAGCTCTTTTGTGTGGCCCTGGTGGCACAAAGCAGCCATCTGTGGTTGATGCTGCTTGTTGGACATACCGTGGCTTTGTTTCAATGGAGCTATAGAAAGGAAATAGAATTTTTGGTGCATCTGGCCCCCTGAAACAGATGATCCAGGCTCTGTTTGCAGTTGTAAGCCCTGAGTAAATGTTTAAGAACCTTCTATGAAGTACTCTGTATAACACTGGATTGGTAGCAGGCACTGTGGGATCAAAATATCCCCAGATGGAACAAAACCCAAGTGAACAGAAAGAAAGATTTCAGAAGACATGGAGATATGGGGGTGAAGAACAATGTTTTAAATAATGAGACTACCTAGCTACTCCCATCAGGCACTGACACAGCACTCCTGAAAAAGGCAGGAAAAAGTCTAACCATGCTCAGGACAGGGACTGAAATGTTTATGGCAAGGATTATAATGTTTCTGACTGCATAAGACTGATTTAGTGGTGGAGCAGATGCTGTCCAGCCCTTTGCATCATCTTCTGTTACAGCTGAGAATTAAAGTTAGGGAAGGGACCTTGTCAAAACTACTGGTTTAAAGATTTAATAAAGTTTAAAGTCATTCTACTGTTTACAATCACAAATCACAAGGAAGCAGCTCCTGTACCCACTGAAGCTGACCAGAGTTTCACTAATGGAAGAACTTCCACTTCTCAAACGGAGGTCAGACCAGGCCTCAGGAAAAAATTTATGACATGGATTAAACATAGATTTCTCTTTTGTTTGTAAAACCTAAATAATAGGCAGATGTTTCCCAGGATATGTTGACAGCTTGAAATCTTCTCTGGTGCTGACTTCAGCCAGGATGCCAACCTGCTTCTCATACTCTGTGCATGCTGCAAAATTGCACCACCCATAGCCCCTTGTGGGATGCCCAGTAGCCAACAGCATCTGCTTACAGTAAATTACCTATTCAGACTTTTCTCACAAAATTCATTAACAATGCAGACACAAAATCTTTAGATTAACTTCAACTTTTATCCCATATTTTCTTAGGCATGGTATCTTCTCCTAGTGGTTAGGGAGTTATTTTTAAGACAAAAAGTATGCAATCAATTCAGTCTGTGGGTTTGAAGAATGTAAATGAGAATGGCTGATACATAACATTTCTCTGTTATAAAGATCCTTCGTTCTCCACCACAGACCCCACATGAAGCCTTCATTGCCTTCACAGAGCATACTATAGGGGCCAATGGATTATATCATCTTCAGGAAGATGCTGGAGAAACAATCTGGTTAAATGAGTGGCACCTGCTTGAGCCTCCCTATCATGAAACCTTAATTCAGCAAGACAATCACTAGGCTCATGGAGAAGCATGAATCCATAACCTTGCTGTTCCTATAGAACTCCATTCAAATACAGACAAATTGTGACCTGAAGCCTGGAGTTAATGTCCATCTCAGGCATGCTGGCAGCTTAACTCCCACCAATTCCCCTGCATGGACAGCAGCTGCAGAACTCCTGCGAGCTTTCACTGCAACCACTCCTTCTGGTGTTCTGGAGCCCTTTAGGTGTTGGTATGAGAAGCAGAGTTATCCCTGGCCTTCAACTCCTTTGGGCATCAGGAGAGGGAGGGAGACGTGACTGAAAGACTGAAGAGGTGAGGAGCTTCAGCTGGAAGGTAAAATGGCACAGAAACAAGAAATGCAGGGCTGCAGCCAGGAGAAGCGGGGGTGCAAAGGCAATGCCTCCCTGGCCTGCATGGGAGACAATGTAAGAGTGGAGGAATGAATACTGGTGAAGGGGAAAAGGGCTGGGCATACAGAGGAATCTGGGATGTGTAGGGAGGAACAGGTTCTAGCAGCAAGAGGAGAGTTGTTTAGGGAAAGGGAGTCCTCAAGTCATAAGGATGTAGATGTACAAAGGCAGAAGGGTCTGCATTCCATAGTGCTTCCATCACTATCTAGGAACAGGAGATCTCAAACCTCTTCTATCTTGCTGTAACAGGTTTCACCTGTTACAGAGAGATCTGTGCCACATACCACCCTGTGTACATTTGTAACAACAATGTTCTGTAAGGAGAGCACTATCAGACGAAAAGTACACCACTGAAGCTCTCCACTATGAAGTAACTTTGTTTTAACACACCATGAACCAGACTCAAAGATTGTCACTAAGGTCTAGATTACCAATCTTCTGAAATAAGTGGCCTTTTTTTAGCTCTTGGATATGTAAGAGAATGCCTCACGAAGCGTGTGATTGACAGTCCTGTAGACAGAACAGGAGGGGATAAGATGGACCGTGTTTTCCTGTACATCTTATCTCTCCAGTTTTAACTCTGTAGGTGCTCTGAATGTGCTTATCCTGGTTCTCCATAATTAGAATTCCCCTGCTAATTTTCCAGGTCTTTGACACTGCAGGTGTCCTCTGCTGAACATGGCCCTTGTGCAGCTGCATAAGGAGCTGCTGCAGAAGTTGCTTGGGTTCTGGCCCTCCCAAGGAGATGTCATGTCCTCAGAACTCTTTGGCTGGAGGGAAGTCTCTGTGGAGAAGACTTCTTTAAATATTCTGTGATTTGCTGGTGCTTGGATGTTTCCCAGACAGCAAGAGCAGCTGCAGGGGCAAACCTGTGTGAGACTATGCTGGAGTCTGGAGAAGTGTCATGATGTAGTCAGAAAAATATGCCTCATCATATGCCCTCCAATTGGCTACACTGCACTGGCTTTTCATAATTTATTTATCTTATTTTATCATTTTGTCTGTTAAGGTTTTAGATGAAGGCCATGCTCAAACAATTCTGTTTTCTAGGTTGAGGCTCTCAATCAACTACTTTTAATGCTCAGAACCTTCCCTTTGCCTACGAATTGTCTTGGAAAGTAAAGACACTTTGGCTGACACCGTTTCCTTCTTCTGTACTGTCCTAGCACAAACCCTATGTGCCTATCCAAGCAGTCAATGCTCAGATCTGCAGAGCACCACCAAGTAATGCATACTAATTCCAGCCCACAATCCCAGTGCCTCTCTCCACCATGTGAACAACACCTTCCACCAGTGCCTGAGAGACTGCAGACAGCAGCGTGTGAAGGGCCGAGCCCAAGGGAGCACCAAAAGAATTACAGGCTCAGAATTTGAGAGACAAATATGTGAGACACTGCGCATCTCTCTAAAGGAGGAATCTGAATGCAGTCCCTCTGTAGCTGTTTACTTTGCCCCTAGTCGCCACAAATTATTCCACAAATCTTCACAAATCATGTGAAGCATGCATTCGTGTTCCACCATTTCTGTCAGATTTTTTGTAAGATAAAGACCTAAAACTCCTGCTAAATTGACTTCTGAGCAATTGTCAGAAGCTCACCTTATACCACCAAGTCTTCTCTTCCAGCACATTTATGTGAACAGAAAGCAAAAACACACGAGTGGGCAGCACTTCCCCAGCAGCCTTTAGGCATCAAATCTTGGCCACACATATGTTGGAATGGCCCACATCACATCAAGTCAAACCATGGGTCTATTTTAGCATATTTTAGTATATTTTAGTATATTTTCCCCCCAACATTTGATTATCTAAAAGATTAGAAAATGCATTTTAAAACAATATTTTCTTTGTTACTGATATGTGTTTTCATACACACAAACATATGTACACACTGCTATCTGCTCCAGGGTTAATACCGTAAAGATATCAGGCTGTTGTGCAGTTTATAGAACAATTTGCTGTCCAACAGAACGAGTAAAATCTAAACCAGATGTAAACATTTATACTAAGACCAAGAAAAACAAATTACAACTCTCAAAATTTGCTTTATTTCCTTAACAGAACTGAAAAGGAGGGGATCATATCCTTACCGTGTGTTGGGCTTCAGGTTCTCAATGGGCAAGTGAGTAGACCCTGCAGTCCTGGTTGACCACTTATTCTTTAAAAAGTCATCATAGGATGCACTGTAAACCAGATAGCCTGTAAACAGGAAAGAGAAATAGTCGTGAGGATTCTAATTAAATTTTAAATAAATGGTATCCCTAGGTGTCACAATACATTTTAAGGATAAAAGGAATTGAAACATCTTTGAATATGAAAGTGATTCCATGCCTAACTCTCCTGGAAAATCCTGGCCTGTAAGAATTTCTTATCATTAGCTAATAATGATGGAGCATTACATCAGAGGACAGCACCCAGTTGTGAATTCTGATTTAAAAAACAGTAAAGGCAAAAAGATGAGAGGTAATGCATTCACTGTTTTAAGTGACACATTGACTGTGCAGACACCAGTACAAGTGGTCATGTAGGAAAACCTTCCCCTTCTCCTCTCTCCCATCAGGAGAGGAACCCTCAGGAGAGTACCTGTTACCATGTCTCCTTGAGCAGGTTTGGCCCAGTCCACAATGACAAAGGAGTGACAGCCTTCGACTGCCACAACGGTGATGTTGTGAGGGGCTTTCAGGGGACGCTGATCTTTCTCTCTGAAGTCATTGGGAATGATTTCATCAAGGCTCTCCACTTGGAAATGTTCCAAGGCCTCTGTCAAGGAGCAGGGAGCTGCTGGATCCTTATTGAGATAGGTCACATAAGGAGCTAGAAAAGACAGGGAAGGGCAGCATTTAGTAAGGAGTGTGAGGGATCCCAGAGTAGCACACAGGCTGGCAATTTCCTTAAGAGAGTCATGTTTTGTGGTGCATTTAAAAATTCCTCACCTTGCAGCCCAGAGACTGCTGCCAACAAAGCATGGCTTACAGCCAAATTGATTGATGAGCAGGATGAATGGGATGCCAACATTCAGGTTTACCTACCCCACACCCACAACTTTATTACCAAATTATGCAAAGATGGAAGGACTGTCTTTGCTACAAGAGACAGAAGAGAGCAGTTTGACTGCAGCACCCTCTGCTTGCTACCTCCAGCTCCTCCGGAAGGTGGGATGAAAATGTCACCCAAATTCTGCCTTTCCAACATGGGAACAGATCCCTGACACAGCTTTCAATCATCTAAGACTTTACAGGTCTAAGTGATTGGTTCTTATACAAACATCCTGAAGCTGGAGCAAAACAACAAAAGAAACATGAAGAGCAATTCCAAGGTGCAGTCCAACCAGTTTAAATGGATTTTTGTGGTCCCCTGGGTACTAAGGGACCAGGAGTCATGAGTGCCTACCTTCCAGGCATGTGCTCCCAACCTGTAACTTCTATTTTTAAAAGCTTTATACTGACTGGAATTGCACTTCAGTTCAGGAAAAGATTAAACCATCTTTTTATTGCCTTAAAAGTCACCGTAACATTCAAAGGAAGGACTATAAAACTTGCTTTGGAAATGTTTATTCAGTTGCAATAATACAATTCATTGAAATGGTAATATTATTTCCCTAGTGCCTTGAAATGTTCATAAACCAGTGTTTCTTGGTTTATCTTATTGGATTTCATGCCCTAAAGGAATTTTTTCCAGATCTTGCAATGAAGTTAATTTTAGCCTCTCCAGCTAAATGAATCAAGAAGCACTGTCAGTGAGAGAGCTGAATAGAAACATCATGAAATTGTTTGGACAGGGAAACTGAAGATGCACTGGAAAAAGTTTTGGCATATATAAAAACAAATCTTTTTCTCCAGCAGCAGAGTTTTGCTCTAAGCCACATGAAGCTTGTGGATATTGGAAGGGAAGCCAAGATATGTCAAAGATGATTCTCCATCCCCTGAACTCTTTTCTGAAATGCCAGGTGAGTCAGCAGCTGACTTGACCTCAGTTCAAGTGCCAGAAATATGTCAAGCGCTGCAGGGGGTGTCACCAGCTTGGGGTGGAGGCTGGAATGTTCCCTACAATCTCCAAATCCCCCTCCTCTGGCCCCCAGCTGACAGAGAAGCAGAGCAGCTCTGAAGTCAGTGCTGCAACACCAACCTACACACTTGAATGGCTCGTGTACACAGGAGACACGGCTCATGTAATGGGGGCTCCTTCACCAAATGTCTTCTACTGAGAAAATGTCCAAATACCAAAATCATACTTATCTCTACTGGATTTATTTTTTCGAAATTTCATATCCAAAGTGCCATTCATTCCTTGACTTTGGAGCACCTTTTGAAGCACACATGCTAGTGCAAGGTGGGTGAAATCACTGAGGTTGAACAGATCAGTGGAAAAGAATCAGGTCCCCTAGAGGAAGACTCACACCTACGTGGAGACTTGCCCTGCTGGAAATGCTGGTGTGAAGTCAGATGCAGTTAAGCTGAACTGGTGTAGACACTCTTGCTCTCTTACTCACTTCAGCTAGACCAAACACAATGCAGAACACAGAACAGAGCACTTACACTGAAAGAGTACAAAGAGATTTTTACCGGTTCAACAAAACCATTGTGGGCCCACGCATAAGCATGCAAGCATTGAAATAAGGAAATAACTACTGCTGTTTGGGTTTCCAAGGTGGAAATCCTTAAAAGGACCACACACATGTCTACTGGATGTGTTTGTGCAATGGTCTCAGCTGAAGGGCTGGCCTAGCTGGAACAAGAATTCTTTGCAGCACAAGTAGTAAGCTAGATAAGGTAAAGGGCATCCTTACCAGTGAAGCGCTTCTTCCCAGCAATGTCATATTCTGACACAGGGCCAGTGCCACCAACACCGGTCTCCGGATAGACAACCTCCAATTCTGTCGTGGTAGAAGCAGTGGTAGTGGTGGCAGTGGTGGTGGTTGGTGGCAAAGTGCTCTCAAAAAACTCGTAGTCTTCAGAGAAAATACAAGATGAAGGTGTTAGCATGCTTCATCTAATTTTGGCTTAACTATGAGAAGGGAAATAATTCTGTCATGGCCACAGTCCCAAAGAAGTGCTACACACCCTGCCCGGTGGGGCCACTGCACACTCCTTACAGAACTGTTTGTAGAGGTTGGTCAAAGTTCAGCCTTGTAATAGTTTCTACCGAAGTCATGGACAGAGAGGAGTCTTTGCCCCAGAATACTCATGTCACTGCTGATTTAGACCTCACTTACACAGTTAAACAGGACAAAAATAACAAATGTATTTGTAAAGCAATATCCTGAATGTGTATCTGCCACCTCCTCTCACAAACCCCAAGAGAAGATGGCACAGTAATTGAATCCCTGGCCAAAGCCCTCAGATGTCAAAGGAAGTAGAGAAGGGAGAGAAAAAAATTACTTTCTAAGAAAACTCAGCGTTGCAATTCTAAAGCCCTACAGGTGGTCCAATATTGCTCTCAAACCCTCCTGTGATGGGAGGTGTGGAGTCCGGAACTTTCCAATTGTGGCCATGAAGGAAGGCAAACTGTCCCACATGAGCCTCATTATGTTCAGTCCTATTTAACTCAGTGCTTTTTGAAAAGCTGCTGTGCTACCTGACTTCACACAAAACGAAGGGAAAGTAGCATTTGGCATCTCTGCCATGACCTCATGCAGGCTGGGAAACTCAGCTCATGTCCTTGAGTGTTTTGTGCTTAAACTGCTAAAGTGTGTGTTTTCTGCAGGTGACCTGCACCTAAGGGGAGGCCTGGCAAAAGACCTGTGCACTGAGGATGTTCTGCATCCATGGAGATGTAAGGGAAATGGGATGTATGTCTTGTGCACTTTCTCATTCATTCCCTCCTCCCCACCTTCTAAATGTCAGTTTCAGTATGAAGTGATCAGCATTAAAAGTACAAATGTCTATAATATCTTCCACTCAGCTGCTGCACTCTCATTCTAAATGTTTTTCTGTTGTTGATTAGACTAAAGATCCAGCACTACAACCACAAATTAAAAATCTTTCATTGTTCTAGAACCATAAATTCTACTAAAAAACTTTTTGTGTAACTGAGGTTTGTACTAAGCCACTTCCATATGTGAGGGCAGGAGCAGGAATTTGAGGACTAAGAGGGATAGAACATTCGATGTCACAGATGGCAGAAAGTGAATTTCAGTTCCAATAACTGAGAATTTACAGTCCCTATGCAAACTTACAATTAAATGCTGTGACTTGACATTTCCTCTTTAGCTAAGGTTGTTATGCCCTTGATTACAATATCAAGATGGCATGAATCTAACTCTAAAAAAATATTTCCCTCTTTTCCTTTAATCTGATTTCAAATCTCTTTGATATAAATTCCACATTAATTAAGCAGATTATTTACTTTATATGTAGGTGATCTTATTCAGTATGAGCATGCTTAATTGTCCAAATGCAGACTACACATTAAAGAAACAACTCACTAAGGTATTTTGATTGTTCAGGGCTTGAATGTTATCTGGATTTTGTATTTTAGAGGAGGCAATTGACTTTGACAGGGCTGGAGTTAGAAATTGTACCAGAGAAAGTAAATCTAGGATTGAAGCAGTTGTCTGTATGACACAGCCCTGAAAAGTAATTTATTTCCTCAATATGTTCCTGTTAGATTGCAGGACTGATAGAAAGGGACTTTTATGTCTAGAAACAGATGGTTTTAGATCCTTTCTCTTCACATGTAATGCAGAGCCATTTTCCAGCTCACCATCACTTGCTTAAGCTCCCATTTAGCAATCTGCCTCCTTGAACCCAGTTCCAAAGAAAGAAGACAGAGAAAAAGGCAATATGTCACTTGCAATAGACTCCTACAGTTAACCCATACCATCATCATATATCACATAAGCTTCTGGAGTTGCTGTCACATCTGAATCCAGTCCTGAGAATGTATCTATTGACAGAGAAAGAAAACAAAAATGCTGTAAGAATTCAATAAAATAATTCTGGAATAAAGTTTAATATAAAAATATTTAGCCAGTGGAATTGTAAAGAAAAAGATAACTTCCTGGTTTCCAAATAATGCAGTGACAGTCTGCCCTGCACATTGAGAATAACAGATGACAAGCTAAGTGCAGTAGTCAGGAGTTTTGTTGGGGAAAACTGGGCTCAGGGCTCCTACATAAAATTAAGAGTAATCACCTTCCAGAAGCTCTGCCTCAGGCCCCAGCTGCTCTGGAGCAAAGGTAGGCTGCCAGCAACTATATAAAGATCACATCTGGATTTGACAATATTTTATAGTCTCAGAAGCAGCAAATGTGAAAACATTATATGCCAAAAAAAACAACCAAGGAATTAAATATTTCTACCCAAATATTTTTATGGAGGTATAAAAACAAACAGCCCACAGAGCCATGACATTTATAGCCCATGTCAATGGTCTTGCAAGGAATGCAGCCCAAAAGGAATGGATTTGTAGAATGAAGTAATTAGTGCTGGATTTTCTGGGGTTTCACTCTGCACTAGCTCTACTCTGATCCTATGGAATGACTGCCCATTACAGGTTGGGCCACATAGGTGTAATCCTGAAGCACTGCTCTGCATTAGTTTCATCCAGCATGAATTCAGTTCAGGAAATCAGAGTGAGATTGCTCCAGGATGCAAATGAAAGCACAGCAAGGACAGATGATTATGAGGTGCACATCAAAAACTCTCTACTGAGGCACCCCAAAACCCAATGCAGATGCACCAATAGACTTCCCAGCTGACTATTCCATTATATTATCTCATTATCTCTGCAGGACATGAATTCAGCACCAGATACATCAACCATCCAGTACCTCATCTGTTGAATCCCAAAGGCTTTCCTGCACACTCTGAGGAAAGTGTTTCTCCACATTATTTAGGGAAGCCAAAGGGTACCCAAAGCTCAGCACAATCATAAAAAGTCACGCAAACAAAACAAAAGCACTGTGCTGTAACCCACTGCAGGCACCATCGGAAGTCTCCAATGCACTGCTGGGGCTGGGGAGTGGCCAGCATTGGAACAAAGACGAGAGAAAGACAGCTTTGACCTCCAGACACTTCATATATATTGGTCACACTCCTGTAACACTCAGTATGGAAGCAATAGTGTTATTTTCAACTAAACCAGAACTGCAAACAGTGCAAAGTTTCAACTGCCAATGTTAATGCCTCACAAATATAATCTGAATGATACATTTTAATTTTGCTGATTTTTTTTTGAACCAACAATTACTGTATAACTGCTTTTTTTCTCCTAAAATAATTTTATTTTAAATACACTGCATGATTTTAATGCCAAAATATGCTTTAAAACACAGGAAATGGGTTCATTCTTGTCAGACTTTCATATATAAGAATCTGATATTTCCTCATGGTAGACTTCCGCAGCACTCTTCAGGAGATGATCCCCTTGGAAGTCACTTGTCTTCTCTTAAGGTAGTCAGTCCCAAAGTAGATCCTTTGCTGAATTCTGCACATCTACCCACTACTGGCCAACATCAACCAACATCTATAACATCTGCACTTACCTTTGACTGCCTATATCCAAGGAATAAAGAGGATCAAATATGCAGAAATTTGAAATCTTCCACGAGCAGATTTCAACTCATCCATGCGTACTAGCTAGTAAGTCCTTGGCCTATGTACAGTCCAGCAAAGCCTAATTTAATTTTCTATTTTTGTATTCAATTTCAGTTACTGTGCTTGTTTAGCATTAGCTGTGTCATGGTGACAATAAGCGCACTTCCCAACAGACCTCTCATTTTATTATTTTCTGTACACACTCCAGCTGCAGTTCTTCACCTTGCACCATCACCCTTTGCTGAATCTCTTGAGTAAACCCTGCCTGTAATAAATGGGGCCAAATCTTCCTATGACCACTTGCCACAGACTTTTGGCATCTGTAAGGATAGTCTTGCTGTCTTACTTGTTTTACAAATTCCATCACTTGATTTTGTTACAAGTAATGCGTGGTTAAGTCTCCATCTGTTTTTTTTCTTTGTGAGTTCGTGAATAAAGTTTAGTTGATTTCACCAACAAATCACGCTTGTGTGGCCAAACTCCTCCTTGAGAGTTAAAGACTGATGAATATAGTGAAAAGCTGGTAATAAATTCTGCTGGATCAAGAAGAAATCCTGACAGAGATAAAAGAATTTGCCAAAGCTTAAGTAGAACATTTGTAGCTGGGTTTTGGCACTTGCAGACCCTGTTTGTGAATAAAGCACTTAGCAACAAATATCAAGCTTTGGCAGAAAAAGTATTTTACTAAACAATGTGGAGTAATTTCTAGACTCAGATTAAAGGGAAAGACAACATAAAAATATAATTTAAAGTAATTTGGAAATGGTCAAGTGAAAATTGCATTGTTTTGATAATTGAGTAGTAGTTTACCACTCTTGAAATATACACTTCCGTTGTTAAACAATAACAGCCATCATTAAATAAATACCACAAAGATCTTTACTTTTCTATCAAGTTCTTTGTGGAACAGACAGACTGTTTTCCTGTGTTTATCTAATCCTGAAACAGGTCACTAAGATTTAAAAAAATGGAAAAAGTCTCCTCAGAGAAGCTTTCAAAATTCCCAGGTAGGGACTAGTATTGCAAAAGCTATAAGGAAATGAGCCTTAAGAACCAGGTAAGAAGCAGAAATCCAGCACCATCCTTTCAGCCTTCCACTGTGAGGCACTGGCAGACACACTGTGAAAATGCCAGGCAGTTTATGAGTTACTTCAAGGCCATTCTCATTGAACACATAGCCTGAATAAAAACTTAATTTTCATTCGTGCCTCTATCAAGTTCAAAGGTTCAACAAGCCCATCTGGTAGAAGGCAAAAAGCCCAAGCAGAATTTTTAATGTGTTCAGAAAATCACATGAAAATTCCCCAGCCTACAACTCTGCTAAACGTTACACTGCAAAGGATTTTGTTGCTCAGCTTCTGGAGCCTACCTTCAGTTTAACCCCAGATGTATGTCATGAATTTCTGCTGCTCTTATAATGTGTATTCTCAGAAGAGGTCCTCCAGGTACCAAACAGCACAGGTCAAAAAAGAAGAAATGTTACAGGATGTAATCAACATCTAAGATAAGCAAAAGGAGCTGCGGGGTTTGGGAGGGATTATAACTGCCCAAAATCATGGCTCCCTTTAGGCAACTTTGGAAGTATGAGAGTGACCATATATAACAATATTTGTAACACTAAGAACTTTCCACAGGGAAAAGCAAAACTCTTAATATTTAATGATGATAAGATTTTTACATGCGCGTGTGTGTGTGTGTGTGTGTATGTGTGTGTGTACACATCTGTGCATATCTACACATGCAAGCATGCTTCTGTAACTGCACAGTGTCAGAGGTGGCTAATTTTAATAAATACTAACACTATAACTCATTGAAATTTCACCTGCACAAGGAGCTAACATCTCTCACTCATTAACTGTCATGGGCCGTGGGTAAGGGAATTTTGTTTTCTGCTTCTGAGATCTTCTCCCAAGTCTTTCCATCCTTAGACTCACTGTGAGTTGCTGGATCCACACCTTTCTATATCACAGCCCTTTTCAAAGTGATAGTTCAGCTTCCTAGGCCATGGTTTCATGACCTACTTGTAAATCTACTTTGACTTAAGAGACACAGGTGTATAGGAGAAAGGTAAAGGGGCTTCACTAGCCATTAAAATTGGCTGCTGCAGTTGTCAGATGTCTGACTCCCAACATGCTGGTAAAGTTATGGCTGTGCTGCTATTGCCCACTGGTAGAATGAGTTGAGGATTAAAATAAGCAGTTAACTCACTTGCAATCCAGGTGCTGAAAGCATAAAACACCACAAAGAACAGGCTCAACACCAAAGGACTCTAGTGCATTTATATGTGTTTACTTTGGATTTCAGTTTGGCATCACAACCTAAGCTTGTATAACAGCAACAGCAAAAAATGACATGCACTGACACTGGTTCGTATCTTCAGATATTAAAGAAATTAGTGTACAACTCTCTGCCTTATCTGTGCAGAGCCTGGGTTGCCTTTCACCAGCTTCATCTGTGCTGTGCTGCATTCCTGCTAGACAATCTATCTCCAAGGGCTGGCAAGAGAGCAAGAATCTCACTTTGCAAATGCTGTTTCCACCATGGCTCAAAAGAGAGACTTTTCAGAATTCATTGTGATAAGCGAACACAACATAGACAAAATGTATAACTCCTCCAGCTCCTTCCCTGGCCTGAAATGGAATGAGAAAAACTTATATGTAACTGCTTTGACCACAAAGCTACTGCTTAGACTCGTACCCCTGTGAGTGAACATATAAAAGTGGATCCAACACAATGTAAGAAATTTGCTGAAAACAACACAACTTCACAAAAAACTTCAGCTTTGGTGAAAGTTGGCATTTGCCAGTGAAAATCCATTTAACACCCAAACACTTCTTCATATGCTCTAATCTCAGCTCCTACCTTATCAAATGGACCAAAATCTTCAGAGGCAGATTCTCCACCATTCCACATCTGTGTAACTGTGCTGCACAAACAGCACAGCTACGGGAATTCAAACAGCACAAAAGGAAATTACCTTCTGCATTGCACTCTGGCAGGCCATCCAAGCCCAGGAGCAAGTTGCCTTCATCATCATACTCCCCGTAGGTGCCTGGAGGACAGGTTGGTGCAGGTTTCTCGGTGGGTGGCTCAGTGGTGGTCGGCTCTGGAGTGGTGGTGGTGCTGGTGGTGGTTGTAGCAACAGTTGTAGTGGTTGTGGTGGTGGTCGTGGTAGTTGTTGTAGGTATTGTTGTAGTAGTAGTTGAGGGAGTGGTTGTTTTCTTAATCATTTCAAGACCAATCAGAGGCTTTCCTCCAAGGCTTATTATTGGTTTATCTTGTGCACTCGCTACAGGTTTACTAAATCTGCTATGTCCAAACAAAGGCAATCCATCAGGACTCACCATTGGAGCACCCTTTTCATCTAAGAAAGAACAAAACCAAAAAATCTCACCGTCAATCCACTTCAGGCTTATAGGATTAAGCATTACTGTGTTTTATCACAGTAGATGCCACAAAAGCACTCAATAGAGTGAATAGAGCCTTCTGTAAGTAAACTGACAGAGAAGGAGAGTGTTACTTAGGAAAGAGCCATGGCTAAGGAAGCTGGAAAATGGTTTAGAAGAACCTCAAAAAAAACCACAGTGGTGTTCACATTTTTCAGCTGTTTGATAAACACTCCAGGGAGGTTTCATTTCAGAATCACAGTGTGCAGACAATGATGGCATTTCATCTAAGTCACTCTCATCAACTAACTGCTGATGAAATGTATGATGAATCCATATTCTGCTCCTTAATGTCAAACACATGCAAGGAAAATCTGGGATGAGCTGGTAAGATGCTGTCACTGCAGATAAACTTGCCAAATTCTGGGTACTGTAAATATTCATGGTAGCCAGGTTAACAATAGACTGAATTTGTATTCAAGAGATCTGTACAGATGGACTGACATGCAAACAGCAGTCTTCAGAGAACACAAACAGGGTTTCTTACTATTTGTAGTCAGCTTTAGAAGAAAAAAATGAAACTAACATATCCATATGGCTGATACAGTGCTAGCAGTGGGGAATAATTACCCTATGTATACAAAGATATAAACAATCATCAACCCTTTATCTACTCATCAGTCTGGCTCAGTTCTGGCTCAGTTCTGCGGTCCTTTCTAATGCTGATACAAGTGAGATGGACTTGAGTGATTCTTGCTGCCTTGTATCCTGGAGTCTCACAGGGTGACTCAAAGCCTCCCCAGGTCCTGCAATGCGCTGACTTGAGGTACAAACCACTCCAAATGGCTTGCAGGGGACCTGGGGATGCCTAAGCATTCAACAGCTCAAAGATTTGTACCATATGTACAACAACTATAGAGCTTTTCTCTGTAAGAAGGAAGTTGTAACTTACCAACAATTGTGCGTCCATCCCCTCCTAATTTCACTCGGAGAGGGTTGCCTTGGGAGTCTTGGAGGTATTTTCCTTCAGCATTTAACACTAGCCCTCGGTCAAGATCTACAATCTAAAAGCAATAGATGGACTCAAGTTTAGCTAACCCAAGAGGAGGTGAAATGAAATTTCACAGCAACAGAAATCCTGGGGAAATTCAGACACTAAGTGTGATGTTCAGGAATAGCTACAACACACTGGAACTTTTAAAACTTATGTATAGTAATCACTGAAGTACGATTGCTGAATAAAGCAGATTCCCAGGAACTGGGGTCCAGAGCTGCACAGTCATATTCATATCACCTACTGTAGCTCTCGTGTGCAAATGAGCAAATCCCTTGATTTTCTTGGGCTGCACCACTCCTAAGGTGAATTCCTGTAGTACTGATTTCAGTATGACACTGAGCCATTTTGAAGATGGGATTTAGAATTATGTCTAACTAAAAAAAAATTAAATGTTGGACTAGTTACTTTATTTTGAAACGGTAGTGAAAACAAAGTAGGTAAGATTTTAACTGGGGTAGGAGACTGAAGAAAAGCCTCTGTCTCGAAAAGCAAATATGTCTGAGAGCTTGGACAGAATTCCAGAGCTAACTGCAGTTAAAATTCAATCCTTTTTGCTATTTCAACCCAAAATAGCTGAACTTTATGCTGTTTTAACCTGAGGTAACAGACACTCAGCCACAGAACACAAAAATGCAAAAGGTGTTAAGTACTGTGAGGAAACTGGGAAGGAGACAGAAACAGCAATTCCAGGTTGGCAAGACAGACTTACATCTGGTGCTGAGAAAAAGGCTGCAGCAGGAAGGACAGAAGATTATGAGATCAGTCTCTGAAGCCCTCCAGGCACCAGATTTGGCATAGATCCTCTTGCTTTGCAAGGTGTTCATCCTGCTAGCAGCAATGCCTTCCCTTCAAGAGGCAGAGAAATGCCCCACGGCATTCCAAGGACCTTCCTAGCCCACTTCCAGAATCCATTTGAAGGACTTTGGGCATCCTTGTGAAAATGCTTCCCTTGAATGTGACACACTTGATGCACTTTTTAATGTTCCTCTAATGAAAATGGTAAGATTGAAGTGGTCATAAAATAAATGTCTTTATGTGTCATGCCAGGCGCAAGCAGCTCTGCTGATGCCAGGGAGGCTGATCACAGAATCCTACTGCTCAGCTCTTGGGAAAACATACAGGAAGCACCAGTTCTTTACCTTGCTTTCCTTGGTTAAAAACTCATTGTAAAGGATGTTAAAAGACAATGTGTGGGCATGTATGCAGCTTGTGGGGCTTTCCTATCAATGGTATCTGAGCTCTTCTGCATATACCTCTGGAAACATGAGGAAACAAAAACCTGCATAAGTGCATTTAAAGCATTGTGACAGTTATGGAGGCACTTTTTATTTCAGAAGTCTTACTCAGGAGCTTCTACCTGGAGTGAGAGTCTGGGAGAAGCATTGCTGAACACATCTTTAGCACAGCAGCTATTCCAGGCAATCTCCACTCACAGTGCACAGCAAAGCGCCCACCGTGTCAAGAGTCCCCAAGTCACTGGGGAGCACAAATCGCATTGATTTTGATGAAAAACTGTTTCTCTAAATTTAACAGGAGTAATGTTATAGTTTAAAATTCAACCCACCAGGCTGAATTTAAATTTAAATGTAAATTTAAATGTAAATTTAAATTTAAAATGTTAAAATAACAAAACCCAGAATTTGTCTTTAGGTTTCAGTGGAACAGTGGAAACTAAACCACTAAGAATAGCACTTTAAAGCTGCATTGACTGAGGGCACTGCTTGCCTGTCTTTTCTTACTGAAAATACAAATACAATAAAAGGTCAAAACATCTTGAATTTAGAGAGAAGGTCACCCTACCCACTTTGCTCCTTGAGGGCCATTGATTACTTTCTGTCCACTTGGTTTTCCATTATTACCAGGAATTACTTTACCATTTCCATTTCCATTTCCATTTCCATTTCTATTTTTCATTGTAAGATTTGGTCTGCCATTATAACCTGAAACAGGGAAGAAAACAAACTATTCTGAAGAAAGTTGTGCAACCTACAAGCCATATTTTAAATTGCAAGTAAATGCATTTTCTGGCTGGTCTAAGCAAGAACAGAAAGAGGCCTCACCACACTCCACAAACCAGGCACTCCACTTCTTCTTGGAGCAACTGTTGTGACACTGTCAGATTTTTGCAACTGACACGAGAATCTGAAATTGTTTTTCTGAAGAGGCTAAACACTCATTGTTCATCTCTATCTTGTTAATTTGGTCTATTTTTTTTTTAAGAAAGCAGGGCAACATTTCTTCATGGCAATACAGTCATTAAAATGTTTATGATCTTTGTAAATGATCTTTCAGACATGGAATGAAGAAAGAAACCATTATTAAACACAACCACTTGTTCAATTATATCCTTATACAAAGCTGTAATGACAAACTGAAAGGAGAGGGCATAGGACTTATCTCTACTCCTCTATTTTTAACTTGGAAAATGAAGGAATCTCCTTCTCTAGCTAAAAAACTACTGCTAAACAGAAGTACAGTCATGTCAAAAGTGGAGAAGCAGTAGCACTGAGCTGTAGGCACCCCAGCTCTGAAAGGGCAGCAACTTTCACATATTATCTCAGAGACTTGCTTCCAGAAAAATATAATGGGAAAAAAATATAGACTGGGAAAAAATTTAAATGAACACTTGTTGGCTATAACTTCACAATTTGCATTGCTAGTAGTAACCTTAAATAACCTCCATAAGAAATCTGTTATTTTTTTCAGTCATACATCTCATACCCCATGGTATTATTCAAGGTCTACTCCCACCTTAAAGCTCTTTAAGCTGGTGAATCTCTACACAACACTGAGTCTGACTAAAGCATATCAGATGCAACAGCCCAGATATACAGTCCTCATTGTGTAACAGGAAGGCCACTTCAAACCAAACATTACTGCCTACAGAAAACACAGAAGGTATTTACTAAAACATTCAGGTCACTAAATACTATTTTGGATGTCCATGCATTGCAGGGAGAAAAGGTATTTCTACCTAGCAAGGTCACTGAGGCTGTCAGGGATTTTCCATAGGTGACATGAGGAATAAATACCTTGATCTGTAGTGGACCCTCTATTCTACTAGGTCTGCAGATATTCTGTCAGAAACAAGCCTCTAACTTTTGGGGTAAATCACAGCTATAAAAGTATTAGATGTGATGGGCATGGGCAACCCTGAGCTGTTACTTAGGAAAAAGAGAAAAGTGGCTTAAAAATTCATCACACAAAACATGAGGAAACACCTCACCATCTAGGCATGGGTGCCATGGAACCTACAAAGGTCTTTTAGCAATCCATGATGAAGAGCTATATACCTGAGAGGCTGGCATATTCTGAGTACAAATGAGCTTACAATGAGCACTTGGTGAAGTCATTGCTCGATAAGGAACTGTTCCAATTTAGCACCTAACTCTGTCACCCTCTTTGTGGATCATGGGATCCTGTGCAGATTAGACCACAGGAAAAAGGGTCTGGGGCACCACATTACACCAAATAGGCAATGTCCTCAAGAATTGGGCTTCCCAGCTACCACCAAAATAAAAAGCAACACATTATGCTAAATAACTGAAGCTGTATCCTGCTGGAGGACTTTTCACCTAACTGCTGATTCTAGGAAAAACACAATTAGTGACATTATTACAACAAAGGCAGGATACCTGGTCTATAAGGAGGTCTAACAAATTGGCGCTGGGAAGGGCTCCCTAGCCTGGAGTTCAGTAGTCGCTGACGAGGAGATGAAGTGGAAGAAACTGCTGGAGAAATGGTGTGTGTGGTGGTAGATGCAGAAGAACGTGGCCAGACAAAGCTTGGTTTAGATGGGGTATGTTTGTTAGAGGACTGAGTAGTCTGTGATGCTGTGGCAGAGCTTCTTGGTGATTCAGGAGGAGACATTTTTAATATTGAAGGTTTTTCCATCTCTTCTTCTTCAGAACTTAGTTTGTGAGGTAGAAGAGTGTCCATAGATTTTCTTTTATTGCTAGCAGTGTCTTCATATGCATTTTTGTTACCTCTAGAAACAGAAGGGGACCGTTTTGCAGCCAAAGATGTGGGTTTCTCTTCCATTTCTTTCTGATCATATTCACTGTAATAATCATCCTCTTCATTAGAAACTGACTGATGAGATTTAGATGAAGAGGAGGAAGGAACTTTTTGAGAAAGTTCAGTGTTAGACATTTTTGAGGGCAACAAGCCCTTTTTTTTCTGTGTTTGGGATGCTGTTCTTGTAGCAACTCCTGAGCGAGCAGGCAACGAAGGACGAGCTTGTCTCGAAGTGTGTGACAGCCTTTGATTATACTGGCTGTCTTTTGCTGCATCACTGGCAGAACTGGAGTCTGGCTGAGTGTGTTTTGGCTTGTAGGAAGGTACCTGAGAACCTGTCTGCTGTTGCTTTGATTGAGATGAACTTGAGCTTCCCTGAGAGAAAGAAGCAGATAATCCCCTAGAAGAGGACACCTCTTTAAGAAACACAGAGTGCCTGCTTGCTCTGTCACTGCCTTCTGTTTCATCCTCATCATCCTCTTCCTGCAACTCTTCATTACTTTGGGATGAGACGGCGTGGTGGGATGGGAGGCGTCGGCCCCTTGAATGCAGGATGGAAGGACTGGTTTGTGCCCTCTTTTGTGGAGGCTCTGAGTGGGAGGTCTTCTCCACTGGCAGACGAGAAGAGAGTGTCTTTCTAGGCAAAGACTCGCTTGGTTTTGATCGAGCAAGCTTTTCTTTTACCTCTCGATTGCCCTGCTCTTCAGGTTTGGATTTGGAAAGAGAAGACTGCAAATGAGAATGTTTTTCCGGAGCAGCTGTGTGACTTTGTTGTTCTTCTGAGTCAGAGTGGGGTGATTTTTCACCATGTGTCTCTCTGGAGCGAGAATCAGGACCAGGATTTATTCTCTTGGAATAGATTGCTGAAGAAGACTGCCTGGAAGAGGGCAAAGAAGGAAATAAGGGGTTTTCCTCTTCTGAGTCCTCCCTATAATTCTTATCAACATCCTTTCCATTGGATTTGGCACTGGTGGAGGAGCGAGAGTGAGGTGAAGTGTAACCAGGAACAGCAGACCTTGATGAGCCTGCCGCCGCAGCTGATTTCGAATCCTTCCATGTGCGGGAACTGGAGCCTGAGGATAGCCTTGTTTGCTGTGACCTGGAACTTGGCTGTTCTGCTCTGTCCTCTGCTTCTTCACTGTCAAACTCATTGTGGCTATCATGAGTGTGGGAGTCTGCTGATTTGGAAGCAGGTTGGTGTGAACGGCCTAGAGAGCCAGACCTACTGCGATGGCCTGAGACAGCCTCGTGAGAGACAGCAGACTGCTGACTCGATGGCGAGGCCTGGCGACCGGAGTCTGAAGCTTTAGGAGACACTTTCACCAGCACGGGGTCAGGCTTCCCTTCCACATTACTCACAAGACCATTACTTTTGGCAGGCAGAGGCTGGGAAGAGGTCTTGGAAGGCGCATTGTTGCTGCTTTGCCTCAACTGTTTGGTTTCATTGTCTGTGTATCTGGGAACAGACGAGGCAGAAGAGTGTCGTGCTGATGATGGTAACAGTGCTGGTGGCTCACGTTCCTCTGTGCTCATCTGGCTCGACACCTCAGATGTGTGGGTTTGGACAGACATCCTTCCTGAGGCAAGGACAGGGTGGATTGGCCGACTAGGGGACAAGGGTTTAACATTCCTCCTCTGATCCTGGGCTTTTGGCGGCAACGTTGTAGCTTCCTGGGATGAATCATGATCATCTGTCACCTCAGTGGATTGGAGGTCAGATTCCAGCTCTCCTGTCTTTCTAGAAGGTAACTGAGATTTACTTAGGACCCCTCGAGTCAAGATTTTGTTCTTATATTCAGAAAGAAGATTCTTTTTATCACTAACACTAGGTGAATGAACAGGCAGCTGCTCAGAAGAAGGTGACAGCTGGGCTTTTGAAGAAACAGAAGAACTTTGAGAAGGAGATGAGCCAGCATTCCCCGTCTTTTTAGCCTCTGAATTATCTTGGATATTTGTCTTTTGTTGAGCAACTGAATCCTCATGAGCAGCTAGAGGCAAAAAGAAAAGTGTTTATTCACAACAATAGAAGATTCATAAGAACTGACCAAAAGCAGAAAACACCCAGGTAGCAAGAACAAAACTTAAGAGAACATGGGACAATAATTATTACTGCATTAACCAAGCCGTGGAGTCCAGCCAAGATAAAATTTGGGTTGTAGTAAGGTACCTATGTGGAATTACTATAGCTTGGATAAAACTTAGACCAATTAAAATCAAATCTCTAAAATCAGGAACTGCAACACCATTTCAGGGGAACCAAATCTTCAGGAGAATTTAGTCATGTGGATGACATGGTGCTGCATTATCCCACGTTAGGCTGTGGCCCATCTTTTTAGCTAACCCAGCAAATATTCTGTCCCTACAACAGTAACTTTTTTGCAAGAGCCAAACACAAGGAGTAGTATCTAAGACACTAAAGTGACTTTTAAGAGTGGGAGCTGTCAGGAACAGAGTAGTCAAAACCCCAGAGCATTGCATTCTTTGGCTTTTGGATAACAAGAACACATAGTGTTGTCATAGATTATGGCATGCATTTATTTATGAGGCTAAAATGTCCATAAAAATAACTTTTTGCATGCTGCAGAGTGACAAAGACTTATTTGGGCAATATAATGATGAAAAGAGCAAGCAAAAACAATACCAAGGAACTCAAATCCCACAGGTCAGACAGAGTGCAGAGGAGTTGAGTCAGTAAGAATTAACACAACTGGGACCAAGGCAAGAGTAGGGGAACTACATCACTGGTTCATGGCTTGGTGCTCACCTGCTGGGATGGCGACACTGAAGGCTTTTGACTGAGGACCCGGTCCCCTCCTGTTTGCCGCACGAATTTTGAAAATATAGCGCTCTCCAGCCTGCAGACCATCTATTATGGCTGATGTTGTAGCTCCAGAGTAGGTGACGGACTTTGCTCCAAATGGCTTGAGAGCCGGGGCGTATGAAAGAATGTATTCTGAAATGATTTGGCAGACGGTTGGAAGGAGGAAACTGAAAACAGTCCTGTTTCCAGCGGACAGACTGTATGGGTAGGATGAATTAGAACGTGCATTACTAAAATTAATACACTGGCAATGCACGCCGAGTCAACAGCTAGAGTGTAAAGACATGAGAGAGAGATACACGTATATATGTAGGTTAAGTTGAATATTTGTTCTTATTCAGGAGAGATACTTCTACCAGAAAATATCAGCACTGCAGATTTGCCAAATGGTAGCAACATCACATCTGTCCAACAAATTCTAAATATGACACACTGTGCTTAGCCAGAGCTAGGGTCAAACACCACGGCAGAGAGAGCAAAGCAAGGTCTGGTTGCCACTTTGAAACTCCCCTTGCTCTCACCTTCAAGTTTTGAATCATTGTGATACCTGTGCTCTGTCTTAGCTTTCTGTGTTGAGAGAAATTTCACCCCTATACAATTCTGGGCATGAAGAGGAATCTTCCCATTATACTCCCAAGAAGTGCAGGTGAAATGTCAGATATATGCAAGCTCTGTTTTCTTTTCAAATCCTCTGTAAGAGGCACAGGTATCAGACAAAACCAGGGTTTTGATAATAAATTTCACGGGCTGCCAGCTTTCTCTGTCTACACAAAAACCCACAATAATACCTGAGGAGCCACAGTGCCACAATGAGAAAAATCTAGAATATAACGGCATATTTTTTTTTTCCTGAAAGTGACCCCATATTTATTGTGTTAAGAAATAAGGCATGCACAGTTCATCAAAATCAAGGAAAAATCATTGATATTTTATATGCAAATAAATTTAATGCTCCACTGAAAAACAAATCAAGGTATCGGAAGACATGGCTCCTTTTTCTTTGAATCTTTTTTCTTTTCCTTCTTTTTACAGAGGCATTGCTTCCATGGCGGAGACACTGGTGTAGCTTCTGATAACTCTTAAATGACTACTGGAGAACACTGTTTCCCATTATTTTAATATGTGGTATAAATACAAAAAAGGACAGGATTGAAAAACAAAAGGATCAAAAGAAAAAAATTCCTTATTACCACATGGTATCAAAATGACCATGGAATGCTAATTCAGTGATTTTATTTAGCCAGTAAAAATATCTTGTCATTTATTTAGTTTAAAAATAAGACATCTCCTGTAACACTTCATACTCAAACAATGATATATTAGATGATTATAATAGATATATTAGCCCTTAAATATTAGGTATCTTTATTACCTTGGATGAAGGATCTAATAAGAATGCAGACAAAACTGCACAAAGGGCTACAGATTGTTCAAAATTAGGAGCAGACTTGAAATATCAGATAATGTCCCTGCATGACCCTTCTTACAGAAATAATGATTCTTGGACACAACTGCAGCTCCATTGAAGTAATTGGCAAGACTTCTACTGACTTCAAAAAGGGAAGGAATTCCACCACTGTCCTGAAGAACACATAAAGCAGGTCTTGCAGACACAGTGTACCTCCCTCCAGGCCAATGATTTTTCAAATCCTGAGATGCTGTAGCACTGATAAGGGACCTCCAAAAACTTGTGTAATTTGAGAACACAATCTCGTTAACCACTGAAGAACAGGAGGCTAAAAAATCAGCCTCATTTTCAGAGGGAAACAGGGAAAAATCCCAGAAAGAGCTTTTTCTTTAATTCTATGCAAATCTTAGCCAACTGGCAAACTATCTTTATGACTATGTCCAATAACATTATAGTACACAAGATTTATGCCTGAGATCTTCTGAAATCAGATTTGTGTTTGCTTCTTAAGCTGAGGATTTCCTTCCATGACAAACTAGAAATAAAACACAACATAAACCCACTCACTTTCTTGGCAACTACCCAACTTTTTCCTCTACAACTAATTCTTGAAAGTCTTTCTGGAAACTTCCTTCTTGAGCCTCATTTTGACCTGCCTATTAATGGAAGAAGACATAAAATGTGCATGCATGATACCCCAGGAACCTCTGTGACATGCCAGGCAGACAGTGACAGTGGCTTCTCAGTGGCACTGTGGAGACTCTGGGCTGGAAACATGAAAATCTTGCTTGGGTTTAATCTAGTGAAAGAATCCTGGCACAGCCAAGGTTCCAGCTTACTGCAGGGCAGCAGCCTGCCTTTGAGAAAAACAGCTCCTTGAGGGAGTTAGAAACCAACAGTGAAGACTCACCTTTGACTTTTCCTTCGCTCTCTGGAAGAGCATCCCAGGATGCTGCTACAGAGGTTGGTTTCCCCTTTAATGGCCAAACATCCAAATTTTCAGGTGCGCTGGCAGGAGCTGGGAAACAGCCATACACAGAAGAGGCAAGTAAGAATCAGCGCAGGGTACACCTTTTGCTCCATAGCAGAGATTCCTATACAGCTACTTCAAAGATAAACGTGAAGAGTACACATGGCTCAGGTCCACGCTTGTCTCTGTCTCATCTCTCAAAGATAAATGTGAAGAGTACACATGGCTCAGGTCCATGCTTGTCTCTGTCACATCTCTCTCTCAGACTGCCATAGCAAAATTTTATTTCATAATTTTAAGAAAAGGAAGTCTGCACAAGACTGCTATGTGGCTTAGCCAGAATGACACGGTAATTTGTTTGTTATGGAGCATTTCCCTGTACCAAAGGGGTCTGACAGCTTCTCTATGGTGGAGGCAGGATTTTAATTTGCTGTCCACAAAGAGGAATGGAAGCCAGGTTGCTCTTCTCAAAGGAAGGGGCACATATAGCTGCAGGGGTCCAAGGTGCTGAACCATCCCACAAAAATACCTAAGCCACTTCCCCTTGTTCTCCTTGCACCACAAGAGCAGCTGAGTGCGCTCTCCTGGTGTGCTTCACTACCACAGGGATGCAGGCAGCAGCACTGAGGCCTTTCCCACACTCTCAACCCTCTGCTGCCCCAAGCAATCACTAGGGGCTGGCTTTCCCTCAAATCAGCCCTGTTCCACAGCTCAAACCCTATGCCTTGTGTTAGCCCAAGGACCCTCTGAATGCATACCTGCCTCTGGGGTCCGCTGGTAAACGGACACGCTCCATTTGCCTTCCTTTTCTCCCTCCAGGATCTGGATGGCAAACTCGTACATAGTGTCTGGCAGCAGGTTCTCCACCAGTGCCCGCCGGTTGGGCACCTGCTTGTAATCCCACCTTGCCGATTCTCCCTTTTCCCGATAGCGAACATTGTACTGCCTGGCACCAGAAACACAGGAAAAGGAAAGTGAGCATATGGGAGCCCAGCAATAGCAGAACTGGAGTGGGACAGGGATGCTTTGCCCTCAAGTAGTCTGCTGGGGCTTAGGGAAGAACCTAACAAGTGCAAACAACAAAGTACCAACAACAAAACCCTGCATGTTTTTTTCCTTTCTCTAATGGAGTGTGATTGCTTTCATCCCAAAGGATGGATTCTCAAGATGGCTCTTTCAAGATTCTTATTCAAAACTGAGCCAGGCATAGTGGGTGGTTCCACACCCCTATCTCACTGCCCCATGGCCGTGAGCATGGCTGGATTGCTGGCAGGCCCTTGCTCCCAGAGCAGCACCAGTGGCTCAGTTCCCACCTGTCTGCCTTGATAACTGCTTCCACAAAGCAATAGAGAACATCTAAAATTACTAGTTTTCCTGCTGTGACTCTCAGGGCACTTCAGCCCCAGTTTGCACAGCTCGTCAATGTTCCCAGGCCGAGCAACACAATCCAGTGCTTTCAGATCTTTGGCAGTTTCCAGCCCATTTCCTTGTTTGTTTTGGTCTCCAACTGCTGCAGCATGCTGCCACAAGCCAAGCTCTCACTCACAGGAGCTCCAGCCTGCTCAGCCTCAGCTGCATGGGGTTCCTGGAGGGTCAGAGGATGCAGGGTGCAATGATGGGTGTCTTTCCCACTGCAGTGATGTGTCTTTCCCACTCCACCCACAGCATGGTCATCTCAAAGCTGTAGTCTGTTTTGACAACTCAGCCAACACCTCACCTCTGCGGGCTGTGCCTTGTCCCCCATTCCTCCTTTGCCCATGCATCTTTGGGGATTTGCTGGCTGTGGTGACACACCAACACTGGAGCAGCCAAATAAATACCAGAGCTGGTGCTGGCAACATTTCAGAAGAGATGTAAACCCCTGTAGTACAACACTCACACAGGTCTCTAAATTCTAACGAGCAGGGTGCTAGGAGGCAAGCTAAATTTTTCTCATAACCAACAGCAATTAAATAAATGCAAAAGCATTCAGTAGAGCATTGGAAGCAGTTCCCCTTCAGTACTCATTTAAAAACCCAGGGCTAAGTACCTATTTGCTGCAACCTTCCTCTTTTCATAGAGTGGGTCTATCCAAGTAACAAGCACAGACTGAGAGGACATAACTCGAACAGTTATGTCTTGTGCCACCTCCACCTCTTCCTCCTCTGAAAAGGCAAAACAGAACAGCATTCATTAACAACACTGGAGTTGTCATAAAAAACATCTAATGTCTTCAACTGATGCAATAATATTCACACATCACAGTTGATTTAGAAATACAGGTGGGAGTAGAAAACTAATTGCATTGATTACTGATGGTATTTAATGGAAAAATAATTTATTTTGTTAGCTGTGTGCTGGCAAGACTACAGTACTAATACATTCTACAGTCCTTCAATACTCTATTTGTCCCCAAACTGTTACCCACAGCAAATGTTTTATAACATACTGATATTCACCATCTCCAGAGGTGTGGTAGGTACCTGCTAGAGGTACCTGCTAGAGGTACCTGGAGAGCAGAAATTTTGTCTTAAAGAGAATTCTGAGATTTTAAAATCGGGTTTCATTTTGAAGGGCAATAAAACCGTCTTCAAAAATTTTTTTACAAGGGAGAATTAGTGTCTATTTAATGTTTTTGAGTGCTTCAAACAGGTTGTTTGAATTCAGCTTTAATTTATTTTATGGTATACAAGAAAAGAAAATTTAAAATAACTGAAGTGGGATGTTTTGACATATCAGAGTACCTTTCACAAATAATTTACAAAATTTTAAAATTAAGTGAAACTAATTTAATATTTTGAGGTTTTTAATTTTGATGAGGTTCCCTTTTCTATCTGTCCATCACAGTTGTTTTAGCCTGGTCTATCTACTGGCTAATAAGAGATTTATTACTTTTCCTTACTAGTGTAATGGCAACTATTTCCAAGGCTCCCAAAGGCACAGAATGTACAAGGCACGGCCTTCCAGACAGAGTTTTATAGACAAGTAACATTGGAAAAAATATCGATGTCTCAGGAAAGGAAAGGAGCCAGTAAACTCTGGAGGATGATCTCAGTCTCTAGGGATCTTACTCATATATGACGAAATTCAGGGAGAGATTGCCCTTCTCTTCAGCAAGAGAAGGGCATTAGCCCAAAACCCAGCACTGCCTGCACAAATGGCAGGCAGCAGGGAGGCACATTCCCCCTCTTCCCTCAGGTTTTTAATGCACAGGGTTTTCAGACAGTTCCAGGTTTTCCATGCCAAACAGCTACCATACAAAATGGCCAAGAGGACCCATCTACTACCCACAAGTAGCTTAGGGGGCCTATATTCAAAGTTTTGCAATGGGAGCACCTGAAGAAAGAAAGTGAGCATGAGAAAGGAAAAGGTGTGAGATGGGATTTCAATACAGTTCAACCAAAATTCTCAGTTCTGACATAGCTGTTTATCACCATCAAAACTTCCTAAACACTTTGCCATTCCCATGCCATTCCCATCACGGTGTGAGGGGGTGAAAAAGCACACTGGCATGGAGATGATTCAGAATCTCAGTCATCCTTTTTAACCATGGCAGCAGCGTGCAATCACTTCTTTCCAATATAAGTGAAAACTTTTGCTGGGTTGATGCTTCTGGTAATCAACCCCTCAAAAAAGGGGTTATAGATCTGAGAGAAAGAAGGCATATCATTTTGGGGGGCCTGGCTTTGATTTAATCTTCTCATGCAGTTACTGCAATGCGTAACATTTGTCAGTAGACAGAGAGGAGAAGATTAAAGAAAAAAAATAAACAGGACCTCAGAAACTCAACCAACCATGTTATAAAATTGTATTATTTTATTAATCCTGCTTGAATTAGAGACATCCATCAAGCTCTTTACCACAAAGAGAAAAACATAGTAGCTCTAGCACCAAAAGACTTTCCAAGTAAAAATCACAAAGCTATCTCTTTGCATCCAAATGTCTCCACTCATTGACAGTAGATGTGAAAGAAACATACCTGTGACTTTTCTTTTAGTTAAAGATGACCTATAGACAGGTTGGCTCCTTCCTTGTGAGCTCCTTGATGGTAGTGAAACCACATGGACTGATTCAGAGGCTGTGCATGCAGGGAAAAAAACAGAAGGTTTCCTGTAACCTTTTTCATTTATAAGAAAGAATGGATTTCAGAGTGGTCCTACCACATGCAAGCAGAATCTGAGCTATGGCTCTTCTCTCCACCCTTTCCCTCTGGTGTTAATACAACAAACTTGCACATGGTGTCTCTTTAACATAACATCGAGTTCTCCTACAATTTCTACATGATTCTCTACATAATGCCCTCACTCTGCTAAGATACAGGACACAATTATAACAAGTGTTTTCATTTATAGGAAGAAGGGTTTTTGATACCTAGGACAGCACATTATCTGTGCTCACCTGGCAGCTGCAGGGGACTAGAGAAGCATGCTAGCTAAGCCAGATGCTATCAGGGAAATTTCACTCACCCAGTTTCCTTGCTTCCTGGTTTTGTCGCTCTTGTGGCATCGGAGCATAGCTCATCCTTCGGTTGCTCTCTCCATATCCACGGGGATAGCCTTGGGATCTGCTGTGTGGACCCCTGAAGCCTGCTCCATAAGGGGGTCTCCACCGAAAAGGTAACTTGCCATCTGGAGACTGGGCTTGCACTCTCAGAGGTCTGCTTGGCATGCCTCTCTCTTCACAAAATAAGCAAACACACACACAAACCCCATGAGAGTTACTATGGAGCACATGATACCAACAGCCCGCATATGTCTGTTGGAAGCACATCTATGAAGATCAGAACAAAGGGCATAATTTTTACAGCTTTTTAATTGTTTCTATAAAACCAAATTGGAGAAACAACAAGATTTCCAAGCGGGATGTACAGTACTCAACAGTGCCTTTTCCCAGGCCCTTCAGACAGACTGGTGCAAGACCTTAAAAGTGAAAACATACAGTAATACAAGGACTCCTGCCAGAAACTGGGGATGTCTTGTAGCTTTCCTGTTTAAATCTTTTCCTTTTTCTTTTTTTAAACCTTCTTTCCCCACTTCAGGCACATCGGTACATTATTTTTTTGGGAAGAGCTAAAGTTCAGTGTAAAATGAAGCAGAAGACAGTTTTACTATTAAAAGCAGGTTCTTTTCTCCTAAACCCATCTCTAATTGTTCTGTTCTCCAACAGATGCATATCTAAAATATCTGTTCTGCACATGCCTTCATTCCTGACTTCCCAAACTCCCATTATATGATCCCTTGAGCACTGTAAAAGGTATCTCATGCAAGTTGGGTATTTTTTAACATTTGCTGACAAGTTGGCAGTGTTCTTTTAAGAAGTCACACTGGTTCAAGGCTTAACAGCTCTTCTAGTGAAAAAAAATTTCCTAGTATCCAATCTAAACCTCCTTTTATGCAACTTGAGACCATTTCCTCTTGTTCTGTCACTTACAACTTGGGAGAAGAGATTGACTCCCACCATGTTACAGCCTCCTTTCAAGCAGTTGTAGAGATTAACAAGGTCTCCCCTGAGACCTTTTCTCACCTATTCTTAACAACTCCAGTTCCCACAATATTCCTTTATAAGACCTGTGCTACAGAGCTTTCCCAGCCTTGCTGCCATTCTCTGGACTTCCCCCAGCACCTCAATGACTTTCTTGTAATGAGTGGCCCAAATCTGGACACAGAACTCAAAGTAGTTGAGTATCACCAGTCCAAGTGCAGGGGTATGATCCCTTTCCTAGTCCTGCTGCTATGCTATTTCTCATACATTTTCCTCAATTCCAACCCAAACCTCCTGAACAGCTACCTGCAGCTGGTGCCCAGCATTAGAGGGCTACATGTGCCTTGCTCCCACCAAGAAGTGACTTTTTGCAGCCTCCCATCAAGGAGCAGCTGGCTGCTGAGAGATGTTTCCCTATCCTCCTGTTTGTCAGATTGAGCCAGCCCCATTCCCTTAGGCTCTCACTGGAGCCCATGTGCCATTGGTAGCCACCACATCCCCAGATCCCAACATTTCTCCTGATCATCCCAGCCCTGGCTGAGGGAAATAACACCTCCCCTCAACCAGCCACGCTCTTCCAGGTGCCTGAAGTTTTTCCAGGCTGCAGTGGAAGCACACTGTGCTGGTTTTCTCTCAGCAGCCCTGTATGTTTTGGGAAGAACACTGTCAAAGCTGCAGCTTTCATCTGCAATTAAAATAGAGTTGCAAGGGATGAAGGATACAAAAGGAACCAGCCCAGCCAGAGAGCCATATGGAAAGTATTCAATCTGAAACAAATGTGGTTTTAGGCAAAGAGAATTGTACGACCCTAAGGCTGAATGCAGGGGATCAGCTGAGATTTTAAAACCAGGGCTTTCCAAGGATTCAGTTACTTTCCTCATGGTAGCACCACACTTTACTACCATTGTTCCCATTTCACTAGTTAGTTCCAGTTTCTATTTATCATTTCTCATCACAGTTTGACCGGCAGGAGTCTAAAGGCACCCAAGATGGAGTTATCAGCAATGGTTAAAATAGCATTGTTGATAACTGCTGATCCATCAAAACCAGCGTTTTTGTGTGAAGTCTGTTCCAGGCTTTACAAGAAAGGGACTTCTCATTAAAAATGAAGAGCAGCAGCAGGAGCTCACCACAGCCTAGAAGCCATCAGCCTGGTCTGGGATAAGGCTGAAGGCCCTGACCTCAGCCACACAGGGCAAGATGAAGTTGGGTTCACACCTCCCCACAGAAGTACCTACAAAGTTGCTGTCCCACAAGGTTTAGCCATGACAAAGGGTTGGCACTTCCCAGTCAGAAGGACATTTCACACTCCTTAAGTCCCCAACAGAGTCACTGTCTTCTGCAGTCACAGCCCCTGAACCTCAGCATCCCCTTATCCTGGTCTCCTGCTCTCATCTTGGCTCTGGGAAAAAAAAATCTGATTTTCCACAAGGAGGATAACCCTGGTTCTGCAGACAGTGAGCAACAAGAGAAACTCATTGTATCCTAAAGAACAGAGTTTTGTCCTCCTGGCCAGGCTTATTCATGTTCAAAAAATCCCTCAGAACCACCACCACCACCACTAACAAAAATCACATCAAAAAATCACAACTATCATAAACAAGCTACATTCACTAAAGAAGGTATGGGAGAAGGAAGTAATAAATCCAATGCTTAATTTAAGTCACTCAACTCCCAATGATGCCCCTTCCTGTGGGGATACTGAACTCCCCAGGAACAATAATCTTAAACAGTCTTAAAAGAATTAGCTACCAAGTACTTGACTGAACTTAAGGTTGAGTCTTCCTCATCTGCCCATTATTTACCCCTGTAAGCATTTTCTCTTTTGTTCCAAAACTGATTTAACAGCTTTCTGAACTTCCACTCTGGTCAAACTAAATCATCTGGTAATCATCTTCAGAACTCATCTAAAGATCTACCTGCAATTACATTAAAATAAAATGCTTTCCAATAGTCTCAAAAATGAGAAAGAGTCACTCCCTTTCACTCTCTTCAGTCTAGAAATTCAACATTACTTAGAACTGCAGGAATCTTGGCCCTAAAACCGTACAGTATCTTGGCCCTAAAAATTTAGGGCTGATTAAAGCCTTGAGACTGACTTCTCACAGATGAAACGTCCACTAGTATTGCCAAAATGTCTCTGTACTGTAGGAAAGCATTTTACAACTTATGTAAGCCCAAAGCACAAGGTCTAAGCTGAGGGTAAAACATCCTCTGAACAACCACACAAGGAGGCAGCTTGCACTTGCCAAATCATACAGATTCTTCAGAGGGTCTCATCAATTATCTAGCAAAGGAAAATACAAAATAGTTCCAGAAGAAAAGGGAAGTACTGACCCCTAGCAATCAATCTATAACTGCAGGGGAAAACATACAAGACAAACCTATTAAGGTACAAAAAGTCACTGAAATTTGAGGTCACAAAAAATCAGGCACTTCAATTTACCACCACAAGTCCAGATACAGATTTTTCCTTTTGCCCTCCATAGTCAACAAAAACTTTTCTACACTTTGTGCACCATAACTTCAGGACTGGAAAACTGGACCTATAAAAATGTATTCTGCTGCAGAGATGACACATAATTTGGCACAGCCAGTAGACAACATCCATATAGTTTATAAGCAACTATCAATCTCTCTTTTACAGGCAGAAGCCTGGGAGACTGAGTACAGTGACCCAGCCATGACCAAAGTAACAGCTTGGAGGCAGAAATTGTAGCTGCTAAGACATAACAAGTCATCAGAAAAGACCAAAAATGGTAGCTGGTAAATGAAATTTTGCAATGGACAACTTGACCAAAAATCATCAGAATTTGCATTGCAACAGCAAATTGGCAGGATTTTTGCAGCTTTTTTTAGGGGAAATGTGGTGTTTTGGTCTGTATTATTATTTTAAATTAAGTTCTAAGCATAAAATGAGACTTACTGAACCCTGTACTTGAGTCTACTGCTGTTTTACCAGATGAAACAGTATGAAAGGTTAAAGAAAAAGTATTGCTCAGAAGAGCAGTTCAGAAGAAAAGAACTACTCAGTTCATTTATCCTTCTCAAAAAGCAGATTCCTGACTTAAGAAGACTTTAACTGATCCCTAAGCTCAACTAATTGTCCTTTGAGGTAAGAACCTTGCACCACTGGCAATCTGCAATCCAATTTCAGAGCTGAGCAACTCAGTTTACAGACACCCTGTGCTTTTCCACTCAAAACCACCATCAGGACTAGAAAAGTACCTCAGCCAGATGCAGTTCCTAGATCTCTGAGCCATTTCTGTGGGAAACAACACTCTGTATAATATGCATTTCCATAAGCGTCCAAGCCCTACCTCCATGAAGATGTCAACAGTATTTGAAGCAAAACATGTTAGTTAATTAATGAACAAGAAAAAAAGAGACACTATCTTGCAATTCCTTAGTGGGCAATTCTAAATTTAATTCCATTTGTGAGGTAAGACTCTTTGTAAAATATTAATACTCACAAAACCTATTGTATTGGCCACTCCTAAATGCAACTGCTTGAGCCCTGACACTCAAGTTCAGGGCACACATGGCAAACACATCCTAGGGCAACTCTACAGGTGCCCTTTTTGGGCTGCTTGTGAGGAAAGTCAGAGAGCAAACCTCCACATCCATGTGGCAGTGTTCATGTGCTGGCTGTATCATGGCCAGACCTTCACCAGGAACAAAATTATTTTTTTCAAAAATATTGTGCAACATGATCACTTCTTCCTTCTTCATGTCCCCAACAGGTGTTGTTTCCCACATCCTATCTTCCAACAGGTAAATCACTTTTGTATTGGCTTTAAGGGTTGGGGCAATTCAGATACACCATCTTATTTTTTCACCCGATTTGAAATAGATTATGAAACAGAGTGTATTTGGCAAGGTGAAAGCAGAGCTTTACCAGGAAAGCCAGGCATCTAAGCTTTGCAGTCCTTTGTGCAACTTAAGGCTTTCAACCTTTGCTGATTACTCATTAACAGGCAAAGAAAAACGTTCTTTTACTGTAACTGAAAAGCAAAGGGGAAAGAAAATATCTCACTTTTCTCACCTAGAAACCCACACAGGGGTGGCTGCTCTCCTCCTCACCTTCCCCTACTCTGACTGTTACCTGTCACTATATCGCTACCCTCAAGACACATCAGCAGAAAAGAAAATAAGAAAGAGCACAAACACAGTATTACAGGAAGACAGTTGTTTTCCACGCAAAAATTAATGTCCCACTTTGTCTAAGTGTCACTGGATTTTTTTTAAGTTGATGGGGTTTTTTTAAGTTGATGACCCAAGCTCAGTTAAGAAAATGTGAGCAATTCACCAGCTTCAATGAGGGCTGGACCGGGGCCATCGCAAGAAGAGTTCACTCTGCAAAGATATTTCCTGCAGTGGGTGAGCCAGCTCAAACAGTGCTGATGTGGCCCTCCGAACTGCGATGTGCTGACTGCTCTAAATGCACAAGACCCTGGGATCAGTGATTTCCCTCAGACCTGCCCTGGCACAGAGCAGAACACGAGCTCTAGTGGGGATCTTCAGAGTACTGCAGCAGTTAACACGTGTAAAAGCCTAAGTATATGACCTAAGAGAAAGTAGGACTGAAATGGAAAAACAAATCCACCCCGAGGCTTACTGGGTCGGTGGGTCCCCTAGCATTTTAAAACGCTCTGTCAAATTTCCCCTGTGTGGGCTGACCAACTCTTGCAATGCCACTAATTTATACACTCAACCTCAGATCTCCTCCTGGAAATAAGCTAATCAGTTAAAGCAGTAGAGGTGAGAGACATAAACATCCTTTGTTTCTTGCAGAAAAAAAGAAAAAATCATTTAGCACATTTCCACACACTTCTGCTTGGCGCAGAAAGCAGGGACTGGAACACTTTAGCTCCTGCAAAGCACAATGGAATCTGTGCCATAATTCACTGGGCTCCAGTCAGGAGTTTCAGGCAGAGGACCAGCATCCAGCGGTAATGTCTGATTTAAGGAAAGCGATTCATTATACATCTGTAGAGGAGTTACCTGGCATCCGGAGGACATTCTTTAAATTGACAGCGTCAACAAAAGTTTCCAGTGCTCCCTTTGAAGAGCCCTCTGAATGCTGAGCACAGTGGACCAGGGCACTTTCCAAACTCAGGAATGTAATTCTACACGATTAACACGTGTATTACAACTTAGGAAAAACCAACAGTGAGTTATCAAAGGCTTCATGTTCTCCCACTGACATCAATGCAGGAACCTGATGGCTTCCTTCTGCATCAGTGACCTTTGAAGGGAGCCCTCTGAGGCTGGGCTATGTCTGCCTCTCACATCCACTGGTTTTGGAGGCCTCACGTCTGGGCTTCTCCAGTGATCAAACCACTGTGCAAAGGCCCACAGGAACCCCACAAAGGCTGTCAGAGCACACTGCAGCCATGGCCCTGGTCTGCAGTGCCCATTCAGGGTGTTGTCCATCACCTGCCTGTTCACTGAGTTGGAGGAAAGGCAGTACTGGAGTGACAACAGTTTAGGGGGTTCCTTGAGGGGACGGAGGAGGTGAAACCAGCTGGCAAAGGCATGGTTTGCCCTCACCATTACTGGCTTCATCCACAGGCTGAGCTGGGGGTCTCTTTCCATTAACTGATTGGGCTATAATTGTCTGCTCTCCCTGAAGACTGCACCCTTAGTATCTTGCCCTAACCATGAAGTTGCTAGTCTACATCTGCTAGCATATTTATACAGCCAAAACCTTTACAATGAAGATCATCAGTGACCTGTTGCTCACCAGGCAGGTATGGACACTACAAAGAACTCCAGCACCAGAACAGATGAAGTGCACAGTCACTGCAACCACAGGTGAGGTATGGACAACAGGTATGTGGCTGTGCACATTCCTTGGCAGGACAGCCTCCTCTTGCCAGTCACCAGGAGGACAGAGCTGCCTTCTAACCCTGCTGCCTTGCAGGTGTGACTGGTTGGCTTGAACAGGCATCACAGGTGATGGAAAAGCATCATTTGTATCAGTGCAACCATCCACAGCATATAGCTGGGCAAGGGTTTGCCAACGAGAAATGCAGGGATGGATTAGGGCCCACCTGAGGTTCCCTCTAAAATGACAACTACAAAGGCATGGATAGTGTCTTCAGCCAGCATGACAAGGGGGTAAAATCATGACACCTGGCAAGGGAGAACTGAGACTAAGTAAGCTGTGCTTTGCTGCATGCTCTAACCAAGCAACAAAAACTTATGGAAACAGTTCCTCCAGCTGGGCCTGGAGCTGCAACAGCAAAAGCCATCCATTCTGAGCCATACAGCTCCCAGAACACCACTGTTATTTTAAAACTTGCATTTTCCATCTTTCTCTTTCCACATTCTTTTCAAGAGATGCCGTGGACAGCTATGGCTTAAAAACAGCCCCTTGCTTTATTTAACATAGCCGTGCCACTACAGCATAATTTTTCACTTGTAATTGTCACCTGGAGATTGATATCAGTCTCATGAGCACTTAAAAATATTCCTCACCACATTCATTTGAGTTCTTCAACTCAAGACTGCATTCAAAGCTCTTCACTGCTCTCACAGCTTAAACCTTCCGAGTTCCCAGCTGAAGCCATGGTAGCACACTTTGTCTCCAACTTATTTTGAAATCCACCCCTGCTCCAGAGCTAGAGGCACCAAGTGATTGCTCCTTTAGGTCCAATGAGAGGACAGAAACCCCTGACAGTCCAGAAGAACTGAGCAAGTGGTTTTCAAGCTCTCCTGGCTGCACAGCTCTGGCCCTGGGGCTCCTTGTTGCCACCCACACTAATGTGCATGGCCTGGGCTCCAAAACACATGGTTTACATCAGGCCCCTGTTTCACCTCCTGGAGAAATACAGCCCACTGCTCAACTCAGCAGCCACTTCTGGGAGTGCAAAACATGAAACCAATTCCAGCAGCAGGCCTCCTGAAAGCTTCCAAACATCAGGCAGTGAGATGGATATGGATGGATATAGCATACTCTGTAAATCAGGAACAGTATGTAGGGGTGTGACCCTTCTAAAATAAAATCCTCAATCACTAACAGAAAAGGAAGCAGCATTTATGAAGAATGTACTTTGTATGTCATAAAAACTATAATTATTCCCAATTCCCTAATAAGTAAAATATAGAATAAGTTGAACATTTGGCAGACCCATTTTGGAAGAGTTTTTGAAACCAGCTACTCCAAAACCAGCACTGAAAGGCGGCTTATAAACCTATCACTCAGACTATCCCTTTGTCTAGATACATTTCCTCCACCTGGCTGTCTAAAACCAATTCACACTGATGTTAGTCTATTTTTCTTTTGGATTCTCATCAATGCATCTTTCAAGGTCCTGATAATATTAGTTTGCTTACATTTGCTTTGCTTTGAAGTTCTTCATCTGGTGAAAATAATTTTGTTTCTGGTGGATTGTTCTCTTTTGCATGGCTTAACCATATCAGCCAGAGATACTGCCAAAATGACTGACAACATAAAGACTTTTCTTCCTCTGCAGGACAGAGTCATAATTCTGACTCCAGCTGTTCCTTGAGAGTTCAGAAAACAGCCTGAGGATTAGGTGGTACCATCAGCAGAATTAGGCTTACGGCCTTTTAGTTTTTGATAACAAATAAAAATCAGATCTATACTATTTGATTAAGTTTTAAATGTTAATACAGGTATCCTTTCAATCTTTGTTGACTGATTTCAAGTCTAACCTTTTCTAAACCTAGAAGTGGAAAACTGTAAGGAGGGACAGATGCCTGTGGTACTCCAATTTGACCCAAAGCTCCCTGGCTTCACTGGAAACCTCTGCTTCAGCAAGGCTGTCACTGGAAATTTGATTTGCAAGAAGGGAGACTCACTGATTTTACAGAAAAAGAAGTTTATAGCAAAGCTATAAACTATAGCTATAACTAAACACCTATTTCTTTTAAATCAACAAGGAGGAAGAGCTTGAGGTGTCAATGGATCTGGTAAAGCCATTGACCCCAAATGATTCCATATGTGCCCCTTCAACTCCTCATCTGCAGGATAAAGGGAATATTAGTGCTTCTCCTCTGAAATGCACCTGAGGTTTCCCAGTGCTGATACCACACTGCCTCATGAGACTCCTGGCTGTCTCTACTAGCAGCTCCTGTTGTCCTGTTGACATTCAGTTGTAGAAATAGCACAAATATCAATTTATAACATCTTAAGCCCTGTTTCTGAGATAAATCAGAGCCTGAGGCTGCTTCAAATGGTGCAGTCTGAATTTAGTCTGACTGCAACCACAAACATGACAAAAGCACAGGATGAAGCTAGAACAGAATTTGTTTTCCCCCAGCTAATCCTTGTACAGGCTGTCCTCCAGCCCTAGTCAGAAGCTCAGTGACAGGAAGGAAACCTGCCTGAGAAAATGAGAACATGAACCCACACCAAGCAACTCATGCCGTGGCAAGACATTGTCAGAATAAAACACCTCCCTTCAAAGTCTGTGTCTTTTCAGACCATGTTCATGGCTGTAGTTACCACATTGCTTTCACCTACACTTTGTTGTTGTTTTCATATTCATGTTCTTAATTTACTATAAACTGTGATAACTTCTTTGTTTCTAACAGTCTGAGATGAAGCACACAATACATCAAAATCATGTCAGGAAAATTAAGAGCAAAAAAAACATTGCCACAAAGCTAAAAGAACTACAATTTTGGTTAGTTTCCTCTTTAAAATTAGGGACACTTGACTCATACTATGTTCTAATGTGTATTTTTGTTGTCGAAGAAAGTATTGAGAACGCACTGTTCACTTAAGAGAAGTGGACAGCACAGAAGAGAAGCCCACAACAAGGTCCTGAATACTTGGAAGCCACATCTTCCCTGGGACATCCCTGACTTCGACCTGCACTGATGTACCATTCTCACACTCTCTGCACAGCCACAAAGGCTGGGGCCTTTAACAGCATGGGCCCTGGGAACAGCTTACTCAGTGGTAGAGAAGCCCACTGGTATCACAAGTGACAACACTCTCCTTAGTGGGGAGAAGTGGGTTTTAAGCACAGTTCATATTGCTCTCTCTGACTGCAGGAGAAGGTAGGAGAAGAAATCCTTGAGAGATTCCAAGGCAGCAGGATCCCCCTGAGCAGCTCCATGGCTCCTGAGGGCACTGCAAGGGCACTCATGCATCCATCTGCCACTGGTGCCAGGGGCAAACTCATGAGTTTAAAAGCCTCTTCCATGCAAGTTCCTGGAGCGCAGGGCTCCCTTTTGCTCACCACTACCCCAGTCCACTGCTTGTCCCTCAAACATTTCAAAGGCTGTCAGAGGCAGCCTTTGGGAATATCCCAAAGGGGAATATCCTTTTGGTGATATTTCAAGTGCCACTTGGAATCCAGGCAGAATTTCGGCTGCATCACCCATGATGAGCAGCAACATCCTCATTCATGAAAACCTGGAATAAGACAGAACATTTGCTCAGACTGACTTAGTCTAAGTGGCTTTCTCACATTCTGTGAAGCTGCCACCGAGATATTGTTTCATTTCCACATGAGGAAATATATGCAGAGCTTTCTTTAAGTCGAAGGTGAAACTCCCAACCACAGCTGATGGCCACACAGGAATGGCTAGATGGGAAGGATGACAGAATTACAAGCCCCTTCTCTCCAGCACTGACACTAGCATGGAGCTTGCACGATGCTGCTCTGCCCCGACTGGACATGGGCTCTGGGTGTGTGAGTTACTGCACTGCAGCTTATCCAGGACATTTACCCTCACCCCCACACAGGCTTGCAGATGAGACAGCTTATTTCCCTCTAGCTGGACCTCAAAGGATGTCCACAGGTGAGGTAGTAAAAAAAGAGAGCATTGTTTCTAGGCTGTCAGGCATCTCCTCCACCACTGCTCCCTCCCCTGTGCCCACAGCCCGAGGCAGGCAGCTTTGAAGTGGGTTGGCAGGGGACACAAGGCAGAGCCAGAGCATGCGCCTCTGTGAGCCAAGCTCTGTCCTCTCCCCACAGCCATGGCCATAGATCTCCAGAAAGGAAAACACACCCATTAAAATTGCACTGCTCATTAGGAGGCTAACTAAACCGTGGCAGCATCTTTATGCTGTGCACCTGGATAATTTCTTATTAACCTAAACCTGCTCTCCTTTCACATCCATGCAATCTCATTAAAACCGGTGGTATGTATAGAAGCACTCAAGTGAAGAATGAGGCCCTGCTCACTTAAAGGCTGAAGAAAACATTGTATATAATTATCCTGATGGAGGATATGGACTAGGCTTAGGGGAAGTCACAGGAGGAAGCACAGCTCTCTTTCTGCACCAGCTTTCACTCCAACCTCATCAGACAGCGGTTACCAACATCCATAAAGCACAAAGCTTCACATGCTTCATTCATATTATTCACTTTATCTGTTCATTTTATTTTCAATTAAATACTTCTATCCAAACACCCAATTTCCTTCCAAATTTCTTCCAGCTATTGGTTGCTGGGATGTTTCATGGCCCATCCTCAAAGCAGGAGACAAATGGGAGCCTACAGCCTACAAACCAAACTGTACTGGTTTGTGACAGGCTGTGGGAGGAAAGTGACAACTCTCAGTCACCTTCACATCCCCTGAAAAACCTGTTAATTTTGGCCACTTTAACACTCAGCAAATGGATTACAGCTGTCATTTATGGACACAGCAACAGTGTTAACCAAGCCACAACTAGTAAAAAAAACCTCATGGCTTCAACTGTTATTCAGAAATCTAGGATTTTGAAAATTTCAGAAAACTGATTTTCACTTATACAAAAAAAAAAGAGGGGGAAAAGATGATCAATAGGATACTTCTGAAATGAAGACTGGGTTTGATTCCAAAGGGCTGGATGCTGCGGCTCTGCATTTAGTTCATTCCTTTATGCATACCACAGATGTCACCAAATCATCCTCAAGCATCCTACTTACATTTGGGACAGTTGATTTACACTTCTCTCCAAAACCACTTCAAATACAGATAAATTTGTTCCCTTACCCAGTGAAATAGCACAGATTTTTTAATCTACTGGAGATTCATATGTTTATGTAAAGTCTTTCCATTCCATCTCTAGTTGAAGTGCATGTTCAACTTTCCATTCGAAACTGCCAAAAATGCCTCAGACTCACAAAGTCAGGGAGTAGGAATTTAAGCTTCATCATGCATAGAAGGAAAATAAAATTTGAAACTTCATTTTTATTTCACATTTCAAAGCCTTTTATAAATTCGAAGAGTTAGTTTCCCAAGGTGCAGGTTTGCTAAGAATAAAACTCAGGCTTAACATTAGTCTCTGCTCTTTCATTAGCAGCAGTCAGAGATTAAGTTTCTTTGCAGAGACTGGAAAACATAAATCTTAAACTAACATAGCCTTTGCTGCTTCCTCTTAATGTAAAATGCAAATAAAACCCACTAAAATATTACTTATCTATCTCTAATACAAAATGGCTCACGGTTCATGTCTTGAAGTAATACCTGCTCTGATTCTTCTAACTTTATTCCACATTATTTATTGCAGAAGTTCTTTCAGAAAGCACACATATAGCTTTCTACCCTAAAAGGGAAGCTGGTGGCACACCCTCCAAGGCTCCCAAAGTGCAAAACTCATAGATCCTAGATAAAGTGCATGACAGGGAAATGCACAGAATACTATGATTGCTATTCTTTGGAGGTCTGTATTAGGTTGGGCTCAGATAGGCACAGATCTTCATTCACTGATAAATTACTTCCTTGTTTGATTTCTTTTCCAAAGAGCAACTTTCTGCAGTCATATTCAAAGCAATGTCTTCATGCAAAGCCCTGGGCTGTTTCACAAGTTATAAGCAACTCTATCATAGCTGAGCAGACACAACTGAGACACACGGCAGCAGCCACTTGGATTCACCTCATCATGATTTGTCAAGCACTGGGAGACAGCTGGCAAAGATTTTACCCAATTAATAACACTGAAAAGCATCTGAACATATCAAAAAGATGCAGTCACAGCTTGGCAGGTTTGTAAAAGAGAATCTATGCCATCTTCCTTGGGTAAGCCCAGGGATATTTAGAACAGAAAATTCACATATCCACATTGATTTTGCCTCCAACGTTGACGTTCAAGACTTGCAGCTTCTCCCCACAGAGCACAGAATATCCCTGCCCACTGGGATGTACAACAAGAGGAGCCTCTGGGGAAGAAGAAAATCAATGCTTCCTGTTAACAAAGCCTCTGCAAAAATCAGGAGAACATGTCTCAGGAAGGACTTCCAGAGTCTTTAACATGCCATAGCTGGCAGGCTGCTAGAGCTATGTACCAATGTACATGCACTCCTATTTTATGTTATTCATGCTTGGTGTTTGAACACCCCAAGTAGGAGATTTGGAAGGAAGGATGCAGTGGAAGGGTGCATTGATCAGGCCACTGTGACTGCTGCGAGGTGACGTGTGACACCAAGCTGGCACTGGCGCAGCTCAGAGGAATGAAGCTTTCTAACACCAGAACACCCACCAGCACTGCCTGCTTTGCTTGTGAGCTCTGACCCACCCATCACCAATGCTGGTGACCTATAATGATGTGGTGATGAACAATAATCCCCTCTCTCTTCAAACCTGAGCTTCTGATGAAAACCAACCCTTACGTCTGTGGCAGTGGCAATCTCTGCTGTCTCAGGGCTTTGACTGGATCTGCATGGCAAGGACAGGTTACCCAACAGGGTTTTGGGCAGCCTGAACCTGGGTGTTCTGTGTGGCTAGTGCTGGAGAAGCAGCCCTGCAGCAACAGCAGAGACAAGGTCCAAGCTTGGATCCCTCAAACCAAGGCTGGCTGCTAAGAGCAAGGCAAGGAAATTTGCGCTATTTTACAAGTAACTTAAACAACTTGCTAACCTTTTGCGGGTTGGCCATCTGCTACCATTCAGTAGCACAAACATTTTGCTAAAGCTGCAAAGCTTCCTGAAACACAGTGATTTCCTTCCATACAAAGAGGCCCCAAATTACTCAAAAGCTCCTACAAGCATTTTGAAGTTTCACTATTTGCCTTCTTGGTTTTTATGGGGACTACTTGCAAGCATAACAAAAGTTTGGGGGTTTTAAAAATATATTTGTACAACACAAGCAGAGAAAAAATATATTTGCAAAAGGTCCAACTGCTGAAAAAGCCAAATGGTTCATTTCATATTGCCAAAAATCTTGCAAACTCTGTGTCTAATTTTATGAGGCTCTTATGATTGGATTCATAGGGTCTGCTTCTGCCACCCTCACTACAATTACTAGCAGCTTGTTCTGTAAGTGTCCAGTCCTAAGAAAAATCTTGCTTCTCCCAAAGGAAAGCAACAGGTTGAACAGTAGGAATATGCTAAAAATCACTCTCCCATCTTCAAACATACCACCTTCTTTCAGAAACATCCACACTAACTCATCAGATACTTTGATGCTTACACCCACCAGACCCTGAGGTCCATCAGTTCCCTGAGCTCTGACTTCAGCTCTCTCCACTGGGCTGAGTCCTTCATCTCCCCCTGCTAGTGTTAGGGAAAAAAAACCAAACTTGTTTTTTCTTGTATTTCCTTCTCCCTTCCCTCTGTTGACACACACATGGATGGTTCCTTCCCTCCACTCCCAGTGGGAACGTGGACACCATCCTCTCCCAGACACACTCCCACTGTGCCCACACCATGCTGCCTGTGACTGCCCTGTGCTAGCATAACACGGGACAGCTGCCTTGTCACCACCACAAGGAAAGACTTAAGCCAGTTCAAAGCCATTTCTCTTTTCATTTCACTTAAGTAGCAGTTTGAAATCAGTTTCCATCCCTCCAAGGTTTCACACTTGTTCCCATTCTCACGTCACATCATCAGCTGCAGGTTTCCAGCCCCATGTGATCCCAAACACAACCAGAATCCCACAATGTCTCATATCACTCATCATCCCTCCCTGAGGGTAATTTAAACAGGTGTCTTTGCAGAGGCAAGAAAGTGTGTTTGCAGAGGTGTCTGGCCCTCAGCAATCAGCACTTCCAAGGGGCACAGCACATCCTGCACTGGGGGCTGACTTGCTGGGAGGGCAGATGAGGAGCACATATGGTCTGAGACATCTTGTGGCAATAAATTTGTGCTCAGCAGCTGAAACCCAGCAGCTCTGACCTGACTGGGAAGGGCTTTCATGAAAACATGTACATACTCACTGAGCATTCAGTCCCCTGACTGCCATTTAAGCATGTACTCAGGCTCTTGGAGGACTGGCTTGACTTACAGTAGTCATTACGAGTGAAGAAAAGGAGCTCAGCGCCCTGGCAGAGCAATCACCACATTGCAAACAAAATAATACATCACTGTACACATCTAGCATGGAAATTTGGCTTGCTCATATTGCTGTTTAAGGTTTAGACTTTCTAGGTTTTCAACACTGTTTCTTTGCTATCACAGAAGAGCTTTTCTGGTTAATTCCATTCTTTTGACTTTGTTTCTTTGTACAGACAGCAATTTTGCTTCTGCATACATTCAGCTTTGGGCAACTGGGCAATTCACAAGACATCAGTCATTACTTCTTGTTTGGAAAATTTCAAGTAGAAGGGAGTAGGGTCTTAGCTTGGACAGTTCTTCAGCACAGCATAGCATGGAAAAAGCATTCAACTCATTTTAAACTCATTTTAAGGGCCAGTGGAGCTCAGGAAAGGTGAGATGTCACTTTCAAAGTCTGTCTCAGACTTTTGGATGAAACCAGGCCTTGAGATCCCAACCCACCTCCTCAGTAACACAACCTTAGACACTTATCAAATACATATATTAAAAATACATGCAACCTGAAATCAGCCTGGAGTCTCAGACCAGCAAAGCCAAATGGAGCATTTCCATCACTGCCATTTGGTTTTAAATTGTTTTTAGCACCTCTCCTTTGGGAGACCAGAAACATGAGAGCGATGGCACAGCTGGAACACAAAGATCAGCTGATACAGCCAGCAGGGCTGCAAACACATAACCCAGAGCAGCCACTCCTGCAAAGTGCAGCGAGCCCTCGGCCAAGTCACTGGATCACTGTCAGCCTCAGGCTGCTCCAGCCTCTTGGAGCCTGAGGCTGAGGCCATCTGCAACACATCCCGGGCTAAAGACCACACAATTATGTCACTGAACTCGGCATGGCTTCAAAAGGTGACCAAAGGGAAAGACATGCAGACTGTGAAAGTGCAGCTCAGTTACTCATGCAGTTAACTGATGCTCTTAGGGGCTTCCATAGGGCTGCCACATGAAGCAAGACACTACCCCGCAGGAGCTACAGCATCTAAATCCAGCTCTCCATCCATCTGGCTACAGCCTGTATCCTGCTCTCAGATCTGCCCCAAGATCTCAGCAGCAAAGGCAAAATTAAACACTGTCTTCCCGAGGCTGAAAACAGGAAGCCTGGATGCTTCTCAGGCTGCAGGATGGGTGCTGGGGTTGGGAACTGGGTGCTGCTCCCACCCTCCCCTCCCTCAGCAGCAGGAGCATCCAGGGGCTCTGAGAGGGCTGGCCAGGCAGGTAGCAGGGCTTGGGCTGTTCTCTGGTACCATAAAACATGCATGGCAGCGTGTTTTGCCAGTTACATTTGCTGCTTTCCATTGTGGGATTTTTAAGGCATACTCAGTAGTTTTTCCCCGATACCAGCCCTTCTGTACACCCTTCCAAGGACACCACTCTGAAAGAAAGGATTAAGCACTTCATAACAGAATACCAAAACAAATTATGTTGACTATTCAATTTCTCTTATTTCTGTCTCTTTTTTTTAGAGATGAAGAAACACTAACATTCCAGCTCCAGCAGTCCTGCACTTTTTCCCAAAAAAGTTTCAGCCAAAATATTGTAGTCAACTCTACAGTAAACATGACAAATAACCATCTGAAGAGCGGCCTCTTATTTTACAACAAATGTATATATTAAGAACAACCAACTCCTCCAATGGAAAAATAATCAGTTTAGTGCAGGAAGAATACAACAGTTGGAAAGATTTGCTGGAACCAGGATCATTGCAGGATGCCCAAGAGGACTTAATAACTATGTAATAGTGGAATAGCTGCACTGGAACTGTGAAATATGAACACACTCCACAGTCCTCAAAGAGTAATTTACTCTGTTTAATGAAGAGCTGATTTGATGACTGAGTTACTCACTGAAGAGAGTTGATTTAAAATGCACACTTCTCCAGACCACTTTTTAATGTGTACATAGTTAAATTTGGATGTACGTTTTATGGTTCTTCCAGGATGAGGAGAAGCTTGGACTGCCTTCCTTACCACTGGATTTCAGTATTACATTTGATGTAACTAACAATTTCTCTTTGTTTAGGAAAAGGTCTCTGTTTAAAGCACACAATTTCTACATATCTTGGGTCTTTCTTCCACTTCTCCTTGCTTCTGTACTCCTTAAGTCTATTTGCTTTAAATACAGACCTGCCAAATGCAAGCACCTATACCGAAATGGAGACACATTCAGGCTGATTTCAGAGGCACTGAAGAGTGCTCAGCTCTGACCACAGCACAGAGATGTGACATTGCCAGGGTACATGACCCAACCTGGCACGTGGGAAAAGCCTCTGTGTCCCACTGCACAGATGTCATTTATGAAGAGCAAACAGTGGGCCAGAGGTTACAAGTTTAATGAGAGTGAGGTACAGTGACTGCTGCTTGGGAAAGGTACAATTTAACCCAGAGTGGTTTTAACCATCCTGAAAGTGCTGTGAACAGTACAAAACATGCTGAAGTTAAAACACACATTTGCAGAAACTCTGAGTAGGAGAAAAGACCTTATATGACATCCCAGACAGCAGCTCCAGGGAACTGGGGAGGAGAATTTGCCATTTCCAGAGCTATGTGAGCCAGCAGCCCTGTGCCTTAGGAGGGCAGGACACATGACAAGTGGTCTGGAGAGAAGTGGGTACCAGGTCCCATCCAGCAGAGAGGAGGCAGAGGGAGCTCAGCAGCCTGCACAGGTCTTGCTGGGGACCAGAAGCACATGAGCTGTCAGCACAGGCTCTCATCTCCCCAGGCAAACCAAGAGCAGGCAATGAGGGGGACACTGTGTAAACACTGTTTGATGTTGCTCTCGTTAACTCTGCTACTGGTGCAGCAGTTAAGCACTCAACCATGTGGTACACTGTGGAAAAAGTTATTTTTCATTACAACCTTCTCTAAAGTTTAAAGAGAAATCAGGGAAAGCAGACACTTTCCAGGTGCTTGTACACCCCCAAAGGAAATGAATCCAACTAGAGAGGTGCTGCAGGCAAAAGCTGCTGGTGCCTCAAGTAAGAATAAATGTGAGAGCTGGGGTCAGAGTGTGCATAGTCAGTCTTGCCAGGTACAAGGGCAGTGCAAAATCCTGCTGGTCTAAATGCCTCTTTGGTAAGAGTCAAGCAGTGGAGACACAAGACTACACCACACCACTCCTCTAAATCCCTAGGCATCCAGGGTGTGGAGGAAATTAAGAAACGTGTGTCCTGAGACTCAGAGAACAGACAGCAAAGCAGAAGATCTCAGCAGTTCTTGGTTTTCTTTAAATCTTGTGCAATTTAAGCCACTGTCTTGATCTTGGCAGTGCTTATTTTGGCACTTCAGTTTGTGAACATTCAACACAGACTGTAGGTTTTGCAGCCAACAGTGCAGCAGAATAAGCAGCAGTATAGCAAACACATATAAGAAAATGCAAACACGATTTCAAAGGTTTTCTGTTGGGTCACGCACAACAAATGATCTTTCAGACAACCTCACATTTCTTCAAGACACCCATCACTCCTCTACTGAACTGGAAATGTAAGACATACCACTCCTCAGAGGCTATGAAGTTAGTGCAAACATAGCCAAAATTCTCAACCCACATGGAAGCAAAATACTCAGGTTTTTACTGAGGGAAAGGATATCTCAGCTTCAGAATCTGCTGCTCTCCTCTGGATTCCACTGCTTCACAACCCAGCAGTTCACCCCTCCCTCTCATGCTGGGCAGGAGCACTGGCTGCAGACATGAAGCCGTCTTTCTCATCTTGGGGAATAATGAAAACACTCATAGTTGCAAGTGAATTAAATTTCATGTGCATTCAAAGGAATAAAAACAATCCCACAGTGCGGCACACCAGTGAAAGTGTTGCTGCTTTAGGGAGCTGTAAAAGAGAAATGACACGTGGCAATTCAGGAGTAGAAAAAGACAACAGGGAGTGCTGGCACCTGCCTGAAGGATCAGTACAGAGTCTGCAGGGTTGGGAGAACTCTCTCAAGGCTGCACAAAAGTGTGGTACACCTACAGCTTGGGGGAGAAAATAGCAGCATGGGGTTTCCCAAGAGGAAGGCACATCGATGTCCACACCATCTCTTCTGGGGAAGTGACCACTTCTCCTGCTTAGTGCATTAGCAGTCTGTGGGAGACTTGCCTATCATCCATGTCCCCTCCTATTTCCCAGAAGAACGCACAACAAAAGGTAAAGGTTCCCATGATACATGCATGCACCTAGCCATGGTTCACTTGGGCAGGTGAAGGGGGAGTAAAGGAATACTAATTTATGAAGACAGGTAACTCAAGTTAAACAAGATAAGCTGATCCTGACACTTCAAAACTAAGGAGGGGAAAAATGTTTGTTTGGCTGCAGTTTTTTGCATATTTGGGATCACACCCAAGCTACTAAACACAGTTTCCATCTAGAGGTCTTTGGTTAGGAAGAGGTTCCAGTCCTATTATACTTGAGCTGCAACAGCATAAATTTAAGAGACCTAATGCCTGGTGCCAGCACATCCCAATGCCAACTTAGCCACATTCCTGAGCACTTCCTCAGTGACAGACAGAGATGTGTTACATAACTCCCAGCTAGAGAAACCATGGGTCCTAGACAGGCACCAGAAACTGCACCTGGTGGAGATACTGCTATGCTGCCTTCATGTGAAGACAACAGCCCACCTGCAGACAGCTGCATAGCATGTGAAGCAGATATAAAGTCCAACCTAAGTTATCTTGAGAACTTAGAAGTCACTTTTCAGTGTCCTGCATGGGAAGTATGATCACTGAATGTGTCTGAGCTGCATTTTTGTGCAACTGAATGCTCACTCAAGACACTGGATCACAAACACAAGATCCCATTCCCCCTGCTGGTGTGTCTTTGACTTGCTGCATCATCGACTCAGCCCTCCCTTCTAAATTTCTTTCTGTATAGATCAGCTTCTGCAAGCATCTTAACCACACATCCAGCCAAAATCAGTCCATGTGCAGTGTGAAGAGCTGGAATCACAGACTTGGACAGCACAGGAGCTTTCATACATCTGACACACCCAGAGGCTGGTACAGAGCTATAGAGTTAAGACCATTACAGCACTGTCCTAAATAACTGAGAAGATACATTCCTTAGAGCTAAATGAAAAGTGGAAAATTCCCTTGGAGACCCTTCTGCTTTCTCTGTTTGTGTCAGACAGTCTAGACAAGGGAGGAAAATGAGAGTTAGTGCTGCTGTCAGAAAGGCTCTTTCTTTGACCATAGACTCTTCTTAATGTTTCTCCCAAATTTCTCCCGCTGGCTGCAGGTGGTTCCTGAATACTGTTTGTTTAAGCTAATAAGGTGGGTGGGTGACTACTGTTTTCTGTAGTCAGTATCCATTCTTCCACACATGGGATCTGGCAGCAAGCAACAAATCCCTCTTGGCAATTCACAAATGGGATCTGCCCCCTGAGCTGGCTCCAGCACAACACCCTTCTCTTACGCTTTCTTGGCCCGAGGACTGCCACAACAATCCTGGGCACAGGCCCCACACTGATTTTCTATTTTGATAAACAGAACACAGTCAATGACAGCACCAGCCCAATGCCAGACCCTTACTGGGGAAAAATCCTTCTTCTCTTTCCACAGACAGAAATTGAAGGGCTTTTTCACTTCATTGGAGCCTGTCTGCTGAGCCAAGGCAGCCTCCCTGTCTCACAGACATGGTACTTGGACAAAGGCTCCAAAGTGCAGAGTGAGTTTGGGACAGATCCCCTAGACAGAGCACATGCAGCAAAGGTGGTCAGCAGGACCATTTCAAACACAGTTAGAATGTGAGAAACAGGACCAAGGGCAGCAAAAATGCTCAGCAATGGCTTTTACCCCCTGAAAAAGAACTCCAGAACCCACCAGCCCTCTTGTCTAAGACTGCACTTGCTCATGACACAGCCTGTGTTTATAGCTTATAAACTGTGTTTGCAGCTTATAAACTACTCTCTAGACTGGAGAAGGAAAGTGGTGTCCACTCAATGTGGCCAGCACACCAACAAGGACAGGGAGTACCCATGCAGCCCACATCCAGTCCTCTCCAGCCACTCTGGGGTTAAAGCTCAGTATTCCCACTCCAGCAGGTTTTGGTGTGCTCCAGAGTTCCATAGCTGGGAAGCACGCAGAGCTCTGTGCAGCACTATGCCAACACATTTGGGTTTGTTCAGAAATTGGCCTAATTTTTACAGCACATTGGTGTGGGACTGCAAACAAGGAAAGACTAGATGGATATTACATGCAAAAATTTTAGTGAAGTATCAGAATCTCCAAGAATCACTTTAGACATTACACAGTCAGGGAAGCAAGAGCCTGCATGCACTCAACAGCTAACACTTTTCCTCAGAGGCTATGACATCTTACAATGTTTCCCTCACTAGCAGAACAAAAACTCCCCTGCTCCCTTCCCTTCTCCTCTCACTTTCCAGCAGGCAGCCCCAGAGATGCAGTTCCCCCTCCATTTACCACTGCCACAAGGGAGCACTATTATAAAACCGCTTCCAGGAGTGTGATCCCAAGCTTAACCCAGATGTGCACAGCAAGTTGCAGAGAGACCACAGTTCCAGGGTAAGGAGATAATTTCTTTCTGGATGTTTAGCTGCACACTAAAACTCACGAGGAGCCACGGGTGACATGAAGTCCCAGGCTCTACCGCACAGCCCAGAGCTGCAGGAGGGTCGGGGAGGATGCTATGGTCCTCGGCCGGCTCCTCTGCGACTACAGCACGGGGCTGGAGATGGGACAGCCACCACATCCGGAGCCTGGGGGCAAGTGTCCCTGTGCCACCCTGGCTACTGTAATCCCGACAGATACATTCTGGCGCTGAAATGCCTCCACATGTGTGTCTATACCCTGTCTTTATCTGATGCGCACCTTGCGGCCACAAGCTGGGGAGATTCGGCTCAGCATTGTCTGCGGTGCAAGAAGCGCCGCGGGGGCTGCAGTGATCGCTCACTGCTTCCACAAGGGAAAGGACAGGGCACATCTGCCACTGCCTCCCACAACCTCTGCCACCTCCAGAGCAGCTTAAACCTGAGCCTGCGGGCCGGGAAGCTCTGACAGCAGCGCCAGCCTCGCCCAGGCTGATGCAGGGTTCGATCCGCGGGACTCCGGCGGCGGGAACGAGGAGAAGAGAGGAGAGATCTCTCCTGGCTTCCCGGGGAAATGCAGCGCTGCGCTGCCTGGTGTCAGCGCCGCTCACCGGGGCTGAGAGGGGCTCCTCAGCAGAGCCCCGACGGGACGGTGGGACCAGCACGAGGTTCCATGGGGAAAGAGGCATCCATGGGCCGAAGGCAAGCGGGAGGCTGTCACCCTCCGGTGCCATCTGTTCCCGTCTGGCCACAAGCGTCGTGTGGGCTGCAGCCCTGCGCTCCGGAGCTGCCCGAAACGCGGCAGAGCCGCAGCGGGCCGACCCACGGAGGGTCCCGGCCACTCTCCTAGCGCTGGGTGACCCTCGGTGCCGAGGCTTGCCCGGCTCTGCAGCTCCCGACCCCGCTCGGGGGCACCGGCCGAGGGGCCCGCACATACCGGGGGCAGCGGCAGGTGCCTGTGCGGGACAGGGAGGCGGCCGCCTCGGCCGGCGTGTCCCCGCTGTGCTTGTCCCCTTGCCGGGCAGGGGCCGAGAGCGGCGCCGCGGGGCATCCCCAAGCACCGCGTCCCCCCGGAGCCCCCCGCCCCGGGCACCTCCCCGCCGGGCAGCGACACGCGTGGGGCGGCAGCTCCCGCGTACCTGGCAGGGCGGAGGGCAGCAGGGCGGCCAGGAGCAGCAGGGCGGCGCAGGGCGCGGCGGGCCCCGCCATGGGGCCGGGGCGCGGGGCGCGGGCGGCGGGAGCGGCGGGGCGCGGAGCTGCCGCCCGCCCGGAGAGCGTCTCGGCGGGGCTGCCCCGCTGCTGCCTGCGCGCCCCGCCGTCTCCTCCTCCCGGGCTGCCGGGACACTGCAGCCAGCGGGGCGGCCCCGCGGAGGCGAGAGACGGCCCTCCGCCCCCCCGGCCCCGGCCCCGGCCCGCCCCGGCGGCCAGCGCCCGCAGCATCCCCTGCCCTGGCGGGAGCGCACCTGGCTCCTTCGGGAAGCGTCTCCCCAAGGAGCCGAAGAGCTCCGAGCCTGTCCCTCGGCAGCCAGGGGAAATTCAGCTGGCCCCCAGCGTGTTACCCGCACCTCGTGCTGCCCTCTGTCTTCTCCTCTAGTGGCACTGTGCCCTCCCAGCTGGGGTGGGTATTCAGTCCCGCGTGGGCACAGGGATCCCTATACAGAACTTTCTATATCGGGATTGTCCTTCCTTCTTCTCATCATCTTTTGTTCTTTCTGAACTTCCACCCCATATCGGGACGGGGTTTTTACTTCAGTAGCCTTGCACTGGAGGGACATACTGTTAGATCTGCAAGGCACTTCCCAGTCCGACTTTTCTGTCTCTTCCTACAACCCTCCAGCCCACACCCCTCAACTACTTTTTGCTGCATTGCTGAAGGATATTTCTGTAACAATTAATAATGGGTCCCCTGCTGTGGAAACTAAGCAAAAATAAAACCAAAGCAAAACTAAATGAGCATAAAAGTTCTTGCCTGCTATGAAGGGAGAGGAAAGATACTAGGAAAAATAAACATCATATTTTATTTAAAAAAAAAAAAAAAAACAAAGAAACAAACAGACCAAACAAACAAAAGTACAAATCAAAGAAAGGCAAATAACAGGGGCAGGGTTTGCGCAGGAATCTGGCTCCACACCTGCTTCTGCCCAGATACTGGCTTTGGCATGCTGCCACACAGCTCCATGGCTGAGCCCATGGAGGACTGGCACAGAGTGGCTCCAAAATCTCTGCTGATGGACATAGCTACTGCTGGGACTCTGGCCCTACTCACCACTCTGGCCCTCCTGGCCAAGCTGCTCAGGGTCCCCAGCCCACAGGGACATACTGGCCACATCCTCACTGGTATCAGTGAAAACACAGTATCCTTTGTGCCCTGTGTGTTACATATGTGCATTTTCATAGTTTGCAGCATCCAAAATGAGGTGCAGACAGTGTTAACTGATGAGCTGAATGTGTATTCACAGCAGAACACACTGTAGGCTCCATTCCCTGTAATGTTACAGTGGGATGGTGTTGGAGAGCTCTGTGGGACACAGGGGGCCAAACCTGGCAGCTGCTTAACCATAGTGGGTATGGGGCAGCCTCCTGCAGAAAGAACCACACCTGGGTTTTTTTTTTCATTGCAAGGCGATCACTGCTCTCTGTAAGGAAGCCTGGGAGCAAGCTGAGACTGTGGCAGCCATGCACAAGGTAGGGACTGTAATCCAGAACTGAAGCAGGAAACCACACTGGGACAAGCAAAGGGAATGCTGAGATGTGGGCATCTCCAGAAGGCTGTCTTTCACCACTCCTGGAATATTTCTTCCTAGAACTTGACTGCTACAGCCTGGGACAGGCTTTTAAAAACCAAACAGCATGGCAAACAGAAGGAGTCTCTAGATGACAGGGTTTCAGGAAGCTCAAGTTAAGGCACATCTGTAATGCCACATTTTTAGTAGATTGCTGTACATTGCAGCCTCCTGGCTTTGCATCACACCAGGCATCACTGGTCACTGTACCCCTCCTGCTTGAGCATCACAGCTTCATTATCCCCTTTCAGCTTTGCTTCTCTCCTTCCTAAGTGGCATTCTCAAGGATGTGGTTCCCACTGCAATACCATCAGTCATATCGTGAGGAATGGAATGCCAAAGTGCAGCTCTGAAAGGCCTTTTCTGGATTATGAATCAAGGACTGACTTGAACACTGGCTGGTTAAAGACATACAATTCTCACATGGGACACCAGCTGTTTCTAAGAGAAAGTACACTTCACTAGCAAAGCATGACAGCTAGAGAAAATAACCAAAACCAACCACACTGAGAGATCTGGACATTCAGATGAAAATGTTTAGGAAGTAAACCTGGGTAAAGAGCACCTATTAGAGTCAGGGATCTCAGCATCACAGAAATCCAAATCCTACCTGTTATCTGCAGCAAGAGCTGTTCTGTGTGAGGAAGGTGTCATTGTGCATGGGGGGCATTTGGGAATTGCAGTGGATGTAGTTAGTGGAACAAGGTGACTGTGCCAGCACTCCCTGACAAGGATGTCTGAGCTTGGCCTAAGAGAAAGTAGTACCTGGCCAGGCAGGAGGAGTGGACTCAGCATGCCCCTCCAGCACCCACACAGCCCCCCTCACACCCCAGCCGGTCATGGGGGCAGAGGGATCCCCATGGAAGCATGATATTACTCAGTAGGCTCAAGCCCACTTGCTGCTTTTTGAATCACAGCTCTGAAAAGGGAAAAACCATGGCACTTACTAACTGGAGGCAAAACAGTATATAGGTGTATTGGAAAGGGTGAATCTTTCCAGGGTACACAAATCTGGAAGGGGTTTTATTTTCCTCGGTTGTTTCTTCATTGCTTGCTCTATGCAAGTGCATCCAGGAGAGACAGAGGGTGGAACATGCAGGGGTGCAGCCATCTGTCTGGATGAAACTATCCACTATGCTCACCTGTGTAGGCTGTGCAGTCTTGGAGGTTTTTCATTTAAAAGACAGAATTCCATTGAGAATGAGGATTACTCAGGAAACAACAAAGACACCATACTGCAGTGAGTATGGACTTGTTCCTATGGCAATGTGAAATTTGGTTCTTTGCAGGAAATTAATTTTCCGTAATTAGCCCAGCTGATACTAACATAACATTTTAGATTAAATTATAGTTTAAACCAAGACAAGGGATATTTGGGTTTGCTGATTCTTTCTGTCTTCTTTCTGCGGATATACTTGAAGCCATATGAGGCCAGACAAATAATCACTATATGCTGGAAAATCCTGAGTAGAGAAGATGCAACGCACCAGCAGTTTGTTTTCAGGATTTCTAGAAAACCCATTGAAACAGGTCTTCAGCTGGCACAGTCCAGCAGAGCTTCTTGCCTCACCTTCTTTCATTTTCTATGGAGCTCTTTTATTTATATCAGCTAATTGAACAGCTTTTTGCATTTGGTGAACAAACTTACGGATTCCTGACTTCAAGAATGTTTGTCATTGATGCAAAGGAAAGATAGCTGCAGGCTGTGAGATAAAAATGGTACTCCAAACAGTTTGTAGGGGCAGGTTTACAAATGGAAGACACAGGCAGGCAGAGACATAGAAAGCAAGAATTTTAGTGAGCCAAATTGTCAGATACTTATAAGCAATTTCAAGGGCTCTGTACAGAGAGTTTCTCTCCTCCGTAATTCTCTACAGCACTGGCTGCAGCTCACTTGGATACAAGCAAGCAGGATTCAGCCCCAGCATCAGCCCAGCTATGGCAGCATGGGCTACAACACAGGCATGGCTCAGCACCCTGCAGCTAAAGCCACATCTGCTGTGGAGTGTCTTCTACTCCATCTGCAATCACAGTTTCAGATCCAAGTGAAAACATAGCAGCCTTTTACTAAATTCCAGTGACATTTGCTTTATTTATGCACGAGAAGGAAGGAGTGCCACATTAAACACTGCCAAGCAGTTTCTGACCACTTACTCTAATTGCAACCACCATTCCACACCATTTTGTTTAAAGGATCCGAGACCCTTCTTTTGTAAATGTTTTGCACCTGCTTTAACACTAAACCTGCACAAAATGCTAGGAATATTGAAATGCATAAATCTAAGTGTCTATTTTACTTAAAATGAACAGAAACAGTTTAAAGCATGTTAATCGTGCAATTATTTAAGTGTACAATTCTGTTGAAGGCTATTAACGGAGAGAAGAGACTGAAAGAGAGACAGGAAATACCTTCCAGCAATGTAAAACTACGTGCACCTGGTAACCACTACTTTTCCTTGCAGGTTGCCTTTTTCAGTGTGAGCTATATGTTGGTAGCAGCATAAATAGCTGCATCATGTAAAATAAATGCTCATTTTAAAAAAAGAAGACAGCATAGAAGATATACTTGTTACGGGCAAGTCATAAGTAGCCAATAATTTATTTGCTGAACTTTGCCTTTTGCACTGGTTTATTTGCCTGGAAACAGTTTCTTTAATGTATTTGTTAATTATTTACATTTATATGTTTTGGTAACCCTCCCACTCAAAGCAAAAGACAGATTTCTGGTTTTATAATAACAAAATGGTTTAGGCATGTGTTCTTGAAGATATGTGGGGTATTTACCCAATCCAGCTTCTAGGTAGAGATTAAAAAAAAAAACAAAAACCTGCCAGAAGAAAATAAAAACCTGCTTAAGTTAAATGAAAATGCCAGATGAGCGTCAGTGGAATCAGAATTCTTTTATGCCCATCTGGTAGACTCATTGAAACAAAAACTAAAGAAGAGGAGATTATGTCATTAAAGGTTGCTGCAAACAAACAAGGAGTTACTAAAGTTTTTTAGGCAGCTGCAGAGCTGGCATGACTTGTTTCTTTTGTTATCTGAAAACATGTATTTTCCATGCCATTCTTCTCTAGCAATGTCAGTGTTCAGTGTTAAGATCATCACTGGTTGAACTCAATGATTTTAAGAGTCTTTTCTAAACTAAATGATTCTCTGATTTTATGACTTTATGGACAAAATGCCCAACACTACTTCTGTTAAGCTCCATTTTAGCAGCTCCTCCTGGATGCCAGGTGCCCACTAGAGCCACTCTATCACTGCTCTCCTCAGCTGGACAAGGGAGAGAAAATATAGCAAAAGGTTCATGGGTTGAGATGAGAGTAGGGAGAGATCACTCAACAGTTACAGTCATGGGCAAACGGGCTTGACTTGGGAAAATTAATTTGTTTATTACAAATCAGATCAGAGTAGGGTAATGAGAAATAAATCCAAAACACCTTCCCCCTACCCCTCTCTCCTTCACCAGGTTACTTCACTCAGATTTTCTCTACCTCCTCCCCCAGTGCAGCACAGGGACACAGGGAATGAGGCTGTGGTCAGTTCAGCACATCATCTCTGCTGCTCCTTCCTTTTTAAGAGAAGGACTCCTCATACTCCTCTGCTCCAATGTGGGGTCTCTCCCCCAGGAGACACTCCTCCATTAACTTCTCCAGTGTGAGTCCTTCCCACAAGCTGCATGAATTGCTCCAGTGTGGGTCCCCTCCACAAGATACAGTCCTTGAGGAACAGTGTTCTGGGGCTGGGTCACAAGTCCTGCCAGCCAACCTGCTCCACTGTGAGCTTCTCTCTCTCCCCACGGGTCCACAGTTTCTTCCAGGAGCCTGCTCCAGTGCGTACTTCCCAAGGGGTCTTCACCAGGAGCTTCAGGGGAATCCCTGCTCGGGTACTTGGTACCTTCTTCTGCCCCTTCACTGACCTGGGTGCCTGCAGAGCTGTTTCTCTTGTATATTCTCATCTCTCTGGCTGAAGTTGCTGTTGTGCGATTTTTTCCTCTTTTTAAACACGTCATCCCAGAGGTGCTGCCACTGTCACTCAAGGGTTCAACCTTGACCACTGGCAGATCTGTTCTCGAGCTGGCTGGCATTGGCTCTATCAGACATGGGGAAGTTTCTAGCAGCTTCTCACAGAAGCCACACCTGTAATTCTCCCACTCCTTGTCACATACACAATAGAGAGTGGCAGTAATGCTGCACCTCTCCATTAAAGTGCTTCAGCTTCTGGAGCAAAATATTTTCCTTTGAGTGTTTATGCATATGGAGAGAGCTGTGTTATTCTACCATGCAGTTTGTCAGAACAGTGAATGTAATAATGACATGTCATGATCCCCTATTCCTCATCTCTTGGTGAGACTGAGTTGATATAAATGAACCATTGCTGCCTTGTCAAACACCTTTCAACACTGCAACTAGTCAGCATTAAAATAGCAGAATATAAGTGCTACTTATGAAAGTCTTTGCAAAATTTGTATTTAAAGCCTCACGAACAAGTTCCCTGTGTTCCTGCCTGGTGTCACAAAACCCAAGTCCAGCAGCATGTCAAACCTGGGTGCTGCTGACTGCCTGAAGCATGCAATCTCCAGTGGTACCAGATCTCTGCCAGTGTGATGCCTGGACATCAGTGCTCACACCCTGGGAACTGCCAGGAGAGACACTGATTGTCACAGGCTTTGATGATGGGCGCCATCAGAGATGCAGCACTGCCTGTCCAGGTTCAAGGCCATTTCAGCTGCTAAAGCTCAGTCAGCACAATGAGGTGTCGAGTCCTGAAAGCTTTATCACGGCAAGCAGCAGTCTAATAAAAGGTGTGACAGTTTGGCCTCTCTTACTATGGAGGGCAAACAGGGTTCTTCCAAATAAAACATGATTGTGGCTGCTTCTAAAACAGGAAAAATGCCTCATCCCTCTCTACTGAGCCCTCCACAGTGGAAGAGCACTGAACTGGAAAGGCACATGGAGGAATTCTGAGCTGCCATTCCTGCACGGTGCTTGTACCCCCCACACTGCAGATGGTGGTATCTTTGAGACACAAGAAAAAAAAAGCTTCCAGTAGAGACTTGATGAGTTTGAGGCTCTACACAAACCCCTGACTTTTGCCATTTTGCCAAAATAAGCAGATTTTTGTGACAACTCCAGGGGGTAGAGGCCATCTGAGCTGCATGAACTGGCCCTGCAGCATAGCCTGTCTACCTGATGAAGAGTTTAGGATTTCTAGACCCCCATTTTCACCTTCCTCTCCTTAACTCCTACAGCAGTCAGCTACTCTGACAGAAACCAGGAGCTTGAAGGACACAGTCCAGGAGGGGTTATCCTTACTGCTCCTCTTTGTCTGATGAGACCATGGCCAGCAGCTCAGTGGTTGCAGGGACACTCATGTGCTTCTGGCACAGGGAGGGTGGCTGGAATGGGGACAGAGACAGAGATGGGGAGCTGTGGTCCTGTGGGGAAAGAGCTCTCACCAAGGTCAGCAGTCACAGGATTCTGAGAGGATGTTCTTTGTGAATTTGAGAGCCTCAGAGGACTGATCTCCCAACCAATAAATGTCTCCTGGGCCCATTTAAACTGCACCAATTTACAAAGTTGTCCAAGCTTGTTTGCCCTAACACTCCTGTTGCTCCACCACTAGAAGTGAGTGACAGCCCATGCCTGATAGGCACCTCCATGAAACTCATGATCCTGGAAACTTAGGAGTGAGAAGACAACTGTAATTTTAGAGCAGTAGAGGATATTTGTTCTCTGAGATCCTTCTGTTAAAAGAGAAGGCTATTGTTATGGCTCTGTTTGGCAAGAAAAGAACGAGGATTGATCACAGCTTAGGCTTACTGTTTCCTTAATGACTACAACTGCTTTGCTCTCACAGTGTTTTTTAAGGGATATTGTTTACTCCAGCTTCAGCCCTACTCAGGATACTTGGAATTCAAATAAACTGCATTGCACTGCATTTTCTGGCAGGCACCCAGTGCAATGAATTTCAAACTAGTGTTTGATTTTGTCAGCTACAAGGCAGAGAGGCATCTCACTAGTCAAGACTAATTCTTCCAGTTGCTAGACAGCATGACCCTATGAATTTACTGTCAGTCACATTGCTGAGGTCACGTTATCCCTCAGTAACAGTACCCTGACAATACGGTAAAGTGCCGACCATGATCTGCAGAGTGAAGTGACTTTGCTTCTGTGGTATTTAAGACCTGAAATTAACTGTGGGTGTATCTACTGATATTTGGAAGAAAGATAAAGGATTTTCAACCTTTAGGGTGACTTGCGTAGACTCAAAATATTTGTGGTTGCAGATCTTAAACAGATAATTGGAAAAGTGTGGAACAGACATGATTTTTCATGAATTAAATAGAAAAGAAGAATAAATTAACTTTCTGAGGTCAAGAAATCATCCCCAAAATATCATTCACCTCCCCCCCCCCACCCCCCCGTACCCGCAATGTTATATATATTTTCAAGTCAGGGCTTCTCAAAGAGCTTTACAAAACACTGCTTGATGAGCATAAACTGTCACTCAGACCTATTAAATTCTCTGGACCATGCACAGAGCAGGCTATTTAAGGCTATCTTTAAAGGAGAATCCTGGCCAAGGCGTCCTCCCTCCTGTTCATTTTGCATACAGGAATTAGCCAAAGCCCCACAGCTTCCTCACATGCTCCAAGCAAGTCTCCAGCAGCACTGAGATGTTTGTGCTTTCTCTTTTTCAGAAAGAGCTCTCCTGCTGAGCAGCTCCATGCCTAAATCTTCATGTCAGCCTGGTGACTAGAAACAATGCTGCCATTGCACAAGCAGATCCTCAAAACATTGAAGGGTTGTTCTTGATTTCTTCATGAATGGTCTTCCTGTCACCAGAGACATGAGGAAGGCCAGATCCATGTGCAGCCCTGCCACCCTACAAGAGCTGGCTGCTCCTGATTGATATTTGGCCCTTAGGACTTGTCACTTGAAGGCCTGCTTTAGATGGATGCCCCCAGAGTGGCCCAGTGTTGCCTGGCTGATCTGACAGGGGCAGCTCAGAGGGCATGATTGGGCACACCTGGGGCTGCCCAATGGGGCTGGAAGGCACTACCAACACAAGGCAGCTGTGCCCATGCCCCAGGCACGGAGGATGCTCTGTTGAATGTGACACCACCATGCTGTGAAGGGCGCAGCTCTCTTGCTGTTGCTTCAGAAGAAAGTTTTTTCAATGCATGGTGGCTCTGCATACTTGAAGCACCAGTCTGGAAACACAGCACAGGCCAAAGCTCTTCTGGGATATTTGTGTATTTCAGAGTGTTCTATCATTAGGTTTTGCATTGGTGAAGTTCTCTCTCTACTTCAGGGACATGGCACTTTTATTTGAGACATGTGGCATGGGACTGTGGATTATGGACTGTTGGGATTCAGGCACCACAAAGGGAGAGGGAACTCAGCCTGTCACAGGAAAAACTAGTAGTGGTTTGAGCACAGTGCAGCTGCCAGAGTCACCTCTGAGTCACAAGGACCTGCATTTTCCTCCCCTTCTGTGGGGGGATAGAATATAAGAAAATAAAGACAGTGTAGAAAGTAATCTTACCCCTAAGGAGCTGCAGCTGGGCCAATCATCAAAGATTAGGAACAGGCCTGACTTTAACAGGCCACAGCTGTAACCAAAGAGAAGCAGAGTGCTATAAAAGAGTGGAGTGGCTGGTTGAGAAGGGAACTGGAGTTGGTTGGCTGCTTTGTAAAGAAGAAAGAGTGCTCTGAGGAGATACCCATAAGAAACACCAAGAAGGTATGAAACTTTTGTGATGAGGAGACAACAGCATGGAACCCCTGCAATAAGATGACAATACCCTTCTGTTCAGAATTGTAAGAACCCTGGAGTCCAAGTGGCATTTTCAGAAGGTCTTTTCCAACTGCACATGCTGCCCTGTTCTCTCCAGCGCTATTGTTTTGTCTTCTCTCAGTTTTCCTTTCCCTAATCATATTTCCTCCCTTTTTAATGGCTCTTCTTTCCTTATCCTCAAATAGCATCTCACCATTTCTTTGTTCTTGTGGTCACTGTACTCCTTCATTTTCTTTCCCACATCTTTCTTAACAATTAATTATTCCAGGGATAAAAAGTGGAAAGAGGTTGCTGGGCTTTTCTTCTCATTATCAATAATTCCAACACTTCTATTTCTCACCCTCTTCCTGTCATCACCAATTCATCCAACTTCTCTGCATGTCCCATCCTGACACTGTGATACTCTGTGCTGTGATACTCTTGGATGACCTCCCTTGGAGGGCACAACTTGGAAGTCATCACCTTTCCCTCACATCATTACCTTTCAACCACAGCCTCGCCAACTCTCACCTCTCATACTGGTGCCCATCTGATTACCTGACATCTTTCTTTTATTGATTTGCCCTGCAGATGTGGTGTGTATTTCATACAGAAAATAAATCCACTGGAATGGATCTCACCTTTGCCTTGTACTACCCCTCACTGGTCTGCTTTAGCACTGCCCTCTGTGTTTGACTGGTCAATACCAGATTCCTCTAAGTCCCTTCCACCCTTTTCCTGCATATCATCTTTCCCTTATGCTGACCTCTGGATGACTGTTTCTATGTCTCAACTTTCTTACCTTCCTCAGCCTCCCTAAAATCTCTCATTTCCTCTCACATCATTTCACAGCCCTTCTCCTTTCCAGTTTTGTCCTCTCTTGCACCGACTCCCTTCAGATCATTATTCCAAATCATTTTCTTAACTCTATTTTTGTTCTCTTGCTTCCTAGCACTCACTGGCTATACCTCACCAAGGCTTCTCTTTTTACCTTTCAAACCTTCCCTAGGTGACCATTCTCAGTCTCTGTCATCCTTCAGCCTTTGATGTTGCCTTGCTTTCTCTTGTGTAGATTTTCTGCAAGTGACAAATTGCTCTGAAGGGTTGATTTCTGCTTAAGCCTCATCTCTTTAACAAGGTACCCAATTCTCTCATTTCTGACCCTTAGAAGAATAGTTCCTCTTCCTTCTATCCTTCTTTCTTCCAGCCCCAGCTTGGAAAAGAGAACACTACCATGATGTGTCTGCCATGGAAAACTCAAGAAAAATCCAGTGGAACTCATGAAAATTGTGGAGTGAAACTGCCTTAATGGAATCAACCAGGCCATCTTCACTTCAAACAAGAACACCTGTGCAGACAGATGAAATTTAACTAATTCCCTTCACATTTATATTTCCAGGCAATCTAGATTACCTTCACAGGCCTTTGAAAAACCCTTACCACATCATGGTCATTTCCTGCCAGCCTCTGGTGCCTTGCCCTTGTATGTCTTTCCTCTTTTTGCCTGTACTTCTTGGCAGGGTTAATGTATTTTCTCCTGCTGTAAGAAACCTGGAAGAAGCAGACCACCCCTGTTGGGCTCTGGCAGCAGCAGAACAAACAAGGTCTACAGCAGGTCTGCCTCAGAGTAAGGGCTGCAGCACTCCATCCAAGCCACCCTGCAAGGGCAACAGCTATCAGTTTTCTGGGAGATGAGGCTGTCTGAGCAAATCCGCTGCTGCAAGTCAGATGCACAATTCAGTATTTCCTCATACTCGGAATACTTGGCACAGTGATTATGAAAATAAATAGCAATTAACTCAGTTTCTAAAGAAGTGGGTACAAAGATAATTTTGATGCAAATTCTTTTCAGAAACCAATTTCCCCCATGAGAATCCTGGCATTTAAATGCATTTTAGGAGCTAAGAAAAACACTAAATTTATTCTTTGTTGCCAGACAGGAACACTCTGTTTCAGATTTGTCTCAAAAACTTCCTGAGCAAGTGAGTTGGCCTTGTTAACCTCACTCTTAGCTGTGGTTAGCTTCTGCTAGGTGCCAATAATGTTTTGAGCCTATTGATTGTTTTTCAGGACTGGAAAGAGATTGATGTTTTGAATACACAGCAGAACTTATCTTCACTGTTCAAAAAGGACATGTAATTGAAACAGAGATAAGTCTATTGTTTTGAAATAAAATAGGTAGAAAATTTTCATTTCTTTTTCATGAGGACATCAAACCACTCATTCCAGTTCAATAGGTCAAAATTTTTGCCACCCCTCATGGGTTTTCCTATCTTGAGGAAATGATTTTGTACCATTCATTGGAATGGTGTAAAATTGAAGGAATTGAATCTTCACTAATCAGTGTTGTCAGCACCTAGATGGCTAACCAAGGGAATCTGTTACATTCAACACTGAAGTGATTTCCAATGGGTCCATTACAGCTTCTCAGTTGAGGTGGTGGGAGATTAGCCTTAGGACTAACAGGGTCTGGGAAAACTGCCCACTAGAATTGTTCCAAGTCTCTAAAAGGGCAATTGAACATAAAGGCATCATCTCTAGTTCAATGAGTCCATCAGCTGGAAATGTCCAACTGCTGATCAGAGAAGTACTGTAGGGAACAACTGCTTTATATTTGCTCTATTCTTCTCCTCTTCCCTAGGCATCAGCCTTTAGCCATTCCCAAAGATAGGACATTGACAAAACAGGATCTAGGTGAAACGTTTGTTTCACCCAAAAAAGATATTTCTGGTGCTGTGACATGTGTTGCCACTATAGAGAGCAGCTACTCAGGTCAAAGTTTCAGAAGAAAGCTCATATAGGGGAAATGGTCAAAAGCTCATCCCATCCACATCATCTAGGAAAAGGATCTACATAAATTTCCACCAAATAACTGGACCCCAACTGCATGTTTCTAACCCAGAAAGAGCATGAACAAGGGCTGCTGTTAGTCAAATTATCCCTGCATCATGCAGAGAAGGCAGTTATCCTTCCTCCCAAACTAGAGCTGAGGAAAGCTAAGGGAGATGCTGTGCTTTTAGTCAAGAACTGTTCAGTATGAAGTCTTAATCCTGAGTACATCCATAAAGCAGCTAGACAAATCTATCCAGCTTCCAGTTATCTACTGAATGTGACCTAGCATGATCCAGACTGGACTTAACTTGTGTATATAAGCAGAAAGCCACAAGAATGCTCTTTCCATGCAGCCCATTGGTGTGCAGCATCCCGGTAACACATGTCACTGCAGACACCCTGCTGCTCTGTCACAGCCTCACAGGGAATTGATTCAGGTTCAACATCTGAGACACTTCTCCCCAAGGCACTGGGGGGTTTGGGTTCCTGCTGTCCAAAAGGCCTCCTGCTACTGCAGTGCGGGGATTGCAGCTGACAAGTCAACTCCATGTCAAGGCAGCAGTGGTTTGGGTGCCAGAGAGTCTTCCCTGGGAGCTTGCATGAGCCTGAGATGGCCAAGAGGTGTGTGGGGCATGGCAAACCCCCACACAGGAATCAAGCTGAGCAGCTTCTGGCCCATGGGGACACAAGTCAAGGCCAGGTTGGACAGGGCTTTGAGTGCCTGGTCTAGTGGAAGGTGTCCCTGTCTATGACACAGGAGCTGGACCTGGGTGATCTCTAAGGACCCTTCCAACCCAAACTGTTCTGTCATTCTGTAGCAGCAGTGCCTGCTGGGACTGGGGCAGAAACACAACATTCCTCTCTCTCCCAGTCGTTAGTTTCCCAATAATCCAACAAACATCACTAGCATCTGCAGGGACACAATCATCCTCATTTTTTGTACAATGATTCTGTTCTTTGATGTGTCTTAGGTGATGATATTTTGGCTTAATTACATTGTGCTGGTACCGGACAGTCTGGGACCACTAAGATTCCTGAGTGCGAGGTGCTGTGGCCTGAGGAGCTGTCATGCTGATCCAGGATTTCCTCTGCAAAACAGGGAGGAGATAATACACATTCCAAACTGTCCAGTCCAAAGGATTTTGTGAAATTCCTTCAGTTCCAGCTCACTGACAATACCTTAAGCCCCACCTTCTGGTGAATGGCTAAAGTGCAGGGAGAGACAACACTCCGAATCAAGTTAAAACAGGAGTTTTCAAGACAATATCACTAAAACAGAAAAATGCCTGATTCTTCAGGATAATCCACTGATCTTCAACAAAGTGTCAGAAAAAATAGTTTAAAAAGGCATCAAGTAGCTTTGTCATGTTGAGTTCCATTTTCTTTGCTTGATATAAACTGTCATGCTATAAAATAGACTCTATATTTTAAGCAGTTTTCTCTCTTCTCCGTAGTGGCAGTGAACACACAGAAATCAAAACCATTCTGATCATAACCACAGGATGAATCATGGGATGACTCTAGGAAGTTGTGAGAGAGCAGGAATACACAGGGAGATGGCCCAAGAAGGTGCTTTTCAGTTTAAAAGTACTCTCTGAAGAGAGGCTTCTCACTAACTTGTGCTAACCAAGAGGACAAAGCATCCATTTCTGAAATCTCTTAAAGTTACTGAAGAACCTCAGGCACAGATTTTAAAACCTCATTTAGAGATACCACATTAAGCCAAAATCACATCAATATCTTTTTTCCCCATCTAAACTACAGCAACTACTGTTAGCCACAGTGAAATGTCTCTGAAATGAGGCAAGCTACAGAAACACAATCTGTAATTTATGTATGGCCATGAATAAAGATGGAAGAGAGTTCCAGCTCCTTTGGGCACAATTTTTCAAAGTCTTTAATACCTAGCAGCTCAAACTTAACAAGACACTGTTTTAGTCCTGATGGAACTAGAGATGAGAAATGTTCCCGAATAACCCCAGTGAAAGATGTTGGGAGGAAGAGCCAGAAAGGAAAACCAGCAAGATCTTGTTCTCTTATTGTAAAGTCACCTACCTTTGTTGTTTCAGAAATTTTAAAGTCACTCACCAATACCAAGAATAAGGATTATAAGAATATGGTAATACTTTCACCTACTAGTCCTATTGGAGAGAAACTGAAAATTCCTCTCTTTAAGGGAAATGCTCTAATGATTATAATAGTCAAGTCTCCTTTCCATGTGGAATGAGGCATGAAGATCTGTCAGCACAAATGGAAACAGCTGGCCACCATATCTTGCTGAGGAAGACCATGGCTTGGATCATTACATTTTATTTCTGTCCATAATCTGACTTTCAAAGTTCCACATCCACTGCTGTCAAGAGAAGGTGCTGTGAAACAGAACATAAAATGTATTGCACCCTGTGCTACCCTCACCCAGCAAAAGAAAACATCAAACAAAACACTTCTCTTCACACAGGATGACTGCCATCTCTCAGCCCAAGAACTGCTCCCGTTTTACTAGGAGAAGGCAGCACACAGTGATGATCAGGTGAGTGTCTATTTTTGGCCAGTAAATTACTTTTCTCTTAGATATAGCTGAGCACAAAGTGCACTATTTAGAATATTTATAACAGGAGAAAGGCTGTGAAAGATGAGTGACCTGGTTTTGTTCTCACTTCTGTGGGAAAAGTAAATACAAATCCAGTGAATTCAATCATGGCAGAGGAAATCAAATTAAGGCTTGAAGGTCTGCAAGACTTCACTGTTTAAAAAGAAGATACAATTAAATAATGATGTGGCACACATCCATCTTCACTCATGCTTCCCCAGTCTATCATCTCACCTCTACTCAAAAGAACTTAAGCTAGACCCAGCTGCACAAGCAAACCCCTGGGCTCTCCTGCCCTGATGCAGAGGTCTGCTCAGGAGGATGAGCTGTATCCAAATCATTCCAGAACAGGCTCAAGTATTTCTCAACGTTCAGAGCTCTTGCTTATGAATTCCTCACAGCAAAGTGTGTTCCTTGCACAATAAAATTTGTGGTGCCACAGGGGGGAGCTTGGAGCTTGTGCTGTGGCTAAAGCTCGCCACTTCCAGATCAGGAGAAAAGGACAGCTCAGCAGCATTAACAGCTGCAGCCACTGGAAACGCTGCTCTGGAAAGGCTGGTTGAAAAACATGACATATGCATACATATTGCACAAACACTTTAATAAAGATGTTCCTTTTCAACGTGGTCTTAGGAGACACTCATTGACTTTGCCTTGAAGAAGCAGCCAAACACATAACTTATAGCAGAACAGAAATCTTACACAGTCTTTATTCACTACAGTTTGGGAGAAGACTATGAATGCAAAAAAAGACCACATTTTCCACCAAATGCACCTGTTGATTTTCTTTGAACACTTGCAAGAGAGGGAAGCCATTTCATTACTTACACCTTTATCTTCCTCCCCACCAAAGGAAGCAAGATGTCCCAGCACAGTGCTAGGAAATCCCTACCTTTGTTTTACACATTATTTTCTAAATGGTGATACATTTTACTGCATGTTTATTCTTTTTTTTTTGTGTTGGTACAAAGTGTGAGCAGGAAGACACATGATTTTAATAACTTGCACAGCAGCTTTCAAATCCATTATAAATTCAAATCCATTATAAAAACATATTCCTATGTAAAGACTTTTAATTAGGCAAGAAATGTGCTTCCTTTGGACAATGGGCTTGGTTCACAGCAATACCTGTGTAATTAATGCGTATTTATTAGAAAAGCATGCCTGAATCAGTAAATGGGGCTATTGACTCTGCTGCAAACCACTATGTCAGTCTGCTTTGGTACCTCTGAAGATGTAAATCATCTACATCTATTAAGAAAACAAATGACCTGTCCTGATTCAAGCTGAAAAATAGTGCTATAATTGAAAAAGCCCAGTCCTGAGCAGCCATTGTGTTTGGTTCTGCAGGATGACAGTGTAGCAACCTCTTTTTTTCTTTAAACAATACTTTCTCATTACCTTACTAGGAATTCATGCTACTTGATTTTGAACTGGGCCCACTATTTACAGTATTACTATACATAACCAGTGGTCAATGTAATTAACAAAATGGATCAAATTCATTCTTTTGGAAAAAAAAAAACCAACAAGAGACTGATTTTGCTGGGCTTTTGGAGAGCTGGCTTGGTAAAGAGTGTTCCTTCTATACCGATGCATTTTAAACATGAAGAAATTCCTGGCTAAAAGACTGATGGCTAAGACAGCTTTTTGAGTGGTAGTATCTTATACTGCTGGAAATTAAGTTACCAGTGATATAACATAAATCAAGGTAGTAGTGCATTAGTTTAAAGATATGTAAATATTTATTTGAATGCTGCAGCATAACAGCTATAATTTTTCACTGCTTTGACATCCAAGGATTCCTAGTACTCCACAAATGTACTTTATGTGCTTCATTTTTTTGTTTTGGTACTTGCATTCAAAGCAAAGTAACTCCCATTTCTCTGTTCTGTACTGAAATAAAGACTCTTGTCTCAGTCCATAATGCTTTTCTTATTCTTTCTGGTCTGTCTCTGTCAGTGTTTGTTCTGTGAGCACCAAACCCCAGATATTAGTCCCTAGTGTCCAGCTCCCAGTACCCAGGCTCCCAGTCCTCTGTACAAACACACCCCAAGGCACACCAGGCAACACTGACAGTGCACCTGGTGCCTCCAAACAGGACTCTGCAGAGCCTGAGCAGCACTGGCACTGCTATGACACCACTGGGACTTCTGCAACATGATCCCTTTTCCTAGTAGATTCCCATTAGGATTCCTGTTGGAATCTGGGAAAGCGGACCCTACCCTGCATTTCCCATTTCTCAGGAGACTGCCAGAGTCATCGTGATTTTCTGTTGCTGGGACTGTTGTCACATTCTGGTAAGACCACAGGAGTCCTCAATAAGTAAACACAAACCTCCCTCTGACTTCCATCTAAAAAGCTTCTAACCAGGTCTACTGCAAAGTACTTTGCTCTGTGGAGACTCATGCTCCCAGCAGTTTGGAAATGAGAACACTCAGGAGCAGGTAATATTCAAACAAACAGGAAAAGACTGACAGGAGGTGGGAGAAAGCTGAATTTCCCAACATAAGCTCTGGCCTCAGTAGTGTGTGCTTCTGTAAGAGCTGTTTTCTGTTGCACCAAAAAGGCAGCTTTTAACTGCACAGGTCACAGCAAGGTGAGCAATACCTGGCTGCTCTGTGACTCTGAACAGATTTCAGGTGCAGCAGGAGTGATGGGGTCAGAACAAGGAGAAACAATCAATTCCCATGCAGAGAAACTTTACCTTAATTCCCAAACTACTTATGTCCTCCATTTTTTTTCTAACAACATCCAGAGCACCACAGGTTCACATTTCATATGCTTTTTGCAAGATAATTATTCTACATGATTATTATTATTTTGTGCTGATGGCCACAGAAAATTAGGTATGCACTTAACAAAAGTCTGCATTTAGGAACTCAATATTCTTTTCACTTATGCAGCTTCACAACAATCATATGAAGTCGAAAACAAAATATTAGTCCTGTTTACAGACAAAGAGCTTTAATTGCTTATTGTGCTCTGTATCACAACAGTTAGTTTGTAAAATACAAAAAAAATAAATTTAGGTGCTGACATCTATTTTCACATTAGATCTCATTTCCAAATATGCATCTTCTCTACATAGATATGTGTGGAAATGTTCAGATGCATTGCATGAGAACACAAAGAAAAAAAATTCAATCCCACTAGCTGAAAAGAAATCAGCTGCAGTGTCACAGCTACAGTGCAGGACACTGACACTGGACTGATTCACAGAGAAGGAAAGGTTTTATCCTATTCCCTGCCTTTGATAGTATCCAACAGGATTTGCACTCTGTGAATGAGATGATGGTGATGGTGATATGGATGGGCCCCCTCTCCATTCAGGATCATATGCTCCAGAATACAATGAATAGCTGTTTTTTATGAGACTGCCTTGTCCTAAACTGGCCACCTTTCAAGTAAAACAGATGAGGCTTACTTACAATACTATAATGTTTTTAATAGGACACATCCTTTTCAGAGTTGATCTCCATCTCCAAGGCAGGACATACCTTTTATCAACTCCTAGGGCACTCCCTATGAGTGTGTAACTATAGGCTTGTTGCACATCAGGTAATGAATCTGATTTGGTGGACAATGCTGTGAGTAGGCTGCCAGGGAGCCTGTCCTGAAGGGAATATGGAAAATGAAAGACACACACCCACACCACTCCAGGAGCAACCTCCTATGGGAGAGTACACATTTTTATGTGGATCACTCAGCTTTTGAGCGTGGTGCACACTGAGGGCCTGTGTCCTTATTTTACCCAGTCTACCTCACAGATATTAATTAGAGGGTTTCAAAACGATTAACAGTCCCAATATTTACTGTGAGTACATGGTCACAACATGACCTGTAGTAGTGTGAGCACCTCTGAAAGGACAGACAACAGAATTTATTCCCTTCCTGTAGTGCACATGCACTATGTGTAGCATAGTACATGTACATGTAGCGACACGTACACATGAAGTGTTTCTTGGGCTTGTGTGTTACAGCTGAACTTATCTAACCAGGCTTGCTGCCTTCAAAAGAAGGGATCCTGCTCCCCAGCACATGGAACTTCTGCTTCAGGCCACTGTTTCCACTTCTTTCCAGATCATGCTCTGGTACTCATCACATAATGAGTTTGTCCAAGTCACTAATCTGCTATAGAACTATTTCTCTTTTTCTATCGCTGAATTTGTTTTCTGCCAGATCAGTGACCTGAATTGACCCACTGTACAATAAAATGGAACCAGCAAAGGGGAAAAGGGGAGCAGGAGCTGGAAGTGCAGAGGTGTGTAGGTTGGTGAGAGCAGGATCTCCTTTTTACTTAGCAGTAAAAGTAACAGCAGATCTAATAGCACCTTTAAAAACTGCCAAGCAGGGAATTTACTTTTTGATGCTACACTGCTGCAGGATGGTCCTGGAGACAGTGGGCTGGTCCTGGGACCAAGATCTGCACTGCAGGGCATTGTGTTCTGCCTCCACATTGTGCTAGTTCTCAAAGCTGTTTGTGCTGTCATCGAGTGGCTGGCAGTGTTGTATTGTTCTTGTGAGCTTATTCCCAGACTGTATGTCAATCCAGAATTGATTCAAGGCTGGTTTTAAGCCATCCATATGGCAGTCATTGACAGAAGAAAGCACTATAGCACACATTATATTTATTATTCTGAAACTTTAGGAGGGATGTAAATGGTACATCAGTCTCATGCAAGCCTGTGCTGCCTGAAATTTAACTATTTACGTGCTAGTCTAAGTACTCTTACTTTGTACTTCAGTAAGAAAACATACTACTAACTAAGAGCAGGCTTTTCTCACTCTTTTTAGTCATAAAAGAAACTAAATCCTAATTTCCTTCTTCTTTACACTGGCTTCTGGCTTCTTATTCTCCTAATAACCCATGCCTGCAATGAAGGGTCAAAGAAAAAACAGCTTTTCACAATTACTTAGAAAGGTCAAAGACATCACTTCCAACTTAAATAAAAACTCAATTAAATATACCACTTCTGCCACACAGCAGCTCAAGCAGTAGTCATTCTCAATACCATATACTCAAAAATGTTACATATTCTAATAATAAATTCATAATAATTCACATTCTAATAAAATGGCAGGACTTGTTCACTGGCAGACTGGAGGAGTCTAAGAGCCTAGCAGCTGAGCCCAAAGGGAAAGCCCTGTTATGCTCCCAGCTTTTCCTAGCACTGAGTAGCTCCACCTTCACCAAGGACAGCTCACCTGTGAAACTGATCACAAGTTATTTAACTATTGCAAGGAATTTTAGCATTTACATTAAATAAAACTGTTATGGCATCTGTTATGCTGTGAGATGAATGAAAGTTTCAAAATTTGAAGAAAACAGAAATACTTGAAAGAACTGTTAATCCATAATTTTTGAAGTTTTAATTAAGTTCCAGGAGAATAAAAAAGAGTAAGAGAGAGGATTGAAGAAAAGAGGGTGGAAAAGATGGAAAGAAAAAGGAAAGAACAACGGGAACAGAAACAGAAAGAAAGCACCACTTGATAGGTACTTTATCAGGCAACTTGCAAGCAGAGATGATAGTCAAAAATGAAAAAACATTCATCAACTATTGCATTTCAGTGAGATGCTAAACTCCTCAAGGTCAGCTCAGAACACAGCTTGAATTTTGCTGAATCTATAAACTCTGCAGATCAGGGATCTTTGCTTCCCTCCATTTTAACATACCCTGATAACATTAATTATTATGCCTCTGGTACATTTTGTAAATATTCCAGGTACTGAATCTATTACAAAAAACACTGCGCTATTCTCCTGCTGGGAGGCAACCCCCGCTCTGAGTTCTAGAGAATGCAACTCGTAATCAGGAATTTCGGCGATTTAAACTTCCTCCCACCAGCACATGCAAATGACTGCAAGCACTGACAAGAGCAGAATCCTGGCAGCCCTCGTACCCTGCTCATGCTCCTGCAGCCGTCCGGAGAGGCAGCAGAACGCCCTGCTGGGGAGCTCACTTACCTCATGGCTCTCTGCCTTATGAGGCTGCACAGTGAACAGATCCTTTACCTATTGCTTTTCCATTTACCAAACACAACAGATTAAAAAAAAAAAAAAAATCTTGAGGATGAGTAGGTGAGAAATTAGGTAAAACTAGGTGATAGTGAAGAGAGGTGGTGGAAATTAAAATGTCAGGTTTTATCCCTTCTTCTGTTACTGCTATCTGTGTAATTACAAAGGCAATTAGTCAGCTCTGGTTTTTTGTGATCTCTAAAACAGTAGGAACTGCTGATGATAAATGTGCTTAGGGATTACACATTTGAGGGTTTCGTGGAAGTGTGTGAAACATACTTCGCAATATACGAGTCTCTTAGGCCTCGTTTTCCAGCGCCTTGTTCCTTGTGCCAGATGTTTGTATCAGTGTCTCGCAAATGCAAACTGCATACAAAATAAGAAGTTTCTGTGGCTTTTATGATTCATGTTCATTATCAACCAATAGGGAGTCATGGAGCAATATAAAATCAGGCTAAACATTGCTTCAACAGGACAGCTAATTTATGGCAATATTAAAAGACAAGGTGTTCATATATTTGCCATGATTACCATTTTTTGCTAATAAGTAATGGCAATCCTTCTTGCAAATAAAACACTTGTTATCTTCAAATACACTGAGAACTTAGTGGTCCAGCTTCTCTTTGCCTTTGCCTGAGACTTCCACAGTTTTGACTGCCACTACTAAGTTTCCGTCTGCTACCTCTTCTTTAGGACGATGACCTCTAGCTCTTGAGAACTTTATCTTGTGCTTTCTTCCTTTCCGATGACTCTCTCTAGTACTTCCTGGAGTACTGTGCCTGTTTTTGCTTTCCAGTAGAAAGCAAAGAGTACTCCTCTACTTCCTGGAGTACTGTGCCTGTTTTTGCTTTCCAGAACCCTTTCCTGCAGCGTGGTGCTGCGGGCCCAGCCCGGTATTACTCCGGCCCCACGACCCTCTCCGCGCAGAGCAGCTGACAACAGCAGGCGCCTCACGACATTTCCCAAACAGCTGCAATTCCTAACACTGCTGTCTGTACGGGTACCTCCCTTCGTGCTTTCAAAGGCTGCATTCGCCTATTCAGAGTGACGGGCTCCTTACTCCGTACTTGCGCTTTATGCCGCAACGCCGAGCTCGGGAGCTCCCGGCGGCGGCGCTGCCCGGCCAGGGGCAGGGACGGTGACAGGGACAGGGACAGGGACAGGGGCAGGGACAGGGGCAGGGACAGTGACAGGAGCAGGGGCAGGGCCGAGGCAGGGCCGGCCCCCTCTCACCGCCTCCCCCGCTTCCTCCCAGCCCCGCCTGTTGATGTTTCACTTGCTTTTAATTCCCGGGTCGCAAGATGGAGGCGGCGCTGGGACGTCGGGAGCTGCTGCTGCTGCCGCTGTCGCTGCTGCTGCCGCCTCTGGCCGCCGCTCTGCTGGGCCCGGCCGCGCCGCTGGGACAGGTACCGCCGGGGCCAGCCCTGTCCCGCCACTGCCACTTTCTCTGTCCCTCTCCCTGTCTCTGTCCCTCTCCTTGTTCCTGCCCCTGCCCCGGCCCCGGCCCGTGCCCCGCTCCCTCCCAGGGGTGACCCCGACCCTGACGCGGGCAGACAGGGCTTCCCCTCTCCCTTTGCTGGTTCGTCCGTATGGGATTCGATGTGCCGTACCTGACAGGTCTGAGGGGGAAGGTGGTTACTCCTGTGCAATGTAGATGTGTTTATGTTGTGTTTTCAGGCTTGTCTGCCTACATCTCCATGGTTCGGTGCCGTAGAGGTACGCGCTGCATTAGGTCAACACTTGTGCTTAGCCTATTTGTGATTCGAACCAAGAGAAGGGGTGTATATCTCTTTGATGTATTGGTGTATATCTATAAACACACAGGGCATTGCGTTGCTTGTTTTTCTATTCCAATATCTATGCTGTATCTTGGTGACATCGCTTTTAAATTTGGTGGCTTTTAAAAAGAGTGGAAGGAATATTTTGGGTACTACTTAGGAGAACTTTACAGTAGGAAATAAAAAGAATTGCCACAGCACCAGGTGAGTTCTGACCTCAAGAATTACAGAAGAGCTGGGCACTTCTGCCTGAGCTTGAATCATGATCAGATACATCCTCTAAAATTGGTATAATTGTGAACTCAAGGTGTAAGATCACAGAGGGAAGGTTTGTAGTCAACTTGTCTAGCCAATGTGAAGTTACTGACCAGTTACCTGAGTAAATTTATTATGTCTTTTTTCCCTCCAGAGTCACTTATTTATTAGTGTAATAAAGTGAAACATTTCCAAAAAGCCTGGCAGAGGCCCTGAGCTGGCACATCCTGTTGCGAAGCAGGATTCATTCCTGGCCTCACTTCCTGGTTCCTGCTTCTCCTTATGAGCTTCTGAAGAGAGACCTCCTTAGCTCTGATTTCAAGATCAGGGGATCTAGATCTTCAGACTCCTACAGAAGTGCCTGAATGCCTGGAGTGAGGTGTGCCAAAGAGAGCAGAGGGAGCTCAGTATTTGGGTATTTTGCCTGTCCCTCTGAGAAAGGGAGTGCTGCCTTGAATTTGCCAGAAGGCTCATGAAGTGACAATGTAATGCAGACTTGTGCTCTTGCTCACCTTCTACCCAGAAACTGTTACACTTCACCCTGAAACTACAGCTTGGTGGCATTAAAGCTTTTTGTCACTGCTGGCAGCTTTAAAGGACACTGAGGCACATTTGTGTCTGCTGTCTTGGGATGTGACAGTGTGGGCACAGGGGTGCTGGAGCAGTGCCATGTGAGGCAGCTTGGGGTCAGAGATAGAACACATATGGTTTGGGGTCAGAGATAGAACAGGTATGTTTTGGAGTGTGGGTAGGGCTTGACTTAGGAACTGTAGTGCCTTATGGGCACAGTTGTGCTGTTAGTGAGGTTGAGTTTGTCCATTTGTGCCGTGCTGCTCATGTGGTCTTGTGAGCTCATGATTTGCTAGTTTGGAAGTGTCTACACTCTTAGTTTTATACGGGTCTGGTGGCCTAAGTATATGCAGAAAAGTCTAGGAGTCAAAAAGGGACACACAAATCTTTACCGTAGTGTTTTGTTTTTTTTTAATGTTTAACTTAGCAAAATAAAAACCTATGTTTTCTCTGCTCTATTTAGTTTTGTACATACAGGACCAGTTTTGATGCAAAGGGAACAGTGTGTCTGGAGAAAGTTTTGAGTAGAAGAGTCAATATTTTTTGACACTGAGCTGTTTTTTGGTGGCCTGTTAGGAACAGAAGTGCCTTGACAGTGGGAATGCCATGCTGCCTTCAGAAGCTATGATCTCAGTGACAGTGGGCTATAGGGTCAGATCAACTGTGGTGTTTCCTCAGGATGGCTTGGGACTGCAGACTGGTTGGAGCAGGCAGCATCAACATGGTCAGCTTTGCTTTGGCTGGGCACCACAGCTGTGCTTTACAACTCTGTGAGCCCACTGGCTGCACTCTACTAACAGCTTCACATTTTGTTAACTCTTCCATGGGGGGATTAAAGCTGGTGTCAAAGTTTACCTCTGTGCTGATGGCAGTGGTGTTACAAGAACCATAGTGGAAAGACTGAGGAAAAACCTTGAGACACTGGAATAGCATTTTGTAAGGCTGAAATGCTTTTGTTCAGCTCTTTTGGAATGTGAACGCCTCAACTGTTGTGCAATACTTGTAATTTCTTAAAAAAGCTGTTTTGAAATCTGGACCCTTTTTTAACATTAGCATATCTTTTCTGGTTTTTAGTTCTCCTCATAAAATTTGGATATGCAAAACTGGACTAAAAATGATTGATTTTAGACAAAATTTGGAGGTGGTTGTTGTTGTTTTGGGCTTTTTTTTTCTTTAAAAAATTTAAAGGGAATGATGCAATAGGACAACTGACTTTCATGTTAAAGTAATGTTTCTGGTGCAAGGTCAGGAATAAGGTTTTATGCTTTAGAGTATTTTTTTAGTGTGCTGATAGGAACTGGCTGAAAGCAGTGCTAACACCATGTTATTTGCTTATTCTGTTTACCCCTTGATAATTTAGGCTAGCAGAGCTCTTTCTAAATAACATATTTGCCTACCAGACTTTTTTTTTATTTTTAGTTTAGTTCACTTGCCTGGAAAAAAGAATTATATTATTTATTGCCTGCAAAAAATTTATTGCCTGTGTGGATGTGTCGTTTCACAACAGCAGGAAATAATCTTCACTGCATCAACCATTTGATGCAGTGAGTACAATGTATTTTAATCAAAGAAGATACTTGTTAATAGCAGTGTGCTGGAATGTTTCTTCCATCACTTTATGTCAGTTTCTCTGTTAGCAGCCTGGCACATGTGAATTTTGGGCCTAAAAGAGCTGACATCATCTTCCGATGTATATTTGATTACATGAAAGCAGTATGATGCAACTGTGTCTCTGTGATGTGAGACTGAGTATTCACCTTTAAAACTCAAGATAAAATATCATAGTATGAGTTGGTTTAATAGAGAAGATCCAAAGGCAATTAATTGTAGTAACACACATAGGGGAAAGGGAAGGATAAGCCATGTTATAGTAACAGTCATTGTAAAACAAGGAAGGAATGAAAGTAAATGTGCTTCTTCAGAAAAGCAAAGTAAAGGAAAAAGCATCATGTCAGATTATTATATTAAGAAAGAGTTCAGCTTTAGCTGGTTAAGAAAATATTGGATTGTTGTTATCTTCCCCTAAATACTGTCATGCAGTTTAATAATGCCAAATCTTGATGGAGAAAATTTTGTGCAAAAGTTGTCTAAAATGTGAAGGACAAATTATAATCCTGCAAACTTGTGAAATTCTATCTTGTCATGTCAAGCTTTTACCATAGTTACTTCTCAATTCAGTTATGCCTGATTGCAGTTAAGACTCTACAGCATAGTTGTGTTTTGATTCTTACAAATGAGTTATGTGAAGCATGGATTGTGGAGCCCTGGATTGCAATATATAGTTACACTGCTTGGAGCCAGTTGTCCGTGTGAGTGCCAGGACTCAAGTGGTGTGAGCTTGTGTGGTAGTTTTGTTTGTCTATTCAGACACTGCTTTTCCCATAATCTCTTCTCAAATTTAGAAACAGGTTATTGGTTTTGTCTATTTTTTACCTGTTTGGCAACCTGACATTTTTCAGTCACAGATGGGATATCAGCAGTGCCTGTGTAAAGGCTGTGAGGGGATTGTCAGCCTTTCAAGTCTCTGTACAGCTGGCCATCTTGTAAGGCATTGTGCCATCTGTTCCCAGGGCTGCCCACTTGGCTCCCCACAGGCCTTGGAGCAGAAGGAGCCTTGTTTGGGGAGCCTCAATGGAGAACAGCTGTGCTTCAAGTGGGCCGGCTGCTAACAGCAGAATCCTGATGGGCTTTGTGTGACTGATGTGGCTGGGTAGGACTGAGCAGTTACCCTGTACTGGGAGAAACTCTACAGTGCACCCCATCAGGTGTTCACTGCCTGTGGATAAAGTTTTTCCATGATTCTTTAATCAGATAATCAGATCTGTTTGAAGTTCCTGCGTGATTGGACCCATCCACTTTTTCTTTTGTGGCATTTTTTTACAAAGCAGTATTAGGTGAAATATTCTCTGTAGATTTGTATGGTGTTAGTCTTTGAGAATTAATGAATATTTCCTTTTAACTTATGCCAGATGCTTTATATTCTTTGCTGACATCTTTCCCCTTTTTGTTCTTCTGCTGCTACTGCGATTATACTGCCCCAGTTACCAGTCCTGGATTCTGTTGTAGCTCACAGTGGAAGAGAAAAGGAACAGAAACTGATCACTACCTGCTTACCTCTGCAGATCCAAGCTCACAGAAATTCACTAGTTCACTATAACCTGTGCCATCACACTGTTAGAGCTGCTGCCTAGCTGTACTAGAACAGAATGACTTACATTTCCTGTCCTCTTTGCAGGTTCTGTGGCCTTTGCCACTGTAAATATCACTGCTGGAGTACTAAAACAGGGATGAGAAATCATAGGAAAACTCAGGAGAGACATTTACATCCTAAGAATGATAGGGCCATTGTTTGTGCACATTGGAGTTTTGTGTGAAGGCATTTACCAGCACAGGAGGGGACAAGGGGCTGCAAAGTATGGAATGGGGTCAATGGTAAGCTGAAAGCACACCCCAATTCTTAGGGACTTGAATTGCTTCTTGGGGTTGTAATTTTGTTCTGGCTCTGTCAAAGCACTGCTTTTTAAATATCCCAGTGAATTCAGAACCTTTTAAATTACAGGCCTGTCTGAAACTTGCATAATACTTGCATGTTAATACTGAAAAGTGTATTGTAAGTTATACAGCCAAGTTTCACACTCACAGTGAAATTGACAGTGCAATAGTATGGAACTGCTGCACAGTTCCTGTGTTCTGCTCTCAGTGGCTTTGTTACTGCAGGATTGGCTTACTATGCTTTTACAAAATAAGGGATGTGGGGTTATTTGCTGAAGTACATAACCACAAAACATATCTACGAAGCACTATAAAACACTTTCTTCCCCTCCACCCTCAGGCTGTGAATTTTGTTATGGTGACATTAAAAAAATTCCTCTGTTGAACTTAAAGGATGTTCTGTAAGTGTGTGTGTCTTCAGCCCTAGGACTGGAAAGATGGAGATTTGAGTTATCACTGGAGCACTTTCTAGCAAGTGTGGCTTGTCACACCAGGCATTTCATCCTGAAAGACTGGTACAAGAGCTGTTGGCCTGCCACAACTGTTTCCCTCCCCTTTAGGAGGCATGAATAACTCATGGCTCTTGAGCACTTACCAACATGCAGATATTGAAGGGGTGCCAGTCAGGCCTGTGATGACAGGGGCAGTGCTGTGCATCCCTTCTTCCCTACTGTGGGTGAAAGTGGCTTACCTGGGATGGTGCTCTGCTCTCCTGTGAGCTGCTGTTTCCTTTCCCCAGCACTCCTGCCCAGCTTTCCATCTCAGTTGGCATGCATCTTGTTGTTTTTGCCATCCTGTAGGTTGTTATGGGGTATGTGTAGGGTCAGGAAGATTGGCCACAGCAGGACCCATTGAGTTTTGAGTGTGGTACTGCAGAAGACACCACGGGAAGCCATGGGAAGACAGCAATATGAAACCCACCTTCAAGGAAGGGTTAAGAGCTGGAACACTGCTGTTTTCTGTGGGAAAATAAGAAGAGTAATGAACAACCTGTTCATAAATTGCAAAATGAGAGCATATGACAACTGAGTAGATTGGATGTACAGAATATGGGAAGATCTCAGTAAAATTTGTTGGATCTGGATGTGAACAGACTAGTCCCAGGAACAGCAACAGCATGAGTTCTCTGTTGTGTGTGAACACAAAATTGCAAAGGTCATGATGCAGCTGCTGTAGGGGAATACTGATCATTGCTCTGAGTTACTGAGGAGGTACGAATCTGTACCATTAAGGAGATGCATCACCATCACCTGAGATGGTGGTGAGGACAGGTGTCTGCCAAGGAGATGCTGCAAGGACAGACGGATCACGCAGCAGAGGCAGTCTGACAATCTGTGTGCATCAGAACAAGGAGCCCAGCTCATTCTTCCCAGCTGTGTTCTTGGATCTCTTGTGCTTGTCCAGCTCTTCCTTGCTTGTTCAACTGACAGAAGAATGGTCTGACAAAAAAGGGAAAGTTTTTGTTCCAATTTAATGAGCTAAATTACCTCACTGACTTGGGATGGGTGAGAGAGAGGGATAATGTGCAGGAGAGATCTGCACTCTCTCTTTCAGTGGCAGAGGCAGCAAGTGGTTAAACTGTCTTATTTTTGTCTGCACCTTGCAATCTGTTTTTTTGAACTTTTGACAGCACAGAAGTGATCCACTGAAATATTTCATTTCTTAAACATGTAGCATGTTCTTCAAGTGCAAGTTTTCAGTATGTTCCAGAATTCATAACAGTGCTTGTGGATACAGTGTCAACAGAGCTGACAGCTGTTTTGAAGGAAATTAATCATTGTATGTACAGCTAACTTTGTACATTTAACAGTCAATTGTTGAGCATATCTAGCTTCCTTCATGCCTTCACTTTCAAATAAAGCATTTGATTAAAAAGAAAAAAAAAGGAGGGGATTTTCCTATTTTTCATCAGTCATTTCCTTTTTCTTGTAATCTCAGTGAGTCTCTTTGTAGATGTCGAAAGAAGATTGTGAAATATTTTCTGTGTAAAAAAACTCTCAGATGTAATTCAGAGCTTAAAAATGAGGGACTGTTAAGACTGCCAGTAAAATCCATCTTCTGTGCCCTTTGAATTCCCAGAAAACAGAAAAAACTAGGAACAAAGTTTTGGTAATCTGTTTAACAGTTTGAGAGTGTAAAAGACTTAGAGCTCTGAGTGCTAAGAGCTAAAAGATCTAAAAGTTTGGTGAATTTTTATTTTATTATTAATATACACAATTCTTAAAATATGAGAAGGAAATGAGAGGTTTGAGGAAATCACAGGAAGACAGGATAGAATATATCCTGTGTTTATACTGTTAATCCAGTTTATATTTTCAGTTACAGAGTTCACTTGTCTGACTAATTTGGCAATTTTAATTTCCTTTGAATAGCTAGGATTTAAGTTTTGAAGAAAAGCCAATATAAAAACCTGTTTCATAGAAGGGCCACTGAGGAAGAGATTTCACTTTGGTCTCAGTGGCCAGAGAGTTTTCCTGCTGATATGCCAAATGGGTCTGAAGTATTTCCAAGTCGCTTTGAACCAAAAAGTTATCTGTGCTAGGTCTGGAACCATTCTTCTCATGATGCCAGATTCCAGCTGAATCAGACTTGGAGGTTGTTTTTCAGTTTTTGACAGTTCTGGCTACTCGGATATGGTAATTAACACCTATTGTTTCAATGATTTTTTGACATTCTTGTCACGCTTCAGAGTTTTCTGTTCCTGAACTGGGCTGTATTATGTTAGGTATTGTATATTTCACGTATTTTCTGGCTGAAAATCTAGTGTTGTGTAAAAATACAAAATGAAAAGTCTTATTGTGTATTTACATTTGTAATTTATTTTAAATTCTGAGCATGTATGACTTTTTACTGAGACATGACTCACTTTTTAACTGTTGGTTGTGAAACAATGACTCAACTACAGAGCTAAAGAAGATGCTGAAAGTATGGACATGTTTTCCACAGGAAAAGGGATCGACAGAATCACCATAGCAATAAGTGCCATATCCAGGTGTTAATGAAATGAAGTTGTAATGATTTAAGGCTTCCACAGGCCAAATACAGAGCTTAACATTATTTTTAAGTGGTGTCTGAGGAAGACAGTGTGGCAGTCATTACTTTTGGCTATGTGCAAGCAAGATTTGATTTTTGTATGTAGTTTTTTTCAGGGACAGACTTGGGACACTTCAGGTCTTATTTGCAAACCAGCCCCTGAAATTACAAGGGAGAAATAAGAGGACAGAATGAGTGATTCAATAAATTACAGCAATTAGGGTTTGAATAAAGAAGCAAATCTCCCTTTTCTGTGAGTTTGAGGTGTCCCATGTGTCATAATTTGGGAATCATAACGAAAGAAAAAGAATTTCTGCTGACAAAACTGAACGTTCTGTAGTATAGACTAACTTCACTTTGAAGACTAACTGAAGTGCTTAAAAAACATTTACAGAGAATCTGATTTTTACCTTTTGTGGTCTATTATTTTTCAGCTGATATGAGAGACTGCCATTATATCCGTGTGAAATAAGTGATTATTATTATTATCTTTATTACAAAAACCCACAAACTATACATAGGGGAATGCAGATGTCATTCTTTCTCATCAATCCTCTTTACTAAAAAGAGGTGTGAAAAAAACAGACTGTTCCTTGCATGAAACAAGAAAGCATATTTCTTTTCCTTCTGTCTGCTGGATAGAAAGCTCTGGGCTTAGTAAGAAGTCATTCTGCCAGGACAGTACAAGAAAGTTGCAGTGGTTCATGTGTTTTCTCGAACTTACATCTCTTGTGTTTGTTTTTTTTCCAGGATGCAATTAGGGTTGGTGTTATGATGCTGAACACCAGTGGAGAACTGCACAAAGTACAGGTTTGTCTGGTTTTTCTATTTATTCAGTGAATTAATATGCAGCAAAACAAAGTCTGCAGCAGCTGCAAGTACATCCTTTATTCTGACATCAGTCAGTATGGAGTGTGTTCGTCTGAGAGCAGGATTGCAGCACTGGGGCAGGAAACATGCACTCATCCTGGCTGTCTTTCTTTCAGGTTCTTTTTAACATCACCTATGTTAATGGACAGGTATATCTAAATGACTTCCCTATGAAAAGCGGGGTTGCCCACATAACATGCCAAACAATAATATGTGAGTATTCTCTTTTCTTTTTTTTAAATTTTCCTCCCTCCCCTGGGGTATTTGGCTTCCCTGTTTTCCAGTAACCAAAGCTTACAATGGCTATGTGTTCTGTATTTTGTAAACCAGAGCATTGTGGAAACAAAACATTTCCCAAGGTAGAACAATTTTGGTATTAAAATGGATCAAAAAAAATCTTACCGCCTTCATCTCAAGTCACATTAACAGGCTTGTGTGTAAATGGTCTCATCTGAAATCCAGACCCTGCCCATCTTTTCAAAAGCATGTTTTGCACGACAAGCTAGACAATGTAAACAGAAGGATGCAACCCCACCCTGCTAATGGCTGTGTCCCTAGGTTGGTTGGCATGTATCCAGAAGGAGATTCAATAACAAAAGTATGAATTGTTGTTAGGAAGATCTTTTAAGGATATCACTTCTCTGTCTATTGGACAAACAAATTTCTGCTGGATAGGATATTATAACACAAATACTGAACTTTAATGACTGCAGTAGTTAATGACTTCAAATTGTCTTGAACCTGCTGTTTTTCCACTGATTCAATGGTAGATTTTTTTGTGAAAAAACAGAAAGTACTGTGTAATTTTTTTGGAGATCCACAGAGCATATTGTATAATTAATTAAACAAGGACCATTATTTAGGCTTCTGTTGTATTAAGAACAATCTTCTGCTGCATGAGATGCAGTCAGTCTCTAGGTTGATACCTGAGGTCATCCTCATCAGGCTCTTAGAGAATACTAACACTTTTTCAGATTGCTTCTCTGAGCTGTGACCTTGTTGCTTGAACCCTTCTTTCCCAAGCATGATCAATTATTAATTAGACAGTATTTCTTTTCTGGAGAGGGAGAACAGTAATGAAATTCTCTTTTACTGGTACAAAACCATAGCAAAACATCATTTACTTGCAAAATAACTCACTCCAGAAAAATAGGTATGATTTTATTGACTAATTCTGAGAGCTCCTGAGCACTCTCCTGTAGTTCCTAATAATTTCCCAAATCATAGTTGTAGCACTTGCAATGACTGGTTTTGAATCTGAAACACTGAGGAAAATACTGATTGGACTTGGGAGCCAGAAACCTGAAATTCTTTATCTCCATATTTGGGTCTGAGTCCCCAGCACAGTACCTCTCTCTGTTACCTGTAATGTAATGTTTATACTGTTTAAATTATTGACAACAAATTGACGTAGTGTTTGTAAAATGCCAAAGAAATATCAAGATATTTATAAATAGAGGGGGAAAATGCTCCTGAGTGTATATAAAAACAAAACTTGACCTTAATTGTCATGCTTTTGAATATTGGAGACCATATACCCTGACATCATTGTCGGATCATTCTTGGCACCTACATCCCCATTGAAGTTCCACCAGGTGTCAGTTTTGGAAGTGCGTGTCACTCCTGTGAATGTAAAGCTGGTTGAACAGCCTGACACATGGGAAAAGCTGGGAACACGGGGAGCTCCAGCTGCTTGGCATCTCAGAGGCTTTGGGCCTGTAGTGCATGCTTGCTGCTCCAAGTCAGAAAACATTCTGCAACCAGGTTAGTGCCCTGGCTCACACCTGCAGGGAACTGTCCTTCTGCCACTTATTTTGGCAATGGAAGACATTACTAAATTATGCCAGAAAGTATTTTTCTATATTTTAAATAAGAAAAATGGCTTTATGAGGACAGGGATCACAGCATAAAAGTAGTAGTTACTGTGGCTTAGCAGCAGGGATGGTTTGGTCTCAGTTCATGTCCCTTGGTATCTGCATGCTGGAGAGATCCCCCACCTCCACTCTTGTGCTTCAGGATTTCAGTTCTAGCATGCCCTCACCTGAAGCAGAGGTGTGGTAACTGGGAGAGGGATACTGAGACTATGCAGAAACAACCAGGGTAGAAAGGCAGTTTTGTATGTACTTGCAGAATATTAAGTTGTTGAAATAGCTGAAAGCTTTTGGGTAGGAAGAGAGGTTGAGGTGTCACCAGTCACATATGAAAACAGAGAGGGGGATGGAAAAATACGTAGGAGGGAACTGGCACTCATCTTGAGGAGGAGATGCAGTGTGCCTGGAAAAGACTATATTTGTTTCTGTATTCAGAGGAAGGGGAATGTTGTGCAAATGAAGATGTTTACCCAGGTGGCTAGTGAGGCTGGGGCATTACTCTTATGAACTCCTTTGGACAACTGAAATAAGAATACAGCAGTAACCAAGCCAAAAAGCTCTGCTTAGAATGCTTAAATGCAAACCTCAAAGGCAGGGATGTGAGTACAATCCCTGAGTCAGGGGATTGTACAGCTCTGCTGTGTTATGAGACCTGCTCTGGGTCTGATTTGGTGATACACTGGTAAAAAAATCATGGCACCTGTTCTGGCTGTTGCCCAGATTACTGCTGGTGGTAAAAGCAGTTATGGAAGTGTTCAGGACATCAGCATAGCACACATGTTCTGGCATCTCTGGCGTGATGCTCGTGGTACTCTGACTTCTCCATTCAGGTGCTGCTTGTGCAGAGGCATCTGGGTCAGAGCTGCACCTCTTTTCTCTATGGCTGGGTACTGCTTTCTGACTGAGGTGGTTTCTCCTTGAAAATCATGACATTGTGTGTTAACAGTGGAGAACAGAAGTTTGGATAACTTACCGGAGCAGCAGCACCTGGGAACTGTCAGTGTTCGAATCATGGTTCACCAGTGGCCTTTGGCATCCACTTCTGATTTGCAGCTGATTGTCATTCAGGAAGAAGTGACAGAAATTGATGGGAAACAGGTAAAAAAAGCCCTGCTACAACATTCTGCTTGTTTTTCATGTAGGAGAGGCAAGTAGTTCCCAGGGATTACAAGGTTTACATGTATCTGGTTGATGATTAGAACACAAAGTATATAATTAATGTTAACTAACACAGTACCGAGGGAGACAACAGCAGAGTTGTCAGCATAGCAGTGGGGGTGTCTCATGAGGAAACTTCAAATGTTAATGCTTCTTTTCATATTTTAATAATTGTCATTAACTATATCACATGCACTTTGAATAAGTGAACTTGTGCAAGCAAAGCCAGACTCAAAAGCAAGAGCTGATTTATAAAATAATGTACAAAACTAACAAAAGGGCCATAGGCTCATTCTGCATCTTGAGGTTTTCCCCACTGTTTATTCCAAGCTAACAAAAGGTTTCAAGCAGGTAGCATGGGGAACAGCTTGCAGCAGGAAACTCCTATGGCAAGTGGGCTTACTGTGAAAGCCCACTACACCTGAGAGCTTAGTCTTAGAAGACTTTGCATGTAAGACAGTTTGAATCTTGATAATGAGCACGAATTTTGAGATTAATAAGGACCTCCACCCCTCTGATTCTAACTATTTGCACAAATAGCAGTCATTGTGAGGGGCTGCAATTCTAGCTGAGGTTGAAATGTGCAGAACTGAGTTCTGAAAATCACCTGTATAGTGTAGTTGATTTACTAACTAAGGAGATTCTGTAGAAAAGATCCAGCTGCTGGTCAGCAACTGGCTTATTTCTGTGTCATATTTCTGCTTCTGCACATCTGAATCTTACATGTAGCCAGGCTTTTTTGAAGCTGGCTTGTGTTCTGCTGCCTTTTTCTTTCTTTAAGGGATAATAATCATCATATCATTGATCCTTGATTAATTGCATGGTCAGCACACAGTAGTTTTTACAGAGATCTGTATCATGTCAGAATCTCAGTCTGTTAGTGGAAAGCCCCACGGAGAGGTCTGTAGCTTTTCCAATGAGGTCTTTATGCCACTGCTAATAGCCTAAGAATCATGGTTTGGTTCAGTTGTTACATAACAATGGCATTGTGTTTCAGGCCTCAAACTAGACACCACAGTGCAATTCAGATTTTCATAGGGACCTAGTAAAAACAAGCAGAAAGCCAATGAAAGTCTTGATTGTTCCTTTAAGTCAAAAGCAGTCTCAAATAAGCACAGCAGAGGAGCAGAATCACCTCCCTCAACCTTCTGGCCACATTGCTCTTGCTGCAGCTCCAGGACAGAGTTTGCTTTCTGGAATGTGGGTGCACATTCCTAGGTCATGTTGAGCTTTTCATCCACCAGCATTCCCAATTCCTTTTCTCTAAGGCTGCTCTTTATCCATTTGCTGCCCAGCCTGTGCTCGTGCTTGGAACTGCCCCAACAGCACCTTGCACTTGGCCTTGCTGAACTTCATGAGGGGTTCACTTCTCAGGCCTGTTCAGCTGCTGCTGGGTGTCATCTCTTCCCTTCAGCAGGCTGACCACATGGTGTCATCAGCCAACTTGCTGAGGGTGCACTCAGTCTCACTGTCTGTGGAGCAGCAAAGTTGCTACACAGCAGCAGTGCAAATACCCATCCCTGAGGACACCCCTTGTCACTAATGTCCATTTGGATGTTGAGCCATTGGCTCAATATCACACTTTCTAGAGTGCAAACATCCAGCCAATGCCACACACAATGCCTGGTCCATCTGTCAAGTGCATGTCTCTAGGCTGGAGAGGAGGAGTTCAAACAGGACACTGTCAAATGCTGTGACATTTGGCTTGCAGTTGTTGAAAACAAGCAATGTTCCAGCAAAAGCAGAAACGTCAGTCTTGCCTTAGCAAGAATTTCACTGTTTGCAAGTGCTTTCACTACATATCTGAGTTTTCCATGCCCTAAAATGCCTCCCTGCAAGATGACAGTGATATACCATGTAAGTGATTAAAAAAGCCCATGAAGTGACTACCATGTGCTTTTGCAGGAAGCAAGACCCAGTCTGTTCAGCATATTTTCTGATGTGGCATGGTCTACAGAAGTGTGATATGTGAAAACAAAGAATACCAGTTCATGTTATAATAGCTCTGGGTGTACATCTTAGTGGCCTCGAAGTTTCTGGGATGTACTGTTGGCCTCTGCCAGGCTGCTTCAGTCTTGCTTTAAACTCAGTAATGTCATGTTTGCATCTTTTGTAGGTCCAGCAGGAAGAAGTAACAGAAATAGATATTTTAGTAAAGGACCTGAGAGTACTTAGACATTCCAACTACACGGTCCCTTTGAAGGAGAGCATGCTGTACTCCATGCCAAGGGACAACGATGTGTTATTTACACTGCCCAACCTCTCAGGAAAAGGTATCTCTCAGCTCTTAAGTAGCATTTTCATCCATATTCAAAGTATCGCTTTACAGGGTAAGAGAGCATCATTTATCCCTTGTTCTACATAGTGAAAGTTTCTTCATTAACAGGGATGGGTTCTATTTTATATGTCTTAGTTTTTATTTTTTTAAACACCTAAATTCAGCTCCTCATATTCGCTATTTTATTTGTTTGTTTTCAAATCTGTTCTCCTTTGAAGTACTTGATACTTGGCAGCCTGCAATCCAGACATCTGACAGGAGTAAATTTCTCTCTCAGATCTGCAATGGAAGTTTCTCTACAGCTCCCCCTTTTTCCTGAGAATGAAAGAAACTGTAGAGGAAATACCTGTCTGGGTCAATTCCAAACCACAGAACAGTTTTCTGTTATTAAACTTGAACAACTTAAAAGCAATAGAAGTTACTTGATGCCTTAATTTTGTTTCAGTTTTTTTTTAATCAAAAACTGTCAAGGATTTAATTGGAGTAGAATATTTTAATCTAGTCCATCACCCTTTAATCTGATGACAGGTGAAATTTACAGCTAAGGACATAGCTAAAGGCTGCACTGTAAGACTGTTTGTGCTTCTTATCAAAGTTCACTGCTCAAGTCAAAAAAAGCCTTCTGTGTTCCTGCTGTAAATGTGTGAGAACTGTACCCTCTGAGGAGAAACATGTCTTTAGCATGTCTTTATTTTCCTTCAGAGTGGGTTGAACAAAACGCAAACTCTGCCCTAAATCTAGCTCTCCTTCTTCAGATACTCAAGATCCACTGCAGACTACCAGTCAGTACCTCATCCAGCAAGTAGAAACTACAGTGGATGAAGAGACATTACCTGGCAAGTTACCAGAGACCCCTCTTAGGACAGAACCTCCATCTTCTTACAAGGTGCTTTTGCTGTTTGTTTGCTTGCTGTAATTATTAGTATAATTATTAGTATATAAATACAATTATTTAAAGACAGACAACCACTAAGACCAGTGGATTTTTGCAGACAAACTCCGAATAAATCAACCACTGTCAGCAGTGACAAGTCCAGTAGGAATCCATTGGGCTCCTTCTAAGTCTTGCCATGTTCTGACCACACAGATTCTTCACAATAGTCAGTTGTGACATTTACATTATACCAAGCTAAGCATTTTTGACATTTTCAAATATTGCTTAGCTTTGAATTCCACCATTTTCTCCTCACTCTGCCCAAGTGCTTACCCCTCTGAGAAATGGACCACTGGTCTCACCTGCTGTAGGAAACACAGTAACAGCTGGAGAAGTTCAGGTCCATCTTAGGCAAGGATGGATTTTATGTCCTCCTCTGTGGCCAAAACACATTTACAACCACTCTGTTAAAGTGTCATTCATTTTCCAAAGGGGCCTTTAATGAACAGAGAACTAAACCTTCACCTGTTTCAAACTTTGAACAATAAAGATAGCTGAGCCACCAGTCAACTCCACCATGCATTTATGTATGTTTAAGTAAAGTTATCACCATGTAAAGTGATTTAGCAGTAGCTAAAAAAATCCTCAAAACCCAGTAGTTGCTTTGTTTTGCAATCTTTGTATTTTTACCTATTTTATAGGTGATGTGCCAGTGGGTGGAAGATTTGAGAAAAGGGTTGTGCAGATTCTGGTTTCAGTCTCTACCTATCTTGTTTAGTTTCATGGAAGTTGTTGTTGTTGGAGTTGTTGGAGCAGCTCTTATTATCAAAGTCTTAAAGCTGATTCTCCCTTCTTGTGAAAATAAGTAAGTAATTTTTGTAATTATTTTTTTGCTTTGATGAAGACAAAATATTGACTAAAAGAATCTTCTGAGAAGCAGGCTCATTCTGTAGGATACTTGTAGCAAGAATTCAACAAGAAAGCTACTGGTAACTTTCCATTCCAAGTGCATTTCAGAGAGTCATGGGAAAGTATTTCATTGGAAATGTCTTTAGAATGTCATTTCATTGGAAATGAGCTGTCATACTGCCAGATTTTTATCAAGTCTTCTAAGGACTACATTGTGAGATGCCATTAACATAGTTCCAGGAAAGGAGGGTAGAAACTAGGTCTAAACAATTCCAACATCTCCAGGTCTTTTCATACTTCTACTGTGTTGGAGTTTTACAGTAGTTCTGAAAGGCCTCAAATTTAGCTTTGCAAATTTGCATGGGAATTCTCCAAGGGAGGGACCTACCTCTGTAGGCAGCTTCCAGGCCAGAGTGACGGGTGCTGGCATAGTTGGCCAGAGGCCACAGATAAAGCTGATTGCTGCAAGGGCTGTATCCACTCCCTGTGTTACCAGCAACACTAACATTTTTTGGGAGAGCAAGGTCTCAGAGCAAGGGGCAGAAAAATGAATTAGTAACTGTAGGTCATAAATCAGTGTAGATTTAGTGCTGGAATGGGCAAGGACATGTGCTTTAAAGCAAGCTAAGTCAGCTCTGGAGGAGCTGTCCCTTGGAACTTCCTGTTCCTTGGGAAGCGACAGAGCACAGCGTGCTTCATCAGCCCCAGGCACAGCTGATGGCTTCAAATGCATCTGATCAGCTGTGACTCTGAGTGGCCCTGCATGCATTAATTTATGCATCCACTCAGGTGTTCTTGGTCCTTCTGACAAACCAGGAAAATGGAGTGTTGGAAGATCAGGAAGGTTGGAAACTGCAGTGACAAAAGAGGCAGTGCTTCCCCTGGCATTTCACACTGTGCTGTCAGATGGGAGTGCCCTGGATAGAGCAGGGACAGTGGAGAAACACTTTGTACTTTCCCCAGCAGTAAGCAGCTTACCACTGGCAGTAAGTAGCTTAACACTGCCATGCATGAAACTGAACTAAGTGGAACTGGGAAGAAAATTCTAATCCCAGCAAACTGTTCGGCAAAGTGGATGACAACCTGTCTGTAGCAGAGGTCAGTATGGAGCAGAGGAACCAGCCTGCAGTAATTTCTCTTCCAGATGAGAAACATGGGGCTTGCTCATGCCTTATTAGAGTGTGTAAAGAAGTTGAACTGCCCTATCCATTAAAAAAAACCACAGACTAAACCCTCCAAAAAACAACCCCTAAACCAGACAGTTATTTTCTTGCTACCTGTGTAAAGTGGTTCTCTAAAGAATGGTAAAGGTTTAACTCAGGATTGTAAACCAGTCAGAATGAGCAGAACATCTCATCTGGTGAATGATAGTTGCAGATGTGAGTTGGGACCTCATCCCAAGTCTTCAGTGCCATTCTATGTTACACTGATAAAACTGGAGGCTGTTGCTGAGTCCTGGAGAATCAGCTACAGGTCCTGACAGCAAACAGTTTTAGGCTACTGTGAAACTGAGCAGCTAGAGCCTGCACTGCTGACATTTCAGATGTAGAAACTGGGCAAAGGGAGCCCTCAGAAACTACAGCCACCACATTCTGGAAGCATTTTTCCTTGCAGCTTCATATAAGAGATATTATGAGGGTAATACTTAGTTGATGCATTGATTTAAACTAAGTTTGGGGATTTTAAGAATAAGTCTAATTTTTAGAACACAGAATTGTTTTGTGTATTGTTTTCTAATGCCAGGTAACCTTACCTTTCAGGGGCATCCTTCTCCTGGATCAAGTTGGCTTTGTACCTGTGACTACCATCAGCCTGCCTTCAGACCTTTCAGACCGGAAAAATAATTTAGATGAGAAAGCATGTACTTAATGCAGTATTTACTTTGGAGTTACTGGTTTTTAAAAACACACTTTTAGTTGATCTGATATTTGGCACCTGATCTTAATACCTTGTTTTTTTCCTGCTAAGAAAACTAAGTCAGTTGATTAATTGATAAAAGGCCACTCAGGCCGAGGCCCAAAGCTGACTTCCTTGTGCCTCTCCATAACAAGCAGCCTTTTCAGAAGCTTCAAAGTAGAACAGCTGCCTTTTCAGAAGTTTCAGAATAGAGCAGCTTTCCACCCTGAGGGCTACCATTGGTTTTAACTTCTGTGAAGTCACTTTTCCACACCTCAGACAGGATGCTGGCTGCCTTCATGCCCATAAACCAAGTCAGCTGTCCTGACTAACAAGATGATGAAATTCAGGGTGTCCTTAAGGTAGCATTCTTTTAAAAAATATGAGGAAATATTGCAAACATCAGCTGTGCCTGCAAACCTAAGTAAAGCTGCCCCACCTGGTTCCAGGTCTCATAGGGTCAAGTGTGTCTTGCCAGGAAGATACCACTACCAAACATTTGTGTTACTCAAAAGATCTGACATTTTGTATATGCAAAACAAAAATTTGAACAGAAAATTTATATTTCAAGCACTTTACATTTTTATGGTCCCTTCCACTCATAAAAATTGTTAGCAGTTGTAACCAGCTTGCTTTTTGTATCTGTGACAGCAGTACTCTATCAAGTCCCAAAAGAAAAATGAAAATTCCATTAAATTCTACAGAAATACTGGCTTACTATTGCTGAGTAGGCTTAGTCTGCTCATGCCAGTTTGTACTGTTAACATTTTTCAAATAAACATTTAAATTGTTTATTAGATTGTGTTCATGTGTGCATTTCTAGTTAGGTGAAACAGTGGTTTGCCAAACACTTCAGACTCAGGGCACTGTCTCTTTCTTAGCTTTTCATTGTTCTTACTTACAGAAATGGTTTGTCAAAAGAATGAATAGGAAAAAAACCTCAGAACTGTTAACTACCTGACAGTAGACAGAGCACAGTTATCATCTGAGTGATCAGAATTACCTGTGCTCAGCTGGAGTTGTTAGAGTGAGGGAGAAAAGCTGGGACTCCCCCCTCCTCCTGCCCTAAGGAAACATCATGTGTTTAATGAGATCCAAGTTACTCAGATGCTGCTCTGTGACAGGAGCAGCTCTCACTGTCTCGCTGAGCTGACAGCACTGCAGTGATCAAAGGAACATTTCCAACACTGACTTTACCTTGTAAAAACACCAAACCAAACTTCACCACCCAGCAGTGCAGTGCGGTCCACACCACACCAGCTCAAGGTAACAGGGACACTGCTCAAACTTTTTTTGTTCGTTTTTTTTTTGGGTTTTGTTTTTTGTTCTAGTACCTTGTGGGTGGCAGGGGATTGCCAGCCATGGCTGAGCAGGAAACTGCTCGGATTAGCACAGGAGTGGTGACTGCACAGAGAAGAGCACGTATTCAAATTCAAACAGGTGTAGACAAACTTGTCTGGTTTTGATATCGCCTGGCCCCTCCATTCACATAGTTCAAGAAGAAGTGATGTTCAAGGCTTGAAGTTAGCTGCTTCTGGGGAAAAAAAATAGACAAGAAACACAGTAGTTCTCCCTTAGTGCATAAACACAGTAGGAATTATGCTGCAGATGGAAACTTGGCAGCTGTTTGCATGTGCTCTTCGCGTCTCTCCTTATGAAACTGGAAACCAAGCACCTGCAACAGCCACAAGATTTAGCTGCTCCAAACAGCTGCCACAAATGCAAATGTGTTGGTACTGCTTCAAAACTTGGCTGATTTCTGTAAAGTTATAAAGAAACAGGAAAGAAGTATCACCATCATGTTAATGGAATTCTAAAAATAGTGCAAATCTTGAACACAGTAGCTGCCACAGTTTCTGCTGCTTCATGGAGCTGGAGTTATCAAGTCTTTAAGTTAAAGCTTTTGTGTTTCTGCTTTAGCATGCCCATGGTTTTCCCAAATCACAAGTCACATACCTTTCAGAGGAGCGCTACTCTGAGCTAGCACCACTCTGAACTATTTTGTAAATTGATTAAAAAACACCTCACCCAACTAAGACAGTAAGGAAAGGGCAACTGTTCTGCATGCTGGTCACGGTAGGGCTCATTTTTCCAGGACGTGAACTGATGTGCCCTCTAGGGGAAGGTATGTGAGGGGACTGGGAACTGGGAAAAAAAAAAAAAAAAAAACCAACAAAACCCATCTACCAAAAAAAAAAAAAATCCCTGGTGGGATTGTGGTAGGTTCCTAGAAACAGGAACATCATCTCCTCACAAGCACCTCACTGCAGCCCTGCCGGCCCTCAGAACTGTGTATCACCACGCTGTGTGCTCCAAACCAAAATGAACCTCTGAGCTACAAATTCAGCCTCTATCACCTTTTCTTTCCTGTACAATGCATTAGAGATGTCAATTTTGTTCAGTCAGAGTGAACAGGGCGGGTTGAGTACTAAACTACTGCTTTCAAGTTGAGGTTTACTTTAGGAGTTCTCAAAATATATCACACTTAGGTCTAAGTGGCCCCTCAATGGACTGCTGCCAAGGTCCAAAGCTTGCTTGGTCTCTCTGCTTGTGTGGGAGACAGATTAAATATTCTGGTTTGTTTGCAGTGAATTAGGAGAAATTGCAACAACACCTGACAGCTACACTCTCATTCTTACAAACAGAAAAATAAATAGTAAGAGTACCCACATCTTCAAAATATTGCACGTTTTTAATAACTCTGACACATAAGACTATCCGAAAATAGTAAATTTGTTTTCCGTTCTGGAAATGGAAGAATATAAATGAACACATCTGTATACTCACCTTTTTCCTTTCATTTCTGGGCTCATCATGCCAGGTCCACCCAGGGATTCGGGAGCTCTCACAAGATCTCAGTGTTTTAATTGAGCCTCTCACTGTTGGAAGTCCCTTTTCAGCGTGTCCAGCTGTCACTCACAACATAGCCATGAATGTCAGGCACATGAACAAGATGCTCACAATAATGGCATTTACACAGCTGTGTCTCTGAGATGCACTTGCCTCCTACTCAGACTGCAACTTTGCATTACCATTATGAACAGGAATTCCACAGCCAGCTTTATACAGCACGGATCTACCAGCTGGAACAAGTCCAGACCTATTTGATTCATGAAAAATAATGAAGTTTACCCATAAGCAGAGCTACAGCTGGCTGCACTGGGAGGAGCTTGCAGGAAGAAATGTTTCCCAAACAGCAGAAGATGGATAGAAATTAAAGGTGGTTTAGTTACAATTACCACTGTTCAGCACAATCTAAAGTTATTACCTGGATGGTTATTGCAGACTCAGACAATAAGTGGCATGGAGAAGCAGTTAAGTAAAGAAAAATGAGAATTAAGATTTTATGTCAACTGTAAAATCAGGGTTATAAACTGAGCACAAACACAACATGTGCTGCCTTACCATAAAACCATGTAAACCAGAACCCAACTTGCCAGTCTAACGTTTTGCTGCTTGCAGTACCAGTCAGTCAAGGGAGAAATACCTATTGCAGAATTAATGCCAGAAAGCTTTTGATTTCTCAGACTAACAAGGAACCTACACATGTGACAGCATCAGTGCTGGCTGCACAGAATTAGTTTACACCAGCTGGATGTATTTTAATATTATTTAACAGCTACTGTAAACCCATGATGAACTTAACCCCTTGCTCAAACTTCACTAACTCCATTGACTGTTCCAGCACGACCATTGCCATTCCACATCTCAGCCTTTGCACAGGTTCTTCAACAAGAGTTTAATGGTAGAATTCTCCAAGATCAGCTAGGAAAACTGTCTGTGCAACTGCATCTTGTTTGACTCATTTTCAAGTTCTCAGCATCCCTGACTCACTTAGCAGGGCTAGCTTGGGGGGAGTTTGTTGACACAAAAGCAAATTTTCAAGAGTAAATACTGATGAAAAGAGTTCTAGTATTAAAGTAATTTTAAAATCTTGAAAATCTAATCAGATACCATCAGCATTTGAGAAAAATGAGTGATTTCTGAGCTAGTTCAAAGAGAGCTAGGCAGAATATGCATTTTAGAAAAAAATTTATTTAGAATCTGTTGCTCTTAAATTACAAAAGTTAAAAAGAGCACGCAGTGCACTGACACATCACTGATTACTTCTAAAGCTGTTTTAAGACATAAGGTGGTTTTTTCCAGAGAACACAACTCAACATGATCCAAACTCAACTATCCATTTCTCGTATTTCTCAATGTCCGCCGCAGAAACAGATTTAGAAACTTTCTTCAAAGCTATTTCAAAGTCTTCCATAGTTGTTGGCATGTGCATTTCATCTCGAGGAAGATTTCTGATTTCTTCTGGTGTCAAGCCTTCAATACGCCTCCTCATAGCCATCAATGATGCATCTCTGGTCAGGAGGGTGAGAAAATAAAATCATTACTCCATGCAGGATGAGTGAGGTGAGTTCAGTTGTTTGAAAGGCTCAACAAAGCATTCCAGTTAAGCTGCTGCATTCAAAAAGATTCAATAAAGAACTTTAAACTTTTATGGGAACATCTCCAAGTGCTTGTACAAGCTACAATACCATGTAATCCATATTTTTCAAACACAGCATTATCCTCGCTGGATATCTGAAGAGCTACTATTCATAGGCTAGGCAAAGAGGTAAAGACAAACTGACTGAGGTAAAGAAAAGCTGATGTCACTGCATGCCTATGATGCAGCTGCTGTTTACAGTATTTCTAAATAGGAACAAGGCAATAACAATTCCACTCCTCCTAGATATAGAAGGAGTAGCTGGAGTGTTTTGAATGCTTCCTGGTTTAACAGGAATCCCACTTCAAAGATGGGGGTGTCAACAGTATCTACCTCCAACCTCTACACTCAAGAGCTAAATGTTAAATAACAAAATCTGTTCTGTCTGTAGCTCCTCAAACTTCAGGCCTTAATGAGCACTAAGCACTTTTACAAGTGCATCGTTTTCTTTAGTGTTAGGTTTGACTAAATTTAGATTTCCAGCAGTAAATCTGGTGGCAGCAGGTGATAGCTAGTGAGGTGATAATTAGGTAACACTGGAAGGCTGAAGTTCCTGCCAATTCATTGTTACAGGTCTAATAATGACAATAAAACGCTGCTAATCTGTCTAGCAGTATAAAAGATGGAACTGTAATCTTGGTGATATCACAATAGTATATTGTGTCATGCCAGAAGGTGAGAATCCAAAGAGAGAAAAACTTAAACCTTGTCTTCCAGAAGGACTTAGAAAAATGGTTTGAGCATGTTCTGTTTCAGTACCATCCCCTTCCGCTAAAGGAAACCATAACTGTCAGACTTCAGGAATTTAGTAAATAACTCACAGAATCACAGAACATTCTAGCTGGAAGGGACCCACAAGGATCATAAAGTCTAACTCTTAAATAGATGGCCTGTACAGGAATTGAATCCACAACCTTGATATTATTAGCACTATGCTCTGACCAACTGAGCTTATCTCAGTGTTAATTAATAAATTAAAATCTCTTAATACAGGAACTAAAATTTCAGAACAACCAGAAGATTGTCTCGTTGAACTCCATCTCAACCAAGTATCATCACCCTTCACTGTTACATCATCATCTGTAAACCATAAGCTATTGTTACACAATGGGTTGAGGGGACATTCCATGCATCTAATTTGCTTGCAGACAGCAGTTAAAAAAAACAAAGTCCAGCAAAAACAATCCAGCCAACCAGCAACAAGCCCATCATACACCTTAACACACTGATAGAACAGAAGTGCAGCTGCCACCACTTCCTTTTGTGAAGTCATTTTATGGGCAGTCATTCCAAACTGAACCCTTGGTGCTTTCTCAAATGTACTCTTGGTGCCTGAAGAAGCATCAAAACCCTATTCAAAAAACAGGCAGCCACCCACTGCCAGACACAGCAGGGACCAGTTCTGTTCTAAAGGCCCTTCAACACTGACAGTCCACCCAAAACAACCATCCAAAGTTAGTTCATACTCGCATCTAATCTGCAATTTGGGTGCATTTTGTATTTCCTGGATTTTAAAATGAAGGTTCACCTTCATTTCCCCCTGGTTACATGCTGACTGCTACCAACTGTAGTGTTACCTCAGACTGGTTTTCACTCTGGCTCAGCAAACTTTGGACTTTACCTCCAATTCTTTAAGATAGGAGGGTAATTTCAGTAAACCAGAGCTCTTGGATTGTGTCACTAGCAAGGACTGACAGAGTACACGAGTTTGAACTTTACTCTGCTTCTATCCTGAGAGCCTGAACCATAATAAAGCACTTTTAAATCATCCACATATTTTTGTCTCAATGGAAATGAAACAATCATATCCAAGAGCTATTTCTCCTGACACCATGAACAAAGTGTAAATACACAGTAATATGAGTACTTTCTTAGTGACTTCAAACTATGGACATCCAAATCTCAGTTCATCTGGATTTCTGCTTGCTGCCACCTCAGTCATCACTTCAGAGATAGCCACAAATAGAAGATTCAGATGTTTCTTTGTGGTTTTTTTTATCTGTTTGCCTTTTTTAAAAATAGTATTTGTACACAAAGGGGCTTTGGTTAAAAAAAAAAAATCAAAATTAATTATGCACAAATACACAGAAATTTCACTGAAAAACATTACAAGTACTTTCATTTCTAAAATAATTGTATTGATACTCAGTATAAAAGTAATTACAAACAACACGCACTGAACAGACTGGAAGAGACAAACTGTAGCTAAAATGCACAAAGCAGCAGACCAAATAAATTCTCTTTCATATAACATGAACCTATTAGCACAAACTCCTTTCAAAGCAGAACCAAAGATCAAAAGAACACCAGAAATTCACCTCACAAATCTACAAAATGAAACAAATCTCCACAACACAGATTCAGAGCAACTAACATACCATTCTTTTCCCAGACACTGCGCAAGGTTCACTCGGGAAGCTCTACTGAGGTTCCAAACTTTGAGCTCAGCCTGCAGTGGCCCTGCTGACAGAGCCTTGGTGGCAGCTTTGTGTACAAGCTTTGCTTTCATCCCTGTGGCACAGCACACTCCTCTCAGCTGTGCTGCCACTGTCTGCAGAGCCGCGTTTATGATCTAGGCAAGAAACGGAGCCGCGTTGGAGGGAGCAGCCAGAGGTGCTTCTACTCCAGCTCCCTCACCCTGCCCAAAGCCCACACAGGCTGGGCTGGAGCAGCTGGGAGCCCAAGCCTTGCCCTGCCACACTTCAGTGCTACCTCCAAAGCCTGAAAGCAGCTTTAGACAGGTGCTCATCAGATGACAACAGCATCTAAGCAGCTTCAGTTCTCTGTCCCCTACTGCAGGTCTCAGAGCTTGCCACTGCCACAGCCGTGCCACTGCAAGTCTTTGATGTAAACAGGACAGCTAACACTCGTCTCTTAACAGATCAGGCCTCTCCTTCCCTTCCCTTATATTTTCTTTGAAAAATTGGAAAGAATTAGAAGATATTTTTAGTCAATTATTTCAGGAATCTAGGCTAGAGAATAGGCCCATAAACAAATGTATGCCAACAGTACTGAGGAGACAGGGAAACGAAGGAGGTAGCAGAAAACTTTAGTCAGTCTCGTCACAAAAACCAATGTGCTGGGTACACACCTCTTGTACCATCACACAAGACAGTACACCTTTTCCATATCACGAAAGAAGAAAACTCCATGGTTTTACTTTAGTTATTCCAACCTATATCACTGTTGTCCCTCACATGGATTTCTACAGCAATCATATAGCCCAAGCAGAATGACTGCAACTGCACAAATTAACCATCCTCTGGATAATCCTCATGCATGGAATTTAGTCTATATGAAGGAAGATGGAATTTTACACAGCTTACTAGATTACTAGGTTGCAACTACTCTCCAAATGGAAATTTAGGTACATATTAATGCAGTATTTCACCCTTTAGCCATACATAAAAGACAAGTTACAGTCTATTTTTATCCAATAACTTTAATCATGTAAACTGGCCACATTACAAACAGTTTTCCCAAAGTTTGCAGCAGTAGTAACACAAATGATGCAATGTCAGCTTACCTGCATACATTGGTAATGTCTGCACCTGAATAACCCTCCATCTTCTCAGCTATGTTTGCAAGGTCAACATCATCAGCCAGTTCCAGCTCTCGCAGATTTATTTTGAGGAGTTCCTCTCTACCTTTGGCTAACCAGAGAAAAGAAAATTGAGTCTGTACAATTTCCTTTCTGAAGATAAACAATAAATTGAAGGAGGATAAGAGGGAAGAATGAGAAAAAGGATGCTGTACTTGCTACAAGCGTAAATGTTCATGTTTAGATTTAAGCTGGTCCTGAATCCATAAGTGAATTTGCATACATGTATCAATTAAAGTTTTAAACCAAGTGATCAAAACTGAAGGAATGTTGATGAAGTTTAGATTTTAGAATTTTTAACCACTCCTCTCCCCAATTCTTCATACCTGATGGTAAAGGAATGTAAATTCTCTTTTCTAGTCTCCGTCTTAAGGCTTCATCAATATCCCAAGGAAAATTAGTAGCAGCAAGTACCATGACCATCTTAGAAGGATCATCATTTTCAGTAGCCCCCCCAACACCTGCAGTGCAGAAAAGAGGAGGTAAAATATACATGTTTATTGAAATTTCATGTATAGAGAAAACACTTCTGCAGTACCAAAGCAGAACTGTACTCTATTGCACTTTAATGAGCCCAAGCATAACAGAATCACCAAGCACAACAGAGTTTGCTTTTCCATCTCTCTGACAGCCTGCAAGCATGAATGGAAGCCTGGTTTGAACAGCAGCAGGGGCACAGGGCACTGCTCAGACCAGGAAGTTCCTCCCTATCATGGCCAGAATGGTTTTACAGCAGAGTTGTTTGTTTGTACTTCTGCCACAAGAGTGGTTCAATTTTCACACCAACATCGTGTAGCAGCCAGTGAGGAAACAAAGCAACGCCCAGCACCAAAACCAACATTCCCCACAGTATTCACCAAAAGCCACACCAAGGCAGCATGACTCCCCTACAAGGTGCCTTCAATTCCGAAGTCAGGCCAAAGGTTTTATATGTACAGGTGGACTGTGCAAACTGCTGAAGTGAATGTTTAAATTTGGTGGACTAAACCACAACTTCTTAGAGACAAACAGAACACCTCACTTTATAAACACTATGAATCTGTTACAAGGGGAAGAATGTAATTTCATTAAAGTTGCTACTCTCTATATCTACTGCTTTTGCTTAGAACAACAGGATTGGGCTGTGGGACAGCTGCTGTACCTAGTCTGCCTGAGAGTCTGCATATAAAACACAATTTATTAATACTTACATAAATGGATTGAAATAGTTCTTACTAATAAAATCAGATTATGCACATACTTGATATGAGAACAGTATTAGAGCTCTGCTGCTCTTTAAAGACAAAAATAAAAGGGTACAAACATCAGAGAAGGAGAAATAAATATGCAAATCTCCTGACTCATGGAATTCTATCACAAAGCAGACCATAGATTAGCACTTCTCAGTAGTTCCTTTCCTTCTCTCTGCTCCCCAGAATATAAAATGGAGGCTCTCTGTAGCAACTCTGCATTGTTACCTACTTTTGAACTTCATTGACTTCTGAAATCTTAGCCACATATTTGTAGTGAAATCAGTGTTTTAAAATGAAAACTCTCCCAACCACTTCTATAAAACAGAAGATCTTCACTTGTTATTTATATTTTTAGGAGAAAAAGAGATCCCAAAGAAATGAAATGCAATGCTGCTTTTGAAGTTCAAGTAAAAATAGGTAACAGCTCTTTTGAAGCACTTTTTACTTAATTTGGAAGAAGTGAATGATATGCCAGGCAAAGACTGACAGAAGCAGGTTCTTTTTCTGCTACTCTTCTGGAATCTTGTATTTTTCACTGAATCTTCCTTATTCTGAGTCACCAATACAAGACCATAGCTCAGAGGCCAAAAGATCGTTAAATAATGTCACTTGTGGCTGTTAAACCCAATTTCATGTACAGCTTTTGAAAAACTGCCTCTGAAGAATGAAGTTTTCTTTTTTTTTTTGCTTTTTTTTTTTGGTTTCTTGTCCCTCAAGTTTCCTCCAGTCCAGCAGTTCCCAGTGATCAGGTTATTTACCATCCATCTGAACGAGCAGTTCTGCCTTCACACGTCGGCTGGCTTCATGCTCCTCCGAAGTCCCCCTGCGGCTGCAGATGGAGTCAATCTCATCAATAAATATGGTTGTTGGGGCATAAAATCGAGCCTGGAGAAAGCAAAAGATAAAGCACAAGCTGAAATAGCAGTTCACTCCCATTTAAGAAGTTGCAGCATATTCAGAGCTGAGTAATGATGTATTTTCCCCAGGTATCAAACAATCCCCACTATTCCCTCTCTGACCCCAGCCCTCAGGTACAGAGCAGCTGTACATTCATTCAGAGCCTTTGAGGAGAAGGGCTTTTGGCAGTCTTGTAGTTGTTAGAGCTAAAAACTAACATTTCATAAGCCATAGGCTGTTTCCCACATTAGGAGTAACATTTTAAACTGTCATAGTCATCACAGATTACTTGAATAGTATTTCAGTTAAAGCCAGGATGAATGTTAAGCTGGGACATCAGGACATGGAGGCTGTCCAAGAGACAGGTCAACTGCAAAATAACTGACCTTTTTGAAAACAAGAGCATTTAAAGACAAGGATTCAGGATAATAAAAGCTATTGTATCAGAGCAGTTGAGATGCTGTTCATTGTGTTACCTGCATTTTTGAACAATCACATTAAATGAGCTGGTATCCTGCCTAACAGACTATAATGTAAAATATCTTTTATTTCTTGCCTTTTCTGACTATTGTAATTTTAACTCTACTGTCCCCTTCAGTACTGGGCACCCTAGCAAACACTGCACACACACCTGGTAGCACATGGGAAAAAAGACAACTATTTTCTGAGTATTATTTCAAGTATTATGTGCTCTGAAGCCAACTACAGTTTGGAAGGCCGCTTCTTTTAACCACAAACAAAAAGCCACCCACAAAAACAACAAAGCACACAACCTAAATAGGGTTCTCACCCAGAAAGCAATTAATTCCATCCCTAGATTTCCATTCAAGTCTGTTCTGCAGCACTTACCAGCTTATAGTGAGCTACCTCTAATGTAGCAAGCTAACCCTGAAAATAAAAGACTACCTATTTTTCAGCTCTTATAAATCCATTAGGAATAATCTTTAAATGCAAATGGGCAAATCAGAAATGCCCCAAGCATTCCCAGCTTGGAGAGCTGTTTATATACGCTTTAAGTTTGAAACCTTGATAAGGTTTCACTGTTCCAAAGGTGAATCTACTTCATTATCTCCCTGTTCATGTTCAGAAACTTAAATCACCATTTCAAACAGCAGACGAACAAGTTTCTCAGATTCTCCTCTGTATTTTGAGGTAAGTGTGGAAGAAGAAACATTGAAAAAAGTTGTCTTGCATTCAGTGGCTACAGCTTTTGCTAGGAGGGTCTTTCCAGTACCAGGAGGACCAACCATCAGCACACCCTATTAAAATAAAAAAGAACCACGTTTAGGACAAGAATCAAAACAGAGAATTTCACAGTTTGTTTAGTGTAATAGTAAACTACTGGATGTAATTTTCCCTTGAAAAGTTATTCAGAGGTAAGTAATTAATGTCATTATTCACTAGCAAACACCTAGCTGAAGACAGTGTGCAGGTATCTGACTGACATCTTTATTTTGTTATTACTTACAAAATTTATTGTAACTCAAACACAGGAGGAATTTATTTAAATTATAAAACATTTGAAATTTCTTGTTCTGCCAAGACCCAATCTCAAAATCCTACTTAAGATCACATGAGCAGATTTTTTCATACCTTCCACGGTCTTCTAATCCCCTTGAAGAACTCTGGCATCCACATTGGTAAAACTACAGCTTCCTTAAGCAGCTTTTTGGCTTCTACTAAATCAGCAATGTCATCCCTGACAAGAAATAGAAAGTTGTTTGACAGATTCAGACAGCAGGCAAAAGAATCACTCCACAGCTCAAAAAACCACACAATTAAACTTATTACACATTGGTTCTCCCATAAACCTAATTCATTTTCCTGAATTATTCATGTTCTAAAGGCAAAAGCCTGTAACAGCTACAACTGGCATCTGCCTGGCAGACTCTGGATGGATGCAAAAGCAAAAAGAAACTGTGAACTATTTCATTAGAGCAACATTGTCAGTATTCAGAGAAAGACAAGCAGAAGAAAGCAGGTTGGTTAAACTTAGGCTAACTACCGATTATGCTTTCTTGTTTTGCTGAGAGGTTGGATGTCCCTGAAACTTAAATACCATCTTTCATTGTTACAAGAACAACTTGCTGAAGATGGAGCAGAGTTAAACATGATTTTTAGAATTATTTTTCAGAGTTACAAAAGTATGAATTCTTAGATACCTTATAGGCTGGTCTTATTTCCCTGAAAGTAACTTCCAAAGCATTCTTCCTATCAGCATGTGCCCAAGTAACATTTTGGTTTCAAAACACATCTATATGAAGAACTAGTTTAAAATCTGAAGTAGTAACTTAAGACTCAGTATAAAAACTGAAACATATATTTAAATATTAAACTGAAATACAAGGCAGTTGCATGCACACGAAGTGTTTTGTGGGACTGTTGTTTTTTTTTTTAAAGCCTACTTTATTTGCCAGAAGAATTTTGCTCATTTAATCCTCACAAAACCACCTAAGCTTGGAAACATTTAGAACACAAAACAACCTTTATATAAGGTTTATATAAGGTTTAATATTTAACACATTTATGTAAAGGTACTGGCACTGGGTTATATTTTATACTAGTGGCCACATTACATCCAGCAACATTTCAAAGGATTCCTATATTGACGTAACTTATTTGTTAATCAGTTTTCTGTCTTGATATGCCCCAGAGTAGCAAAACAGATTTTCAAATAAAGACACACTGACAGAAATTAGAAACTTTTACAGTGAAAAAGATTATCTCAAAAATTGATCTTAGGACTCTCAGAAAATTTTGTGAAGCTTTGTATGGCCAAGTTGGACAAGACTTTAGGCAACCTGATTTAGAGAATGATGTCCCTGCCATGGCAGGGGACTGCTTTAGCTGATCTTTAAAAGTCCGTCCAGCCCAAACTATTATACGAATATATGTGGGGAAAAAAGTTTTTTGAGTTCTAGAAGTATTCAACTGCATAAAAAGTTTAGTTGCCTGTTTAAAGGCAGTAAGAAAAATCTGTATGTACCTTTTTATATGTAAGTATCTGTTAAAATGCTTAATTCTTGTCATATCACATGAGAGGAAACAGAAATAGCTCAAGAGATTAGCAGCAGTACTCAAACTTACCATCGGATGTTGGGATTCTGAGAAATGATATCTCTTTCCAAAGCTTCTACTAAGTCTTTGTCATATCCAGTACTATCAAATTTCTTTGGTTCAGACTCTGAAATCTCAGATGTGGATTTGCTCTACATATAAAGAATATAACAATGTAAATACATAACACAGGCCATGCTACTAATGAATTTTTACCATAAGTCCACAATAGCATCATATTTTTAGAAGGTGGCAACATAAACCAGCATGAAAATTATGAAGCATCTGTACTACAGCTGCACTGCAGGATGGATCTGTGTGTTTCACCCAGATTTCTGTACTGCCCTGGTTCCATTTCCTTCTCCCCAAAGCCAGCAGGTTGTACTGATGCAGTTTCTTTGTTTTTGGTACCTCATCAAAACTCCATATACCTATCCCAGTGTAACAGCTTCTGCCTCTTCTCCCACAGAAATCTGAAACTATCTGAGACACAGTAAGGGAAAATTATGTGTAAGACTGGACCAAACTGTCACACTGAGAGTATCTCAAATTCTCAAAGTGTCACAAATATGCCATGTATGTGGGACGCAAAAAAAAAAAAATTAAGCATGATTTCCACATGTAGAATGAGCAATGGTGAGACCAGAGGGGTAAAACCAGAGCTAATTAACTGATACAGAAGCATGGACATGAACAGCAGAGAAGCAGCTCTGCAGCAGAGTCAAAGCAAAGAAGCTACATAGAAAGGGCTCAAACAGCAGAGACCATGCAACTGAAAGGAAATAAAATGCACTAGACATACCCTGGTTTTATACATTTAACAGCAAGCACTGGTGATGACAGAACAACTGTAAAAGAGAAAAAGAGACCTATCCTGTCTCTCTGTGGGTATATTTGATGGGGAAAGGATTATCACTCAAAGGCAACCTAATTTACCTCCTAATAAAGGTAGTAGCTTACATAGCTAAACAACTTCACCCTCGTAGACTATATTTTCTCCACAGGCACCTGGCCACAACTTAAGGCTGCTGAAGCTGACAAACTATTGCATGGATACTTGATTTATTTAGACCCTGGAAAGCAATGAATCTGCTGTTTCTTCTATGGTCTCTTACCTTGGTCATCTGCTAAATTTATGGTGACCAGAGGACAAAAATTAAAGCACTCTGCCAAGAACAGTTCAAGAATACTGGCATTTTGTTCATTTACAACTAAGAGAGTATAGAGCTAGCAATGTATCTCAAAAAAAAAAAAAAAAAAAAAGAAACAGAAAAAAGGCAAGGTATTGTGTCTAAACAGTTCCCAGTATCCCCAGTGAGGGAGACTCCACAACCCCTCTGGACAACCTCTCTGTTCCAGTGTGTGGTTACCCACACAGTAAAAAAGTGCTTTCTCATGTTCAGGTAGAACTTCCAGTTCCTGCCTGTGGCCTCTTGTCCTATTGCTTGGCACCACCAAGAAGAGCCTGGAAATACCCTCTTGGCACCCACCTTCAGATACATTTACCAGATCCCAACTTCCCAGAGCGACTGCTTGTTTTTAATTAATCCATAACCAACACTGTGCACAAAGAAAAGACACCTTACAAGGTGAGATTCAAACCAGCACACTGACGTGAACAGAAGAAACATTTTATAGGCATTTTACATTACAGTCAGTAGTGAGAAAGCACAACTGAGCTTCTCAACTCCACAAAGTTAATTTCCAAGCTTACCTTTTCCTCTTTTCCTTTGTTTTGCTGGTCCTTTTTCTCCCGGCTGCGGACCGCCTTCCCTTTATCGCTGGGGTTGCGAGAGTTCAGGCGGTGGGAGCCCCTGGCAGCTGCACCCGCGCGGCTGCTGTGCCCTCTGCAGTCACTGCACGGAGCAGACTGACGCTTCCTGGGCCCGGGCGAAGCTCTGGTTAGTTGTAACACATGCAAAAGCCTCAGTGTAAAGCCACTGGGGAGCACCACATAACCAAATTGACTGGCTACAAACTGAAAAGCCACATGGCTCAAGGTAAAAATCTGTACGTCAGAAACCAACAGGCATTTTTAGATGGTGACTGAAAATCCATTTTCCTCGTGCCACAACCTCAGTGTTCACCTGGTTAAAACAAGTGCCTTGCTTTGCATATTTCATCAGTAGAAGTAATATGGAGATTAAAAAACACTAACCAGCAAACAATAATTTGACAATACAGCTAAAGTAATCTAACAGCCACTTTCTGTCAAAATGCACAGTTCTGTGTGTCTGCTTTGCACATACTCTTGTCTCCTCCTTCATGCTACCACTGGCATGTGTTAGAACTTCTAGTGAACCAAGCCAGACTCACAAAAAAAGGCAAAAAAACCAAACAAAAACCACTAGACACACAGAACAATCTCTTTAGCATCCTGAACCAGCTAATTAACACCAACAGAGAAAAAAGTGAAATAAAAACTCAAAACCAAAAACCAAACAACTCGGGCAACAGTGTGTGGGGGAAAGAACTTTGACATTAGCCAGGACTATGTAAGATAAAACCCTCAGAACATCCACCTGACACCTCCTTCACCACAAATGGTGTCAAGCTACTGGTGCAAGTGTTACACACCTAAGCTCAAGAACAAGAATTACACCACAACAGGCTGAAGTCCAAGCACACTTTGTCCTGATAAATATTAATTTAGGTCTCCAGGTTTCCTCTTACCTACGTTCAGCAGGTACTGGCAAAGACCACACTTCTGCATCGTGAGCTGGTAATTCTTGTTGTGAGGCTTTCAATGGAGTATTGTCTAGTTTAAAACTCTCCAGTGTTTTCATTATATCTTTCACATGCTTAGCTTCCACACTTATCTCCTGCCAAACCTGATTTAAAAAAAAAAAAAAGGTAGATTAAGCACATTGGAAATAAGTTTGTAACAGTCCTCTGTTCAAGCCCATGAAATGCCTGGATGGATTCCACAGGGTTTAATGAGCTACCTAATTCTACTTCAATAAACAAGAAATATGCACATTAGATATTAAGGAGGCTTTTCTGTCTTCCTCAGCACAATTAAAGAACAAACGAAGAGATTTTGGATTAAATATCAAAGAGACTTTTGACAAATTTTGCGGATTAAATAGGTATGACAGAACCTAACAGACTGAATATCAATCAAAAGCATCAACCTAATAGGCAGAATATCAGTGAAAACAAAAGAGAGTTTTTGCTGAGGACAAATTATCAACTTGCTGTTAAGGACCTTAGTCCCACTAAAACACTGAGGGAAATAAGACCCTAAAGAGACCAGGCTAAAATCTTGAGCATAGCAGCAGTACTCATCAGCATAGCTGTCAGGGCAGACAGTGCACAGAGCCATGTTTCACTGACTGTTCTGCCACTGTCAGACAAAGAAGTCATTAAGATGACTTAAGTCTATATAACAAAAAAGAAGCCTGTATATAACAACACTAGCATATCAGAGAATGGGGTAAGAATTTTTATATTTTTGCTTGCAATAAGATAAGGAATTCTTGCTACTTCAATGCTTTTCCCTCAAAATGTGCCAGAAAAGTGCTATTTACCTGCTGCCACTTCTGTTGCAGATAGGTATCTCTCACAGAGTACAGATACTTGTTCATTTGGTCAAGAACTCCCTGGTAGTAGACCATGGCAGAGTCGTAATTTCCCAGTAAGGCATATTCACGGGCCAACTTCACATTCTCAATGATCATAACAAGGCTCATGTTCAACATGAAGCTGAAAAAAAATAAAAAATATTAAAGAAGTAAAAAACCAACTGAGGACTGAAACAATTTTTTGCAAGTATTTTCATATGCTTATTACCTCATTTGGCATATCAAAACTTAGAAGCTGAGAAAAAAGCGGTTACAAAAAAAAAGGCCTAAAAGGAATGCCATACACATAAAAAGATAATTGATGTTCTATTAGTAGAAATTAAGCTTTTCATGTCACAGCTTTGTTTCTTGTCATGGAGATTCTGTCAAAAAGCCCATGTAAGATGGGCAGACTTAAATGCACTATTACAAGTCACAGTTGCATACTCTCCTTACCCCTTTATTCTACTGTAAGGTAAACTAGTATTTTACTGTGTCTGGCCTGTCTTGTGTGGTTTAAAAAAAAAACACCAATCAAGCAGTAAATCAAAGCCCTTCCTCCTAATGCATTATGTTTCGTTAATTTTTTTTGCCTTAACATTCTGTGCATGTGTATTTTAATAGTCTGATTTTGCCTTGTGAAAAACACTATTCTTCTATTAGCTTGATTTTACAATTCTGCATTTTTATTAAATGTTTCTCTGAACAAATATCCACCTTCCGTGCCCAGCTTGCACCTTCCTATCACCTTCCTTCTTACACCTACAAAGAAATCCCTGAAAAACATCAAAGCTGTTTAAGTTATCACTGAAAGGTAAGCAAAAGCCACAATTAAACATTTAGTGTGCAACCACCCATTTTATTTAACACTGTTCAAACCATGCTGCTTTTCCCTGTCAGTGGTGCTTGTTTGTGTTTTTTTGGAGCAAACATCACAGACTGTGACTACTTCCACTTTGCAGCCCCAACAGAATCTGCACTTTTAGATTAGAATAGTACAGAAATATTATTTATACAAGTATAGTGTAAGCAGAAGCAGACTCATTCTTTACAGTGCCACTGTCCATGGAACAGCTGTCCCACATTATTGTGTCTTACATACCCCAGACCCTTCTTCTCCAACACACTCGTGCTGTCTCCACTTTTCTTGTCTCTTACACACCAAGCATTTCCCCACTCTCCCCATAATTTCCTAACCAGGCACAGAAAACATTAAAATCAGCAAAAAACCACGCCTGCAAGAGAGTCATCCTGCTCTCATTTTGGCACCTGTACCCAGTGCCAGGAAGAAGCAACTGCAGACAAGCAACTCCAGCTAAGCCCTGGGATGAAGCATACTTGATACAGATCAACTATTTAAAGAATGTAAGAGGCACTAAATTCACATGCGCAACAAACAGACTTAGGCTGAATATATTTCAGGACCAGGTCAGGGTCAAGATTGGACACATTATCAGAGGTTTCAGAAGCCACTCTTTGCACACACCTGCCAACCTATTGTTAATATGTGAGCTCTCCACCGTAAAGAGGGGCTTCTAAGTACAAATCAAACATTTTAGAGCTTTCACTCCTTTTTCTGTCCCCTTCCCAAGTAGTTTCACACACAGAAACATAGCTCAGGCATTCCTGAGCCAATATCCTCTTCTTTATTTGCCTCCTTCCTCTTCCTTCCCCAGTTTCCATTAGAGCAAATAGCTGCTGTCAAAATTTTCAGTGCAGAGCAGCAAAACTGACAGCAGCAGAGCTGAAGAGGGGCCTCTGAGAGCCCCCAGCCACCCCTGCAGAGGGGTGAGAGGGAACCTGCACGCTGTAATCTCACCCCAGCCACACACTCGCCCAGCTGGCCACGATGCCTACAAGCTGATACAGTAAATGCAACCACCAACTACAAAGATTAACGTGTCCCAAGCCAAATAGGCTTTGGAGACACAGTTTGGCTCGGGAGTTTTGTTGGTTTTAACCTCAGGAGAAAGAGCCTGAAGATGTTTGCCAACTGCTGTATGGATATCACACAGATGTTAAAGTTTTCCCTGCTGTATTTAGGAGCGAGCTTTTCCACTCCTGCTCATCCTACCAGATACACCTGTTTGCCTGTGCTGAGAACTCAAACCGATGACTAACACTGCTGAAATCACAAGTTGAGCAAGATGCTAATAGACATTTTAAAAATCAAGTAATAGCAAGTTACGAAAACCAAACTAGACTTTTAAATACATAGGGAAGTCATAGGTTACTTTTTTCACTGAATGCTGTAGGAGCAATCCAAGCAGAACAGCAACTTTATATATACAGAAAAAGAATAAAAAAGTTCATATAAGAATAGTTTTCATCTGGAAATGTGAAAGTAACTAGAATTAGGAAAAAAGTAACAACATAACTAAAGAGGCTAAGTCAGAAAGCTTGGGACCAAAAAGATAGCAATGCACATAATGGAAGAGTCAAGGACATTTTCAGGTTAGAAAGGGCAGAGAACGTAATGACAGGAAGTAGAAACAGAAATGTAAGCCGACTAAACTAGCAACTTGTGGGAAGAAAAAAAAGAAAAAAGAAGGTGCTCACTCAAGCTTATAATGCTTTTGGAATCTACCTGTGTCATTAGCACTATTGAAAATGCAAGATAATTTGGTTTAAACTAGAAAGCCAATTTAATTTCTTGCTTCATCTTGACTCATAAGAGCAAAAGAGCTTGAAGTGGCTTCCAAACACAAGGCTCTTGAGGACAAGAGAGGCAGAAAAAGCTGCTGGCTCTGCTTATGTCTGGACACGCCACTGCTGCTGCCACAACTTCAGGCAGTGTCAGATCTGATACGCTAATGAGAGTCCATGGGTCTGCTGCACGTGTGAGTGAAGATGGTGAAGCAGCTCTAAGGAGGAAAAAGAAGAGTTAGAGCACTAGTCTGAAAGCAGACTGAAGTTTGTGGCAGAAGGTGACTATACACTGGGGCAGCTCAGCAGGGTGGAGGACATGGGAGAGGCATGACTACACACGAATCCAGAGTTAAACCAGAACTGAAGGGATTAAAACTCTCACAAAACTAATCCTGCACTACTTAATAATCTTTAAAGTATTTACAAATACTTAGCAGTATCACACGTGTTTACAAATACTTGGTGCTATCATGTAACAGGATGTCAAAGCAGCACTTATCAGCCACAACCTTCCCATGAATCATGACCAGTGAAATTATCTATGTTCCAACAGCCACTGAAACAGAGAAGAGCCCATAAAGTTTACAGTGAACAGGATATAAGGAAAATAACCTAAGCACTTTGTCTTGCAAGTTTAATTCTTCACTGTGTACAAACACACAGACTTCCCAACAAGAATAATCGCTCTTCACACCAGCTGTACCAGTGTGATATACCAGTGGGTATATAAGGTTCCCTGAAATTAACCCACCTCTAGTTACAAAATACATTTTATCATTTGCTCCAAGGACCTAAAATATTTCTGGAGTATAGAACAGCCAAGTCCAGCAAGGGTTGAACCTAACAAAAGTTCAAGATCTCTTCAGCTTTGTTAGGTTCAAGATCCCTACAGCTTGTGAGAATGAGGTTTTGGAACTTATTTTTGTACTTCATTTGAAAGATACCAGCCATTATCAAGAACCATTATAACCATTATCAAGAAAACCCTGGGGACACTTCACGTTTTCCATAATAACTTCAAGAAATCATCAGTGGAAATGACTGCAAGTAATTTCTGCTCACAGTCACACGTTAGAATCCAGAAACATTGCATCAATCTCATAACACAAAGAAGTCCCCCAAACTTTAAAAAGAAAAGAAGATATTGACTGATAGTGTGTCAATTACAGTGGTGGACCTGCTGACTGGAAGGCACGAACCGTACATGGAAAATACGTTCAATGAGTTCTTCGCTCCAACCTTAACGCCTGGACTAAGCCAGAGCCTGAATTTTGGCAGAGCGCACATGTGGAAACACATTATTTCATCCTGCTATACAGGCTCTGACATCAAAGCAACCCTGTAATATTTGCAAAGTTCTCTTGGCAAGCCAGATGAGAAAAAAACACCCCAAAGTAACAGCTTTCAGGAATCAGTTTTTGCTGATGACACAATGGCCTGCATCACCTCTGAGATCCCTTCCACCTTTAATACTCTTTGTCATAACATCCATGGCATGCAACATTTGGTATCAACAAGTGACTGTGTTGATTCCTTGGGAAGGAGAGCTGCCAGACTTACTGGATACTAAACAAAAGGGTTCTCACCCAGTTGCTGTATTTAACAGTAACGGTTGGCAGAAGAACAACCGCCAGCAGCCACAAACATAAGCGTGGTTGGCTGGCAGTTTGCGGAAAACAAAAAACATTACAAAAATCAATCAACAGGTAGAGACACATGGGTGGCATGTGATTTTATGTTTTCCAGGCTAAACCTTTCAGAAGGCTTTACTAAACAGGCCTCTCCCCACTTCATGGGGGCTGGCATTCTTTTTGACGATCAGTGTTAAATTAACAAATTTCTCTGGCAGTTTAGAGAGGTCCGCGGGTGAACAGATATTTGAAATCGCTGCCTGCGATTTCAGCTCCACAGAGAGCTTCTCTCTCTCTGGAGAGAAAACTTGCATCATCGCAGATTACTGCACATTAATAAAAAACTCCCAAACAACACAGCAGGTGGAGGGCGAAGGGAGACTTGGGAGGCAGAGCTCCGTGCCCGGGCCAGTGCCAGCAGCCCCCGGAGCCCAGCCCGGCGGGTTGCGGGGCCGGGAGCGCCGGCCGCACCTGCGGGCAGCGGCAGCCCCCGACGGCGCCGAGCACGTGTGAGCCACAGCCCCGGCACAACGAGCTCCGTGCTCACGGCTGTGGCGACAGCAACCCCCGTGGCCCCTGGCCCTCCGGCCGCAGGGCAGAGCAGCCGGAGCCCGGCCGTGCCCGAGAACTCTCGGGGTGGCCCCACCACACGGGGCGCGCCTGCCGCCCCCCGTCCCGGGCCCGCCTGTCCCTGCGGCCCGGCCGGACCCGCGGGCCCGTCCCGCTCACTTACTCCTCTCCGGAGCTCGCACCCGCGGCGGCGACAGCAGCTCACGGCGGCAGCAGCCACGACCCCTCCAGTTCTTCCGCCCCCTTCCTCCCGCAGCGGCGCTGGCCCCGCCCCGGCCCTGCCCGCCACCTCCTCCCGCCGCCGCCGCCGGCAATTTTTGAAGGCAAATCCGGCTGCGTCACTTCCAGCCTGGTGGGACCGGGGAGAAGGTCCGCGCAGCCGGACTGACAAAGAGTTGGTGTCTCTTTGAGCGTTATGACTAAAAGCGAAGAGCTGGTTTGGTTTTAAATGTTAACAGCGGGGGAAAAAAAAAAAATTAACAAGGCGGCAAAAAAAAAGCAACTGCATTGGCCGGGAATCGAACCCGGGCCTCCCGCGTGGCAGGCGAGAATTCTACCACTGAACCACCAATGCTTATGCGGTTGAGTTGCTTTACCTCCCTATGGCGAAGGTGACAAATGCGAATGTCCTTGTCCCACGGTACTTGCCCAGAATTCTGTCCTGATGACCGAGCGCGTTTCTTTGGCTATTTCTTTTCCGTAACTCACAAATATGAGTTTTGCCGAGTGAACAGCAAGCACCCACTTTTATCTACGCGTTCTTTGCTTGTGACTTGTCTGCACCTTTTCAAGCTTTCATAGATGGTGTCGTTCTGGGGAAGAAAACGCGTCTGAGTGTGCTGAGGAAAACCTGCTGCCGAGCAGAGTCAGACCGGGAAACTGCCCTTAAGTGTCCCTGATGCAGCAGTACCTCGTCACCTGTCTAAATAGACTCAGCTGCTTAGCAACAAATAGGATCTAAAGGTTGGGCACAAGGCAGGAGGTTTATGATAGTCCTTCAGGTGAACTCCAAACCCCCACAGCAGTATGTCATCCTTTAATTAAGTGTATCACATTCATTCTTACTCGTCTTGTTACTCTATTTCTACCCATTCTTAAACTGGCAGTTTTAGTCTATCCCTTTAACAAATGTCTATGTTTAAAACAACCATTCCTACATTGCTTCAGCTGTAAAGAAAAGTTTCTAAAATTTTAAGTGTTTCACATCACTTGATTGATGATAGCTGAAGGAATTTTTCTCCCCTTTTTAGGTGGGCTAATGAATAAAGAATGGTGCTGTACTTTCACAACCTCCTCCCCAAGTGTGGAAGGATTAAGATATAACTCAGTCTCTCCAATAACACATTAGTTTCAGCTTTAGCACTTTGAGATGGGCAGGAATTTTCACAAAGACAAATACAGATGAAAGCTGTGATACATTGCCCTCTTAAGGAACAGCTTCACAGTGCATAATGTATGCATAATAAATAATAAAAATAATAATAGTAATTAATAAGATTTACTTATTTTATGGAAGAGGGAGCAGAGGACACAGAAAGAACACCAACAAGTTGAACTCTTGAACATCAAGATGTATCCTTCTGCGAACAGGTTACAAACATGAAGTGACAGCCAAGTACAATAGCATTCCTGCTCTTACACTTGTGCCATTTTATTGTTAAACAGAAGAGCTGCTGCAGCATGAACAGGACTTGTAGAGGAGGGGTGTGAAGGAGGAGAGAAAAATAAACACAATTGGGCAACTAATGTTCATATTTCATGTCTAAATAGCCAAAATAACAATATGATTTTCACTTCTTATAAAGATCCAGTGTGGGATTTATTATTCCATCAAGTGTTACACTACAGACACCAATTCTGAGAAAACAGGAACAGTTTCAATAACTCAGGAACGTCACCGACTGCCGATAATTCAGTTAGGCTGCTCATGAGAGCTGGAATTCCTTCTCTTATTCTGAAATAACTTTTAAGAAGGTGTCAGTGCAACCACCCACTCACATCCCGTCCCCAGATCAAACACACATGCTCTGTGTTCAGTCAGCAGGGGCAAGGAATTCTCCACTGCTCAACTGCTGGGCCCTGACAAAATGGAAACCTGGGAGTCCTGGATGAAGTGGATGGATGCTCCAGTGTACCTACTGGAAAGGTCAGCAAAGATGCACATTCCTTTCATATGAACATCAGGAGCCTTGGAGATCATGGTCCAAGCCAGCACCCCATAAGCCCCTAAGACCCAAAAGTGCCAATGGGCATTCAGAGATCAAACAGCACACATGTAGCTGGATTGCAGCAATGCAGAGACCTGGCAAGAGGGGATGCCAGGTCATGGTTGAGACAAGTAAAGAATACTCAAAAAAATGGTGAATAACTTACTATGGCCATGAGATAATGTGAAATTGTTACGTTTACCAGCTAGACACAGAATAAATGAATGATCCACTTAAGCAGAATTGTGGGATGGTCTATGTTTTTAATAGGAGAATCCAAAGGAACTGACAGTCTTATAATACAAAAAGGACATTATATATACATATACACACAGAGTATGTCTATATATATCTATAGAGATATATATATAAATCAGTAAACTTGAATAGTGCCTTTATCATGACCATCTTATGGCATTCAAAACATTTTACTATGACACTGACCCAATTCATTATCTTTTTTGCTTTGGCTGAAATAAAGCAAACAGATTTAAAGGTCTGATCTGAAAAACTCACAACATCTGAAACAAAAGCCTAACAGTATCTTCAGTGACAGCAGCATAATCTAAGAACCCACCCACTGCACTGCCTATTAGCGGAATAATATTAAAAGGAGTCTAAATAAATCATTCCCACTCACAGTTTTTGCAACAGCAGAAGATACATCAGTCTCAAAGACACTTTCTAGCCATAAATTCTATAGATCCTATGACAAATTGAGGATAGAAAAGATACAGCAAGAGGGCCTGCCCAAGGATAGAATGCCATTGAATATCAAATAATATTTACAATACAAGTTATAGGGTTATAGAACATTTTATAAATACAATTAATATGTATACAAGGGAACATAAAAGAGAAACTTGTTTTCATGCTTTACAAAGTAAAGGTAACCTGAACTAAAACTTACTGCAGAATTCTACAGCTGCTGGCTGGGAGCCTCTCTTCTCCACTGCCTGTACAAACCAATCCCCATTGTAGGTCACCAGTGAAACACCCATGTTTTAAGCAGCAACTACGAAGAATCTCAACAGACTCTGAATCTATGTACGAAACGTCAAGTTTCAAAACATGGGTAAGGCAGAGTGTGCTGGAGAGTTGTGACAACAATTGTGTGTAACTAACTTTCTCAGAGGAGAACCTGGACTGTAATGAACTGCACTTTTTGCAAGGAAATACATAATACTGCAGCATATAGGTGGTGAAATTCAAACAAGGAACATTACAACTTCTAACACATGATATTAGAAAATGCCAGAAGCATCTACCAAATTTTAAAGTTGTAAGCACTTCCCGTATTTGTTTAAAAAAGGCAAAAGAGTATTTAAGATTTCAATACTTGTACATGTCCTTAAAATAATCAATTATTTCCTTTAATAAAAGCAATTGGTTTTTCGTTTTAGAATAATGGTGCCTTTACAGGACACTTATTTATTGTTTTTTAGAATTATTTTTAAATTGCCTAGGATCCGTAATAATATTAAACAGGAATACACCATAGTATAGTGCAGGCAGAGGAGAGATATACTCAGATGAAAAAGCAATTTTAAGGGTCACTTTAATGAATTGATATTTTCTCTGCACGCTTCAAAAATGGTGAGGCAGGCTTGATTAAATTACCTTTAACCAGCAATATATTACACTTTGCTCCAAGACAAGTAGACCAGTTTTACTGGGATACTTACTACAAAGGAGGATAATCTTTAAAGTTTATTTACATGAAAAGCAGTCTTTTTTACATAATATATAAAATGGAGTAGTTATGCACTGCAGCCATTTTACAATAATTAAGCTAAATGAAATTAATCTTAAAAGCTACTATTTCAACAGCTGTGGGAAAGGCAGAGCAGGGATTGTTTTCTTAAGATGCAAACTCATTTTCATTATAGTAAGCAACTAACTAACTACTTGTTTGAGAAAACAACTTCTCATAACCATCTTCTAACCATTATAAACACTTCAGAGCAGAGGGGTGAACTTCCACAAACATTTTCTTCTGAGCCAAAGTACATTTAAGAAGCTTCCTCACTGCCAACTTGCTGCAGTTCCCTCAGTTATGTCAATAAAAATCATTTTTGGATCACACCAGAAGCTGGATAGCTCAAATGACCACACTCACAAGAAAGCAAATGACAACCAACAAGCACTTTCTTCAGTGATCAGTATTTAGGAAAGCACTAGAGACAGTTGCACTGGCACAAACAGAGACACGGACTGGAGCACAGAAAGACAACAAATGGCCATAAGCAAACAAACCAGCCTGGTGAGAAAAGTAAACTGGTGACTGATGCTGGCTGCAAGAACAGCTATGAACACCAGTTTCAAGATGTTTAGATAGTTGCAATGGCACAAATAATAATTTAGGAAAGCAGTAATGTTTACATGCATGTTATTAGATTATCCACTGGAATTAAATTCCAATGAAGAAATGTTTCAAAAGACATTAAGTTTACTAAAAATAGTGCATTCTTTTTTTTACTACTGCTTTTATTTAAGGAAAAAGAAGGATAATGCCAAAACCGTAATTCTTTCTGCATTTCAACACTTAACTCCTGGTCTTGTCTCAGTGCAGCTGCTTAGAGTGATGCTCCCATCCCTGCTCCAGATAGCCTCAACAGGCTCAGTACCCTCCATGAGACCCTAGGACATACCTGAACATCTACTGCTGGAAATTAGGGAAACTAATGCAGAAGGCACAGTTGTAAGTTCCTAATTCTGTTCTGAACCAGGCTGTGAAAGACAGAGCATTGAAACTGTACTGCCAGCTCAGAGCTGTGCACAGCCCTTCTCCTCAGTGCCTGTGTAACCAGAAGCAAACTGCTCCAGCCAAGGCAAATGGGTCTCCACAACAAGTCTCAAAAGTCATAACTTAGAATATTTTCCCATTCCTATGTCAAATTTATCATAAAGGCACTACTCTAAAATTTATTTTTTAAACTAAAAATTCCAACTAAAGCAGCACTGTACACATTTTACAGTTTGGTTGTAGTCAGAAAATTGAACTAGATTTCAGAAAGTGTTGTTTCTAAGGCTTCTTTTCCTCTTACATCTATAGGAGAACTGATGACAAGAGACAATCAAGTTGTTTCTGAGTGAGCAGTCCTGCTTTGAGAGTACCAGTCACATGCTACAGTGTTACTTATATCAAATCCAATTCCTATTTAACAAAACACTAATTCTAATGTTTTATTATCTCACAATCATACTATAGCTAAGACTGACACTTTCTTGTTTCAAAGCTGAGAACTATGCCACTCCCACAGCAGCTGGAAACATTTCACCAGATAGGTGGCTGTTTTTCCAACACTGTAAATAATAAGACTAAATACAGTGAGAAGTGAGGGTACAGCAGACTTTTTTTTTCCTATTCAGAAATGTATCAGAGAATATTATTAAGGTTTTAGATTTGGTCAATGCATGGAAAAACTGTGATTAAAAATTCTGAAGCACAGATTTGTTCTCTAATATTATTCACTATATGTATAAATAGATACCAGGCATCTTAGGGAAAAAAATCACTATTTCCTATTTTGAGTACTTAGAGTACAGAGAACCAATAACAATATTAAAGTGATTTTTTTTTTAACCTAACATCAAATCTCTTCTAAATTAAACAATTAACATCACTGGAATAAATTAATTCTCAGGAAGCATTTCCCTGTATTCTAGGGAAACAAAATATACAGAGAGGGAAAGTGAAGAAATAATTTTTTTAGCATTTAAAAAGAAGTGTGCACATATTTACCCTAGCAATCTTCTTTCAGTTCTCTTAAAGGAAGAGACTTTTCAAAATCTAAAGCTGCAGAATTGATTATTTCATTTTTGACCTTTATTGCTCTACTAAACATACACCAGATCACGACTCTGAACTCCTCTACTTGCCTGCTGATCATCATCATCATCTGACTGCTGTTCTGAGTTTTGAGAACTACCATACTCATACTCAATGGGCTTTGGATTGTTGTATGGGTAGCCATTGTCATCAAAAAACCTTCGGAAGGTGAACTCATAAAAAGCGTGCTCAGGATGTTTTCCGTTTTTGTACCACCCATTGAGGGTATCGTTTCTGTTCCCCTCCTTATCATCATCACTCCACAATTTATCTGGATCAACCGGATCAAAGTTGGACGTGTCCGTGGGATGAGCAATTTTGGGAATGTAGAAAGCAGACTGTCGCCGCAGATTGCTGGAAAAATCGATTGTTTTGAAAAACGGATGAGCTTTTATTTCATCTGCGCCGTTTTTGCCCAAACGATCTTCTGGCCCTCGGCACAGCTTAATAATGAGGTCGGAGGCCTCGGGAGTCAATTTAGCCTGAGGTGGAATATGAAGTGCGGTTTGCCAGTTGATAACCTTAAAAGCAAAAAGATGTGTTATTTAAAAAAGGAAAAATACATTAAAACGACAAAACAAAAGACCACAAAGAAATAATTCAATATGTCTAAGGTTTTTCACACTAGAGGGGAAAACATGAAGCTGCTCTTTCAGAAAGACAAGGGATATTTTGTCTGGAAATCTGGCAAAATGCAGGCAAAGTTTATTCACGTTCCAAATCTAAACTTGAGTCCGGCATGGAAGACACATCTATAAAAAAGATACCATAAAATCCAGCACCTGGTACCTGAGATTAGGCACATGGCTTACAATCCTAAAAAGATGAGGCAGATGAGTTTTGAGTTATTTGATGTACTGTAAAGCCTAGGAGATTTCATGTTAAAAATAAAATAGAATCAACACTGCCTACATATGAGCCACCTGAAAGCAATTTTGCAAAAAATGACACCTGCAGAAGACTGCCTTGATGTTTTCTCTGAAATAGTAGGGGCTCAGGAAAGAAAGAACCAAAGGCTCTGAGCTGTTACAGCCCTGAGCAGGCAATCATCTCCTGCTCCTCCACCTTCCCATGCTAAACACCTCCAGGTACATCACCAAAGGAAATCCTCTGCAGGCAAACAAGCACGGAAGTCAAGAGGTGAGAAAAGAACACATAAATACTGGAAGAGGGAAGGGGAACAACAACTGGACACAAACAGTGAAAGGCTGAGATGAGATGTGGTTTTTAGTTTGTATGTTTATATACGACCAGGTAAATTACAAATGTGATTCTAGAAGTTTCTTTACAAATCAAGTGCACCTCCACAATAACAAAGTTTAAAATCTTCAGTTTGTAACATGCTTGGACAGGCAGTGCCCTCAAACATCACCTTTCTTCTCACTACAAATTAGTAAGACTATGCAAGTTTCAAGCCTTTTTCAGACCGTTAATACCAGATTTTAAAGTTACCTTCATTTGTGTTTCCAGTGGCGTCTGTGCCAGGAATGGAGGCTGCCCCACCAGCATCTCAAAGAGAATTACTCCAACACTCCACCAGTCACACAACTGTGTGTAACCTGAAATGAAGTTCAAATAAGGTAGTCAAGCCTTTGTATAGTTTTAATCTTGAATTTCTAAGAACTAAAAAGTTCAGAAGATAATTCAATACTTAAGATTTCCGTATTAACAAATATTTATTTTTTTGTTTAAGTATCACATCCTGGGGAGAAGGGGGAGTGTGGGAGAAGGGAAGCAGGACACCTGAGTAGCAGCCACTCTGCAGTGAGGCTGCAGTACAAAAGCACGCTCGTTACCTGTCCGTAACAACACTTCAGGTGCAATGTAGTTGGGAGTGCCCACCAGGGAGTGGGCCAGGCAGCGCTGGTGCTGCCGCGCCGCCCTGCGCTCCAGCGGCTTCAGCCGATCCCCACACCTGCAGTTGGCTGGGTCGCCCCACTCGCTGCTGAAATCCATACTGTCCTGACGGGCATGGTCACCTGCCAGGGAGTGACAAGGATGCCAAAACTGAGCATGGCTACTTTCATGACATTTGCTTTATCCATTACCATTCTGTGTTACAAGACAGAATCTGTTTCAGTTTCAATACTGAAGCTGAGAGTTAAAACAGAAATCAACATCAAGATATTGATTGTTGTTTATGATATAAAATACTAACCTCTGAGGACACAATTTTTTAAAGCAAATTTTTGACATAACTATGCGAAAATACCAATCTTAATACTTTTCAGATTTTTCTTAACATCACTACAATATACATTGGGTGTATATTGGTTTAACACTTCCGTAAACATAAACCTCTAACTTATAAATTGCAAAAAAAAAATTTAAAAAATCAGATTTTAAATCTTGATCTTCTCACCAAAGACTGTGTAACAGTCTGGGCTAAGGTATGTAACATTTTGAGAAAAACTAATCAGAAATAATTTCAACCTTGTTTTTGAAGGTATGTTTTTATTTTTGGAAGCTCACATAATCTGTATTTTACCACTCTCAAAACTGTGACTTCTCTTTCACTCCACCTTTTCCTTTAGCTGTTGTTTCAAGTAATCAAGTAGGATTTTGAAAAGCCTACTTAAACCTTTTCATAAAGGAAACAGCATAGTCATCTTTCTACTAATTTATAATTTAATTCCTTGTAAAGGATACTTGTATCTCTCTTACCGCTCTGGTAGTACTTGGAGTCATGGGTCCACCGAAAGCCAGTACAGAGCCCGAAGTCAGTCAGTTTGATATGACCATCACGGTCTATCAAGATATTGTCAGGTTTAATATCTCTGTGGATGAAGCCCATTTTATGGACACTCTCAACTGCACATGTCAGTTCTGCTGTGTAGAACCGTGCCAGATTTTCTGGGAAGACACCCATTCTAATTAGGAGACTCATCATATCACCTCCTGGAATGTAGTCCATTACAAAGTACAAATTGTCCTTGTCTTGGAATGAATAGTACAGGCGAACTACCCATTCATTATCAGCTTCTGCGAGGATATCCCGCTCAGCTTTAACATGAGCAACTTGATTTCTAAGCAAGACATCTTTTTTCCTCAGAGTCTTTGTTGCATATAGAGCATTAGTATCCACCTTTCTTGCTAGGCAAACTTCTCCAAACGCACCAACTCCCAGGGTTTTAATTTTCACAAACATTGACTTGTCCATTTTAGCTCTTCTTAGCCGAATGTAATTTGACTCTTTCTGGCACAACATTTTCCTCATTTGATCCCGGGCCTCTGGTGACAATCCAACCTGTGCAGCAAACAGAGTTAAGTCTGAGGAGTGAACAGTACTCTTAATTCTTGGTGATTTTCTCATAATTAATTACAAAGCTTAGGCAAAGCAAACCAAATACTTATACACAGCACAAGAAATACTACTTAAAGGGATTTGGTTTTGTTTTAATTTACACATTAGGATTCTATAAAAACATACAGGAGTGATAAAAAGCTGAAATGTGATCATTTTCAACAGCAAATGCACAAGGTGCCATGCACCAGGAGGTTCTAGAGAAGGGACTATTACATTCTTAAGAATGGTAATTTACAAATTACTGATAAAAACCACTGCAAATAATATTATCTGAGTAAGAGTGAGCATCAGCTGCCTCCCTGATTCTCTTTACAGCGTTAAAGAAAGCCAAGACATGTCTAGGAGCTGTAAGTTGCTGAGGGCTAAGGAGCTGCCATGGGAAAAGCAGACTAACTGGAGCAGGAGTCACTGAACTTGCTGACCATGCTCTAGAATTTCAGCTGCAGGAGGGAGTATGCACTCCCTCTCACTCTCTCACTTCCATGTGTAGCCACCCAAAACAGATCCTACTGGCACTGCTTCCTACTGCTTGCCAACACCTCTGCAACACACCTGGACCACCTGATATTCCCTCTTATCACACAACACATCCCTTCCTAGCAGGGCTTCACTCACACTCTCACCACTGCTCTCCACTCTGCCTAGGAACCAGCTGAGCAGAGAACCTCCTTCTGAAGTGGCTCACTTCTCCCAACAGGAGCCTCCTTCTCTTGGCTCCTATCTGTGTGCATATCCCTATCTTGACTGAACATCCCTGCTGTTCCAGCCAATGCCACCAACATTCTGACAGCTGAAACGCTCACAGACCACACACAACTCACCACCTACAGCGTGGAAACCCTTATCTACAAGAACCACACTGATCGCTCTCATTGTGCTCCAACCTGCGCACCCCCCCAGTATATTTTTGCTGGTTTCAATTCCCTTAAGAATCCCATTCAATTCTGCTGCTATTTTTCTTGGCAAGTTTCACGGCCTGGAATCAGAATAATCCTTCCTTGTTTTAATGTGAATAGAATCTGTCTTCAATTTTTAAAATTTTTTCTCTGTGACACTATCACCACGTAACATGACGTTCATTCCTTCTTTTGTTTTCTGACAGCATTTTCAAATTACTATATGCTACCTTTCTCACAGCATCCCAATTATTTTATCTGCCTACCTGGCCTGAAATCATCATCCCACACCAATGATTTCCAAGTTCAACCTATAGCATACTTCCTTATTTTTTCATGGACATGTTGATCATAAACTCAAACATGGCCACACTGAACCCCTGCAGACATCTCAACTGTACTCAAGCACTATTCTAAAAGCTTTCCATTTCTTACTGTAACATGTTACTGATTCCTGATACCAAGTCTTGCTGCTTCCATCTCTTTAAAGCTTCAAATATGTGAGATACTGTTGGCATAGCAGTATTCAGAACCATCAATAGGACTAAGTAACTAGTCTAGGCCTGTATAGACTGTATGTTAATAGATGACTTTGGCCTTGCCTGACTTCCAACATAGCTTGAAACAAAATATAAGAGATGCAACTGACAAAAAAGGCAAAAAAAATCAATTAGATATCATTCAGTATCTTAAAAATGCTTTCACAAGTTACTATATGCCACCTATTAAAGAAAATACTGTTAGAAAACATGAAACTTCTTACAGGCATCATAGCAAAAATGGATCCAAAGGAGATGCAATTAGGAAAATGCATACAATATGCTCGTCTACCCAAATGAATTTCACAAGTTATACAAATTCGGTAGGATTGAAATGGAGAAGGCTGTCTCAAATTTGAGACAATTTTTTGTAGACATCAGATAGACAGTAATTAGGACTAGTTAGCTGCAGTTTCAAGACAGGTGTGGGTAAGAGGTTCAACTGCATGTTTTGAATCAAAAAATTGTCTTATTGTAGGAACATGCGCGTACTGTCTTCCAAGACAGAAACATCTGAAGTTTTCCATGAATGAACAGACTTAAGGCACACTTCAACACAGAAGGAAGGATTTTTTTAAATCTTATAAATGTCAAGAAGACAGCTGAAAACCTGAGCCTGGTGAAGTTCAGACAATGGTGGGTCACCTTCTTAAGGCCCATTTGGATCCTAAAGCTCAGTCAGTGCAGACCCACTTGACACAAACTGAACCCCACCCATCACCGACAAAGCTGGCAAAGAATAAAACCTACATGGCAACAACCCCCTAGGAGTGAGAGTCAATACAATGATTAATCACTGCAAGACATACAAAGAGTCTCCAAAACCCTGGTTTTGGAAAGCTTTGCTTTCTTCTACCTGCTCTCTAGCTCTTGCATCTGAACCGTTTTATAGTAAAAAAAAGTAGCCCAAGTACTGCAATTTGTCATCTCTTCCCTCAACCCACCTTCATTTTTCCCTGTCATCCACTAAAACAAATGTTAACTACAAACTTTCTCTCTGAATTGCTGTATTTTCCCTAGAACACTCCTCAGCTTCAGCATTTACCAAAAATTAACAAACTGTCAGCTGCACAAACCTTTCTGCATGTGTACCTCCAATTATTTCAAGAAGACATCAGACACCAAAACTTTCCTCACTGGCTCTCTATCATAACACAGTTTGCTCTCATTCTGCTTCCTTCTCATCTTGCTGTGCCTTAAAGGATGACTTAAGCTTCTCTTTGCAGGAAAGACACCCATTGTAACTCTTGGCCAAACTCACACATCTAAATTAAACACTTTTGAGACCACTCAACTCCTAGGAGACCTGACAGAACAGAAATATGTCACATATGCTAGAAATACAGCATCTGGTATTTTCACAGGTGCATTCTGAGGTTTCTTCTTTCAAAATTCAAAGGGCAGAAAAGAAGGGATTCAATACTTGCTAATCGTCTTAAAACTTTCTGAAAATAAATAATTTCCCTTTCTCCTTCTCATGAAAGCCCAAAATATACTTTATTGTTATGGCATTCCTCTCCTGTGTGCTTATGAAAAGGGCCTGCTGCAGCACAATAACCCATCTTCCACCCTTCAGCCTGTAATTAAACATCCCAGCTTTAAATCCAGCATAAATAATTAAAACTCTAGCACTAATATTATAAATATTATTAAATACTCCTACTAAGGTGCTTTAAAAGCATAAGAAAAATATCAAGAAAAGTTATATCAGTGCTTTTATATAAGTACTACTTATTCTGAGATGCTACAGAACACAACACAGTAAGAAGGGAAAGTGAAGTTTGCAAATCAACATTAATTATAATCTTACATTTAAGCACTCAAAAATAGCCAAAATAAATTCATGCTTAATTTTGATGCAGGGTTGCATGCAAAGCCCTCTAAAAAGAGATCATGCTATTCTTAAGAAACACTGTTGCTTCAGAATCTTACTTGTCTACACAGGGATGGAGGCTACAGAGTTCAGGAAAGCTTCCCACACCTTAACAGTTTAAATCAGCTGTTAGTGAAGTGAAAAAGGAAAGAGAAAAGACTAAGAATAAAGATCTAGTAAGAGTTCCAGGATGAAATCTTGCTAACATCTACATATTTGTGATTAAGCAAACACTTACAAAAGACTACAGCTTACAGTAAGAATTTTCAAAGAGTAAGAAAAAACAGATTTAAAAAACAGCAAGAAAGTGGTATAAGCCAAATACATACTCTCATAGACATCATACTTATGTCAAACTTTCAACTACAATCATTAGGAAATATATTTGTGTGACTCATCTCAATTTCACCTTTCTGCAAATCTTAGTTTCACTACTCACTATTTTCTCTTTTGAAATGATATATGTTTGTCAGCTCCAGTTTTTACCGTTTTGATTTGGTTTAACAGAACACTGAAATATTAGAAATAGACCACTGACTCCATGCAGGCACAAAAAATTTGATTTCACATGTATTTGTTTTGTAATTATGCCCTTCAATTGCTCTTGTTTAAACAGATACATTTACAGTGCAGATTACAAAATAATTAGACAAAAGATACCATCTCTTTCATTCTAAAAGAACCAAAACTAACTTTTTTTTTTTTAATTTGAACTTTAAAAAATATCCCTACTGGTAACAAACTGCAGAATGTAAAAAATATCACTGTGTGCATGTCTACATAAGAACACTAGCTAGCCTGGAACTTGTCCCCAGTTTGCTTGTACCTTTAGTACTTAGTTTAAAAAAAATAGAAATATTTTTAAAAATCATTAAAATATTGCCTATAACTCAAAAATCAGGATTAAGTAGAACCCATAACAAAAAGCTATGAGCCATGTAGCTACATTTCAGTTCATGTAACAACTGTTTTGCTTCTGCCACCTTACTGTATGCAGGCCATACAAATTATCTTTAGATATCCAAAAAAACTTACTTAAAAATCAATTTCTAAGAAGAAAATTAAATACATAAACAAGACAAGGAAGAAACCTGCCACATCTCAAATACAAAGATTAAAAATAGATTTCAATACTAAAGTTCTGAATATTCTACTCATGTGTACTATTTAATTCTACAATTAAGACATATCTTATAAAAGCAATACAAGAACAGTTCAGTCATAGATTTAGAAAGAAGGAAGAGTTTACCCGTGTCATTTCATTCTCTAGCTGTTTTTTCCGGTGCAAACGTTGCTGGTGTGACTTGAGTATATTCTCCACACGCTGCTCCATGAAGAATTTAAAGGCTTGAGGGGAATACCTTTGAATGCGAGACTCTCTTCTTTCTTCATCTTTCTTGTTTTTTCTAACAGGAACAGGTGAGGTTGTAATTTGTTTCTTTTCTTTATCTGTTGAATCAACACATTCGTAATTCTTTTCATTCTCATCCTCCCTGGCTAAAGGAGGTGGCTCCTCCTTGTTGAGCTTGGGTCCTGCCTCATACAGATTGACAGAAGGGTTCTGATGTAACAAGTGTTTGGGGTAAGGCGGTGGGGGACCCTGGTAATTTGGAGCCTCCGCAACAGGAGGCATAAGTGCCATATTGGTAGCGGGACTGTCGGAGAAGGGAATGGTCTGAACGCTTTGCATGGGCTGCGGCATCCAGGAAGGGTGAGTGGGTGCCAGGGCAGTCTGTAGCTCTGGTTTCAACACGCGCATGCTTTTCACTGGCTGCTGAATGGGAGCTGGCGTTATGGCTGTCACTGTGGTGGCCGAAGGCTGGGAGCTGCCCGAGTGACTCTGCCTGCTGCCGTGATGGTTGTTGAAAGAGTTGGAGCGCACGGGAATACTGGGCTGCCACGCAGGCATGTCGTGCCCATTGCCCAGCGACGCCTGCGGCTGCACGGGGGAAGGCTGAGACCAGGATGCAGGTATTCCAGCCACGTTGGTGTTGTAAAGTTCCAGGTTGTGACTGTTTCTGTTTGGCACCATTATTGCCTGAGGAATATTCCCATTGGTGTAGGCCGAAGGAGGAGCAGATCCCCCTGCCTGCATCTGTAGTGCTGTGGGACTCTGCCTGTTGGTTGGATTCATTGGATATGGGGGTGGCTGGCGACTCACTGAATTTCCAGACACCACATTCTGGTGAACTATGAATTCTGCCTGACAATTGCCATTTTGCATTCCAGCTCTTCCTGAGGGAAAACTAAATTTGCTGTTGGCAGAACTCTGCATGATTATCGGTTGCCTGCCAATGGGGACAGTACTCATGCCTCTCTGCCCCTGTGCGGATGAATTCATAGGCGGAGGATTCATAGGTGGAGGTGGATAACCATCCTGCCATGCTCCTGGTGGCACTGGAGAAATACGGGAGATCACATACTCCATGTTTCCGGAGTACCGCTTCGTTTGAGAACTTGGCTCCCAGGAAGGAGGTGGAGGAGTAGTTCCCCTTGGAGGGGGTGTCTGCCCCCGAGGAGGTGGAGGAGGAGGCGTGACACTCCTTATCTGCGGCAGAGGTGGGGGATTCACTCTTTGTCCATTGGCAGGATGAGCCTGAGCAAACGCCGCAATGCCAGATCCGGATAACGGCCTTCCTACATCAGGCTGCGAGCTGGGACTTTCCGAGCGATAAACCACACCCTCTGCCAGGGAAGGGCCGTGCCGCTGAGGAACCAGGGACTCCTTAGAACCCTTCCAGCTCTGCTTGCGGTTCACTGACTGCTGCACAGCCCCTGCTTCCACAAGAAGAAAACACAGCATTTACATTGTTGGAAATTATTCCTATTGACTGCTTTGAATATTTTATTCTTCTGTGTTAATTACTACAGAAACAGGACTTGAATTCTCTGACACAATATAATCCACTGTACTTCATATGAAAACTTTTTCAAGTAATATACAGCACTGCATGCTAATATGCTCAGTGTTCATATAACAGGGGAAAAACCCCTCATATTGAAACTATAAAACTATAATACCAGAAAGTGATTTTTCAGAAATCACTTTTCTGAAAATGTATTTTGCTTCAGTAAAAATGTAAAATTTAATTGAAAAAAATGGTAACGTGCAAAATTATTAGTCACACAATGTATTTTTAATCATGTGTACAAGAAGCTCTCAGAATGTTCAGCACAAATGCAATAAAAAGTAATAGCATGGAAAAATATGTTACGTTGCTGTGTTCCAATTAACATTTGCAAAACACTTAGTGTTCTTACATTAAATTTAACTGAATGCTGTAAAATCAAGGCTTGCACCCATATATGCATACAGATCATTCAGACTTGTTATATTCCCATAAGACAGAATCTGACTAAGTACTTTAATTTTAAAAGCTGGATCTTTTTAAGTAGAAGTGTTGTAGATAGAGAGGCAAAAATTAAAACTGTAAGAATGCAAAATTTACAGAGCAAAACCCTGCTATATATTTACTTTGCAGATACTATTTTGCATAATATAAACAAAATATACAAGGAACTGATGGTGCAGGCAGTCTTACTGTGGTTTTTATAATGCTAACACTAAAATATGTGTAAACACATGCAGTACTTTAATTGCTGAAAATCACCCTGTCCTCACTTAAAGAACATGTTAATTACTCTATTTTTGCAGGTAACAATGAAAACGATGTCTAAATGGTGGAATTTACCTATGAACTTTATATAAGCACCGACTAATCCTGCTTAACAGACTAAAGGAAAATGACGCTGTTCTTTGCAACTCCTGACTAATTTTCCCTCCTATCTATATTGTTGATTTAAAATCTAACTCCAGTGCTAGCAGCTCAGCACCCAACTTTAGTCTAATAAAAGTTCAGTATTTCTGTTGCATTTTTAAGTTACTCTTTTTTTAGGTGTATGCTATTAAAAAGGCATCAAGTCATATTAAAAAAATGTGCTAGCATCTGTTCAGAAAGCAGTAACAGCAAGTGGCAAAATTCTGACTCTGCTAATGAAGACACAGTCCCCCTTCTAACATCTCTAAGAACATGGAGCCTGCCTTAAAAAGTATAGAAACAAAAGCTGGAACCAAGCAGGAAATTAAGCACAGAGGGATCCTGAAACATCACATCCTAAAATACAAATACCATAGTTATATGATATATAAATACACACACAGAAAAATACATACACAAAAATACACATACAGCATGCTGTTGTGTGGGTGTGTGTGTGAAGAAAGACAAAAAATTTAAAGAAGAATTCAATGCTCAGCACTTAGATTTCTAAGTGGTGCCTGAAACAAAACAAAACACAGGCACCACATCAGCAAGGTAACAGAAATTACCAAAATGAGATCTCAATACCATTCCTTGTATAAAATGTTTATGCACAGTAATAAAACCATGCAGTTATAAAATCATGCTTAACAAACTCAAGTCAAACGGGCCTATCTCTCAGAAGGATCGCATTAGTTATGTAAAATGCTCTTTTTAAAGGCAAAAACCCCTGTATCTCAGCATTTCTGTTCTACTGTGGGCACGTGAAGGCAAAATTTACTATGTTCTGTGTTTCACCTATAAGAATACTCAGTGAGTTACTGAGTCACCATGGATACACATACCTGGGGGTTTCATACCTGCGTTCACAGGTCTTGCTGCTGCTGCAACCATCTGTTCCCGACGAGGATCCTGGTAGCTCATTTTACTTATAAATTCAATGGCAGCCTCTATACTACGGTTGTTAGTTTGTCTAAGAGCTTGTATAACCATATCCTAAAGAGAAAATTATTTACAAAAAATTATTTACAATACCAAAAATCGTGGTTATTTAGCCAAATATCCTCCACTAATTTCACCAAAGTAATTTTACAAAGTATTGATTTCTCTCAAGTGTTTCAGAACTACTTTTAAAATGTCTTCTCCAGAAGAGATCATCCAAAATAGTACTGCAATCTGGATGTTCAGAAGAAAAGTTAACCAGTTTAAGCACTGCACTCTGATGTAAATCATGTTATCTAGATAGAACAGTGTGGTCATACAACCCTTAAAAAAGGATTTTATAATAAAAAAGCCTATACAATAAAGTTGTCACAATCTTTAGGGACTAGCTGATACTAGAAAAAGCAGACATAACATTTTCAGCTCAAAAATTTGGTCACCTATGTGATATGAAGCAGTCAATGTCTTAAAGAATATCACCATACACAGAACATATAAGGATTTAACTTGAACCATAGTAAGCAAAAGAGATTTTCTGTAAGATATTTAGGATAAAAAACCCCAAATGCAATGAATAGCAACCTACCCTGATTATTATACATATATATATATATATGTATATATCTGTATACACACACCTGATACTTATTGATTTCTATCTGTTCCACTTCACCCCTTAATGCTACCTACTACCTGAGAGGTGGGGAGAAATAACAAGAACGTTTGTTGATATTTCATTTGGAAAAAAAAAATTCAATACATTTTGAAACTTCTCGACCAAGAAAAATGCTTTCCTACTTCAGCTGTATTTCTTCCTAGGGACACACGTGGATCAGTGCCATATGGCCTATTGTGGCAACGCAACTATAGGTTAACACATGGCAGAAAGGGCTTATGCTGGCACTGTGCCTGAAAAAAGCCCCATATAATCACAAGTGTCATGGGAATTTGCAGTTGTATCCAAGAACAAAGGGCAGAAGCAAAAGGCTTCAAGATACAAAGGATCCAACAAAAATACCAACTTAAGATACCTTTCTAATTTATTGTCCAGCCACATACCACAACCTTCAGTCTGCAAAACCAGCTGCAGGTTCAAATATGTAAAAACAGAGCTGAGAACCAATCTACTTTGAAAAATCGAATGCACAGCCCTCCTTGCCCCAAAATCCCACACAACAACAGCAACAAAACTCCCCCAACCTCAGCAATGAATCACAGAATTGGAGCAAATGATTACAAAAATCATTTATCATTATAAAATCCTTCCATTCTTCCTGACACACAGTCTGGACTGTGTATTTGATCAAGTAAAAGGAACATGAAAGGAACATCAGCACTTGACACTGGGATGCTGCTGAAGAAAAGCCAGTTGGCAGCTTTGGAGAAGCTCACTTGTGGTAGAGGTAGATCTCTGTAAATATCAAAGCATCACAGACAGCAGAACTCATGAGCTGGTCACTATTGCAAGCAGTGCACGCCTGAAAAGTTAATCCCTGTTGTGGTACTGTGCCTTTTTCCTTTGGCAAGATGAGTGGTTTGCTAGCTCTTTTTAAACATGCTTTTGTACCCAGGTTTACAAAGAAGGCATGAAAACAAGTGTGATTTATGTGATGTGCAGATCCCAGTAAAAACACAGGAGATGTAAGTGTATTCATTTTTCCTTCCTGGAAACCACATTTCAGATTATTTTCCAAAATATTTGGTATTGCCTTTCAATTTAGAATGGCCGTGTTTTATCAACCTATTTTAACTGAGCACAACCCAAAATTACTTTGAGTATCAGAGGCAAAATCCATGTTCTAGAGAGTCCAGTTCTCTCTGCCTAAAACTAAATAAATAATTAAAACAACCTACCACATAAGAACAATCTGGACAAGATGCTTAAAAAAACAAATCCAAGTCTAAATCCTTCTAGTCCTCTTTTACATCCCCCACTATTACCAGTTTCATGTCTTAAACAGAAATCTACCAGATTTTGAAGCTTTTTGCTTATCATGCTGTCCAAACATTGCCTGACCAACATGCATTAATAGTTTATAGCTAGTAGAACACCAAATCTTCAAAATAAAACACTTCACCTCATCAAAGCCAGCAGCTTGCAAGTCTTGCAGCATCTGTCGATTAACTTCTGATGTTCCTTTGACAGCTGAGGTTGCTTCATTTGCAAAAGGCAGAAGTGAGTTTCTTATCTCCTGCAAAACCTTGTGATATGTTACAAATTTAGGGGGATTTCGGCCTTGTCTAGGATCTTCAGGTAACATTTTGCCCATGCTGTGATCAGCTTTAGCAGCATCTGAGGGTTTAGGCAAATTCCTGAGGCTCTCTCGTATTTCCTGTAGCATCTGCTGGCTGCTGCCAGTATAATTACTGGCAGGAAAAGTTTTAGGCCTCATTTGTCTATAACCTTCTGGCTTCTCACTTCTCTTCATGAAAACATGTATATATGCAACCTCCACCAAGGACTCGCACACACCAGAATTCAAGGAAGACTGGCTGATGTCAGAACTTGTGAAAGCAGCAGCTCTTCTCTGCGAAACCTTGGTTCCTGAAGTGCTGGAGTTTCTCACAACCCAAAAGTGCTATTCTGTTAACAAAACAAATGACATTTAACAGAGCAGTACAAAAATTCACAGTGTAGCACTGGAGTAGTGAAACATTCACATGCAGCACTGCCTTCACCAATACTGAAAGCATGTTAAGCGAATTCTTCAGGCAGTCTTTACTCAAACTAATTTACAAACCATGCTGGGCTTTTGATGAAGGGAGACGACCCATCCTAATTGATCAGCATCAAACTCCGGTTTATTGATTCAATCAGTCATTTTTTATAACAGTGTTAATTAAGCTCATACATATTGCAAAATCCAAGCTCATCATAGGTCACAGATTTAAACATTAATCCCTCCTTTTGTTTTCAATACCTGTGGTTTGGTATTGAAACCAAGATTTGCGTTCTCAACCTGATATGAGTGGTTCTCAAAACTTACTTTTACTTTCCCAAAACAGCCAAAGATAGTCACCTGTTATGAGAAAACTGCCTGAGAACCCTGCTGTTTATAAAAATGTGCCTGAGAACCTTATTATTTACAGAAACAGGCTTTGAGAATTTGCTCCTCACAGCTGCCTTTTACTTTTCCATCAGCTGTATATTTTCATGGCCGTTTTTCCTTCAAGCCATGTCTGAGCAAAATTCTCCAACATATTCCCACTTTTTTTTTTCTTTTTAGCACAAGGAGGTTAGTATGCCAGGTTTCTCTATCATTCTACTGACCATATTCTAAATACAACCAAAAATACAAAGCAAAATAAGTAAAAGCATTATAAGCACTCTTAGTATCTCTATAAGGTAGTCCCAACAAATGCAAATCATAAAATAAACATCTAGCATAAATCAAACTTAACAGCACTTAAAATATTGAAACTTAACAGACTTATTTTCAAATCAACAGAACTTAACTTAGCAGAACTTAACTGACTTTAAATTCTACATAACTTAAACCTAATACAATTCAAACTTAACAGAATCTAACTTAACTTAAACCTAATATAATTTAACCTTAACAGAAAACTTAACAAAACTTAACTTCAACAGTATTTAACATTCAATGGCACCCAACAGACAACTCAACCTAAACTATTTAACAACAAACAAAACTCACCACAAAAATAAAATACAGCATCCACTACAACCTACTCACAGGCCCGATTCCAAAACACTGAGATGAAACAACTTTCTTCATATGTTTGCTGTAGCATTTTTATACCAAAAGCACACTCATAACATCTCACTCACACAATCACTCCAACATCTTTAACATTTTTAAATTTTTCAAAATACAATTTTGGAGTCTGATGTTTTACCAACTGAGCTATCCGGGCTTCTGATGTTTTAAAGTCACTGTTAATACAGGTGATTTTAAGACAGCATAACCAATGCTGAGCCAAAATCGGCCGAAATTTGACCCATGCATTCACTGCTGATTCCTGTTTCACAGTCTCTGCTAGGAAGAACAAAAGTACCTTTGACTTAGGTGGGAAATGTCCTGATAGCCCTTGGTGTCGTTTGTTTATTATCACTGGTTTCCCAATTGCAGCAGGGATCTTTTCTTTTTGCTGACAGAAGTCACATCCACCATGGCTGCAAGCTCTAAAACCTAAGCTCTTTGCTGGCTGCAGGGTGGAGAGACAAGCTCTGGCGCTGAAAAAGTGCTCCGGTCCCACGGTGCTCGTGTTGGAGCGGGCACAACCCCCTCACGCTGGGTGCGGCGCGCGCTCCGTCCGCGCTGCAGCCGTGGCAGCGCGGTCACTCCCCCTGCGGCGGTTCCGCTCTCCCCGCGGCGGCTCCCTGTGGTGTCGGGCTGGAGACAGGAGAGGGTGCTGATGCTGCAGCGACGACTTCTGTTGGTGCCTGGTCACTGTGGTTCGTACTTCCCGGTCTCTGCTTGCAGGCACTCGTATTGTGGGTGTCCGAGCGGCATTTCTGGCCCCAATTATCTGTCGGAGGCAGTGCTGCCGACGTTTGAAGAGGTGCAAGAGCAGCTAACACCTGACTTTGAGAGGATTTTGCCTGTTCTTGTAGGTCTAGCCCTACTTGTTTGATTGCATCTACTACAAAGGCTTCTGCTCCTGTTGGCACCAAAGCCATCTTTTTTAATGCCTCCTCTATAGTCCAATTGGCACCCAGAGTATTAATCACTCTCCTAGGAGGAGAATTACAATTTTGGAGAGCACACTCCTTGAGCAATGCCCTCCTAAGATATTCTGGCACCCCAGCTCTTTCAATTGCAGCAGCAGCCTTATCAATAAATGACCCAAATGACTCTTCTACCCCTTGTTTAATTCCCATACACATGGGTACCCTTCCTGGTTCCTTTACCCTTTCTATAGTGAGTCTAACTAACCTCATAGCCTCCCGGCACTTCTCCTGGCCCAATAGAGCTTGTGCCTCGGTACGAAGAAAAGGTCCCAGGCCCATAAGCTCATTAACAGTGATGCCACGGAGAGGGTCACCTGGCTGCCTCTGAAATGCCACACACTCGTTAACTAGTGCTTGCCAATGAGCATTAAATAACAATTGCTGATGTTGGGTAAAAATCAATTTAGCTAATCCACGGCATCCATTAATCAGCAGGAGGCTAGTATCAAAAATATAATCTAGCATCTGTTTAACTGGCTCACTTTTAACTCCAAACTGACTAACAGTAGATTGGAGTTGAGACAACAATTTCCAATCAATAGCAGGAATGGTCGCCTGCATGCCGCCCGCATCCTGAGGACTGAAGATAACCGGGAAAGCCAGCTCAGTAGCCACACTTATAATCTCCTGATCTCCCTTTTCCATTGCATCTCTCGCTAAAGCAGCCCACGCCTCCTGTCGGTCCCTCGCGATAGCTGCCACTAGGTCGTTTTCTGCCCCAGGGATCGGCTAATTGCTTTTCGGGAACTGACTGGGCGGTCTCGGCCATGGCTGTTGTTGCTGAGAGAGTACAGGAGTTTCAGAAGCGGTCTGTGTAGCCTGGCTTGCCGAACGAAGCGGCGGAGCGGGTAATAAAGTGCTCTGTGTAGCTGGGCTTGCCGAGGGGGGAGGTGAGGCAGGTAGTGAAACCATCCTCATTGCAGGGGCTAACGGAATTCCCCTCTCCTTATCAAATTCCCTGTTTTGGTCGAAATCTTTATTACGGTCATAAGCGGCAGTAGCCTGCTGAGCAGCATTCTTTTCAGCCTGAAACTGCAGCAATTCATTGTTAATGACCCGCCAAAACTTCTTGGCAGTTTTATCACCATCTAAAGAAGCCTCCCAAATTTACGCCACTCCGTTAACTCGTGAAACGTATGGGGGTTAATGAAAACTCCTCTATCATAAGCCAAAAGTCCCGGTAATTCTTTCTGCAAATCTATGCCTTTAATCTGCCTTTTCTGCAAAAAAGCAATAAAAGATCATATGCGGCTTGGCTCTCCATACCTATAAATCGTAAGCGCTTTTGCAGCTCCTCAAGGTCGCGGCCGCACGTTTTGGCCAGGCTCGTCTTTACAATCACCTAGAGCACGGCGCGTCTCGGCGTCTTTTTTCTCCGCTTTTCTTTTTCACGCTTCTGCTGTCCCGGCTGCTACGGAACCCGACCCGGATTTCACTCCTCCGTGGTGCTTTGCAGTATCACGTCGGGGTCACCATTTGATGAAGTGAAGGGAGACGACCCATCCTAATTGATCAGCAGCGAACTCTGGTTTATTGATTCAATCAGTCATTTTTTATAACAGTGTTAATTAAGCTCATACATATTGCAAAATCCAAGCTCATCATAGGTCACAGATTTAAACATTAATCCCTCCTTTTGTTTTCAATACCTGTGGTTTGGTATTGAAACCAAGATTTGCGTTCTCAACCTGATATGAGTGGTTCTCAAAACTTACTTTTACTTTCCCAAAACAGCCAAAGATAGTCACCTGTTATGAGAAAACTGCCTGAGAACCCTGCTGTTTATAAAAATGTGCCTGAGAACCTTATTATTTACAGAAACAGGCTTTGAGAATTTGCTCCTCACAGCTGCCTTTTACTTTTCCATCAGCTGTATATTTTCATGGCCGTTTTTCCTTCAAGCCATGTCTGAGCAAAATTCTCCAACAGGTTTTAACTGTCTGTTAACAACTAATGTTTTAGGTGCCTCAAGTCTAAACAGTCCTGAACGGCAAAGCATGTGGGCATAGTAAAGAGCTCTGAGTGGTGGACAAAGCTTGCAAGAGCAGATAAGAACCACTGTGTGTGCCAGCACTGCTTCTTTGCCTCCCCCCTCTCCTGTGTCCATTTGCCACCTATGTTCTCACCATCAACACCTTTGTAGCCAGAAGAGCCAACTCTGCTGTCCAGTCAGCCAGGATATGGATCAAATAACCTTGCTGTTCAATGATTCTGACATCCAGCTCCAGCAAAAGATGGGAGTGAGAAATACACTAGTAAGAGCATTTAATTATAGTGATTTTATCCGTTCTCTAGCAGTCACATTTGCTAAAACTAAACATTTGCCTGGCTCATCACATGCAACTTTATGACTTCTTGTATCATCTGCTACTTGCATCTGCTTAAGGGTTCAGATTCTGAGGCTTTCACAGTCTCTTAGCTCAAGTCTCCTTGAATCAGTCTTCATCAAAAGTTAAGTAATTTCTAAATTTATTTTACATAAGGGAAAATGAGAGAATGGAAGAGAAACAAAGAAAATTTTAATCAGATTTTTTTTTTTTTTACTGTAAAATTGTTTAACAACTCAAGCATCAAATTCGCTGAGAGCATAGCTATGACATTTGGTAAGGGAAACAGAATTTTCTGCCAAAAGCCAAATAAAAAACGTTTGCATTTTGAAGGCGCTGACTCATCAGAGAAAGAGCCCCGTGTCTGCAGAGAACTCAAATCTCTGCGTTCAGGCTGGACACTAATTATTACTGCAACTGCATGGCAAAGGATAAAGCAACCTCAGTGAAACACAAGAAACTGCAAAGCATTTGCCTCTTCAGAGTATCATGAAATTAAACTTTGTCAGTCTCTACTGCTTCACAGAGGAAGATCAGTTACTAAGACAGTGCAAGATACACTAAATGTTTCAGCTCTGTCTTTTCTTCAAAGGCAACAAAAATGCTGAAGCCCAACTCACAGAGCTCCTTTACTACTTTGTTGCTAAGCATTTCTCACTGTAGACATATATTAAACAAAAATCCAAATTTTACACAATCTACAAAAAAGTCCCTGTTTCTTCATTCAGGCTTCATTTCTATAACACTTGCACTTGCACAAACCAATTAGTGATTCAGCAATTGAGGAAGAATATGACAAGTTAATAGGAAAAAGAATTCCCTGGAACACATGCAAATTATATGAATTAAATACTCGTGCTACCCATATATGAATAAAACCTGAAAGCTGGGAAGTAATACATAAATGAGGACTGCAAAAAGAAACACTTAAGGGATATCCACTTAATCCCATTCTCCTTGGAGAACCATTTTAAAAATAAGAGAATTTCTCTTATGAAACTTGATAAATCTTAAGGGGTATGACTGCATTCACAATCCTTCTTTGCACTGTGATAGCTCTGAAACCTTAAATGAGTATAGTTGGGTAACTATGTTTAATATAGTCTGATAGCATATAGTTCTTCAGTGCTTACTGAATAAGGAAGCGATCATCAGATTTGAGTGAATTTTAATAATTAACAGTGAAATTTTGCCCAAAGTATTAAGAAATCCAGAAATCAGCAGAAAGTACAGCATGAGAGCAATTAAAATGTAATTTAATTTTGGCCACTTTCAAAATAATTTTCCAAACATGCGGTATTTAAGACCACATTGAAAATACTTTTTCCAAAGAAAACTTTTTCCAAATAAAATGAAGTAAGAACTTGACAAAATACCCCTACTTATGTTTTTAACAAATTCCAAAGGCCTGGAATTCAGGAGAAAACGGGTTTTGCACCTACATATTTTACAAATTTGATCTGGTATGGCAGCATTCACTTCATGGTTACCCCTCGGGTAGCTGGGATAGGTAAATCTAACACCCCCTAACAGAAATCAAGGTGAAATTAACAGGAGACCAAAATCATAAATCAGCAGCAGTCTTGGAAAATAAAGCTGCACTCTAAATTTTTAGCAGCAGTTTAGGTTTAGGAGTGTAAACCATCCAGTCCACTTATCTCCCAGCACTTACCACAGGCAGTGTAACTGTAAGGCCACACAGCATAAACCAAGCTAAGGAACCTACCCAAATAAGTAACTTTTTTTTGGTGGGTTGTTCCTATTGGCAGCACTGAGGGGTACCAGCATGTACATGTTAAACTAAGTCTTAATTCTCAGAAAACAAATTAAATTAGTCCTCCAGAAAACACGAATTACTACAGCTCACCTTGCTTTATATATGAATCTCAAAATTCACAAGTCACTTCTGCTTTTAGACATTGGCACACATTTTAAACGAAGAGAGTGTTGACTGCTAAGTAAGAAATAGATCTCAGCTTTGTACTTCTAACTACCAAACACCAACTGTATCCATGGGAACTGATGTCTATTCCCTCCTACAGTTTTGTGTCCTTAAATAATCTGTTTGTTAATGCAGCTGTTTTTGCTGATTAAATTCTCTTCCCTAAAGGAGTTGAAGAAAATAATGTTTCACCTCTATTCAAAGTATAGGAATACAGTATTTGCTTTTACAGGTCAAACTGTAAGGGAAAAAAAAGCCCACCTTGTTTTTTTTAACATTATAATCACAAAAGATTGGACTTATATAAATAAGAGCTTGAATGAAAGCTCAGAAGCGTTCGAGGCCAGGCCTGATGAGGCTTGGAACAACCTGGTCTAGCGGCAGGGAGCTGGAACTGGATTATCTCTAAGGTCCCTGCCAACCCAAACCAGTCTGTGATGGTCTGAATGGCAACGCACAACTGTCAATGACTCCCATGATTTTCTGAGGGAAAAAAATACACACCTTTTAAAACTAACTTTAAAATTCCTTATAAAAATACTTTCAATGCCCATATTTCCAACTGAGTAGTGAACATCACATATTGATGTATCTAGGTACCCTCCCTCATGTACCTATTCTAACAGCTTATTTTATACATGACCACAATGCTTCACTGTTAGAGATAAATTAACAGAGACTTCACAAGTCATAAAATTAAGTTTGTAGGGACTTGGTTCAGACCAACTAAAGGAGGCTTTTCTTTCAGGTAACAAGTCATTGAGCTGCAACAGCAATTTCCCAAAGGATGCATTTCTAATGCTAAAAGTTTTCATAGGATGAGGAGAAAACTGGACCCCGAAATCAGCACATAAGCACAACTACATATGGTCAGAGAAGCCAGAGCTGGAAAGAACCAGAGGCCAGCTGAACATGAGGAACATTGTGCATTCGCTCGGTTTGCTTCCATTCTTACGCTCTGCTATTTCCTTTAGCAGGATACAGCTCCTCTCCGTACACATAAACGTATTCCCGGGAGCAGCAGGAGTCATTCCAGGCGCACCTCGGAGCGATCTCCAGGGCTCACAACTGCAGGGCAGCCACAGCCCCGCTGCATTGCTCGGGCCGGCACGGATCGCAGCAGGACAAGCGGGACCCGGCCTCTCGGGACACGCAGGGCAGCCACAGCCCCGCTGCACTGCTCGGGCCGGCGCGGATTGTGCAGGACAGCGGGACCCGGCCTCCCGGCATACGCAGGCCAGGAGGGTTTCACGGCCGGGCGGAGTATCCCGAACGTGCCCCGCTGGGACACCTGCGCTTCTGTCGCCTCGCCGGCCCCAGGCCGTGACCTGAGGTGGCTCCTGCCCCGGCTGAGTCCCGCAGCGGGCCCAGGACGCCGCACCGAGCCGGAGCGGGCCCGTTACCGCCCCGTCCCCCCTCCGGCCCCGCGCACGGCGGACTCTACCTGAGGCGAGAAGGCGGCGGCAGCGCCCCGGGCGCTCGAAGCTCGGCCCCGCCCGCGCGGCGCCGACCGGCCGCGGCCCTTCCCTTCCTTCCGCCCTTCCTCCGCCCCTCGGCGATGCCGGCAGCGCCCGCTCGGTGCCTCCGCCAGCGCCCGCCGCCGCTTCGGGCCGCTCAGTTCGGCGCCGCCATTTTGTCAGTGTCCCCGCCGCGGAGCCGCCCGGATATGGGCAGATCCCGGCCTCCCTCGCGCGGCTCCTGCCGCTCCCGGATGGAGCAGCGGCGGCTCCCGCCCGCCCCGGCGGGGAGCGGCTGCGCCCTGTAACCCCTCCGCGCCCGGGCCGGGCAGCCGCACCGCACAGCACGGCACGGCACGGAACTGCGCTGCCGGACACGGCTGGCTTCTCCCGGCCCAGTGCCGGGCACCACGGACAAATTCCCATTTTCTGATTTTCCGATTTTCTTTTTATGGGGGGCGGGAGAGAAAGCTCCGCTGAGCCTCGTGTTTCAGCTGATGCCCGAAGGATGGACTCGTTACAGACCAACAGGAAGGAAAACCCACCGGTTAGCACTCGGAGTGATCCATTTCATTTCCATCTTTTGCATTTTAAATAAATTTCAAATAAGCTGCTCTAAGGAGCTCATCGGCAACTCAGTACACCTTGCCCTGCACAGGGACGACCGCCCTGTCCCCAGTGCCCCATCCATCTCCAGACACACGGAATGTGCATCAGGTGAGGTGTTCCTGCCACAGCACACCCGGGGCACCCACGCCGACGTGAATTAAAGTACACTCTAGAGGGGTTATGGTGGAAATACCATGTAACACCTCATAACTAACCTTTTCCTGCCCAAATACAGAGGTTTTTCCATCCTTCAGGTTCAATACCCAGGCTCAATCCAAATAAGTTCCCACAAACACATCTAGTTGAATTATTTTAGTAAGTCAGACCACTACTCTTGTGCAAAACTTTTTAATAAAAAGAGAAAGAGTTCTCTGTAAAAGAAAGCAGGTACAATGCTAATAAAATTTAAAACTTTTCAAAGATTTCAATAAACCAGACGTGAATTTGTGACAAAGACTATGTCTCAAGTTTAGAAACTCTCATTCTTACACCTGAAAACACAGCCAACACATCTGTCAATTATGACTTCTTAATTGCAAACCCCATTTTTCTGTTGGGAGATTTACTGGTGCATTATCAAGTTTTAACATGTAGCATCCACGATAAAGCTGTTAATAATTCAAAATAATGTTGCTAGAATGCTTAGATTCCTATAGAACCTTTCACATTTCATAGCTTTAACAGTTTTCCTTCCAGCTCATGAACTAACATTAACAGTTATATTCCCCTATATATAAAAACTCAGCTTAAAAAAAACCCATCTCTTTCAGGTGACATAAAAAGAACTTCCACGAAGCCCACAGTTTCGCTTTAGAAATGATACTTGAAAAATACCTTTACAGGGAAAAATAAAAATTCAGCATTTACCTTTTCCTGTGTTTTTATGTATGTGTGTATTATGGACATCACTTGACAGCAAAGATTTTGCCCTTTAGTGACTACTTTCCTGCTTGTCAAAACCAAGCAGGCAGCAGGGAAGAAATGGCATGTAAGCTTGCTCAGTTACCCATCCTGGAGCATCAAGTGACAGCTGTCAGAATGTGAAGCACCTGACTTCTTGCACAGCACCAGGACCAAGCTGAGGCTGCTCCCACACATGCCAATAACAGACTAGTGAGTAGCATTAGGAATGAACCTGACATTTCCCAGTGGTTCAAGCTGGTCAATGCTTCAAAGGGATATCACAGTCACTTCATGCAAAAAGTTGTCTGTTCACATAAATAGCCTCTGCATCAGTACCATATACCAGGCATGGTCCTAGAACATCTAAGCTATTCACAGACAAAGTCTGGTTTGGAATGAGGTTGGTGATTTCCATGCGGTCTTTGGTCGGATCATTGCTTAGCCAGGCACTTACGACAGACTGGTTCATGGTGCTGTGGGAAAGATAGGCAGTGCTTCTTCCTCCTGAAAGAAGGAACACGAAGTAAGTTTCAAATTCGTTTATATATTCTCAGAATTTGGAGAAACACAGTAGATATGGGTCAGACATAATGGAAATAAAATTTTACGTTTAAGTCAGTTTTCAGAGTAGCTGTCATTTCTTTGGTAAATGAAGGAAAAAATAGCTTAAAAAAATCAAGTTCTTGAAATAATTACAAAATTATTTACCAGCTCTACCCTCAGCTAAGACAAATACATCACAGCAGCTATTAACTCATCTCACTGGAGAGTGTAAGTACCTGCAAGTTTCTCTATACAGATACTAAAGCAAGGGTACAAGAACACAAGTCTGTTTATAGAATGTCTTGCTCTATTTGGGGTTTTCAGCTTTGCTTCAATAACACTTATTCCCTACTGCTCCTCCTTCCCACTTTGCAGCAAACGATATACCTATATTTGACTTTTAATTTTTTCCACATAACACTTTATGTTCAAACTGAAGTCTCACACTGTAAGACCCATCATTCAGCATAAGATTAGCAGGTGTGAGAAGTGATGCTAAAGGATTTATACTTCATATACTTGCAAACATGCAGAGTCCAACTTGAATTAGTAATCCTATACTTTCCATAGATAAAACTTAACTTTGAATGACAACTTGGAGGCCAAAGGCAGCAGGTGACATCTGAAAGTTTCCCCACTACTGTCTAATGTGGCAAGGTAGCAGTCTTTGTGATTAGAATGTGAAAATAAATGCTTATATTAAAAGTCAGTATCATAACTTTAAAATCCTGCCACCATGCAAAAGGATCCAGTTTCATTTATTGAAAGTTTCAATTATTACCCTGAATTGTAAATTCATAATTCTACTATCTCATTAACCTACCAATTATTTTTGTATTCTAAGTTAGTGTAACTCCCTCAGAGACTCAATAATGTTAGTCAGACTGTCTCTGTTTCTCTTCTACAAACAGATGATTTTTAAGTGAATACAGTCCATCTTTGAAAGCACAGATGTGCCCTTCACACACTGGTCAGAGGGTAGCAGATTAAAAACACCCAAACCAGACCATGAAAAACCCTGCACAACTGTTTGCCATATAAGTAGTTTTTCTCAAGTGCTTATCTAAGAAAAGTGCTTATCTAAGTTTGCTTTCTAAGAAAAGAAAGCTGCTTGTAATTTTCTGTATTAAGATTGTGTTATTAATTGGGTCATGTGAGAACACTGACTGTAATGATGTTACCAACTCACAAATTCAGTGCAGATGGACTTCAAACATCCTTACCTTGATGAAGAAAAGATGGTTTTTCAGATACGTTTGTGGAAGTATCCCAGTGCCAAAGAGATCCATCTTCAGAACACGTGAATAAATGATCAGGGTCAGAGGGATGGAAGTGAACTTCCCACACTGCAAGTATCAAGCAAAATCATTTCAAAACAAGTCTCAAGTACTTCAATCAAAGCATTTGGATAGCATGATAGAGACATGTGTTTACAAGAACCCATGCCTCCATCAAAACTTTCATTTTTAATTTTGTGTGGGTAGGAAACCCAAAGCCCCATACTAAGTTATATACTGCAGTTTTCCCTCTGCTGGCAGGGGGAAAGGGGGTAAGAAAAAAGAAGGAAAAAAAAGAAAATACTCTATTTTGTTGCATTTTCAGTACTGTGAAAATTGTTGAAGTCTTATCTGAATTCACGCAATTTGCATGTCATCTTCCCTGCAGTTAAGTTTAAATCTGCACATAGCATGCATTCCTTCCCAGGACACACATTACTTTGTGTCTAAATACCACAACTGCAGAAGACATTTAAGTCAGTAAAATGTAATATCAATAAATATTTTTATTCCTTGTTATTTAAATGTAGCATCAAATCACAAAATTTTCAGCATAAAATGAATTGCTGTCTTGTTCACATAGTTGCCAGGAAAGTGAGCTATTTCAGCACTGTGGAGACACCAAATGAATGTTCAATCTCTCCTTCTTCGTCATGTTTTCAAGTTTGTTAGTATCTGCATTCTGCTTTACTTTATCTGCACTAGCTTCCATGGCTATTTATCACCAACCCTGCTAGAAACAGCCATTCTGATCAAATGCATCTAATAGCTCATTGAAGAATTGCTTACTAAGTCTATTTTTAGTTTAGAGAGAGTTCACTTTTATCTAAAAGCAGTCTCCTATAGAGAGAAGGAAGCCACATTTTCCAGATGAAAACATGGAGCAGTAGTAGGCATCCTGGGAAGAGTATAGAGATGAAGGTTAGTGATACAGAGTGAAGAAGGCCAAGGAGAAGCTGGACCTGAACCTGGCAAAGGAAGGGCTTCTACAGGTATGTCAGCCAGAAAAGGAAGGTCCAAGAAGGTGTATGTCCCCCAATAATCCATGCTGGAAAGCTGGTAATACTGGACAGGGACAAGGTTGAGCTACTCAACAACTTTCTTGTGTCAGTCTTCAATGGCAACCTCTCTTCCCACACCTCTCCAATGGGTGGGCTACAAGACAGGGTCTGGGGAAGAAAAGTCCTTCCCACTGTAGAAGAAGTTTATGTTCATGACCACCTAAGGAACCTGAATATACATAAATCTATGAGATTCATCCCAGAGTCCTGAAGGAATTGGATGATGTAGTTGCCAAGCTACTCTCCATGTCTGAAAGGCTATGGCAGTCAGGGGAAGTACTAGGGGACAGAAAAAGGGAAAGATGGGCACAAACCCCTGTTTAAAAAGAGTAGAAAGGAAGATCCTGAGAACTACCAACTTGTCAGCCTCAGCTCTGGTCCTGGGAAAAACATGGAACAAATCCTCCTAGAAGCTATACTAAAACACATGAAGGACAGGGGCATGTAGTGATAGGACAAAAGGGAATAGCTTTAAACCGACAGTAGGTTTAGATCAGGTTCTTAGGAAGGAATTCTTTACTGTGTGGGTGGTGAGGCACTGGAACAGGTTTTCCAGAGAAGCTGTGAACGCCTCATCCCTGGAAATGTTCAAGGCTGGGTTGGATGGGCCTCTGAGCAACCTGGTCAAGTGGAAAGTGCACCTACCCTTGGCAGGGGAAGTTGGAAGTAAACAAGTTTTAAGATCTCTTCTAACCCAAACCATTCCATTATTAAATTAAGCAGCAAGTATGTGAGTGTTTTCTACCACAGTTACAACTTATTTTTACAGTAATCAGAAACTTCTCTAAAATGCTACCTTCTTCCCCCTCTCCATTTCAGATACTTACTTTCTGCTTCATGAGCATTTAGCAGGGACACTGGCATAGTACCCTGCCTGATGTCCCATATACTCAGCATTCCATCCTGGCCCCCTGTGGCCACAATATGCTGCTGATTGGGATGCCTATCCACACAGTGCAGTGGAACTCTGTCACCTGCCCTGCAAAGAGGAAAAAACAAAACAACCAAATAACCCAAACACAATTTTTTTATTTAGCTTCTCTTTTTCCCTTCCTAATTCCGCATCATGAGCATTGACAAGTGAGGTACCTGTACTGACAGGACCTTCAGTTCCTGTAACTCTGACCACCCCAGGCTGAAGGCACATGACATCTACTGGAAACCAGAGGTATGGCAACATGAAGCTACAATCGGGTTCTGTGCCCTATGGAACATCTACACAGCACTTGACAGCTTTATAGGAGTGAGAAGCCATGCAGGCAAATAATAATCTATACATACCTATAATAATATTATTCTGATGCATGATATAATTATAGGTTTAGTATATACTAAGAGTTAAAAAGGGAGATCAGGCACTAACAAAATCAGGTACCTAAACCACAATCTAGGAACAGCAATGGGAATTATTACACAGACAACAACAGGATAGAAATTTAGCCCATTTTCTTTTCTCACAGTACCTTATAAGGCACAAAGTTACCATTCAAAAATACATTCCAAATGCCAGAAACCTTACATTAGGCCTGTGAAGAAAAGCAAATATAAACAGGTAGAGTTTGGGGTTGAGGATTGAAAGTTTTTTTTCTCAAACAAGAGAAGTGCACAGGTATAATAGTCCTTCAAAAGTTAAATCATAAAATGCACCTGCTGAGCACAATGCTGAGTCACAACAGTGGTTCAGCCATTAAGCAGTCTGCCTTTTGCTTATTTAAGTACCAAAAAAGTTAAAATCCTTTAAAAAAATAAATCAGTAATTTACCATCCTGTTGTTAGGAAGCAATTAGGAAAGATTTGAATGAGAATATATAAAGTAGCACATGCTTTTCAGTAAATAAGTAAAAAAGTGGAGCTCTTACAAAGAAAATATTTGAGATGGCTCATTTCTTTGCTGTCTGAGGTCCCATATTTTTAACTGTCCAATTGAGTTTACTGTCAAGATCTCAGTTGTGCGAAGGAAAGTCACTGCATGGAGTGTACTGCTGTCTGCATTGTCTGCAAGAGATGAGGAAAGCTTTCAGGTAAACCTGAGGAATGCTAGTCTCCATTTAATTGCAACAAAGTAACTCTTAATAGAAAACAGAACACAGCTGCTTAAACATGTGCATAACCTCTGCAGTGGCAGGGTCAGAGACCCTCTAGTATCTGCAAATACCCTGTGAAAAAGGAGCCCTTCCTTGCTTACTGTATGAAACACTACTGAGACAAATCTGTAAGTAGATGTATTAAATTAGCTCTGGTGATTACAAAACTACTTGTTGATTTGTAAGATTTCTTTTTGTAGTTCCTAGAAGGGGAATTAATTCACCCAAGCTTGTGGTTCTCAAAAGCTAGCACTTATTGACAGAAAGCAGCTATGAAGCTTTTCATAATGGAATTCTAAACCCAAGAAACAGTAACTCTGGCTGATGGCATTAAGCAGTTTTATACAGAAACACTTAATTTACCAACTTCTAGACCTTTTCCGAATTACCAATGTGGTATCAAGTTAAACTCAAATTATGCTGTGCTTGTTAATAACTAAATAGCAAGGCCCTTTTTTTTCAGGTCCTTTCTCCAGTGCCTCTTTTTGTCAAGAGTAATTTACAATGTCAAACAAGCTTTGAGGTGAAACTTTTCACAGCTTTGAGGCCTTCTGAAAGAGACACTATTTTCTTGTATTTTATTTCTGTTACTATAGATAAACTTTTTATCTTAATTACAATGGGGTAACTTTGTTAAGTCTACTTTCACCTCAAGTATTTTAAAATTCTTTATGTCAGCTCATACTGAAAATATAGGCAAATTATTATCTTTCTGCATAAGATGGAAACATTTTCTGATATCAAGACAAAAAAGTTACACTGATGTCTATTTACAGATATTTGAATGAGTTTTCTGCCTACTGTTTAAATGAAAGCAGAGGGGAAGAAAAAACTCACTAAAACATCATTATAAAGAAATGTTGGATTACTGAATACTGAGGTTCTAGAGGATTTAAAGTTTTATGACAGACTAACACTAAGTAGTTTAGCAATTATACACCTTCATGGCTCCAAATGACTTATGTTACATAATCTCTAACTTTTGAGATTTCTTTCTTCTTACCTTAACTGACTACAAACCTATGCACTTTGTACTGTACTCTTAAATCCACTAAACAACAACAAAAATAGCAAGGCATTCATTTGCAACTACTGAACGAGGTACAAGAGTCTATCTTCATGCTAAGGATTCAGCTTAGTGCCTGGGAAATGTCAAGGTGTCATTGAATTGGGAACCAGAAAACAGATTTCTTACAACACAGAACTCCATTCTGAAGAACCTGAGAGCATCTTGCAAGATGTTCCCTCTCCTCCCTCTCCAACTTTTACTGTAAAACCATGAACTTAAAAATACCTAAGTGAATACAGAAATGCATCTGAAATATGCTACAAGTACTTGAATTCTGGAGGGATATAGGAATAATCTGGAACAAAGATGTTCAATCTGGAATACTGAAATCAATACTCAATTAACTTTTTTGTTTTGTTGTATTAACCTGAAGCCCCCCTCCAAACTAGACTAATTTAAAAACCCAGGTATTTCACATACCTATAGTTCTTACTGCATCTTTTTGGTCAGCCCTAAAGAGATTTATTCTACCATCTTCTCCAACAGTGACAATTTCTGGGTTGTTGCAGACGACTCCTGTACAGGCTGCTCCACCACAAGATGTGTCTTGATCCACATGATAATGAGCTTTCGCCCACCGGTGGTCAGCAGATAATGTCTAAGTAGTAACCAGACATGAAATCATGGTCTTACATAATGAACATGATAAAAAAAAGCTTCCAGAATACTCATGAAACCAGAAACAAGCTCCAGGAAAGCCACACTACTTCATGGGAATGAGATCCCCTTATATAAACAAAAATCAAGAGATCTAAGTTTTTATCAACTCTTAAGCATAAAACCCTTCTATGACACATTAATTATTTCTTCTCTGAACCACCATGTTTACATGACCTAGCAAACAGAAATAACACTATAGACTGTAAAATGTTGTTCATTAGGCTGATGTCTTCAATATTTCCCCAGGACAGGGGAAAAGAACTGACACACTTAGAAAATAAAAGGTCAGATTCAGATCTTGATTGCAAGGAACTTAATTTATTTTAGGTACCACACCAAATTATAAATTGACATTCACCTTTACTGTGTCACTATGAACATACATAAAAAGGTAATTATGCATTTATTTCCAGTGATTTATAATCAAAGCAAAAGGCTACCGAGTTTTACACATCTTCCTTCACAGGACACACATGAGAATTCATTCATAATTTGTTAGAATTGAAAAGGAGTCGTTTAGTTCAAGAATGCAAAAACTCTGATAAGGCAGGCAGAAGTCCATTAATATCTACTGCCCCAAAACACTCTAATGTCTTAAAGAATGTTTTCAATGAATGGGCTTTATGGATACAGACGAGGCGATACCCCAGTCTGTCTCGCTTTGGAATCTAGTTTATGTAGCATGTGCGTAAAACGCTATTTTCTTTCCTCATATGTGTCAAATCAAACCTTTTTTTAACAGACTTCAAAAAGAAATTCATTTTGGTAGTCAGATGCTTTTATACTAAGATCAAAGTAACCTGTATTACAGAGAATAGCGTCTTAAAGTCAGTGCATGTCACATACCTGGTTATTTTGATGATGACGGAATATAGTTACAGTTCCTGTTGATGAGGCAACCACAATTCTTTCTTGATCCAAGAACTAGAGAGAGTTAACAAGAATGCTATTAGCCAATGTTAGTATCAAGGTGATCATTTTGATTTTAGAATAACCTAAATTATTGGTAGGTGGAGGAGAAAAAAACCAAACCCACAAAAACCACAGCAATATTGACTGGCTGTGTTCTTTTTCTTTGTAAGAATTTTTTGGCCAATCTCAGCATTTTGACAGTTCACTCTCGCTCAACTCCTCCTAAGTGACCAGCCCTTAAAAAATACGGATCTATTCAACACAGCTATTTTACCTGCATATCCATAACATCACCGTTGTGCTGGATGTCACACAGCAAATGAGGTTCTCCATGATATTCACCATTGAGGCCCGCATTTCCAAGGTCGCCAGCAGACCAAATGGAGATCCTGTTATCCTGAACGGAAAGGGTACCACATTTACTCGAGAACGCTTTGGAAAGCACCGAGCAGTAAGGCTCAGCCAGGGAGAGCAATGGGCCGCGGGCTGCGCACAGCTCCAGAGGAAGCCGCCCCGGCCGGAGGGGAGCGCTTGCCCAGGGGAATAACGCTGCCGGGCGCGGGGGCGGCCCCGCGGCTTCCTTGGGGAGCGAGCACGGCACGGCCAAGCGAAGGGCGGGAGTGCCGAGCCGGGCAGCGCTCACGGGCGGCTCCGGCCGCGCTCTCCCGCGCCCAGCGGCCGAGGCGCGGGGGACCGAGGTGGCGTGGGGTGCCGCCGCCACCCGCGCCGCGCTCCGGCAGGAAGTTCGCGCCGCGCCTCCGGGCCCGCCCGGCCGGTACCTCGTTGTCCCAGGAGCCGGTGGCGAAGACGTCGGGGGGCTGAAGCGCGGCTGCGGGCAGGGGCCGCCAGCGCGTCCGGCTGATCTTCTGCGACACGAACTTGGCGCTCACGTCCTCCATGGCCGCGCCCGCCCCGCGCCCGCTCCCGCCCGCCCCGCGCCGCGCGCGCTGATTGGCTGCGGCACGACGGCGAGCGCGGAGGGACAGGCCGGGGGCGCGGCGGGAGCGCGTCCGGGCCGGGCCAGGAGCGGCGCTGAGGCGGCCCCGCCGTTTGTAGGAGCCGGGCGGCGCCTGCTGCCCGCGGTTACCGGGACGGGCCGGGGCGGCGCTGTGCTCTGCCTGGCTCCTGCGAGCCGCTGCACCGGCGCCTTTCGGCTCGGCGTCGGTTGCAGGTCGGGTCGGGAGTGGAAGAAACAGAGGAAGACGCGATGGTGCCGCTGTGTTCCCTGTCTGCTCGGCTGGGCCGCCTCCCCTGGAGCGCTGTGTCCGTGTGTCACCTTTGCAGGACATGCACCGAGTCCTGTTCTCTCAAAATGAGTGACTTACACAACGACTAAGCATTTCTGGTCTAAGACCTGCTTTAAGTATGCCCTGCTTCCAGCTGGGGCAGAGGTAATTTTCTTCCGAGTAGCAGCCACAGCGCTCTGTTTAGAATTTAATGTGGCATAATGGTGAAAACACTGCTGCGTCACTTGTCGCTGAGTGGCGCTTACCCCAAACCGAGATCTTTCCAGCCCTCGCTCTGCCGGTGAGCAGGTGGGTGAGAAGCCGGGAGGGAGCATGGCCAGGAGAGCTGACCCAAACTGGCCAGAGGGAAATCCCACACCACAGAATATGCACACACTGTATAAACTGGGGGATGTTGGCCAGGAGGGACCAATTACTGCCTAGGGACAGGCTATTTATCTTCTTTGATTTGAATTATTAAAGGTATTAAGAGATAAGTTATTATTATCTCGACCCATGTATTTTACCTTGGTTTTATTCCAATTGTCTTCCCCGTTCCCCCTGGGGTGGGCTAGAGTGGGTTGTGGGGCTTATGTGACCAAATATTTGCCTGGTACTTGCTGGCTGGCATTAAACCATGATAATGTACTTCCAAGTGATACTCTCATTGCTCTGACAGATTCCTACCTGTACAGAAACAAACAGAATATTTTTTTGTCCTAAATGGTATGTTAAATCAAAGAGGAGCACACATGTACTTCCTTTCTAGTATTTCACTTGAGACCTAAACAACTGTGCAATAAAAAGTTCAGAGGTTAGTTGTAAAATTAAAGGCTGACAGAGTTGTGTTGTCAGTTGTCATTTCAGAGGATGAGACTATTGGTCCAGTCACTGCAGTCCAGTAAGGGACTTTCTCAAAGATTTGTACACCTTCATTTTCTGCTGCATGTTTTTCCAAAGCTGATACTGCCAGGTCTCAGAGGTTCCATCAGATGGACTTAACAGCGGCTTGGACAAATTTTCCACTGGGTATTGCAGTTTTCCTGCTAAAGGCATCTGTCAGATTTCTTCTATACAGCATTTTTGAGTTCCTCATTAAGTCTGCTATGCTGTTTTGTAATCCCTCAGGTGTGATACCAAACCAGTGATATTTTATGTGCTTTATGCATCTTTTGAACTGCATTTAACTTTTTCCTCCATAATTACATTCAGCAGAATCCAACACTGAACATATTCTAAAAGCTGGATGCTATAGTAGTCTGCCATACTGCAAACATACCTTTTAAAAATCTTTGTTGCATCTGGCAGTAGCATTGTTATTCTGCAGTGGCAAATGCTTCTGGCACCCTTTTTTAAGCTGCTTACAGCAGTTTTGCAAGTCACTGTTGACTCCAAGGGTATTTTCAGCTAATTTTTATAACACTTTTGAGAAATATCAATACGCACCCTCAGAATATGTAAGACAGTAGACCAGACAGCTAAAAGCTGAATAGAAAACACTTTGGGATTATTGAAAAGTTTTATTAGGCAAATATTTTTGTTGGCTAGTTTGTGATTTCTGTGTGTATTATTTTACCTTGTGCTTTTGGATAATTTCTTTCTTTGCTCAGGATTGCTTGTTCAAAAGCATTTGGGAAGTATTAAGGGAAGTAAGTTGGACATACAGGCTTATTTTCACTTAGAGGAAAAGAAGAGTCACAGTTTTTCTTTCCTGTCCTACATTTCTTAAAGAAATTGTTGGCAGCATGTTATATGACAGAAGTGAGAGCTGTGACAGATTTAGGGCTGCTTTGCAAACCTTTAAATATATTCTCTGTGCTTGATCCCTGTGAAAGATGTGTAGAGCATTTCACTGTAATGGCAGATTTACATAAACATATAAAAGGTGGAAATCAGCACCAGGAGAAAATACGCCTTATCTAGTATTTCTGTGGTTTTCAAGAAGGATGTTAAGTCTAGATGAAGCTGCCTCTAAGCCTTGGGTCCAAACATACCAGCTAAGACAACAAGGAGCATCTATGTACAACCCTTAAATATGGCTAAAGCTGGGAGGGAAAGAGAACTGAAAGCATGCCTGTCTCTGAGAGAAAGTAGGGGGCCTGAGAACAAGGCACTTACTAGATCAGTGATTGTACTAGAGCACAATAAAGCTAATTCTGAACTGGATTTGCTTATAATCTGCTTTTCTCCATCATCATTGAACAATATTTAAAGTTATTTGGAGATGCCAAAACAATGTGTACAGCTGGTAAGAACTGCTGGAGCTGTGCCCAGTTCATTCTCTTGAGCGAGTACAGTCACACAGCAGTGTCCTGCAGAGCAGATGCAGGAGCAGAGGGCCCAGCCCTGAGTGCAGTCATAAGCCCTGTCCTTGGCTGGGGCTCCCCCCTGGGCTGGGACACGCTGCTCTTGGCCTGAGCTCTGCTGTAGGAGGGCCTGTGCTCAGCCAAGCTGCCCAAACTCGGTGCCTGGCTTGACCTGGGGCCTGCCTTCAGCTGATGGCAAAGCCATTTCTGTCCCAGCCCTGCTCCGCTTGCTCTGCTTAGATGCTGTGGGATGGTGTGTCATCTGGAAAGTCTCATCTGGAAGGATGGCCCTCCTTCAGGAAGGGTCCCAGTTCTGCTGCTCCCTAATGGGAAAGTAACTGATGAGTCCTTCTCACCTCATCTTTGACTGCAGAGCTGGTAAAACATGCATGTGGAGTTCAAAATAATGTAAACTTCTGAAATGGTAATAAAAAGGGAAGGTACACATCAAACTGGCTTGAGCTTATAGGAAAAGAAATGAGATGAAGGAGAGTGATTAAGTTAAAAAGCAGAATGGAGTCAAGAAGAGGAGGGAGTGTAGGTGTAGAAGCCAATTAGCGTAGGGTTTGGGACATAACTGCGGAAATGTACAGCAGGAACACTTCACAAGGAAATTTCTGCTTCTGGTATACAAGCAGATGGGAGCAGACAGTGATGAGCAATTTTTCAAATTCTTCCAAAATTCAAAGAATTAAAAAAAATCTAATGGGCTTATGTGGTGGGAGGGAAGGAATGAAACAGAAATAGTAGTTTGGAGGGGTTTATATATAAATGTATGTAAGTACAGCTAGAAGATTGGGATGTGGGTGAATGTGCAGCAAAGGAAGAAGAGATGATGTGCTTACAGTTAGTGGGATCTTCATGTCAGAACAATCATATGGGGGCCCACTCTGGCTGCTGGCATTCTTGTGCCTTTTCTCTAAGAGGAGCATTCATGCAGCAGCTCCCTGCAGAGTCTAGGGAAATGGCTCTACATGTGAAAAATGCAGGTGCCTGCAATTGACAGTGGGCATCCAGAGACCAAGGTGCTCACACTGATTTGGACAAGTCAGGGGGCATAGAATACAGAAATCCCAGGTATCAGAGCAAATTGAGAGGTTCCATGTGAATGGTGATGGCCAGAAAACAATTTTTTTTATTATTTCTGCTCATATTTTTCACTGGTAAAGAATGTCCATGTTGCTTTCAGTTTAGTCTCAATGGATGTGCTCCTGATAGGTTTTTAAAATGTATTCATGGCTTGGGATTGTGGAACTGAAAGAGTTAGGGACTCCTGCATTTGTTTACTGCATAAATGGGTGCATCATGCCACTATTGGCGCATGTTAGTTTCCCAGGGCCCTTCGAGGCAACTCGGCTTGCCTGAGAGCTCCTGGAAACCTGCCAAGCCAAGTGCTGTTTCCTTCACACGTGCCTGGTATCCACCCAAGACACCCCAGATATTGTTAAGGAAGGCCCACGCTTGTTTTCATTCTCTGAATACCCACGGCAAATAGGTACACTTAGTCAGAAAGAGACTGGGCAAGACTGCAAACTCTTAAGAGAGAAATTAAAAAAAAAAGGCTCCATGACAAGTCTAAGCCTAATTCAAGCTGGTCCTGGTAAGCAGCATCAGCTTGTATGTAAATGGCTTCTGTTGTGCTTTTGGTCTCCCAAGGGGGTAAGTATCCCTGGAATGCTTTTAAACATGGGCCAGCTATTTTCTTGGCAGCAATCTCTCTTTGTGAGAGCAATGCAGTTTGCTTGCATCTGACAACAGAAAATGTCTTTTGCATTTAAAACAATTAAGTATTTCTGTGCTGTACTTTTACAATGCCTGTCTGTTCTCTGTACTCACTGCTCTTTGGGAATTCTTCTCACTCCATGGCTTCTTTCCTTCTCTCTCAGCCCACTGGGTGTATCAGGGAGCCCTTTTATATTCTAGGACAGGCTGGGAGGCTCACACGGACTGCAGTTGCCAGATCATGCTTAGGAGAAGTTAGATGGAGAGCACAGAATGAAGCAGATCTGTCTCCAGGATGAAAAGAACCAGATGGGAAGTCTATGGATGGGACTGGTATATGCATTGAGCAACTGTCAGATTTGCCCTGGACTGACTGCAAAGTAGAGAAGCAAATTCCCACCTTCACCTCTTCACCTGAACCAGCAATGACTGATTGCCTGAAATAGCTGAAACAGGTCCAACACTCCCAGCCAAGATGGGCTCTCTCACAGAAGATAAAACCTGTGTAATCTCCCATGGTGGTGTCTTAGGCTGTGTATCTGCTGGATGACACCTTATTTTCCCCAATGTTTATACAATATACAATTCATAGGGCCAACCCATCCACAGTTTTGTATCACCATTCTCATGTTTTAAAAGCCAAGCACTACAAATTCTGCTGCCTGGTCCCATGTAGATGAAATATCTGTGCCAGTGTGCCTGGTTAGGAAAGGAAGTGCTGCAAAACTATTCCCATTTGCAGGGACCAGAAGGCAGCACAAATACAGAAGTCACAGCACTGACAGTGGGTTCCCAAAATTGCAAAGATGGTATATGCTTTCCCTTTAAACAATAGAAACGTGTATAAATAACAGGTGGCAAATTAATATTGGCGGCAAAATTAATCATAAAGGAGTTTTAGAGCAGAGAGAAATACTACATTATGGTAAAAAGTGAATTCTCTGCTTTTCCTCGTTATGTTACAGGCTGTGGGAGGATCTGAAGGTGCTAAAACTTTTCCCTTAAGATTGCTACTTCATCATGGGCATATGCTGGCACACAATAAAGGCCCATGGCATTTACTAAATTCTGAGCTATTGTCCTGGACGCCTCTTAAAAGGAATTTTAATTTAATTTGTAACTTTGTCCTACGCCATCGGCATTGCACCGGTAGATGCTCCTGTGAACCATCGGTGCTTTGGCGGTTCTTATCCAATGCAGGGCTGTGCCAACTCTCCATGTCCTTCCCCGCCGCCGCCATTCCCGCGCTGCTTCCCGGGGGCGGTCGCACTGCCCTGCCCCGTCTCCGCCGCGGACACGCACGGGACGCGCAGCTCCCACGCCCCCTGACCAATCGCAGCCTCCAACACGTAGGCCTGGCCCGCGCGGGCTGGCCGTGGCCAATAGGCGCGCCCCATGCAAAACACCGCGCCGGGAGACGCCGCTAATTGGCTCCGTCGCAAGGGCGGCGGGTCGCGCGCTGGGCCGGAGCCCGGAGCTGGCGGCGCAGCCACCGTGATGGGGCTCGCCCGCCCCGACACCGCCTGCTCCGGTACCTGGCGTGTACCGACTTGTGTCTCGGGAGTGGCGAAGGCCGGGTCAGGGGGGAAAGCGAAACGGCACCTCGGTGCGCACGCACTATCCCATTCATTACCAGAGCTCTTAAGTTCACATACCCGCGCCCCCAGACCCGTTCCGCCCCGCCGCAGTTTCTGAGGGGAGAGCAGGACCGGGGTCTCGCCGCCAGCGCGCGATCCAGGGCCCCAGCAGCAAAACGCGCGGGTCGGGAGCAGCCGCTGTGCATCCCCGCCCCGGCGTGCGAGGATCCCCCACGCGTGCCCCTAGGCGCGGTGGGCGCGCATGCGCGGGGGAGGGGGCACCGCGCCGGCCGGCGGAGCGGCGGCGGCAGCGGCCGGGGCATGTCGGGCGCGCGGGGCGGTGGGCGCGTGGCCCCTCCCCTCGGCGAGCGCGCGGCAGCCGCAGCGGCGGCGGCCGCGGGAGGAGGCGGCGAGGAGGCGGTGCCTGTGTCGGCGCTGGAGGTTGTGTCCTTCCTGGGGAAGCTGCTGTGCGCAGTCGCGGCGCTGAAGGCGGCTCTGTACCTGCTCCGCAGAGTGTGCCTAGCGATGGCCTGGAAGTCGGGCGGCGCCAGCCACTCCGAGCTCATCCACAACCTCCGCAGTGAGTCTCGGGGCGGGGGCGCGGGCGGGCGGGGCTCCAGGGCTGCGGGGCGGCCGTTACCGGCCGCCCGGTGACCGTTAGCGACCGCGCGCTCCCGCCGCGCCCGCCCGACCCGCCGCCAACTGTCACGGGGAGCGGCACCGGAGCCCGGCCTCGCGTGTCCGCGTTGTCTGTCCGTGTCTGTTTGTGCGTGTCTCTGTGTCCGACCGGGGGTGTGTCCATGCGTGCCCGGCTGCTCGGGCGGGGGGTGTGTGTCCGGGCGGCGGCCAGTGTCGCAGGGCGGGCCGGGCTGTTGTTGCGGGAGGCAATGCGGCGGGCGGGGTGGCGCCGATGGCGGTCCCGGAGGGGAAGCGCCGTGCGGCGGCCGTGGGTGTTCCCTGCTCGCCGCGTCCCCCCCTCGCCGGCCCTGTTCCCGCCGCCTCGTTCCCGTCTGCCGTGTGCGAGCTGAGGCGGGGCCGCGGCGGAGTGCCGGAGGGCCCGTGATCCCCCGCACGCACCGGGATCGGCGCCCGTCTGGTCCGCTCCGGCCGGCGGGACTGGCGGTGTCGGCGGGCGCCCTCCGGGCTTTCAGGCCCGGTCTGAGCAGCGCAGCGGGAGCCGCCCGGGTTCGGGAGTCGCGCCGAAGAGGCCGCGGCTGCTTGTGTTGGTGAAAGGGGCGTGTGGCGGCAGCCCCTCCGCCCCTCCCCGGCGGGGTCCCGAGTGGCTCCGCTCGAAGGGCTGGGCTGGGACCCAAGGGGAGAGGAGCGGAGCTGTCGGGGTTGCGGACTCGTGCTGTGACAGCCGAGCTTTGCGTGGCTGCCCGGCACCGGGCGCTCCCTTGTGCTCGCCCGGGGTTTGTGCTGTCCCCGTGCTGAACGGGGAAGGTGTTGGGCGGGCGCGTCTTCGCCGATGTACTTCAGTACATCTTGAAGTCTGCAGGTCCTGAGATACAACACCTTTTGTATTCGAAGCTTGCATTTTTCATATTAGGATAGAATTACCCTCTCTTATATATACTTATAGTATTCTTTGTCTCTGCTCCTGGCCTTTTCCCTTTCTCTTCTCAAGTTCGTGTCCTAGATGTAAAAGGATGTAGATCTGGAGCCTCTATTATGACAGTTGTCTCCTATTTTAGTGATACTACAACACCGCAGACAAGGTGGCCTCCTTGGTATTCTGGTGTCATAGGAGAATCACCCTTGTTGTTTTCTCCTTTTCTCTGCTTATGTTAGATCATCTGATTCTGTGAGGTTTCTCAGTATTTTCTTTTGACAACTATCACATCCAGCAGAATAATACATGCTGAAGTGACTTTCAGCTTCCATGTAAAAACTACTAATTGTTGTAGAGTTTCATTGTAAAAATTCTGTTTAACAAATGATAATATCTTGTCTAGTTACAAATGTTGCAATACATTTGTTTTGTTTTGTTCTGCAACTGAAAGGGCTAGAGATACTGTTTTAGTGAAATACTGTTCTCTTGCACAGCAGGGAAAAGTTTTTGATGTAAAAATCAATGTTAAACTCCAAAATACATCCAAAAAGCAATTACTGCCAGAATAGTCTATGACACTCAGAACCTGAAGGCAAAACCAGTTTCTTTATTGCAGAAGACAATGACAGTTTTTCAGCACATGGAAACTGTTTAGGGCGTTGCAAATGATGATGACAAAGCTGAAAACCATTGTAGTTAGTGTACAGCAATAGCTGTATAGGAAAAGGAAAGTAAAATAGAAGCGCTCAATATTGTAATCTCAAAGCATGCACTGATGGTAATTTCCCCCTCTCTGTTTTGCATATGCATGCCAAAATATTTTGAGGGGTGTTAAAAAGAGAAATAGTGGATTGGCAGTAAAATATTGTGGAAGCAGAGGCTTTTGGTCTTGCAGGAAGACTGTGTTGTCAGCTTCAATGGGACTCTGTTCATATTGTAGGGCTTTATCAGTGCAGAGCAGCTGCTGAATTAAGACCATGACTTTCAAGTTAGAGTTCCTCAGGTAAGATGATACCTTGTTGCTAAAGTTGCAAACAGATTTAGAAAAAAGTACTGTTTAATGTGATACAGTTCTCCCAGATATGTTTCAACCAACTTAAAAATTATTGGTTACAGAAAGACTGTAATGTTCCATAGAATTCTTTTGGAGTAGTAGATCCTTCACGGTATTTTCCCCACTCTAAAAACAGCTACATAGCATTTACAGCATTTTATGCTTAAAAGTGAGAATGCAAATTGGATATGGTTAATTTGATGTTGTCCATTGTTTGTCTTGTGTGGAACTTAGTGAATGTGTGTGTAATGTAATGCATATTTTGCATAACTTAAAATAATGAAGTATGTTTTCTTCTGCAGCAAATCCTGGTAGAGAAGTTCTTGCCCCTGCCCTTATGCCACAATTCTTCTCTTGACTGTTCTGATAGAATTGCTTGTGAGGGAGGCAGTGCTGTAAGACTGGGTCACTTTCTCATGGCTTGTGAAACATCAATATTTAAGCTCCTCAATGTCTGTAAGCTGTTGTACTATTATGGTTAGAGAAGCAGTGAACTTGGTTGTGCATAAACGAGGACTGGGGAGAATGGGAACTTATTAAAGTGGTTTTGCTTCCAAATAAAAACATCATTGGAAGATTCCTGTGTGCTACATGTTCTTTTCCTGTATGCTACAGAACAGCTATAAAGATTATTCTTAATTATAGGCTGTTGTTGAGAGTTGCTAGTGCTTCTGTTTTGTGGCAATAAAATTCTCCATTTTATGACATTTGCTTTACTGCTCATTTTACTGTTGCCTTAATTATAGAACTAACTTTTCTGTAATGTAGCAATCATTGTGTTAGGCCAGTAACAAGTGATTTTACAGTGCAAATTTAGGCAATTATTCTTTATAGGCTGCATCTTTGCTGTCCTGTCTTAAAAGGGACAAAGCTAATAAGGAGGGTCCCAGAACTTTGCATGTTTTTCAGCACATGCCTAGGGACAAGTGACCGAAGAATGTTATAGTACATTATTTTGTTGTTTTGATTTTTAACTTCTTGTTGCATTGTAATCATGTTTTTGTGCTGTTAATTTGAGGCATCATAGATGCACAATTTGACATATGCAAAATAAACTTGTTTAAAACATGCTCTTCACAACAAAAATGCTGTCCTTGAATCTGCTGTTGCTATGAAGTGTTCAGCTGCTTTGTTTCAGTGATTCTTGAAAGTACTTCTCGTTTTTTAAAAATGCCTTATTTAAATCTGAATGATTCTTTCTTCATTAAAGCCTTAAAACAAATATTTTTCACCTTCACAGAATAATTATTAAAATATTTGCTTTTTTCTAGCTGAAAATACTTGAACATGTTCCTTCAAACTTGAGTAAACTTCTCCCTAAAATAAATTTAAAGTAAGATCTTTTAGCAGACAACATTTCTAGGAAGCTCTCTGAATGCAGGTTACAGTGGAGTTAGAAATCATACTAAACACAGAAATAATTACCTGTGTTTAAATAAATAACTCTAACAGGAGATTCTTTTGAAATTATGAATCTGTCATAAGAGGTGCTGAGGAAGGAGGAAGAGAATTGGTGAGTTATTTACTGTTGTCTTGCTTAGTTGAAAGTCTTTTGATTCTAAGTCTGTAACTTTTTTCCCTCTCTGTATTTTCACCTATCTGCTGATAGGTTACTACTAGGTCATTTCATCTTCTGTCTTTCATACTTGGGCTTTTGCCAAGTCCTGCTACTTTACATGCCAGCATCTTAGAAATCAGCTTTTCTTTCCCAGCTGAAGGACACAACACTTGGTTCCCTGTCCAATTCACAAGCAATCGAAATTCATTAAGTTTCCTTGTTGTGCCTTTTTCCTCCAGTCAATGTCATGCTGCCATAGGACAAGCTTGTTTTGCTTATTTCTCTGAGCATCTTGTGTCAATGGTGTTTTCATCACATATATCTGCTCTTGAATCCACAGTTCTCAGAGAGAGGGAAGGTGAGTTAACTTGGCTGTGGCAGAAGTTGTTAACCATCTGTGGATTTGTTTCTTGTGACATTCTTTTACCTTCCTCACCTAATAAACTTGTGTTGCAAAAGTTAGCAACTCTAATTTACAAGATTCCATAGAATTTTGCACCTCACATAAGATCAGGGTCTTAATTTTTCAGTGTGAATGATGCTTGAAATGATTATATATTCAAATATTATCAGGGTCTGAGAATTCTATTTTTAAATATGCTAAATGTATTTCTCAACGTGTTTTAATTATTTAGATATTAAATAATTAAAAATGGCATCTTACATGCTTCGTCATGATGAAGGCTTATCTGCAATAAATCTGCACCTTTGGTGCAAGTTTCTGGCTGCTGAGGACAACTCTCTTTGGGAAATGCCATGAATGGGAAAGCATTGCATACAGTGAGCATCAGCTAGATCCAGCAAGCAGTAAACATTGGTTTTGTTTTGTTCATTTTCCTCTCTCATGTCGTTTCCCTTCGTTTATCCAAATCTCTTCTATCTCTGTCTAATTTTGCTTGAGGAAGAGTAATATGACTTGGATGAACATGAAGAAGGGAAATAATAATGGAAAATTAGACCAAATGCAATGACTCCCCTGTATGAGCACTTTTTCTGCCTGTTGTGTGCATTCAGTGACCATTCCTTCCTTTATCATGAGTGTATTGAGGCTTCAGTGACTAAGCATTGTAACTTATGACCAGGTAGTGAAGTGGTTAGAAAGTGGACTATTTTTTTCAATTAAAAATTAACACATCCACTGATAAGTTAATTTAAGAATATCTAAAATTTCTTAAATTTGGTTCATGTCTTAGGTGCCAGGCTTGAAATCTGTGATGCTATTTTTTGGAGCGTTGAGATTTAAAAAAAATTTTGTTAGCAAGTAATTTGAATAATTTCCTAAAGGAGTTTCTGTGAAACTTTTTTCTTTTTAAGTAAGATTTCAGTATTTGCTAATGATTTGCCCATATCAGTGAAACGTTTTGAAGGAATTTCTGTACCCTTGATCTTTTAAGAGGCAGGCCTTCAAGTAAATCAAGACAAATAGATACCCCAAGTAATAGGAAATGAAAACAGAAAGAAAAAAACCAATCTAAATTTAATAACATCATGTTTTATTGGTGTGTAAATTAAGATAGTGTTCTTAACTGGTTTTTTGTTGTTGGCATGTTTTTTGCACTTAATGTTAGACAGGCTGCCAAAGTAATGTTAAAAACATACCCATACTTTCCCAGAATCTTCCAGAATTCAGTGCATCAAAATCCAAGTCCTCGATCATTCAAGGAAAAAAAGAGGGCATTTTTTGCTGATTATTTACATCACAAATCTTTATAACTCCTAATAAATAATTTTAATTAAAAATATTTTGTTATTTTGCTTGATTGGAGACATATTCACATATAAAAATAAAAATATATTGCCACATATGATTTTGTCCTGGTGGTCTGAAGCTGCCTAGTAATCCATACCAACATGGAAATGATACTGCATATGTGTCCAAAACAGGTCATTACTGCTGCATGTAGGCATTTTAGAAAGAGGGAATCCTCCATGGTTTAGCTTTAGTACAGCTCTAAGCTTTTCTTTTAATGCTACTGTTTCTTTCATCTCGGTGTAGATCAGGAGATCACCAGGAGCTACTGCAAAGCCTAGAAAGAAATGTGTAATATTAATTTCTTTTTAGTTCTTTTGAGTGATTATTGATGTGAATGTTATGCCTTAATGCCACAAAGTCATGTTCTTTAGTGCTGCATCACACTTTAGGTAAATAATTTTATTAATTTTTTATTAGGTTAATTGTCTTAATGAGATCAGTAAACTGTGGACTTCTCTTGGACTGGCTGACTTGTGAATTACATTTTAAGACTTCAGAACTTGATTACTTTAATAGTGGTCTTGAAGACAAAATAGTTCTAAATGCTTGCACTGTTGAAATACAGCTTAAGAAATTCTTCCTAATTTCTGCTAGTAGGACATTTCTTTGTCCTTTTGTCCCAAGAGTCAGTTATATTTTGCTGATCTTCTGATCTTCCTCAACTTTCCTGTAGTACCAGTCCCTGTCTCAATGAAACCACCATCTTAATGACCAACTTCATGTGGTCTAGCTGCCGTGTTAGCAGCATTGGCTTTTCTGGAAGCTGCAGAGCGGCTGCATGGCATCTGCTCAGTAAGGTGTGAGATGTACACCATCTGCTTCTTTACAGATCTGCTAAAGCTGCAAGTAGTTTTGCTGCAAGCCTTACTGTGAAAAGAGTTCCTGTCTATCTGTCTGATCCAGCTAACTTTATCTTAACCTTTGCAACACTTTTTCATTATTCCTGATGGTTGTTGTCAGTTTGTATTGAACTCTTTAGTTTTGACTTCCCTTGTGATGTGTAAGTGAAGTTCAGTCTTCTCAAATGTTGAGGGATTGAGGAGTCCCCGGAGGATAAAGTCTTCATCATCCACACATGGGTGTTAGACTTTATTGGAAAATGAGGTTCTATGTTTTTGCATGCTGAAACTGACCCTAAAGTTACTTTTTTCTTTCATGTACTCCTCAAAGTTTCTTCATTCAGCTGCTGATACAGATTTAGATAAAATCAGCATAATCATTATGATAAATGTGAGTACATGACAGAGAACTTCTGTATAAATCGGTGTGCTAGAAGGCTGTGTTTAGCAGGCCTTTCTCCTCCCTCAAAGAAGAAAATGGTTAATACCAACTTTGCAACACTGCCCTATGGTAGGAGGGAGCAATACAGCTGTGGTTAAATTGTCTAAATTAGTTAACTGTAGCCTTTCATACCATGAAAATGAATAGAAAACTCTTACCCATTACGCCAAAGTGGATGGGTTGTTTTTGAAGGTGATCCTTATTAAATACGGAAGGAATACTACCTTAAAGTAAAAGTGAAATGTTCACAGACAAGTTTGTATTTAATTGAAGCTTGAGGCTGTATGCTAGTTTGTGTTGAGCCCAGCTTATGATTCCTGTTTTATGTCTGCAGGTTTTGAGTAGCATTTAAATGATAATTGAATATTTATTATTATTATTATTACTCCCATTTTTTAAAAATTTCTGTCACTTTGGAATTTTCATGGGACTTGATATTTGTGTTTCATTTCTGGGCTGTAAGATTAACTCTGACGGACTTGTGCTTTCCTCAGTGTTTGTGTGGTTGTGTCCCTGAATGATAGACTCTCAAGTGATTCCTTCCTGTGAGCTGTATGCAACCTCCTGTTTGCATAATGTTTGGATATTGTGAATCCAAATCACAGTGATAATAGATGGACAGCTGAATGTTTGAGGCAGATAGCTGTTAAATTGTCAGCAAAGCACAAGAAATTTGCATGTATGAGTGGTATAAGAAACACTTGTTTACAAACACCTACTTTCAATTTATTTAGCACAAAGAGCTTTGTATGGTTTGGGTCAGTGTCTGTTACTGGATTTTAGGGTGCTGATGCATCACTTCTTGTTCTAAGTGCTTTCTTTGTGTTCATGCTTTACAGTGAAATCTTCCTATGCTCATTACTAAGTAAAATTCTATTAACTGAGCCACATTCTTTCCCATATTTTTTCTTCCTCTGCTGAAACAAAAAGACCCGGACTTTAAAATGTTGGTTGATCAGGTGCTTAAAGCCAACAATCTTCACATTGCTTGCAAATCATGCTGTGCTTCTGTTCTAGCCCATTCTCCTCTGGAAAGCTGCTAGCTGGTTTTCATGGGTCAGGTGGAGACTGTCACTTGACAGTGTCCTGCACTATATCCGTATCTTTAAAAGTGAGAGGCATGGATTAGCTGGGTGCACCACTTGATAGATAAGGCTGGCTGGTAGCACTGAAAATAGTTGTGGTCCAAAGCTCTATGTTCAGGTGTAGGCTGTGATGAGTGGTGTTCCTCAGGGGTTGGCACTTGGACTGGTGTTGTTTAACATCCTTGTCATTGACACTGACAGTGGGATCAAGTGCACTCTCTGCAAGTTTGTGGAGAGCAAACTGTCCAGCATCAGAAGTGTCATGGCCAGCAGGCAAGGGAGGCAATTCTACCCCTCTGCTCTGCAGAGAGACCCCACCTGGAGTGCTGCATCTAGCTCTGGGACCCCTAACATAAGAAGGAACTAGTTGACCTTGAAGGATTCTTCTAACCCAAACCATTCTATGATTTGTCACATCAGTAATTTCTATCTACATGAATGAATCTTTTGTAGCATAAAGCTGTATGTGCTTTGCATCATGCCTTAAGGTCTCTGTATGATTTCAAAATATCACCATTTCACTGAAAATTCATCTTCCTAAGCAAAGTATTCTGCAGTGGTTATGGAGAAAGTAACCTAAGAAGCTGAACTATGTGGATGCTGAAGTAGTTGCACTACTTGTGGATCTTGAAGTAGTAAATGGTTTTGGGATCTGCAGTCAGCCACAGGAGGAGTTTGAGTAGGTGGTGTGGTTTGTATAGTAAGCTTGTGTGCTGGATCATGTGGCAGTGACACATCCTCTTTTCTGATCTGGAAGCCAGTGTTGGTGTATTTTATGGTTTAGTTAGAAACGTGTTTGGTCAACAGTCAGGATACTGTCCGTGAGGTAGGCAATTCTTTGAAGCATAAGCACTTCAGTAGTGCCTTTGTTGCTAAATAAAAGATATAATAAAAAGATAGGTTGTTTACTTGTTGGAAGTCCATGGTGCCTTTTCAGACTCTTCTTTCCTTGCTCTCTGACAGCCAACTGCCCAGTTTCCCAGGTTACGTTCAGTGGTATATTCCCACCTTCAAGTCCAAGGACTGCTCTGAGCTCTTTTCCTGTTTTCATGGTGTTATTTGTGGAAAAGAGGCAGACCAGAGAGAGTTTTCAAAACATGCTCCAATTATGTCAAGTTGTCATTGCCACAGCCTCTGCACAGAGTAACTCTTGAACTTGGCAGGCAGTGCTCCACTGTTAAGGACTTACTTTTCAGCTTCAGCCCTTTGAAGCTTGGAAGTTGTGCTGATATAACTCTGTTTTATTTGAGTTTACTTTTATTTCAAGCCGTCAGTGTGTTTGTGCATTATCCTTTGCTTGTAAACACTTGAATATCTGATTTGTTTGCAGTACAAACTGATTACCATTCTTGAAACCCAACAGTCTCCTCAAGGAGAGACTTCTGTGCATGTTATAATTGGAAAGGATATTCTACTATGCATTTAATTGTGAATTATTTTCTTGCAATATACAGCTTTGCTTTAAGATTTAGAAAATTGTTTTAGTTAACATCTTAGTAAATAAATTCTTTTATTGTTTTGGTTTTTCTGTAGAGATGGCATGAAATTAGAATGTCTTCTTTGCAATGTAAGCTTCTATTATTGGCTTCTTTAGGGGATATACTTGTTTTCTGGACTTAATTGAGAATTTGATAGAGACACGTTTCAGGTAGAATTAAGATCCTGGCTGCTGGTCATCTTGGGACTGACTACTGCAGGAAAGAAAGGACTTTTTTGGAGACTGGTACTTTACAGTTGTTATCTTTCTCTATATTCAGCTGTGAGACTGAGGAAAAAAATCTTGTTATCAACACAAGAAAAATGTTAACTAAGTCAATATTGACTTTTTTGTTTAGGGCTTGATTGTTTTTCTTAATTCCCACCTAAAATTTGATGTAGTTTCCATTGTATAATAAGCAAATTTGAAAAGCAGACTTAATCTGTGGTGGGGTAGCTGAGAGAGAGTTGGTTTTTTTGAGGATGGAGCATTATTCAATAATTGAAATAAATAGCTGACAGCAGATTCAGCTTCTTCCATAGGTTCTGAGTATGGGTAACTTTCTTCAATTCTTATTTACTGAGGAAAAGATTACAATAATCAAAGGCAATACAACAGTCAGCAAGTCTCATGATTGTTTGCTGAATGAGAGCATCCTGAATGCTCAAATCTGTAAAATATTTGTAGTTTCTGTTTGCAGGGCTTTTTTGAATTTGCCTGTCAATGCAAGCATTTTATTTGGTAGTTGTATGTACTTTGACTGGACCTAAGTTTTGTGAAATTAGAGAAGGTTCTTGGCCTTATCATAGGGCCCTGCAGTTGCACTTCCAAGATGTTCTTTTTGTTCTTTGCATGCTTATTCCAAAAGGCACAAAAGGAAAGAGCAGGTGGCTGCCTATAGTTCTAGAATATATGCACCTATCTGCATGTAAAAAAATAAATCACTATTTTAGACCTTTTGTGAGTGCTTCTCAGCTATTGCTTTTTGACATCTCTTCAGCCTCCTAGAGTCTTTATCTCCTCACTTCTGTTATAATTAGACTTGCTTATTCTCCTTTTTTTAAAGTATATTTTGTTTGGAGATACTAACTTTTTAGTGATTCCTAATGAGACTCAAAGAGTAAAAGTTTGATTTTTGTTTCTAAGCTTTGTTCACAGAACTGCTTTACAATTAATCCAGTTAATTTCTAGTGGGCAGGGAAAACTTTTTTTTTCCTTACTAGCCTCTGTTGTTAGTGCCAATGTATTAATGGATTGATTTGTTTGTTTTCTTTTGGGTACAATTTTGCTCAGCAAGTAAACTTATGAACTGCTGCAAATGCCTGCTGGCTCAGATACTAGAACTGCTGTAGTATTCAGTTCAAAATAAAGTCAAAGAACAGGATATATCTAATGTGTGGGGACTGTGAGTGGAGTGTATGCTTTTTCTGGGACTTAGCAGATACAGAAATCTTTCTAAAAAAAATAATATATTTTAAAATAAGGAATTGCTTTCCTTAAAATTTTCCTTAGCAGTAGTATATTTGTTTTGCAGTTCTATGTGATACTTTGTCTCCAGACCAAAAAGGAATATGATCTGAGGAGTTATTTTCCTTTCTCAATTCAAGTCTGTGTTATATAGGATAATTAATTCTGGACACAGATAGTAGATAAGAAAAGAAGACAGGAAAATCCCATGATTAATAGGTGTAGTTGGGAGCATCCAGTAAACAGTCAGTAAAGTCTCTGCAGAAGTTAGCCCATTCCTGGGGTGTATTTTTTCAAAAAAACCCACTGGTGCAACTTCAGGACAGTCTTACACAAGTTCCATAATCTGATTTTCATGTTTTGGGTTAGGTATTAATGGTGCTTAAATGAACTTTTTTTTCCCTTTTAAAGTATAATTTTGCAGATAAATCCTTATTTAAAGAAAGGAGTTAATGAAGCAATCCATCATTGAAAAGTCTGTTATTTGTAGTTTATATAGTCTATTAATAAAAGTTAATTAGTTCATTTTTTCCACTTGTTTTCCAGAGTTTTCTGTTATTCATTAATGGCTCTTGAGAACTTAAAAAAAATAGAATTAACAATGTTTTAAAAAACTTCAATAAAACAGCAAGAAAAAATGGCTGCTTCTGACATTTTACATGCATGTGCATTTATATTTTATTTTGAAAAGTGAGAAAAGATTGAGGGAGTTTTGATATAAAAACTTTTTGGCCTTAGTCTGCCCCAGCATAAGAATTCAGATTTTGTGGGAGTTTCTTAACAAAAGGATTTTTTTTCTTTGCTAACGCAAGACAAACAGATCTGGAAACTAAAGTACTGAGCATTGATGCTTCAACTTAACATTTCTAACTTACTTTTGTATATCTTTCAATAATTACTTGTATGTCTTCTTAGAAATATGTAGTCTATCTTGTTTGGTGTGTATAGTAGTACTGATTTCTTACTGACTGTATTTTCAGGATTTATCAAAGGCGTGCATGGAGTTTTTCTAGGGAGTAGTTCTTTGCAAGTGGTTTCAGGAAAGAATTTGTAACTGCTGGGAAAGTCTTGTTCACTGATCACTGGCTTAAGCATCATTTGGTCTCTGGACTCCAGATTGAATTTTAGTATCACAGAAGGGTTTGGGCTGGAAGGGACCTTTAAGGATGAGGTAGTCCAGCCCTTGCCATGGCCAGTATGATGAGGGCAAGATCTGTGTAAGGCCCATGATTTCTCACAATGCTGTGTATGTGTTAACACATTTCACAGACTTCTGCACTGCAGAAGAAACAATGCCTTCATTTTTATATATTTGTTTGTTTATAGAAAATGGAATAATCAAAACAGACAAGGTATTTGAAGTAATGCTGGCTACAGACCGCTGCCACTATGCAAAATACAACCCCTACATGGACTCCCCACAGTCTATAGGTAAGAGCATCTTGCAAAAGTGATTGAGATTGTTTTCGTTTGTGCAACTGTGGCTGCTTTTGTCATTTATGTGTTAAGAATGTGAAAATTTTTTTTTTAAGTTTGGAAGGTTGTTTAGTTCTTCATCAATTTATTGCATACCTTTTAACTAAGCTTCAATTTCTTGTGGAATGCAGTTGGCATATTTGGATACATCAGGTAGAGAGGTGTTTTTCAAGTATGTGTAAATATGTGTTTGTTTTTCAAACCACAGCAATTTGTGATGGTGCAACTGATGAAAATACGTAAAAATAATTTGCATCCAGTTTATGGTAGAAACATTCCCTATCTTTACAGAAATTGTTCAGTTGGGACTAATGCAAAGTTTCTTAAACCATTATGTGAAATCTTTAAAAATAGGCTTTGAATTGGCAGGTCTACTGATACAACAGTAACTTAATTTCCCATACAGGTCCCAGTTTTAGCTTTCCAAGACAAGAGAATGAGCTATGTAAATGTATTAATTTCTTTTTTCTTGATCTTCTCCCTGTCTTTAATTGTATGTGATGAGTGAATTTTATTAGGATTTTGTTAGTTATATAGAAAAATTAAAAAATATTTTGCAATACATGCTCAAAAGCTTACATATCTTTACAGAAACAAATATAGGTGAGTGTTCCTCCCATTCTTGTAGGTGTTTGTTCTCATTTGTTGTTTGCAAAACTCACAAGGTTGTTCTCCAGATGTTCTATGGTCTCCACTACATGAAACTCAAACAGACAAATTCAGGTTTTTACATAGGGGATGACTAAAAAGGAGTTACATTATTTGGGGAGACACTACTCTTCTGAATTAAGCCTACTTGCTCAGTATGAGATATTCATTCAATGTGTAGTGACAAAACGGAAATTGTAACTGAGATCAAGGATAAAACCTTTTTTTTTTTTTTTTCCTGTCCAGAATGGACACAACGTAGCTTTCAGCTGAGGTACTATAACTCACTTCTGATGCAGAGTACCTGTGTAACTGCAGGGTGTGGACATTGTACCCTGAGTGAGGGTGACAGTGAAGGTGTTGTACTTTACAGTCAAGGTAATAAAGATTGTAAGGTTGCTGTCTGAAAAACAATGAACATCTTCCATTCTCTTGTTTTACAGGTTTCCAAGCAACAATCAGTGCTCCACACATGGTAAGCTTTAAACTAGGTGATTAGTGTAGTGATTTTATAAACATCCAGGTGCTTTTGAAATAAAATATTTACCCTAGTAAATTTAATGAGCAGTTGATTGCAGTGACACTTTTGTGAACTGCTTACTGTGAGGAAGTAGAAGAGATTGATCAAAATTTTTCTTGCAGATGTACAGTAATAGGATGAGGGGTAGTGGGGAAAAAAATGTAACATAGGAAATTCTGATTAGTTTTTTGATTTAAAAAAACCTATGAGGGTAGTTAAGCACTGAAACAGGATTTGCAGCTTGTGGAAATTTCTTCTTTGATATACAAAGAAGCTGATGGAACAGGGTTCTAATCAGCCTAATTTAAAATGGCCATATATTGAAATAGGACTGGACCAGAAGATATCCAGAGATCTTTCCATTAGAAATTACTTTTTAATATATAAAATCAGAACTCAGGAGTGAATGACAGTGATTCCTATAGTATGGTACTGCGGTAATGCCTTAAAATCTTTGGACAGGAAAAAAGATACATTGTGCTGAGTTGCAGGGCTTTTTTTTGCCAAGTGGTTTATGACCAGGGTGAATGTTCCAGTTGGGATTTCAGTGCATGCATCTAACCCAGATATAATTTTTCTGTCTTTCTTTATTTGAGAAGTGACTAGAAGCAAGTATTTTGTCTTTGCAGTGTTTGGAAGGTGTCAAATCATAGTAAAAGTCTGCTTCTCTTGACTAAAAACTGTGTAGTTGGCTTAGAATTTACCTAGTTATCAATATAAAAAAATCAGGAACTTTGTATAGAGATGTTAACAATATTATTCAAGAAAAGACCGAAAAAAGTACTGTTGCTAAGAGGAAAAATAAATAATAATTATGCTTCAAATTCAAGTCCCTTAAGTCATTATTTTGCCAATGCTTAGCACTAGTAGTATATGGAGTGTTAGAGCAAAAAGGTAATATATCCTCTAAGCAAATATTAACAAAGAATCTTCTATCAGAGAATATTCTAATTATTTATATTTTCTGGGTGGGATGGATTACGCTGAAAGAGTGTCATTAATGGCTGTCTCTGAAACATGAAAGAACAAATTAGTTTTTTAATGTGCAGCCTACTCTTAGTTTGTGTACTGCTCTACCACACAGCAAAAGTTAGAAAGTGTATCTATAGACTACTTCAGTTCATCGATGAGCCTGGCTATCTGCCTTTGTAAGAGATGACTGCTTTTTCCTATTCTTTGATTCAGCAAGTGTGCAGGTAATACTGGAGGTAGTTTTAATAGCCATTTTCCTTGATGCTCTAGAACTGCCTTCTTCCTAGCTAGCTTTTGTACCAGGATATTCCAATGCATATAGCATAATGATAAACTAAATTCTTTATTGGCCATATACTGCCAGAATATTAAGATTCACCAGACCTGAGGAGAAATAAACTGATTTATAGTGTCTTTCCTAATATATAAATAGAGTCTATGCTAGAAGCATAAATGGTCAGATGAGGTTTTGTACATGAATTCTAACAAAAAAAAATATACTCATGAAATTTATGGAAGCCAATGAAAGAAAAAATATATAATGTAGTTAACTCCTCCCCCCCCCATCCCCCCATTTTTTGTAATAGAAATAATTCTGAAATTTCTTAGACAAATGCTCAGGGCATTTCCCAAAATCTCTGAAGAAATTAACATATATTGAGTAAAACAGACACTTAAAATAATTTGACATTTTCTCTCTCTGTGTTCTCTTAGCATGCGTATGCACTTGAACTTCTATCTGATCAGCTACACGAAGGAGCCAAAGCACTTGATGTAGGATCTGGAAGTGGAATTCTCACAGCGTGCTTTTCACGAATGGTGAGTTGTTCAGTTTAGTCATTGATCATCAGAACTGCTTGGACTCAAGTGTAACTCTGAATTACAAAGCAAAAAAAAGCATCCTTCATAATCCACTGAAGTATACTGTACAGAAAATAATTTACTCTCCTGGGTGTGATTGGTACCCATTTCTTACGGTAGCTGATAGTAGATGTTCAAGTTAAGTAGCCCAATAAATTGTGTAATGGTGAAGAAACCCCCTAGTGAGGAAGTTTAGGGTTTTTGGATTGTTTTGGGTATTTTTTAATGATTGAATTTTAGTTGTTGCTTTATATCTTGAAGGAAGAAGATGTTTGTCTTGAACAGTTCAAAGTTTTATTATCTTGTGTGGCTGTGAATGTTCTCATTGTGATAAATTGTCATGGATTCCTGTTACAATGAGAGCTTAGTGAGGCATAAAAGAATCTTATTTCCACAGGAAAATATCTTGTGTCTATAATAAATTGTCTTTTAATTGAATTGCTTTCTTTTCTTGTTATATTGCACAAGCATTACTGTCCATTTAACCTTTTTAAAGTTAGATATTAATTTGAATTTTACATCTTTGCCAAGTAACTTAATCTCAGTTGTGTTATTCAACCTATACCTAAGGAATTTTCTGTATTCTTCCCTATCTTACATTGGGAAAAAAAAGATGAAAAAAAAAAAGATTAAAAAATTTGGATTTTAGTGGCTGTAGCTATTGTATTCTTAGACTGATTAATGAAAAGGGATATAATCAGTTCTTCTTTCTCTGTTCCGGGGCTTTATAATTGCTTTATGATTTGTAGAGACCTTCATTAAACTGCCAACTAGATTTTTTGTTTTGTCTTTCTTCCAAGTTAATTTGAAATATGTTGATACATATGATAATTTCTCATTTAGGTTTCTTTGCTACTTTAATTTTCTGTTTTGAAGCACCAATCTGAGTCTGCAATCTCTTCTGTTTCCCAGTGTTAAGAGTTGGCTGAGAGTGTTTAGGACTGGGCCATGCACTTACTAAAGTATTTAGGTGTCTAAGTGTTAGCTGCAAAATCTGGAGGAAAAAAAAAGTAGTTGAAATATGTTAACCAAACTGCAGTTTAGAAGAACACTTAAATGGCACTTAATTCAACTTGCTCCCTATTATTTTTGATCTGTGAAGTCAGTAATCAAATGGTAGCATGGGAACGCCAATCCTACAAGCATTAAAGCTTCTGTCCAGAAAAATATGTATTTCTCACTGAAGTTATGAATGAATAAAGGAATAGCCATTTTCAATAGGATGTGCTAAATTGTAGTTGTGCACTTTTTTCTACTAAAACAAGCTGTGGAAAAGTCAGAATCAGCACAAAAAGAAAATCTCTTTCCAAATGTCTTGAAATTAATCTTGCTATATTTTTATTGCCATATGAATGTTATGTGCCTCTTAAGAATCCTCCTTGGTTGTTTGCATTGGAATGGCTTACAGATGTGTGTCGTGAAAAACTGAGTAAATGCTTTCATTCTGCTTGAAAGTTTTGTTAGCACTACTGTTAGCACTGCTAACAGTAACAAAAGCTTGAAAGAAGTTACAGATGATTGGGCATACATGCATCAGAAAGTCACTCCAGGACAAAGTATATTATGGGAATTAATGGTAGAGTGTTTTGCCACAAAAATTCAGTTGGAGATGTGTTTTTTGTGACTGCTGATGTTGCTTCTCAGTCTAAGTGAGATCTAGAATTAGTAGCTCACATTTGTGGCACAAGCACCTCAGTGCTCATAGATGATAACTTTACTCTTACTATGATAATCTCATTTGTGGTGCCTCTGGGAAAGCTTTATGTTTACTTAGATTGGTAAAGTATTTTGAAGATTGCTGTTTAGATTTTCATGTTAAGCTTCTGGAATAATTTTGCAAGCTATGTAGACAAGTTTAAGTTTATTTACTCTTGAAGGTTGCTGGCAAATTAAATGAATTACAGTTTTCATTCTGTCAGTACTGGATTAATGAAAAAAGTGGGTATATTTTTATTCCTAACATAGAGATCCAAAAATTGTGCCTCTGTGTTGTCTCAATTGCATGTGCTTCACAGTTCCAGGGTAATAGAGGAAATTGATGAGAACTCAGAAATAGCATAATGGGCTGTCACATGCAGCAGGAGGTTCTCTTACTTTATCAGCCTATTTCATGCTCAGACTATTTTGCTAAATTTTCATTTCTGTGATGGTACTGTTTGGAATATACTGGATCTTTTGCCAGCTTATGGTAGAGCTGACTGCCAGTCATTCCTCCAAACAGCAACCCATGGCTGTCATAGTGAAAACTTGCTCTGTGTCTTGCTTTGTTTCAAAGGCTGGGGTGGTGGCCTTCCACTCATACAAGAAAAGCTAACACTGCTTTTTTAATGATTTTAACATAGGACTTGTTCATAATAAAACCAAAAAAATTCCCCAGGATAACTAGCTACTAATTTTCCATGTCTTAACGATATTAAAATGTAAGATACAGAAACATAAACAATGTGTTTAGATGTGTCCAAAGATAGGCAACATGGGCTCTGCTAGGACATACTCTGCTCCTGTAGTCTTTGAGCTGGATCCTGTTAAAAGTGGTCAGAGATTTGAAGATTTGGATTGGTTTTGAATGTTTTTTCTGAACTAAAGACAAAACTCTGGAAGAAATACCTGTAATGGAGAAGCTTTTGTTAGTAGATCTTCTCCCTCCTCTCAGAGTACAGAGATTTTGTGACCTTTTTTGAGTTAAGAGCTCTCAGAAGTTCCACTCTTCCTGTGGAGGAGAGCTGTAAATCTGAGAGCAGATTCATGAGTGCAGGGGTGAGTGGAAGGTAATTTGTCCATGACTGGTAATTGCAGCATTTGCTTCTGAAAGAATAGGACTCTTGAGATGATTTTGAATAAAAATCATTATTTAATCCTTGATTTAAGGTCTTCTCTTAAAAGAACCTTAATCCTTAGTAAGTTTTATTCGGTGTGAAAGGAGATCAGTTCCAGTCTTTTTCCTTGATGTTGTTACTTTTTGTTGCAGGTAATGAAAACAAACATGATCAAATTTAACTTCTGAAAGTTCCAAGAAGAAATCTCCACTAACAATATAACACAACTGAATCACATCTCAAAAAGATCACTCTAACAATTATTTATAAAAGTGTGCAGGCACACTTTAATTATTAGGTGCTTCTAGCAGTCAGAATTTGTCATTTCTAACTGTAGTTTTAATAACATTGGGAAAATATACTCCCACTTTCCTGTTTTTGTTTTTATTTTAGAGAAATGAGTTCAGGAAGTATAAGTACTCATTCTGTAAATAAACCTAGCAGAAATTGTTCATCTGTATATTTTTATTCCAGGTTGGTCCCAAAGGACAAGTTGTAGGAATTGACCATATCAAAGAACTAGTAGATGACTCAATAAATAATGTCAAAAAAGACGATCCCACATTGCTGTCTTCAGGAAGAGTGAAACTGATTGGTGAGCATCAGACTGATACACTTACTAATTAAACTGATATTCTTTCCAGCAGCTGATTGGAAATGACTGAATTGGATGTTATTAAAAGTTTGAATTTAGTAAGCTAAACCCAAGAAAGAGAAGCCAAATGAAAACTTTAAAATTTAAATTGTCTTTAGGCCTTTGAAAATCAGTATCTTCCCCCAGTTTTTCAGAATATGACTTCTGGTGACCTCAGAGATTATGTGTAATCATTCTACTAGAAAAGGGGAGTGGTTTTTTTTGGTGAAAATACATGCTGAAGGTCTGTCATGTTATATTTGCTATTTAAAATTGGGGTTGAATTCACAATTGTTCTTGAATAAATACCCTGTCATCTGAATTTGAGTGTTTTAACAAAGCCTTCTTACACTTCTGATAGGGTAGTTGAGAAAGCTGCACGTGAAGATTCAAATGGGAAAAGTACTAGATTGGCAGTATGCAGCACTGATGTTTATTTCAGTTGTTTTTAAAATTGACAGTAGTTGGATGTTAGGGAAGTGATTGACACCAAAGTACTTTAATTCAGTTAGAGTAACTGAGAGGAAATAATGCCCAAACAATAGAAGGACAGTGAATTATTTTACATAATGGTTATTTACTTAAAAAAAAAAAACAAACAAACAGATTTGGAGTTTTTTTGTTTGGTTTTTTCCTTTGTTTGTTTGGGATTTTTTTGGATGTTTGGTTAGTGTTTGTTTTTCTTAGAAGATGCAAGGCTGGCAAGAGGAAAGTGTCATTCTGTTCACTATGTTTAATAAAGAAGTCGAAGGTCTGGATGTTCTTTGAGGCTTCTTACAAGAACACTTGGAAAAATTATTGTTATGTGATGTTTGCTTCTTAGCTTTACTATTTTGATTCTTGGTCTTTTCTTGTAACAGAGGGACTTCTCTAAATGTTTTTTAAATGAGTTTATCAACACATACACATTTATAAAATGCAATGTATCTCACTGAGAACACTTATGTCTCAGAACTTCTTGGAAAAGAAGTTAGACTGCTAGGGCTGTAGAGGGGGAATGAGGAAAGAATTTCCATTGATGCTGTACAAAAGCAATTTTGACTTATGCTTCTGGTTGTTCTTGGAAGAAACTCTGGTGCTCTTGCAAGTCTAGAATTCTAAGTAAACATCAATATCTATATTATTTTTGACTATGTAGACTAAGAGACTTGTGGATAGTTTTGTTGTGAGGTACATTTTAAAGAACAGTTGGGCAAGTAATACTTCTGTGAATTAGGTTGAGAAGAATGTTTCAACTGTGTTGGATTCCTGGGAGCTCTTTGATGTGGAGCAGGAATCCAGACAGCTGTTAATTTAAAACACAAAGACAGCAACAGAAACCTCCCCCCACTCAAAACCCCCCATCTGAAGCACACAAACAAAAAAAGTTGTGAAAACCAGTTGATTGATGATGGGAGCTGTGTAAACTAAGACCAGGTGTGTCAGTTGCTGGCTTTTCATAGTGTGCTTCACACATTCTACTCTGCTTTGTCATGTCTCATATGTACCATAACTGCATTTCAGGAACACCAAAGTTATTTTAGGGTGTCCCAGTAGAACTGCACTGAGAAGTTGGGAGTAGGTACACTTGGATTAACATGTCTTTTTGTTAGTTTGTAGGTTGTAGGGGGGATAGAATATAAGAAAAGAAAGATAGTGCAGAAAGTAATCTTACCCCTAAGGAGTTGCAGCTGGGCCAATTATCAAAGATTAGGAACAGGCGTGACTTTAAGAGGCCACAGCCAATGAGAAGAAGAGTGCTATAAAAGAGTGGGGTGGCTGGGTGAGAAGGGAACTGGAGTCAGTTGGCTGCTTTGTGGGGAAGAAAGAGTCAGTGCTCTGAGGAGAAACACCAAGAAGGTGTGAAACTTTTGTGATAAGAAGATAACAGTATGGAACCCCTGCAGTGAGATGACAACAGTAGGTCTTTTGGCTTTTTTTTTTTAATAGCCTAATTTTTATTTTGTTTTCTCTTAATATCAGGAGAAAGCCCTTGAGGTGAATCTCTCAAATGCTTCTACTTACCACTCTTTAGCTCACATGAGAGTACTCCTGGAAAGCACAAAATTTGGTTCCTTTTGGATGAAATGAGACAATATTATGTGTTAAAAGAAGCAGCCAAATATGTTTGATATGTGTGTATTCAGACAATAAGACTTAGATCTAGACTGCAGCGATTATTCTGAAATGCATATATTGCATGGATGCTAGGTTCTCAGCAAAAACTTTTTGCTGTACAGATCTGCTTCTATTGTACTGCACTATTTGCTGATGCAGCCATAGCCAGCAGGGCTGAGGGATTCTAAATGACTGAGGGAAGTAATTTTCTCCTGTTTCTGTGCTTATGCTTCAGCTCTGTGTGAAACAGGTCTGCATAGAGAGACTGAAGGCTTAGGTACTATGATCAACAGGTTAGGTCTAGATTTATAATCAAGCTGTAGAACCCTTTTATACCAAAATGTCCTGACAATTTTTCCTCATCACCCCCTGCCACCCTCCACCATGATTACTTTGCTAACAGGCTGCATGTAACTAGAGATGTGAGTAGGAAGGGGACATTATTCAGCATGTAAACACAAGCTGAAAATTTGGGCTGTTCTTTCCCCTTGGACATTGAATAATATAATAATTTGAATGGCATTGAATATATGAATGCCAGCTTAACGGTTTTTTAAATGTTCTGGATATCTAAAACTGTTGCCATTGTGAGTGGATATATTTCTTCTGTAACTATAAGAATTTTTGTGGATTTTCAAAAGGAAGAGCCATGCTGTGTGTGATGCATATGAAGGAGCGTGATTTTTTTTTTTCCCCCCTTTGGTTGGGCGTGTGCTCTTTTTGAAGATGTTAGCTATTGATTCTGAGAGCAAAGGGATTAGTTGTTTTTGAGTCTGTTTTACTGCTGTCAGTGAAGTGATAAGATGTGCAGAAGTCACATTCCAGCTTCTGTGGAGAGTACACTAGGGACATTGATGTCTCAGAATACACGTGTTCTTCAGAAGTGACAGCAGTTTCTTTTGCAGCTGCTTCTTCCACTTGGCAATCATTTCTTTTGCCAGCAATACTGGAGACCGCTGCTTCTAATGCCTGCTGTGTCCCTGGGGAATGACAATCTCCCTCCTTGTGAAACTAACATAATTTTTAGCAATATCTGTATGAGTAAGCTAAAGAAGCCTTTCTCCATTGCCATCTCTGATGGAACAGCACCTTGATTCAGTAACATATTATTGCTGCTTCTTCAGAAGAGTTCTACAGTGCTATTAAGATATAAGTATAAATTATATGCTTGGCTGCATTGATTGTTCCAGTAGGATCCACTTTGGCAGTCAGAGGGAGTACACTCTGGAAATAACTGGAACTTTCATTGCTGGTGATCTCTGTTGCCATCTGACTTAGTGGAAATGGTAATCAATAGGGATGAGTTCTTTTGAAGCACTGGTACTTCTTGCTTGGCAGCTTTTGCTTGTGGCCCTTGGTTGGAGCTTGTGCTGGTCAGAGTTGATTGTATTTATGTCATTATTTATGCTTGTATTTATCCAGTGTTTATGGGACTGACCCCTAAGAGGCTTCTCAGCTTCTGAGGAAACGTGCGCTCTTAAAAGATGCAGAAGGTCCCTGCCAGGGTCATCTTTCAGGACCTCATAAGGAAGGTTATGAGGTTATAAGGAAGGACCTCATAACTTCAGTTTTAATTGTTTTGAGGAGGTGTGCAGGTCTTCCCGTACAGTCTTGGATACACCTAAGGGTGCTCTTATTGTCCAGATGGCCCTCCTTATGATGGAGGTCAAAATGAAACCTGCTGGGGTGACCATGTTTTTTTCCTGCTTTGTGAGTTTTTTGAAGGCAAAAAGTTAACAGATTTTCAGCCTCTGACTGGGGTGTAGCACTTCTTTTGACTCTTTCAGTTTTAATTAACCTGTGATATTGATGTTTGCACAGAAGTCAAAGCTCAGCCTGAAGATGGGAAACCCCAAACTACTTGTGCTGATCAGAGGACTAACCTCTGTTTTTTCTTCTTGACTAATTATTTGAACTTCTGTAATCACATAGTATGAGTTTATGAATGTTTCAGCCTCATTTATTACAATTGTTCTAAATAACTCCAGAGAGCGCTTGTGTAACTTGCTCTGATTTCCTGTTGCTTTCCTGTAAATTCTGTGGATGCCATATTCACATTGTCTTTTTTCAAAACTTAATGTCCAGTTTAGTTTGTCTCATTTCATTGGCTTAAAAACCCCAAACTGTTACTCTTTGCTTCCCCATGATTGGGATGGTATGAGACATCTGTGACAGTGCTTCTCCATGAGTTCTCCACCAAAGCTCAAGCAGCACTGGTAACTTCTGAAAACCTTCATTACTCCTAGCATGTTCCAAGCAGCCTCCTGGAGCTTTAGCCATGAATTTCACCTGGCTCTCTGTGTTAGCAGTGATTGTCTGCAGGAAGAATAGATGAGGCCCATGTGCTGGAATGTGGGGTGTGCGGAGGTAACTGCAGTGCTGCATTAATGTTTGCATATGGCTGTGGGCTTTTGTTCCACTGGTAGTGCAGTTGTAGGCATGTAGTCCATGGGAACACTTCCTTTGTATTTTCCTTACCTTTGGAATCTTCTGATATGTGCTTCTGACATTTAATGCTTTGGACTTGTGATTTGCATTATGTGTAGGAATGATGTGCATGAAGACAAGGCAAAGCAAAGTGTATGTTCTAAGAGGGTAAATGAGGGAGGAAACTTACCTGCACTGGAGTTGGTAGGGCACATAAATACTTTAGTCTCTTTTCTTGGTGGACCATGTTTCCAAGAACTTCAATTATAAACTCATGCTTTCAGATGCTTCAGTAGTATTTAGTATATTTTATAAGCATGTGTATACACATATAAAGGTGTTTTGTTGCATTTATTTTACAAATGTGTTAATTTTTTACATGTAGATATGGGAAACCATCTGTTTTCTCCAGTGCTTTTGAAAATGTTTTAAAAAATAGTGTTTTCTTGCAGTGGGAGATGGACGAATGGGATATGCAGAAGAAGCTCCCTATGATGCAATCCATGTTGGAGCTGCAGCCCCAGTTGTGCCCCAAGCAGTAAGCTTTTATGTTGTGTGTGTGTGTTTGTGTAATACCTTAGCTGTAGAGAATGCTTTGCATACATCTATGTGTAAAATACTTGGTAGCTTGCACTGCTGGGAGTATCAGTGGGCAGTGTGGTATTACTGTATGGTGTGGGGTTTTTGTCTCTCTTACAACTGGGCTTCCTGTTGGTTTGATAAAGCTGTATGTTCTAATAACTCTGCTCTAAATAAACATATTTTAAAATTACATGTGTGCAGCCCTCTATTATAGCAATGAACTGGAGAATTTAATAAGGTAATTAAATTTTATCAAACAACGAGTTACAAAATTTAAGTGTATTTCCCAAGTTCCAAAGCACTGAGTCTATTGAAAGTAAAATGCTCAGCTGGAAGTACAAACAGTGCCATTTGTTTAAAGGCTTCAGAATGGATAACAGGGCACTTCTTAGTAGAGAAGCTGAAGAGTAACTAGGGGCTTTAGAGTGTGCATACATATAGTCCATTTTTACTGATAAGATTTTTTTTTCTCTTCCTTTCATCAGGCACATGGTAATACATAGCATGGTTTTTATATGCTAGATGCCAGTTAAGGTTTTTAAATCTTAGTGAGGGATAGTGAAAGACTGGGCTTTGAGGTGTTATAGATAGATTGGGCATTTCCAAACAATGACCAGTGGTGGTGGGGCTTTTTTTTTGCTTCATGTTTTTAAGGTAGGTTGTGCTTTTAGTTTGAGGGGATTTATTTTTTTGGATTTTGTTGTTTGATTTTTTTGTTGTTGTTGGTTTGGTTTTTTTTGATTTTTTGGTGGGAGTGTGCCAGGAGGGTGTTCCCGGCAAAATGTTGACAGATGACAATTAAAAAAGCAATTGAAAGTTTATTTGTAAATGAAACAGTTTGTAATTGTAACTTTTGTTAGGAATTGGGATTAAGTGGTTTTTTTTCATGATGTCTGGGAAGTATGAAATTTTCCTTGAGACTACTGTGATTAGCCTCCTTTAACTATGGGAAAAAAATGCAAGCATTTCTCACATACTATGTTTACGTGTCACTTATCTTAGTCATATTAATATATTTTATACTAGTTCAGAAAAGGCTGTTCCATTCACAGAATGAAAGAGGAGCTGTAGGGTACTGAGTTTGTTGTAGACAAAATTTTTCCAGAAAGAAAAATAATAAAAAGTCACCATTCTCAAATCTTATTCTGTGGGCTTAAGGGGAGATCAGTTACCCCCAGAATTTTTCACAATGGGCCTGTACTAATACATAATAACTATTGCAGCATTAAACAGTTTCAAAAGATTGAATCTGCTGTAAAAATAATTTGTGATTTACATGTTTCCCCCACATCTATAGAAAATAAAACTGCAACCTACCCAGTTAAACTATTTTACTGTAATACCAGTTGTTGTACCATGTTGCCGTGATACTCTCATTTTCAGTGCACTTTTTATTTTTCCTAATGGAAGTAGTTATCTACTGCATAAAAGTAGATGGATACATAATGGCAAAGCTATTAATCTACTGTAACAAACTTTGGATCCAGCTTCTCTGAGGTGGCTGGTTACATTCTAATTTCTGTGTTGTGTTCTAGCTTATAGACCAGTTAAAACCTGGCGGAAGATTGATATTACCAGTTGGCCCTGCTGGGGGAAACCAGATGCTCGAACAGTATGACAAACTAGAAGATGGCAGTGTCAAAATGAAGCCTCTGATGGGAGTGATATATGTGCCTTTAACAGATAAAGAGAAGCAGTGGTCCAGGTGGAAGTGATTTTCTGTTCCACTTACTTCTTCCACACACATGCAAGGTGAAAGGGTGTGAATTTTAAGCAGATAGACTGCAAGGCCTGCCTTTGCTGCTGTCATTGCTTTCTGCTCCTCCATACCATGAAAAGTGACTCAGTCTGCATTACTACATCACCCAAAGGAGGTTATGCTAAGTTTGAGTTAAATTAAAAGCAGAAGAAAAATATTGCATGGGTTGCACTTTGTCTTTTTTGGACATGTTTTCTTTAGTCTTTGGTGTTTTGAAGATTCTTATTTGTTGTTTTAAACACAGTATTTTTAAGTTTAAACTTCACTTTTAATGAATTTTTTATAACTATTTTGCCCAATAATTAGGGTGAAGTGTAAAATTTTACTTAATAAATACTGTTTTGTCCTTTAAGTTAGTGGTAATTGGGTGTTCATTTTTTATTTTTCTGAAACACTACAAATCAAGAAAAATCTTTGCAAAATCCTTTGTGGAAAATGTAGATGATCTTGCAAGCACTTTTCCTTTAGCCTCCAAGTAGCAAAAAGTAGAAAAGATAATTCCTTCTTCCCTGAAGTATAAATGTAGTTGAGTAGTGTTTAGAAAATTTTCCCAGACATGTTATTAGAAGTCTGTCATCTGTCTCTGATGGGGCAGTATTTGTGTTTGCCAATACAGCAAATTCTAAATGCCTTTCTAGAAGTAGGAAACCTTCCAGTTTGCTGAATTGAACAGCCAGTAATAAATGAATAAATAAATAGACTTAATGCAGCTGTCAGCTTAAGCCATGCTAGTATGTGAATGAACAAAGCAGCATTGCTGTTTTGCTTCCTGGCAAAAAGTGCTTGTTGAATGTATTATTGGCATTAATGAAGTGCAGAGATTGCACTGAGCTCTGAAAACAACTCTTGAGTTTTATAACCTAAATTTAGATTTTTGGCTTTTTTCCCCTTGATATTTTGGAGTATAGCTTGTGATTTGAATACAGGAATACTCAGTCTAACCTATCAAAATATCATAAAAAGTACAATTAAAGCAGTTTGCATACTGTTGCTTAACGAAGCCTCATTTCAGTGTTTCTTGGATTACTATATAGCCACTACGTACAAATTACTCTTAAAACAACTTCAGTGAGATACTGCTTAGTTCAAAGCTTGTGAAGAGTGCTGGTGAAGCGTGCTTGTTATTCGAATGTGTTGTGTTTGTTATGCAAATGAATGCTTTGGCCTCAAATATTGCCAGTATTCCCTCAGTGTGGTACTCAGGGATTTCCTGCCTCTTGTAAGGCTTTGGAAGCTTTCCTTTGTGGTCGGTTTCCTCCTCTGGCAAATGTTTAATTTAAATTTGGAATCCATGCTTTGCTTGGTCTAAAAAAGAGTAGTTGTCTTCTTAAACCTCCTTTCTCTCAGAGAGTTTTCATAGATTTTTTTTCTATTTCCACCTAATCTGATTATAGTAGCAATTGGAAATTTTTTGGTATGCCAAAAGAAGTATAGCAGTGTATGTTCATAAAACACTTTAAGAAGGGTTTCTTGAATGACAGTGTTTATCCCTTGCTATAAGTGAAGGTGGGGTACTGTGTTAACGGCTAGAATTCTGAGTTTTTAGCATCTCTTTGGTGCAGTTTGGTATTTCATTTTGTATTCTAGCTTGGAAAGAGCTAATAGCTTGTCTTTGGGCCTTCTTCAGTCATGCATACTGGAGGATTATTTTCCCCAGAAATTTGTACCAGTTTCTGTGCTCTTCTGAAACACTTCTTGATTTTATTTATTTTTAATTTAAGAATTTACAGTGGTGTTATCAGAAAATATAAGCGCTTAGCCTGAAGGGTTCATCTGCAATGGCATAGAGGCTGTATCTTGCTATGCGCATTTAAATTTCGGAACTCTCTGTTAAAGAAAATCTCAGAAGTCCACTTCTTTAACATTTGCTATTTTTTTAATTGTCCTTTTTGTGATTTGAAGAAAATTCCCATTCCATCTTCTAGGATAACTGTCCGTCTACTGCTGTCCTTACAGGAGGTCACATCTTTTCTTTGTTTTTCCTTGTTGGTGGCTATGAAGTATATGGTCAGGCAGCTGCTGCTAAGGAAATTCCTAATTATAAGTCAGCATTTGCTATCCAGGCTGGCATCAAAGATGAAAGAGCTGTTTTTTCTTCACTTCCTGGATTTCATTTTTTCTTTTCTAAATTGCTCGAGATCTGTGAGCAGAGTTCATTTAGAGACTCCTCTGAAAAAGCATCTCTTAAGTGTTTCTGTGATAGAAATCTGTAGTGTATGGGAGACTAGTTGATGTAAATCTCAAATTCATTAAACAACAATCATTTTAAGATTAGCTCAATTAGTTTGTCATTCTTTTAGTTTACATTATGTGATTTCATTCCTAATGCAGGTAACTTTCATCACATTGAATGAAGAACGGGTGTCCCTTCAGAGGATACAATTGATAGGCCAGCAGCATTTTCCTAGGGTAGCAGACCCTCCAGTTGGCAGGAAAGAAGCTGTTACATTTTTGCTGAGCCATTCACTCTTTAATGGGGCTGTAAGGTGCTTTTGCAAAGCAGCACAACACTCTTTAAGTGGTGTTTGAAGTCAACTCCATCTTCAAGTATTTTGTATCATGCTTCACTGTGTAAAACTTGTAGCGAAAGAAGTCTGGACTAGCTGGAAGGAAAAGATTCCTTGGATACATTGCTAAATAAAGCATATTATTTCTGAATGCTGTTAAATTTCTTTAAATTTAGGCCATGACTTTGTAGCTTTGGTTCAGTTGCAGCAGTATTTTTTTAAGTTCCCAATATTAGTGGGAATCCTCTCAAATGTGACTCCCAGGGACACTCAGAAGTAGAATATACGCAGGAACCCTATCTCTGGTACAAAACAATGCAGTGTGCCAGAAATCCAGCAGTCAATGCTCACTTATGTGATTATACTGATAAAGGGTATCCTTTCACATAAAACTTCAATTGTTTTGGGTTTTTTACTGAAAAATAGGATGGAGAGAGGGCCTCGTGTTGCACAGTTGAGAACATGGCTTAATGGCTGTCTTATTGGCAGATCTTGTACAAATTAGGATCTCTCTGGTTTTATTTCTCTGTGAAATAAAACTTACTACTTCACTTACTACTTATGTGGAAAGACAATTTTAAGTGTCACAGAATCATGGTATTATTTAGAGTTGAAAACAGGTTTAAGGTAATTGAGTCTGACTGTTTACCTGGTGCTGCCAAGTCCACCACTAAACCATATTCCTAAGGGCCACTTCAAGTCATCTTTTAAACACTTTCAGGGAATACCTTGTCCTGCTGGCCTCGCTACTGCTGATACAGAGGCATAAGAGAATAACAATGTAAATAACAGCAATGAGTCTCTGTTGCATTTTGGATTTGATTTCCAGACAGGCAGCTTTTAAAAAATTGTAACAACTACTTTTGTTTACATATTGTATTAGTAGAAATTATTTATAAATGTAATGCTGAATTTATAATTGCTGGTAAAATACAAAATTATAATGACAGTATGACTTTTCTGAACAAAAACTTCAATGACTAAACTGGGGCTGTTACTGTATCCCACTTATCTGTACATAAACCATGAATAACACTCTTTTGGAAAATATATTTATTAGGATACATTTTAATATGTTTCTGCTTAGAAACTCTTATTCAGTGTTTCAAGTGCCCCTGGTGAGCTAGTTGACCAATTTAGTTTGAAATTAGTAGGCATTGGTTGCTGGAATTTCTCAGACCATGCAGAGAGTAATGATTATGGTTTAAGTTTTCATTTTATTTTGGCAAAAAGAATCTGCACAAAATATTTTAGGTTAAATTTAAGAATTATGAATTATGTATCAGGGTGGTTTGACTCTGACTGAATTCCAGGTGCTCACCTAAGCTGCTCCCTCCACAACTGGACAGAGGAGAGAGAACACAGCAGAAGGCTCCCTTGTGCGTTAAGGACAGGCAGAGATTACTCACCAGTTACCACCATGGGTACAACAGGCTTGACTTGGGGATATTAATTGAAATTATTGCCAAGCAAAATCAAAGCAGGATAATGGGAGGTAAAACAAAGCTTAAGAACACCTTTCCTGCACCCCTTCTCCCTCCTTCCTAGCTCTACAACCTGCCCCCCAGCAGTGCAAGGAGGTAAGGAATGGGGTTTACAGTCAGTCAGTCACACATTCTTCCTGCTGCTGTCAGGTCTTTCCCACAAGACACATTTCTCCATGAACTTCTCTAGCATGAGTCCTTCCTATGGGCTCCAGTTCTTAATGAACTGCTGCAAGGTGGGTCACTGTTCTTGGATGCAGTCCATCAGGCACATCCTGCTCCAACACAGGTCCTCCACAGGGTGACAGGTCCCGCCAGGAAACCTGTTCCAGTATGGGCTCCTCTATCCATGGGCCTGCAGGCCCCTGCCTGGAGCCTGCTCCAGCACATTTCCCACAGGGTGACAGTCTCCTCTCAGGCATCCACCTGCTCCAGCATGGGCTCCTCCACAGGCTGCAGGTGGATCTCTGCATCCCTGTGATCCTCCACGGGCTGCAGGAGCACAGCTGCCTCACCATGGTCTGCACCGGGGACTGCAGCGCAATCTCAGCTCCAGTACCTGCAGCAGCTCCTGCCCCTCCTCCCCTGATCTGGGTGTCTGCAGGGCTGCTCCTCTCACATGTTCTCACCCTGCTCTTCTCTGCACTATAACCTTTTCTTTCTTGAACCTGTTTCCACAGAGGTGTTGCTTCCATTGCTGACTGGCTCAGTGTTGGCCAGTGGAGGGTCTGTCTAGAAGCCAGCTGGTGTTGGCTCTATAGAACCTGGAGGAAGCTTCTGGCAGCTTCTCACAGAAGCCACCCCTGCAGCACCTCCCCTTGCCACTACCAAAACCTTGCCAGGCAAACCCAATACAATTATGTAAAAGTGTATGTGATATATCTGATACAGTAGGTTACAAAAAAAATTCCTTTATCATTTCAATTTATTCTCAATTTTATGATTGATGATAGCAAATAATAAATATTTTATAATAGCACCTTTCCAGATTAAAATGCTGGAAGTCTTCATATTGCATCTTAAAAGTTTTAAAGTGAGAAATAATGGGCTGCTGAAACACTGAGTAGATGCTATATTTCATAAAAGGCTGCACTCTGAATTTCACTTTCAGTAATGAAACATATTTTTCATAGATAAATGACATATTGAGAAGGGAAAGTCATCTGCTGCCTAATGACAAGAAAATTGAAGTGGATCTAAAAAGAATGAGATATAGATTTCAGATAGATTTGTAATAAATGTTTGTTCAAATATTTAATTTGAATGCTTTCAAAGTGGCGGTGAGGGATCACGAAGCTGCATGATTTGTATCCCAAACTTATTGTTGATAAGGTTATTGATTCTTTATAATTTACCTGAAAAGCTGCATATTAGATTTTTTCTGATAATTTTTCTTGGTTTTTTAATTGGATATTCATTATGGGAATTGTAGAATATACATGTATATGTTTTCCCTTGTAGCAAGCGAAAATTTTTCAAACTTTCTTACATTTTTTTCAAGAATAGTAACTTTGAGCTAATGACTTCTGAAATTTGCTTTAACTTGAGCTTACAAAATTGCTTTGATGCCTCAGTTGATAGATGAGTGGTTCTCTTGCTGCAATTCCAAAAGCCTGAGAAGGACTGCTGTGGTGACTTAAACCCTAAATATATATATTGCTTGCTAAGCAGGAGCTGGTAAGCAGATTGGAAGGAGTGCATATATGAAGGTGGAGAAAAAAAAATTACGTGAGTTGTGTAAGAGTCACAGTAAATAGCGGGGCCCAGAAAGAATACAAATTAGTAGGTCTTCCCTGTTGCTCTAGAGGACAACAGGATGGTTTTAACAAGGAAAGAGCAATCTTTTGAGTCTCCTTTTAAGCTCTGTAGCAGGATAGATTTTGTTGTACCACTGGGAGGATAGAATAATGTATTCTGATTCTTACCAGTCACTGAAACCTGGTGGATTTCCTAGCTTGGCAGCTTCCAATCCATACAGGATCAGCTCAGGTCAGCTGATGCTGGTTTGCAATATGTATTTATGTCTGCAAGCTGTGCTACATTAGGGAGAAAGCTGACAGCTGTTACTTATCAAGTGATCTGAGACTTTTCTGGCACTTTCTGATACATCCACTCCAATAATGCACATATAAATTCAACTTCAATCTGTAGAAAATAAATGCTGTATAATTTTAACACTTATATTGGAGGTTAGTTTGAGTTGACATGCTGTTGTTAGATTAATGAGTAGTGAAGAGCAAGTGAAAAACCTCTTGAGGAAAGCTGATCCCGTTAATATACAGTAAATGTTCTAAAAAATAAAATATGAAAATCCTTATTTTGAATGTCACATACAGGATGTAGTGGTCAGGAATGTTAAAGCAATGAAAAATACCAACAATTAAAACATTGCCATGCTAATATAATTTATTTTAAATGATATATTTATATAATACTTATATGTTTTAAGTAGAAATATAATTTCGGAAAATAAAACAGACCCATACTTTAAATACATTAAGGGCATTAGCAACATTACCTGCTAACATTTGTGGCTGGGTAGAATCATTGTGTTTAATAGTTTCCAAGTAAATACAGAATGTTTTTTAGGCTTACAGTTTCTTGAGGATCTGCCTTGTATTTGAAGGATTACGAATTGCTTGTCACAGTAAAAGACCAGGGTTTTACAAAGCTGCGAGTGTGTGGTAGGAATCAGGATTAAAATCACACCCACAATTAGGCGTATGAGACTAAGCCAGCAACAGCAGTAGTCATTACTTACATACACTTCTTGAAGATGAAAAAATGAACTGATGATGCAGCTCCTGGAAGTGTTAGGGATGAATGAAGCACTTGTCCTGAATTCACTGGCACTGCATTTTAAATTGGGTATCAGATGTTAATTTCTTTTTATCTGTTTAAAATAAGCAAATACCCATTCTGTGAGATAGGCAAATATGGAGAGCTTCCAAACCTTTAGCTATAAACAGATTTTTCTTTATCTCTACCACGATGTGTTCTTCTGCCTCCTGCTTTTTTTCTGCTGTGTGTAATTACTGCAGTGCTCTAAAGCTGTGTGATTAGTACTTTACTATTAGGAGGCAGTGCAAAGTGCAAAGAATGCAAATATTTATCACCCACAAATCACAACGTTTGCATCCCAACTGCATTAGATAGAAAACTAGTCATTTAAGCACTAGTTTCTACAGCCTTTTCAGTTGCTTTTACAGTGTTTTGCATGCTGCCATTCCATGCTGTATGATTCTTGGAGCATAATAATGTCTTTGGAACTTAAAGGTTTTGTATGTGTGCATGTAGAACTATATTTTTGTGGATTAGTTTGCATGATAGCTGGAAATGCTATTGTGTATTGAGCCAGCAATCACATTACTGAGCTTTTTTTCTAATTCAGACACTGTTTGCTTCAGCTAAGGAGGCTGATGCACCTACTAAAAGAAAAATAGGAGCAAATTCATTCCGAATTTTTAGATTGCTTGTGCCTTGTCAAAAAAAAAAAGAGACAAAACTCTTCTCTTTGAATTTTCCAGGGCTCAGAGCAGCACAGCTTTCAGATTTGATGGGTGTTTTGCATTAAAATTAATGCTTTAGAAATACTTAAACAAATCACTACTGATGATTACTTTATGGTTGGAATATAGGCTCTATGGGTTTCTCATTTCAATGTGTTTTAAATGTCCTACAGGAACAAATCTCTGAATTTTCTAGATTCCTTTCAGTGATTTAGAGAGACTTCTTGATTCATCCTTTCTCCTCACTAGATCTCCTTTTAGCTCACACACACTGCCCTGCCCCCAGCCTTTCCACAACCTACTCCTGATTTACCGTAGATACTTCAGGAGCTAATCGAGTTCCTCTGAGAAATAAATAAACTAAGTGGTAAAAACTACATAATCGGGATGCAAGACTGTGTTCCCACTTTCTTGAGAGACTGCAGCTGAAGCTAAACTTGTCTTTTTGGCAGCTACAGAGGGTGGTTTTTGCCAATACTCTGTCTAGTAAGTTGGCTCAGTTGCTTGCCAGTGTGTAGCCAGCAGAATAGGGATGGCAGGTAGCTGTGTTACTAGCTGTGCAATGTGGGGGGTTTCCTTAAAGCAAGTGATCCATTAAATGTAAAACAGAGGGACCCATATTTCACAATAAGTCACATAGTAGTATGAGATGATATGGGATTGCTGTTGCCTTTCCTTTGGTGTTTGTTTTTTTCTCAAATGCTTGAAGAGATTTCTAAAGTTTTGCTGATGTGCGTGAGCACTTAAATGTAACCTGATTCAATATCAAAACTTCTCAAATACCATTTCCAAGGGGAGAAGAAACATAACTGCATGTGTTTTCTTTCTACAGGGATGAATTGTAAAAGCTACATCATCTTGACCCAAACATAGTGTTACAGTGGACTGCTCATCTCCCGTTCTAAAAGCTTTTTGAAAACCAACAGCATTGCAGCTTGTTTTGGACTTTGTTATACTGTTGTTATCAGCATGGAACAGCGTGGTGTTTGTTTTATTTTTTTAGATGCTCAAGGCAAATCTGATAAAGAGATGGTGGAAAGTTTTATGTGGGCATTGTTTTATTTAACATGCCTTTATTTCACTTTCATCTGTTCAAAGTGAATTTCTGCAAAACTGCAGATAAAGACCTGTAGCTTGTGAACTCTAATTTTGATGGGGGAACTTGAACACTCACTTCTCTTGGCTCCTGTGTCCCTTGGTCAAACTGCTTCTGTGCACCTTATGACACTACATAGGTAATATCAGGTTTTCTGTGTTCCAACGTCTGCTAGATGCTACTAAAAGGAGATGAACTTCCTTTCTAAGCTTTTGACATGGTGTCATAGACTAGCATGTAGTAGATACAATCAGCTGCTTTTTTACCTTAAAACCAGGCATTTGTATATATTAAATTTCATGACATCAGAGGTAGGTGGCCACTCTTATCAAACATTGCTGTTCAAGCTGGACATAATAGACATGTTTTCCCTTTCCTTCTAAAATTGATTAATGTAATCTTGAAATTCTGTTGTGGTTTATAGCTCAGTGCTGGTGTGATACACATGGAGGTAACTCCATAAATGTGAGGTGAGGTGTGTTCCAATCACTGAACAATTTATGCAATGCTGCTTTGCCAAACAAAGTTAAAAGCAAAAGGGGAGTTTTGTGCTTGTGTGGAAGATTAGGATGGGTAGGTAATCTGAAATATGGATTGCTAGGTTCTTTATTAAAAGCCAAAAGTCCCTTTAGTTCTAAAAGAAAGTTGCTTTTGGTAAAGCCACTTGCTGTATTAACATTGTTGTTTTTATAACTGTGGGCACCCAGAAAAAATTCTGGCTTTTTAGAAAGTGAATTCTAAATTGCTGCAAAAGACACATCGGAAAGAATCCTGGACTCTTAAGTACACATAGATGCTTTTTGTTCAGTTTTCATATAGAAGAATTGTTGGAAGACTATAAACCTTTTTTTCTGACATAAGTTTTGTGTTCTGGTACTGTAAAATGTCGACAGCAAATTGCAAAGGAGTACAGTAAGGTGGGCTGCTTTGGGAAAGGGTGTCTTCCGTCATCTTGCTCATATTTGAGCAACCTGGAATTAAAGTAAATTATCCGTTTTTTTTTAATGATAGGAAGGATTATGGAATAGAACAACCTACAGTGATCTCTGGAAAAAAAAACCTAAAACAACTTCCTATGGTGGAAGAGCAATAATTTTGTGATAGGATTAATCCCTGAAAGCATAAAGGTTATAATTCAAAGGCATCTGAATATGGAAAAGGAACAAAGGCCAGCCCCATTTTGTTCCTCTGTGAAAGATACTATAGGACTTAATTTATTTATATGTTTGGAAGTTAATGTACCACCTCCTGATTTGACTGCAGCCTGGGAGCACATGCACAAGATTAATCTTATAAAGAAATTAATATAGTACATATTCTAGAAAATACAATCCAGAAAAATCCACTTGCGTCTGACAAATTTGTACTAATCCACAATCAACTGTGACTCTAGTTCTTGGTGTTGAAGTGAAATAACTGATGCATGCTAACGTTCAACCTTTTGGTCGCTGTATCTTTCAGTTTGAGTTCAGCTTTATTTACATCTTCTCACTAATTTAATCAGTTAAATGAAAGATATGAGCTCAACTGTATCCAAATTCCTGTCTCTGGACACAGTGTAATAAGCTAGCCTGACTTGGAAGTGGTGTTAAAGCTGAGACCCGATGACAGCTTCCTGGAGGAGAACCACTTCAGGAGGTGTAAAGCTTCAGGGACCAAGGCTGGTGGGAATGGTGCACCCACTCCACTGAAGGGGTTGATGACAGTCAAGGTACTCAAACAGAAGGGAGTATCCAGGAGTAGCATTTAGGAGTCGAAAATGGAAACTCCTCCATGATGGAGCAATGGTTCTGAAGTAAAAACTTGGAGACAAGGACAAGTTGAAATGCAGAAGACTTGAAGAGCTTGAATAAATGCTGTGTGAACTGTCTGAATTGCTATTTTGCCAAATAAAACAATTTGAGAAGAAGCTGTATCTAGGTGTCTGCCTGATTTTGTGGTTGGTTTTGTTGTTTCTTAACCTTGAACAGGATTTTACATATCCAAAAGAAAACATGTATAAAAATACTGGTTTGCTAACTGACCAGAACTATGTGTCCATTTTCAGTCAATGAATGTATTGCATCACTTACAAAGCCTGTTAATACTGCCTGGAATGTAAGTGGGGTGTCTGTTGGGAATTTCTGAAACACACATCTCTGTGTTTTGGTGAACAGGGTCTGTGCACAGTTCTGTCTGTTGTCCATAGCTGAATCCAGCCACCTTGGAGAGTGTGATTTGCCACTTGGAAGGATTAAAGCTTTCCCTCTTTATAAGAGGTGCAGTCATATTTCACTAGGCTGTTACTATCACCTCTAAGTCAGAACGGCTTGGGAGAACGGATTGAACTCTGAGTTGCTTATCCGGTTGTGTCTGGGATCCAGACAGTAGAAGACTTAGAAAGCCAATACCTCTATCTTGAAAACCCACCAAGAGTTGTGGGCTCTCCACAGAGGAGTTTGATGTGCTGTAGGGATGCTTTCTGTTTATGTAGCAGGAATGACCTGTGTACTTTTTCTGTTTAGACTGGTCAGCTGGCTTGAGGCCACAGAGCCCACAACATGACTTTTCTGGAGGGAAACCAGCACACAGCATGTGTGCACCAGCACTGCTGATGAAGCCACCTGGATGATTCCTGAAATGTTTTGTAGTCATCGAGTTTGAAACGGGCAATAATGCCTGGAGCCAGGGGGGCTCTGCATGGTAGGCTCTGGAGCTTGCAGCTGGCAGCAGTTCTCTCCACGTGTGCAGTGTTTTTGTGACAAGATGACAAGCTCCAGGATTTTTGAGTGTGGAGAGACTGTGAAATTAACCCATCAGCACAAAGAAGTAAAGTAAAATACTCAGAGGAAAATTCTGAACTAGTACTCTCTGCCAGGATGAAGGGTGTTAACCCATTCTTACAGTAGCAGTGTTTTCTTCCTTCTACTTGTTAAAGTGCCCAAGGTTGTGCTGTTTTTGATTAAAATGCAGTTCAGAGAAAGAAGACATGAGACAATTCCTTCTGAACTTTGACATGATACAAAAGATGAGTAACAGAAACCATACTCATGATTTGTAACTTTGGTTCTATTCAGCTGATTTAAAACATATTAGGATGCAGTTCAAAAGATGAATAGTTACCTTTATGGAACCTTGATCCCTGTCCCAAGCAATGTGGAAGAGGTATTTTGCTGAAGTGAATGAGGGGTGGTCCTGGTTCAGAAAAAAGGCAGATGGTGAGGTCACACGTGCCCATTGTGCAGAACCAAACAAAAAAATTCAGAGGGGAAGTGTTGCCTCACAGATGGCACAGGGAGACCCAGGAGATGATGAGGTCTGAAACTGGTCTTTTGCATTTCAGGATGTTCAGACTTCACACAGATCAGGAAGGGTAAGTGAGAGTTTAAGTACTGTGGTATACAATAGATGGCTTCAAGCATGGGGTTTAAGTTAGTTTTGTGGGCTCATACATTTTGCCTTTGTGGAATCTATTTGAGTTTTGTCCATCTGCTTTTAACTGTGAAAGGTTGTGAACTGCAGACCACTTGTGGTAAGTCAGACACTCTTAAGGTATCATAACCCCCCTTTGCCTTTACTGCAAATAACACACGCTTGTGTGCTCAGACCCCCCAGCTGGCAAGGTCTGGTGTTCCATGCCTCAGCCGGTCTGAGGAAATAAGCATGGACTAAAACCTGGCCTTATGTTGGCAGAGGTGATGGAAACTTCCCTCTACCTGGCCTATTTACCTCCCACACTTCATCCTTGACAAACAGGGCCGCTTTCTGTTCCAGGTAGTCGTTTTTTACACAGCACAAATTCATGCTGCAGCTGATGCACTCTGAATTTTCCTATGAAAGGCTTATCCGGTTGTTCTCTCATGCTCTTGGCAGGGTGTTAATGAGATGCTCAGCAGGATGTGCTCAGAAACTAAAATTGTATTTCTTTAAATTATGAATTGAGTGGACATAGCTATTGCTGAAATATGTATGGAGGAGATCCAGCTCCCCATTGAGAATTGCCTGAAAGCTTCAGAAGGAGAAATGAAAATAACTCTGTGTCTCATCATACCAAACTTAGAACTTGAGACAATTCCGTGCCTTTTAGCAAAACTTTTTTAGCAACAACAGACTATTTTCATAAAGACTGTTCTTGGAGTTACTCTGAAATCTCACTTTGATTCTCTAAGGTTTCTTTTAGTCCAGCCATTTTCATCATATGCTTCTGAGCAACTAACCTGGTAGACACTCTTGAGAACATTCCCTAATGCTTCTGAGAAGCTGAAGTCCTTTTCTCAGCCATGGTTGGGCTTATGTTTGCATTTTATGTGTTTGTACTATTAACAAGCCATGTGTCTTGTTTATTATGCTCTGCCAAATCCTTTTTCAGCTATAATGTAGAAGTGGCATCAGATGAATCAGTAACTTTTATTGCAGGTGCCTTATGGACTAGGAGGACACTCTTGAAGACCTCTGGTTAGGAAAATGGGTGATTCACAGCACCTGCCAAGGCTACTGCTCTGATCAGAGCTCTAGAGAAGCTCCTCTCCTCTGGATATAGAGGCAGCCTCAGGACAGTCATCTCTTGGGCACGGAATTAGTCTTCAGGGATGCTTTCCCTATGGGTCCAATCATCCACTGGGCTGCTTGCTTTCAAGTCGTGTACAGTCCTGCACTCCTCCAAGTTCCCTGTTCTCTCTATATCTGTGTTGTCCAGGCATTTCATTTGAATGTAGAAATCTTAAATTCATCTCTTTAATGCATTAGGACCTGCTAGTTTTAAGAGCTATGTTAAAATGTCTTGCTCTGCCCTCTTTAGAACAGGATTATACATTTCTGTTGGCCAAGTAAGTGGCAACTCTCAGTTGTTCACTGAACCTTTCTGCCGTGTCTGGTTTCTGCCAGCTTGCTCAAAATACATTTTTCATTGATTTATGAGTGGTTTAGAACTGTCAGCCAGGAGTCTTATAACTGCAAAAATTAAAATTTTAGCAGGTGTATTTAAAAACTTGCTTCTGAAGTGTGCTGATCCAGTTGTTCTAGATGTCTCTTTGTGTTTCAGGACTCCAGTGCAGAGTGCAGCTCACTTTTTCATTTGTTTTAAGTAACTATTATTTGAAAAATATAGAGCAGAGTTACTTATACACAATTTTTCCCCCTTTAAATATTCCTTGTTTACAGCATGTTTCCCTGTCACTCAGCTCAGACCAATTGTGTCATGGGCTCTTTTTCATATTAATTACTCTGTGTTTATTGCCTCTGTCTGGTCTTTATGCCCATCAGCACTCTCTGAGTCTTCTATAGGCTTTTAGCTTTTGCCATTAGAAACTGAAAAATCCCAATTCCTGATGCACATGAAAACAGCCAGCACAGACCTCAGTGATGCATGACTGTGGATTCTGTTAGGGCTTACTAGAAAGGCTCTCCCTTTGTTTTGGGGTGGCGTGTTTGTGTTGCTATTGGTTCATGCCTCTGGCTGGCTCTGTGCAGTTTGGGATTGAAACTCTTATCCTTTATCTAGGATTTGAAAAGCAAATGGAGCATCACACTGACCTATTTCAGCCTTTTTGTTTTGCAAATGTGCTCTTGGAACTGCCCCTGCTATTATCCTAGTGCTATGGAATGATTACAGTGAGATGTTCAGGCTGGCATCCCCTGCAAAAGTGGGCAGCAAGCAGCCCGTATTATGGAAAAAAACCCCTTACTTCTAAATATGGATCAAAGCTAGGTAAGTATTGTATTGTTTGCTATTCTGAAGTAATTTGTATGCTTAAGCTGTCTGAAGGGCAAAACAGTTTAAAAAAAATAGTCTAAGTGAAATAAGAATCTTGATCAACATTAAAATACACTGACAAAATAAATTTTAATGACCTCTCCTAATACATAGAGGCGCAACTTCCACAGGGCTATGCAGTCCGGGTAGTCAATATTCTCTGCTTACCTAAGATACTGGTAAGAATAGGTGGAATAAGCATATTCACAGATATGTGGATAGACAAACATCAGTGTTTAGGACAGGAAAAACAGATCTGACAGACTTCAGATAGTGACGACTTTCACACAGTGAGTCTCACGTCTTCTACAGGATAAATTCTCATAGGTCCCTTTTGACACAGAGTATTCTGTGATCTGTGACTATGCAAAACTCCCCAGCTCTGGGGTCTGCATGAGAGGCCATGAATGCAGTTCCGAACTGGAAGCACGGCCTGCTCCGAGCACTCCTTTGACATCAGAGGGAGAGCCCCAGCCTTGGGAGTGGCTGGGGAGGGGCTACGGAACCTGTGTCAGCAGGAGGCAGTGACTGGGAGCTGCCTGGGGAAAAAGGGAAAAACATCTTGGGCATGTTGACAGTATTTTCTGCTACTCCCAAGTGTGCTGAATAGTTCAGTATGACTTACTTAAAATGAAATAGCATGAAAGCCATTAAACGCAAGCACATGGTATCAAGACCAGTGTGTGTGTGTTAATTGCAGGAGCTGCCAAGCCAATCTGTTACTTTGCCAACTTTGTCTAGCTCACCATCCAACTGACAATGCCCCCAGGCTCTCTGGTAAGGTGAAAACTATTTTATTTCACTCCAGCCGTGGAGTTTGCTGTCACCTGGGAAGTAACAGGCCTTAAGCTGGAGACCCAGAGGGCAGCAATTGTCACCATCTCCTGTCCCAGAAAAAAAGAGAAGACAGGCCACTCTAGGGCAGCACCAGCCAGAGTCCAGACTCCTGTACCTTGCTTGCTGTCTGCTGCTCTCTGCTTGCAGGAGTTCATTCTCAGCTGGAATATGCAAAATCCGTGAAGGTTTATTCACTAGCAGCAGCACAGAAACAAAGCCTGCTGTTGGGGAGAGTGACTGGAAAGCTGAGCAGCCTCTTGCACTATGGCTGCACTGGCTGGCTTGTGCTTTGTGCCAGATCTTGCTGTTGTCCTGCCCGGCAGAACAAAACCAAACCTTTTGTTCTGCTGCTGGCTGTGTGCCAGGGTAATAGGAGCACAGTGGCCACAGGGAGAAAAGACCACTTTTCTTCTGCTTTGGTAAGGTGGTGAAGGACATTTAGGTATTTAATTAAAACCCAATGCAAATTTCAATAATGGAAAATAGGACCCCAACCAAATGGGCAGTGAGTCTCCCCTAGAAGGCTGTATTTAAAATGTGGCCTTTTGGGTCTTGTGCTATTTATCATGTCTTCTGGGGGCTGGGATGGAAGAGAGGCTGTACTCCAAACTGGAAATGGGCAGCATTCTCAGATGCTCTGCTGGCCCCGCTGTAACACTGAAGTACAACCAAGCAGACTTTGCCTCATGTGGCAGGAGCAAGGAGCACTGGCAACCAGATTCCCTGAGTGGCTGGCACAGCCAGCTCTGCAGCCACTGTCCTGCTCAGCTCAAGAGACAGGTCACACAGGCAGATGCCCTTCCTTCTCTGGCTCCCTGAAACAAGTACCTCAACAACTTCCCCCACCATACACATTCCAGCTTCTTGCAAGGCTGTTTCACAGAAAGGAGAAAGAAATTCTGTCTGCTCTCATGATGCAGTCTTGTAGCACAGAATTTAGCTGGCAATGGAAACGAAAGACAATGCAATAAATATAAGAATAGAATCGGTTTATTAGAGCTATTTTACATAAAGTAATCAAGAACAAATTACTTGAAGAACTATTTGTATGCCATGGCAATATTCTTGCTGACTCAAAGTTACTGAAGTACAAAAGACAACATTCAAAACAATGCATGCCTCATTTGACTCTGGTTTTATTGAGACCCATGAGGAATGTGACATCCTTGGGACAGCCAAACAAGACAGACAGCACAGTGTGTGTGTATATATACGTATATATAACATGTACTGTACACATTTTACTGGTAACACATCTGCAGTTCACTCACACATATCAATTACTTGCTCTAATTCTATGAGAATTTTTCTGGGGTGAGGGCAGATCACCGAAGCTTTCAAGCTTTGCAGGGAGCTATGGGATAACCAGCAGGAATCCTACATTCCATCATCTTGGGTAGAAACTGCTGTGTGCTGTTCCCACACTGTGTGAGGGTGGTGGGCTGCATGTGGAAAAGGCTGAACAAGCCCTGAGCTCCAGGGAGAGACACTGCTCTGGGATTGTACATGGAATCACAGAGGGGTTTGGGTTGGAAAGGACCTTAAAGATCATTTAGTTCCAACCCCCCTGCCAGGGCAGGGACACCTTCCACTAGACCAGGTTGCTCAGGTCTCCATCCACCCTGGCCTTGAACATTGCCAGCAATGGGGCACCCACAGCTTCTTCAGGCAGCAGTACACGACTGCTGTTGAGCACTGGGAAGTCCAAGTTCATCCGCTGAGGAGCTGCATTTTTTCATTTCAGCATTTAGCAAGCATGGCTGGCTGCTAGCAGCACAGAGGTTTAAAGTGAGTGGAAATAACATGCTTTTTTCCTTAAATCCCAATTTTCTTTGCAAAAGCTGGTGCCTGGATAGCCACTGCTTTTAATTAACAAAGCAAGACACATTCTTTAATGAAAATACTCCCAGTGCATCAGGTAGAAAGAACACAACTGGTCTCTGCAGGACGGTGAAGGATCGTGCTGGCTGGAGCACCCGGGTCCCCACAGTGGTGGCAGCACTGAGAAGAGCAGGATGGCACAGGCTTCCCCCCACTCCTTGGCCAACACAGCCGGGCTGTGGAGCCTTGGCTGCCCCAGTGCTCGGGCCCTGGGGTGCACTCAGCCCTGGCTGAGGCCCCAACTGCTGTGGGGAGGGCATGGGCACCTCATATCCAGTCTGGGGTCTCCCCACCTTTCAATGTCTTCTGCACATCAATCAACTAGAGCTACTCTCCAGAGCCTGAACGTTTTTTATTTTCTGAGCAACGTCATCTACCCGCTTTTTATATTATCACCAAAGGGGAAGAGTATGTTCTTCATCTCATAGGCTTCTTCTACACTTGAAAATAAACTAAGGATTTTGGTCCTTTTATAGAGGCAGAGATTCATGGACACAGAAGAAAGGGGAGAAAACAACTGACCCAAATCCAGGTTTTAGAGATACATCCCATTGATGAGGTAATCGGACTCTTCAGATGTAATGGGTCGGGCTTTTTTGAGCTTCTGTTTCACTAAGCGTAGTCTGCAAGCAACCATAAGCAGCAGCAAAGCAGTGATTGCCAAGCCTAAGGCTAAGGGTAACACAGCACCTACAATGAGGTCAAGAGAAATTACATTTTATTTAACACAGTGACACACTGGTAGAGAAAATCTGAAATTTTTCTTTAAAAATACAGCTAATCTACCACTTAGATGTTAGTAATTGGAACATACTATGAAACTAAGCTGCAAGATCATGTTAGGGACAGTTCAGAATATGTAAGTACATTATTCAATTCTTGACCACTTTATCTGTATCTATACCACCAGACTGAAAAACTGATGTAATTCAAAATTAATTCACAGGGTTGGTCTTACCTGTTTCTGGGACTGGGCGACCGCCTCCAAGCTGATCTCTCTTTGGCATCATTATGCCATCCCCATTTTTATCATCTGTTCTTTTCCCTGAGGAACTGTTATCTGTACAAAATCAAGCAAGATAAATAAATACTGCAGCTCAGCAATTAGGAAATCTTATCCACAGGATACTAGTATTAAATAATGTGAAGCGCTTAAACTTATGGGATTAGAACAGAACAGAAAAGAACACAACTGTATGACTTGAATTTTTGAAATAATGTGAAACTGAAGCTAAAATTTAAATTCAGTTTTACATCCCAAACCACAGTGCATCTCAACTAAAAGCAAGGACACTTTGACTGTGCTGTGATACATTTGCTGGCAGCCTTGAGAACTGTTACAGAGCTAGCAGAAACACACTATGCTGCAAAATCTGTAGAATATGGATGTGAAATGTTGTAATTGGAATTACATGTAGTGGTGGGTGCTAAGGAAGTGTTTAAGTCAATTAGCTTGGAACATGCACTGTGTGTAAGTCCCACCCACCAGAAGAGCTGCAGAAGGTGTCCCTGGCAGTGGCAGCAGCAGATGCACATGACTGCTAATTAAAGCCTAAATTGTTTCATTGGTACAGTCAGGAAAGTCCATGCTAATGCTCCCACTCCAAGGCAGAAGGCAGCCTCCCAGGCTGTGGCTTTACTGCCCTGCCATTTTGGCTGGGGTGCATAAACACTGACTTGATCCACAGGGAATGCTGCAGAAAAAGTCATGGCCCTCTCCTTGCTGGGCTCCTGATGTTGTCCTGGCATGTGAAGAGGGCTTGGAAAAATCCTAACAGTGAATGTACTGGCCTTAAAATACCCAAATGGTATCAGAGATGCGCAGGACCACCTGAGTGTAACTGACACCAAAACCAGCAGCTGTTTTTCCTGAATTAAACTAAATGAGTATTTGTCTTTATTTTGGAAATACCCAGAAGACATCAGCTCTTTTTAAGAGCTGCTCCAGCCTGCATCTAAATGCCTGTTTTAGAAAATTGTTTCCCTGCCATTAAATAAAGGGAATATTTAAGTCAACTGCTTGTAAAGAAATTTGGCAAATATGGAGAAAAGTTTAGTGGGAAATTTTTGGAAGGGTAGAAGAATTGAATCCTTTCAATAAAGCGTGTAGGACTTGTGCTGTTTTGCTAGGACTTGTGGCTGTTCTTACATGACTGGAGAGACTATCAATATCTTATCTGTTATCTCTAGAACACAAAGAGCAATTTCACCAAAGAAGTTTAGGAGCCTGGCATAAAGCATTTTACAAGGCTTTAATTTGGTTTTCACTTTCTCTTGATTTTCTAGTCTACTCTGAGGAAATTGCCACTTACAGCCCTTTCCAATTACCCTAAATTACAGATCTAGGCTACGGCTACTGCTGTGGGTGCCTCTGCAGTAAAAACATGACTAAGGCTTGGGCACTCAGTCAAATGTTGTAATGCCAGCCTCAAACAGCACTGCACGGGCAGCCTGGGACAGACAGAGGTCCTGTGCCAGGGGAATGCAAAGCTGTTATGGTGATTTATACACTTGGCTTGGCTGTGCTGGGGAGCGCAAATCTTCAGGCTGCTCACGGATTCAACCCATCTGCACGACCGTGTTTGCTACTGGTCACTGCTGCTAAGAAACCAGCCCCTGCTCACTCCAGAGTGCTGTGCTGCTACTGAATGTTTTCTATATTCATCTGCAAGTTCAGGAGTGCCAGAATATGCAGCTAGGCTTGAGAACTTCCCTGGAGAAGGACACTGGGGCTATTTGGAGGCAGCCATGCAGAAATGCTGCGCTGGCCTTTGCAGGAGATGCAGTCTGGGTAACTTTACTGCCATGGAAACATGTCTGCAGAGAGAGAAAGGACCCTTTCATTGACATCAAATGCCTTTTCCTCCATCCACTCTCGACTTTCGAAAGAAAATGTCTGGCCTTTCAGCTTGGGCAAAAGTAGACCATGAGTCTGTTGCAGAAGACTCAGTGCCCTGAGTGCCTGAGGGGGTTATCTCAAAGTCAGACTTGGTGTTCCCCTGGACTTGCCCTGCTGTAGAGGAATCCCACTGAAAAGGCAGGAGTGCAAAAAAAAGATTTATCCATTGTAAACAACCAATCATTTTTGGGTTTTGTATTGGTTGGTTGTGGGTTTTTTTCACTTTACTTTGAATAGGTCCCCTGTTAGGTCAGGCAGAAGTTTTAAACAGTCCTTAACTTGGAATAGCATATTTTCATACTGCAGTGTAAATCCTTAAAAAGCTTGAATCAAGTCAGAGCTAAGCATGAAGAGCCACTGTAAGGAAGGTTAAAAGAAATTTGGAACAGACAATCTATTAGAAGAAAATGAGTTCTAGAAGGAATTTCCCTTAAGTATCACCCTCATAAGTAGAACGCTCATATATCTGCTACCAGGAACTATCTCACAGCCCAAAACATTACAACTTAGCCCAGCTCCTTTGGAGAAAAGGACAAAAGATAAATTTGCTGTCTCTAGTAGGTAAAATCTTCACTTTGCCTGCAGTCACCTAATTTAAGAGCATCACGTTTTCCTTTCCATGGATTCTATTTCCATGATGATCTGAAACTGTCAGCTGAGAATTAAGAAAATCGTGGCCCTGAATGGAGCACTTGCAAGTGAAAAGCCAGAACCTGTAAAGCCATATCATCATATATGTATCTTAAGTAGACAGCTTTTCACCACAGTGACATTAAAACCACTAAAGCTTATTTTCAAAGTTTATGTAAAATAGTGTCTAAGAAGCCAGGATGTTTGCAATGTCTGCTCCAGGCCAACAAGAACATGATTGCCTCAGTGCAACAAAGACCTTTACAGTGATTCAGAGGCAGATGTTCTACCTTGGCACCAGCAGCAGGAAATAATCCCTCCCAGAACAGGATTTCTGCCAGTGGAATTGCTGAACTTTTGAGGCTGCTGGTATGATTTCTGCTCAGCATTGCTTACCTCTTCTCAAAAATGCATCTAGCATTACTGCCCTCCTGGACACATTTTCAGATGAGCTTTATGGAGCTGCTCCAGTATTTCTGTGCCTCTCATTTTTGTATCACATAATTATTAGATTTAGCCTGTAATGTCCCTGAGATGGCAGTGGTGGAGGGAAGTCTAATTAATGGATCTGGGTGGATTTTAAGGAATAGGTTAGATGCCTGTCTCTCCAACTCCATAAAGGCTGTGGTGCTTCCCAGTGGGGCAGGACTTGAGCCTCTCTGCACCTCTGTGAATCATTAATGCATAGCATGGGACTCTATGAAGTTTCAGTGTCTGCAGGAGAACACAGCAGCTCAGAGCAGGGTTTGGCAGAGCAGTTTTTGGCAGTTTCTGCCTTTCAGACCCATCTAGCACCTCCTCATGTCTCACCCCATGCACCCTAACTGGAATCAATCTGTAGACAACTTTAAACCTCCCTGAGCTGTTTGATGCTTTTTGTGGTTAGAAGTATTGGGCTCCTGGTCAGTAAAGACTGGATCCTTTTATTCCACAGGGAAATAATTAAGAATCTAATATTAAATTTTGACTGAGCCCTATTAAAAAAAAAAATTAAACCCACAAGAATTAAAACAGCTTGAAATCTTGCTTGCTGAAAATTAGAGGATTACAACAGGTACTGGTAGTACACTAATCACTGAAGCCCCATCACACTTCTTTATTTACTAAGCATCTTCTTTGCTTGTGTACTGCTGTGCAAAAGGCTACCTTTAGAGCAAAACTGGTGCAAGCAAATTACTGTGCAATGGGTAAACACAGAAATGATTATGCAAAAATGCTTCTGCATTGTACTTCCCTTGATTATCAATTGCTGAAGGTGGTGACCTCAGTTCTGGTTTTATGCCTGGATTCACAAGCCAAATGGCTTTTGAGACCTACTTAGCATCTGACTTCCCACTGGAGCCTGCAAATCCCTTTGGAAGTTTGAAGGTGTCACTCAAGACTATGTGAGTGAGAAGAGTTTGAAGCAGACTTCAGAATTTTAGTCAGCAGTGAGGAGTCATCTAGAGGTCATCTATATTGCCAGAAAAGGGGAAAACATTTGGGACAGGATTTTGCTGTCAGTCCCCACCCCACAAATTCACTGAGGCCATCAAATTCTTGACAGCATTATTTTCACTCCCTTTGCTGAGTGTTCACAGAGTGTTCCCTTTGTGGAGTTTTCACTCCTCCTGCACTCCACAGATGCAGTACAAGCACCCTGAAGGGAACACCCAGGTGCCAGCCAGGGCAGTGCCCTTTTCCAGAGCCGACAGCAGAGGGCACTGACCACTGCTCTGTTGCAGCTGGAAAATAAAGCTGTGTCTTGGGGCACATGAATCACTCTAAACTATAAAGAAATAAAAGTGGGGGGTTTGTACTGATTCGAGGCTCTGTGCACACAGTTTTGCTTTCATATAATTGCCACTTCAGATAATTTTAATTCATCAGCATGAACCTTAAAAGACACATCAATTTCATTGCAGCTTCTGGAGGTTTACCAGGGCCAGGGCTGGGGCTGAGCCTGTAACATCACACAGTGACTCACTACAGGCTTGCAGCCACTGTGCAGAACAATACTGGGGACCTGTACACAGGCACCTCAGGTAGCTTGTTACCAAAACCTGAGAATTTTCTACAATGATGAAAGACTGATCCTGCCCTGGACACAGAGTTGAGAAACAAAAAAGCCCATAATAGTAAAGATATTAGTTCAGAAAAAAAAAAAAAAAAAAAGAGAGGGAGAAATAATACTTAGCACCAGGCGAAAAGCAATTACTCTCAACTGCATTGAACAGTTATTATGTGCTCCTGAAGTACTCCCCTAGAGATTTAAAGAGCCTTAATACATCAGCCTACACAGCTGAACCTGTGGCAGAATATTTGTTTAGTTCACTGCACATTTTGTTCCTTAGACCGTATTATTTCTCTAGCATTCCGACATTTCAACTTTCTTTTTGCACCTAGTATAAAACAAATGTAACAATAATAAATCAAAACCTACTTAGAACTTCATTATTACAGATTTCTTTTGTATTTATTTATATTTGGTTTTTTTTTTCCTCTTAGCTAGACACCAAAAGATAAATTAAATTTAAGATGCAAGACACTTCCTTTCTTTAAGGAGAAGGGTTTATTGAAACAGTTTCAATTCTTACCTGGCACAAATCCACTGATTTGTTTCTTTGGTCCCTGAGAAAGCGATTGGTTAGACATGTCTGCATCCACTGAGAGAAGTGGTTGATTTCTGGCAGTGGCTTTCAGGGTGTTCACTGCAGAGTTTTCCTCTGTGTTTTCAGTCAGTCCTGCAGTCCTTTGCTGGGTGGTGCCAAGAGCTGCATGTGTCACCGTCTTCCGACCCGAGCTTACTGTTAACAGAAACAAAAATTTTTGTACAATGTCCAAAAAAAGTTTGTACAACAAGGGAATGGAAGTGTTCTTAAGGAAGACTGTCCAAGATGGGCCTTGAGGCAGAGTGAACAACTTCCTCAGGTTCACAGGTATGATGAAATGTGAGTCACAGATACCTAACACTTGCTTGCAAGAGTACACTCATGACCCCTACAGTGAAATCCAGCAACTAAAATACAATGAAAGAGTGGTTAGCCATTGTGCCCATTCACCCTCTGGTGGGTTTGGCTCACTTAGCTGGGCCTGGATGACTAACAAAAGCAAATAACATGATGGTGAATCAATTGGTTCCCACGTGTGTCCACAGTGTTTTTCAGATTCTTGCAAGGTGTCTAACAGCACAGTGAAGGGTACCTCTGAGACACCTTTTCACACAGAGATCACAGTTCTTGTTCCCAGAATCATCACACAAGTGCAAAGCCGATCTTTTAACTGATGAACACAAAACCTGTCACTTAGGGACCTTTGACAGATTTAATATGCTTTGAATAAAATTTCTGAGCACCTGAGTACGCAAATATTAAAGCTTCCCATGTGCTAATTCCAATGAAAGACTGGGAGCAAACTGCTTGCTCACAGGGAGAGAGGCTGCAGAAGTGGCATTGAACCCTTTGGTCACTGAGGCTGTGGTTACTGTCACAGTCTGCAGTGCCACTGTGGCCTGGCACACTTACGGTTCTGGCAGAAAGTCTCGTCTGATCCATCAGGACACTGCCTCACACCATCACACGCAAACGTGATGTCAATGCAGCAGCCATCATCACAGATGAACTGGTAGCGAGAGCAAACCCCAACACAGGCTGTTGAGAAACAATTCCAAAATTACCAAAAGAGAAATCCAAGGAGTAAATACTGAGTCACTGACTAAACTCTGCAGCATGGAGGAAAAAGGAAAACCACGCTAGATCAAGAAGCACCATGAACAAGGCACAAAGTCCAGACTCAGCTCTGTGACACTGTATTGACTCAGAAGCAAATATAGGCAATAGCTGTTCCTGGCACCTTCATCACTAGCCTGGTAATCTGTTTATTACAGGAATACTCAACCTGGAGCCTGCTGCACCTTACACCTTGTGCAGCACCCTTACTGTGCTTTGAATTCTGCTAGCCTAAGCTGAAAGGAGATCTTCCTAGGCTTAAAGGATGCAGACCCAGTCCTGAAAATGAATAAATGAAATCTCTGTGGCTGTAACTGCATCCCTCCAACACATAATTCCTACTACATATCCATTCAACACCAATACGTTGCTTTATATGCACACATTTGGGCCATATGGGATCTTATGGCGTATTTTTTGCAATGTAATTGAAATACTCAAAGAATGCTCATCATTTATTGACATCAGCATCCAGTGACTTCAATACAGCACAGACCAAAATAGGACTAGGTCACATTCTCACAAATTACTTTCACCAGAAAGAACTGACTGCTGCCTGCTTTAACATTTAGATTCCCCTGGAAATGGACAATACATCCATCCCTGGATGTCCCATTTTGCATACTCAAAGCTTTCCTGAAACCCATTCTGATTCTGTAATTATCAATTGTTTACATCTGTGCTTTTGTCTTTCCAAAAGCAGCGCAGTTCATCACTTTGTAAAGCACTATCAAGTTCAGTGCTTGATTAGTGTTGTAAGAGCAAATCAATTTGCATAAGGGAGCACAGCCTTTGGTTGTTACCCTGCTGTGTACCAAACGATGCACCAAGCTAAGGGAACGATGCCAGGAATGCAGACAACTGTTTAAAACCCCTAAAATCTGAAAATGCATCTCCTGAACTTCAGCATTAGTAATAGCACTGATCTTGCAGGTATTAAGGCATCAAGAACTGGTCTGGCTACAGCAGTAGCACTTGAATTGCTAATGTAGCTGGGGAATTAGAAAAATAAAAAAGACAGCAAATCCCCTATGTGGTCCATACAAAAGATACCCCAGATACCCACAGCAGCAAATAAACAAAGCAGCAAACCTCTCTGGCTGCTTTAGCTGAATTAAATATTAATGAACACAACTCTATCATCCATTACTGGAACACAGGCATTATTAAGCAGATTTTTTCTTAATAACAGCTTATTGCCACAGGGACTACCCTCTCACATAGAGATATTGTGCTGAGGCAGAGCAAGACTTTCACTGGTTCTGCTAAACATGGCGATAATACTATTTAACTTTGTGCCAGAGCAGCAGATCTGCACTAGCAACTTGTTAATTACAATGTAATTAGAAGTTATTACATGTAAGAGCAGGACTGACAGCCACTGAAATCTAACTTACTTTCTACCTTTTATGCTTTCCACATGGTTCTGAAGCTCAGAGTTCAGAAATGATAGGTCAGTTCCAGTTTCAGCTTCCCCAGTAGCCTAAGGCTTCAATAACAACCATCAGAAAGAAAAACTTAAATGCATTAAAACAAAAAACCATGTCAACTTTCAGACTACAGATGCAGGTTATTGCTATTCTTAGTCTGCCTCAAACATACTATTAAGTAATTTCAACTGGGTCTTCCCTATAGCACAAGCCCTGTCACGATGCCAACACCATCTGACTGTTACAATGCACATGATGCCTGTGTCAATATTTCACTCTTCCAATCCTGAATGGTTATTAGCAGTAGAGGGATAAATACTCAGCACCTGAAAGTATTATTGCTCTAACAAGCAAGTGATGCTTGCTTGTTTCCTCACTTTGAAAGAGAGATTCAAAGCTGAAAGAGATGTCATTATGTAATGAGCAAGGGCAAATAAAACACTGAAAATGGAGAATAACACTTTTACCTTTACAAGACCCTTGCTCTGCTCTGAGTACCAAACCCTGGGTGTCACAGAGGCAACAGCCCCAGCCATCTTCTCACCTGCTGCAGAATGAACCATGGGCAGGACGGTCACAGAGACGTTGTCAGAGCTCCGCTGACCTGCAGTGTCTGTCACGGTTAGCTGGAAAATGTACCCTCCTTCCTGAATGTGGGACAGTTTCAGTGTTCCTGGCTGTGGCACCTGAGTAAAAAAACATATTGGCACAATGGATCCATCCATGACCTTCCAGGAATAACATTAAATACTTCCTGCAGTCTAGTCAGCCTATTCAAGCATGTATTTCAGCATGAAACATTTGATGTCTTTTTTTTTGCATCCATTTGTAAAAAAACCCACAATGTTCAGGTTATCTCCTCAGTCACCTGGAGCTGTGAATCTCAACACACAAATGGAGAACAAATGGTCACATACATTTAAATCAATTTTTGAGTAATTAGAAATGTAATTTTAGAGGATAGACAGTAAAATATTGGCCTTTTGCTCTTTATCAAGTTAGTCTGTAGACAATATAACCTGGATCCACAGAAATAAATTTTCTTGCCTGAAAGAGAACAAGAATTTTTGATTAACATGGCAAGAGTCCTTCCATTATAGAAGAGTGCATTGATAAACACATTTTTTCTCTCAATGAGGAAATTTCCTACCTGAAATTTCTTTCCTTTTCTATTTACATGAATGCACTCAGTTCTCTGATCAGACTGTTGAGTACCTCCTGATGGAGTGTATGACCCCTTACAGTTCCATTCTTTAATGCATTAAAGAAATTATTATACTCTTAAAACCACCTGCTGTTGTTCACTGTGACTGTCTGGAGAGCAAATGTGGTATGTAAAACTCATGAGCCATGGAGCCCAAGTCCCTTCCCAGTGCAGAGACAGAAATGCCACTGACTTCTGAATACACCACCACTCCTCCTGGTGACCTCTGTGCTTTCCTTTCCATTCTCATGCTGCCTTGAAGAATGCTGGCCTGTATCTGCTTACACAGAAACTTTGGCTCAAAATGGATAACCAGCATTAAAAAAAAACCAACCAAACCCAACCCCATTACTGTCCCCAAGTGTCCAGGAGCCATGCAGCTACAGAGTAGGGGTAGCAATCAGAGAAGCAAATTACCTAAAAAAGCAATAAAGAAAAGGAAAAAAAAAGGCTTCCTTCTACAATATGATAAGATCTCTTTATAGCAGTCCTTTCCCCTCCTCTGCCTTCTATTTATTCTTTGCTACATAAAAGCAATCAACAGCTGCCTTTTATCTTATTTAAACACACTCCCATCTCCCTTGCAGCTATGGATTCATACATTATTCTCAAAGAATAAATGACACAAAATCCAGTAACTTCAGGGCAGTAACCAAAGCACTAAAGACATCAACTGAAGAATGCATGAAAAAAAATCACAGCTATTAATTCAACTCTAAAATTTAAATTATCATGGTTAATCACCAGGGTACATATCTGTAGGAGAAATCCCTGCTCACTTGAACACAATGGAAAAGTATTTATTTAAGCATAAATGTGTGTCAAATTCATTTTCTTTTAACAAATACAAAAAAGCCACCAAGGTTAATGTGAATTTTACAGCTTTGAATGCATATATGACTTGTCTGTATTTTATAAAGTCACTTTGAGTAATATTAAAAATATAAACTTTAAATGTTTTTATTAAATTCTAATTTTTGTTTTACTCTATGTCACTAAATCACAGATTAGTTTTAAAAGTATTTAATTGCTCTTTAGAGAAAATAATGCTGCAATGGGTCCGATAAACAAGTTTTTGATAATAAAGATGATATCTAGCAACTAGTCTTAAAGCTTCATTTTGCTTCACACTCTCTCACCTCTACATATCCTTCCTGCTCTAGATGGAGCTCCCAGTGTGTCCTGGATGTTGTGGGCTGTGAAGAAACTATGAGTAGAGTCTGTGGACTTGAGACATTTTTTCTTTCTTTTTCTGCTGATCCTACAGCACTCACAAAAAAGACTAAACTGAAGAACTGCTCTCTTCATGGGTAATTTGAAATCCAAGTGCAGTAGAAAATGTATGGATAAAATATTTCATAAGGTTTTCATCATGCTTCTTTGTAGCTTCTCCATAAGCACTGACAGCAGACTGTTGGTGAAAAACCCTTATTATTTTTAGTAACTGAATTACTGAGGGGTCTCTGACTGGGGTGACAGAAGCTGAAGTGCAGCAAGCACAAATATAGCAGAGCTCAAATCCAGTGGAATATTATTATCTACTTGTTTGCTGCTGGCTGTCCCATGCCATCCAGGAAAGGGATTAACTGTGTAAGCCACTAGAAATAATCATTGGAACTACCCAGGGACACAGTGTAGTCTCCTTCATTGGAGGTCTTCAGGATGGGATTGGACAGATAAAATAATCTCATTGAGGATCCTTGTCCCACAAACAGTTGGACCGGATGATCTTTTGAGGTCCCTTCCAACCTGGGCTGCTCTACATTTCTGCGAAATAAATGTTCAGGTAGTAAAGATATCCTAATTTTGGCACCTGGCAGACAGATTTCAATATATTTAATACTTTTAGCTGTACATTTAAAACTTGAACAAACCAATCTGGAAGAAACTGGCCACAAGGGGGGCTGCAGATGTACCTGCATTTCAACTGCTGAGTCGCCCTGCAGCAGCGTCCACTCGTAGTGCACAATTCCATGGTCATCGGAGCTCTCCCGGCCATCCAAAAGCACCCAGTCCACAGGTGACTGCAGCACAATGTCCTGGCCAGCCTGACACTGTGGGGGCTCATCAAATTCTTCTTCTTCAGCAAAAAAAGAGAAGATCAGTAATTTATGAGGGGAGGCTGAGTGATTATTTATATATATTATTATTTATATAAAACACCTTTCTTTCTTGGTTAAGGTATTGTGTCACCTCTGTGCAACTTCCTGAAAGAGGAACATGTTCATTAGTGCACATTTTGTTAAGCAAAGTAATATCTGCTTCTATTTTAGTTAATTGTCCTATAATGTCTTCAGGAATTAACATCAGAAGCACATGGCATAGAAAACCTCTTTAGGTACCTGGATGTTTCAGAAATACAACAAACAGGATTATTAGCATCAGTATATACTTTTTAAATCTGAACCAAGGAAAATAGGTTTAAATATGACTTACATATGGATGGCAGTTACAGCACCTTTTTTATACCTTTTATTGTACTCTGCTTAATTCAACAGGCTTCTAGTCCCTATTTATAATACATCATTATAGGAATGAAAGACTGATTTAGCATAAGGGGGCACCCTGATGAAGCACTGCACATGTTGATCAAAATTCATCAGACACCACCAATTTTAAGTGCCTCATTTAAGACACCAAAAGCTCGATTTTCAGAATATTTAGGATTGTCAGAGTATTTATTTATTCTATTTTGCTATATTCAAAGTACAATCTTTATTGATTAAAACTGTGAGAACTAAGTACTTTTGCCAATCAGACCACAAGCTTTTGGGTTAGACTAACAAAAGTTGAACCCAAAGATTGCATCTTTCTACAGCTCCCTACTCAAGTGTCATTCCTTCTCTGGGTACCCTGAAGTGCCAGGGTGCCCTCTGCTCTTCAACCTCTGCAAAGAATACCCTGTAAGGACACTGGTGTTATGCTCAGAAGAACAGTTACTGAAATCAAGGTTGTAACTGCACTCCATGTGGGCAGAGCCGCACAAGGAAAGGTGCTTTCCCATCAGTGTGGGGAATCTTCCTTGCACGTGCTCTTCAACAGTATCATGAACATGCTTGAAACCTTGGAGCTCAAGGGAGCAGTGGGACAACTGTTTATCTCTGACTAAACAGCAAAATTCTTATTTTTTGGTTTTTTCACCAGTAGGTCCAACATAGAAAATTTCAAGGTAAATGTCTAAAGTTAGGAAAACATACAATAACTACTTTTTATAATAATAGAAAGTATGAAACACTTCTTACTCATCCGATGACAAAGGCAGCTTTGTCTAATTTGTATACACTCACCTCTCAAAATGAACTTTGTTATAAAAAAACCATCCAGGTGCAAAAAAACCCCCAAAACTCATTGTTAATAAAACCTCAAAATAAACCCCAAAAAAACCATCATTTTGGTGCCAGGGCAACTTTTATTTGATATAAATGAGTTACATACAGTCTTCACACAGTTACTTAGTTTACAAATAACTGTGGAAAAGAAACTGACCTAGGTCACAAAGAGCACAGCCCAGTCCCCTGCTTCTACCTTGGAAAGGGGTTTCATGTCACTTGTCTGGTTTAAACGACTTGGTCAATGCCCTGTAGGGGCAAAGACAAGCCCCACTTCCCCTAAGCAATAAGGATACTCTCTTCCTGCACTAACTTTATACTCCAGCAGCATGAGTTGCATTGAGTCAGTCACAGAAGTTCATGCCCCCTGTTAAAGATGAATGAGGGACCACACAAACCTCTGGTCCTAAAGGATGGAGGCACCACCCTTGGCTTGTAACCTCCATCATCTTCAGAAAGGTAAATCAACGGCAGAAAGAAAAATTTGGCCTGATAGAGACATTTGGCATAGGAGGAGACAGCCTATTGAGCTGAAGATTCTTTTGCCATAGCAAAGTTTTAAGCAATGGAATACATGATCCTTAGTGAAACACCTCCAAATCTGGGGAATAAGAAGTCAGCATAAAAAACCAAGGAGACAAACTCACTGGAGGCATACTCCAAGGAGCCACTTGCAACCACCACTCGTGGGAATAAAACACTATCAGCCACAAGGCAGCAGAAAAATCATCTCTTAACTTCTGCTTTCAACTTGCATGTTGAATGTAAGTAAGCAGTATGGAACTGAAATACCAGGTCAACCCTCTGAGATGCTGGAGCTGGCTGCTTTCTAGAAAAAGGGGTGAAACACTTTTTTCTTAGGGAGCCAATACAATAGACTTTTTTTTCATCCTGCTTTTTATTTATTCTGCTCCCTCCATCCTTTATACAGACTAGTCCTGCCAATAATGAAGTTTCCAACTAATTTTCTGAAGGAAGGTTTTGTTATAAAAGGTTATTTCACTGCCAACTCCTGAATGTGTTTGGTTTTGGTTTATCTTGATGTTGAATCCTCCCATTGCTCACCACTAGTGATCTTAGAGATCACTGTATCCCAATGCACAGAAATATTTTGGAATTATGAAGACACCACATCTGTGGGTAAATGTTGGTTTGGTATTATCAGAAAGAAAACAGCAGAAGACTCAAGAAAAAAATACTCTGAAAGAAAAAAAAAAGGAGCAGCTAAAATGTTATCCCCTCATGGAAAAAAATATTGAAATTAAAAGTTCTTTCCTAAATTTTTTAAACTCATTCCTGGGGTGACAGAAGGGAAAAGAGATGTGCCTTCATCATCCTGTTGTCCAGATTGTTTTTCAATGTAATTCAAGAATGCACTGGTAACAAAACACTAGAGCAAAATAATTCAATCTTAATTTTATCTCTTCTGGTCTATGTCACATCTGACAGATGTTTAAGTAAAAGTTCATTCTCTTTTGTGGCTTTGTTTCAGCTCCAGTGTAATTGCATTAAGAAATCATAATCCCCTGTTTCCAATACCACCATCACCCACAAGGCAGACTTTTAAATAAAACCAACAGGACACAGAGCAATTTGCAGACAAGGAACTGAAATTGCCTTGCAAGTCCAGTGCTGATAGTCAGAAAAGCTGCCAAAAAGGCAAAGCATTTAAGAACTCCAGAATTCAAGAACTCAAGGAATTCAAGAATTTCAAGATTTCTAGTTGACAGTGCATCATTTGTACAATTTTAAAAATATTTATATTGTGCCATAATTGCACCCTAAATTAGTTCCTAATAGGTTTTAACAGAATTAAGGCAGTTTAAAATGAAGCCTAATTCTGTGTGACTTTGATGTAAAATCTCATCTTAAGCCTTATATCATGCAACTGCATACAGGCTTATGAAATACAACTACCACAAAACTGCTACATAAATAATACTGTGGAATAATACTCCTCCTGTTAAAAATGTCAAAATCATACCTTGGGTTCTTCTGGTACCTTAAGCTTGCCTCATCTCTATTGCTAAGGGATTCTTCCTTGCAGCTCTCTAATCTACCTGCCCCTGCACTTTGCAAAAAATATTTAGGAATCATAATGCCTCTACAAATCAAGCCCCTGCTCTCTTGTATTTCCAGGGGATTCACATTGACATTTTTATGAAACATGAAGGTCTAAATGGACCTCAAGTCTGATGTCTCCCCTCCCACAAGAGCAGTAACAGCAGGCACATCTGGGCACTGTTCTCACCCACACCAACACCAGGTCTTCCTCCTGTTGCATGCAGTGACTAATTTACTTCAGATGAGATCTATCGCTGAGTATGATGCAGATGACATTTGGGAAAGTACTGTCCACAGAGATAATGAAATTAAGTCAAAATTAGTCTTGTTGTTTAACAACAAGAGGTGGGGGAAGGCAAAGAAATTCTTCAGGTGCTAGGAAACAGACTCCAAATTTAGAAATCCAGATTTGTTTTCATCTACAGCTGCTTGCTCTGGATAATATTGCTCCTAAATATGCTTCAGAGTTGAACAAACAGCTGCTTTTGATGTGGCCTAGTTTCCAGCGCTTGTCAAGAATGTCCATGCTGTGTCTGGACTACTGGTGAGGTATCCTTGTCTTCTTCAGTCTAGCTCTTGAGTTCTTAAGCATGAAAAATCTTGATTGAAATAAGTAAGAAGCTGTCTTAGGCAATGACATTTGGACAGCACCCCCAAGAACAGCATGTGCTTGCTCTCAGGCTATGCCCCAGGTCATGGCACAGCTGGGAAAAAAGGCACTTCATGCTTTTGAAGGTGCCCAATATGCACAGTTCCTGGGGAGCTGGGACTTCTCTGGTTCCCCAGGGAGTGTGGGGCCAGGGAACATGCCCATCCCACTGCCTGGCTCCCAGCCACCGGCTGGCTGGAACAGTGCCCTGCCAAGGGCTCTGTGGAGGCAGAGATGTTGAGGGATGGGTTTCCCCAAGCCCAAACACCCTCAAAGCCCTCACAGGTCGAAAGGGACCACAGTGGGTCATTTGATCCCATCTCCCAGCTCAAGCAGGGTTGTCCCAGAGCACATGGCACAGGATTGTGTCCAGAAGGCTCTTGAGTATCTCCGGTGACGGAGACTCCACACTCGCTCTGGGCAACCTGTTCCAGTGCGTGGCTACCCGCACAGCAAAGAAGTTCTTCCTCATGTGCGCATCAGTTTCAGCCCGCTGCCTCTTGTCCTATTGCTGGGCACCACAGGGAGAGCCTGGAAGCATCCTATTGAACCCCCTCCCCTTAAGGTATTTATACACGTTGGTAAGGGTCCCTCGGGCACGGCCGGGCCGCCTTTCCCCGCCCAGGGAACCCATCCGAACGGCACGGCACGGCACGGCACGGCACGGCACGGCACGGCACGGCACGGCACGGCGCAGCCCGGCTCTCCTCGCCCCGTCCTCTCACCGGCGGCGCTCCACCGCCCGGGAGCGGCTTCCCGGCGCCGGGGCAGCCTCACGGACGGCGCCCGCTCCCCGCCGACAGCTCCGCGGCCCTGCCACCCCCGCGCCGAGCGCCGCCATCTCCCCGCCGCCGTTCCCGCCGCGCAAGCCGCTTACCCGTGGGCGGCGGGGCGACGCCGGCGGTCCGGCGGCTGTAGGAGCTGTAGCCGCGGTGCGGGGCGAAGCGGCAGACGGGCCGGCCGCGGTGCGTGCAGTTGAAGAGGTAGCAGCCCGGCTCGGCCGCCGTGCCCCGCGGGCGGGCGGGCCCCTGCACCACGGCCAGCGTGCAGCGCGGCTCGGCGCAGCAGGCGTCCAGGCACTGCCGCCAGCCCGACACGGCGCCGGGCGCCCGCAAGAAGGTGGCGCCGGCCGCGATGGAGTCCTTGGTGCGGATGATGGAGTCGGGCCTGGCCGAGAAGCCGCCGCTTCCGCCGCACCGCTCCCCGCCGCCCCCTCCGCCGCCCGCTGTCGCCGGCGGTCCCGGCTCCTCCTGCTGCAGCTGCCGGCGGAACTCCTCCAGCAGCGTCTCCACGCCCGAGATCTGCGAGCGCAGGTCGGCCAGCGGCGCCGCGCAGCGCCCGCCCGGCAGCACGGCCCGCCCGCCCAGCGCCGCCAGCAGCACCAGCACCAGCAGCGCCGCCATGGCCCCGGGCGGCGGCGGGAGCGGCGGGAGCGGCGGGAGCGGCTCCCCCCGGGGCACCCCCAGCGAGCGCGGCGCGGGGAGGCGCCGGCCCCGCCCGGCTGCACCAGGCGGAGCGGCCGCGCTCAGCACCCGCCGCCCCGAACAGCTCCGGCGGGCTCCGCCCCGGCACCGCCCCCAGAGCGGCATTCCTCCAGCAGCCGCAGCGATAGAAGGAGCCAGGGGAGCAAACTGTAAGAGGGGAATTTTAAAATGTATGTTAGAAAGAAATTCTTTACTGTGAGGGTGGTGAGGCGCTGAAGCAGGTTGCCCAGAGAAGCTGTGAATGCCCCATCCCTGAAAGTGTTCAAGGCCAGATTGGATAAGGCCTTGCACAATCTAGTCTAGTTGAAAGTGTCCCTACTCATGGCAGGGGGATTGGGATTTGATGACCTTTAGGGTCCCTTCCATTCTGTGGAAGCCCTTCACATTCTGTGATTGGATGGTTCTATGACTCCCCACGGGGAGATGACACCTGCAAATAAGCAGGGTTGGGTAGGGGTCACTGAAACTGCTGGTGGTTCTGTGAACCTGAGGAGACAAAAAAGAAATTGCAGAAGACTCCATCCCAGGCATGACATTTCTGTTGAGAAATTACAAAAAAAGAAAGTAGTCAAAAATGTAATGTGCAAAGCTGGGACCTCCTGACCTGCGAAAAAAATCCCAGATGGGATCTTAACCACCCAAAACAATGGTGAAGAACTCCCCATGCAAGTTTTTGAAGTCTTTGCTAAATGAGTTTCAGAGAAATATGTGCAATTAAATTAATCAGTTTTACATCTGTCACAACATCTGTTTTATCATGAAAATATTGCTGATTCTGTAACACAAATTAATAACTATTATCCCTGAAAATCAGCAATCCTTCAAAACAGCTGCTGTGTTATTTTTTGTCAGATGCATGGAGCCTCAAAGTGCTAGAATGGCACATTGAGACCTGTCTACGAGCACTGAAAAACATAAGCCTGCCTGTAAATGTAGAGAGGTGGTGATGGATTTTGAGCTGTGTACTAAGGGATGTTGTAACAGGTCAAGTGATAGCTCTGTGTTTTCATTTTCATTTGGGTCATTCTTCCAAGCATCTTCAAGCAGACTCCTTCTTTTATTTAATTACTGGAAAAAGCTTAATAGCTGCATCAAAAATATCATTGTATCAGGACACTTAGAATAAGTAGCAAAAAAAGACATATTAGGAATGGTTTTAAGACATCTTTGTACTCCTTCGTATTTTTGGCGTGTTTTAGTCCATGTTCCCAGCATAACTCAGAATTGCCTCCAAAACAAATCCACTTTAATATTCTGCTACCATGGAGCCTTGGGTGTTGCCCAGGAAATTGACACGCAGCTTGTAGTTTGGATTATGATTTCTCTTTCTGCTCTCCCAAACCACAGAACTGTAGTTCAGTGATTCATTGAAGCATGTTGGCCTGTCAGCAGTGCAACTGTTGAAGATTGATTTTTTTCTGGCTATGTGCTCTATGGGTTTTCTAAATTTCTATAAATTATATTTTTGACACTTTCAATTTCCCATCAATTTTAGTCAAAACTGATCAATACATTCAAAGATTACAGGAAGATGGAGGAGCTAGACAGTCAGATGATATAATCCTCATTTGCTTTGAAAATCAGGCCAAAATGCCACAGTTTTTTTTTTAGGAATATTTTGGAGAGGTGATCAATCTATTCATAACAGAGGTACTGACTGTGATGCGCTGATTTCCTAGAGATGACACTGGTTTGCTGCTGCTCTGCTGTTGTACCCTCTGACAGTACTTTAGCTTCTGGAATATAAACCAAAATAAAGGTCACACCAGCATGGTGCACATTGAAGGAGTATTTGGTGGAGGCAGAGGAAAAAAATGCACCAAGTCATCCCTTCTCAGAATTATCCAATATTTTAAATATTTGAGCAGAAGGTCCCTGCTCTGGATTAGCTTTGGCTAGTGGGAGCCCATTTACAGGGCACAGAGGGTCGGTCACTCATCCCACTATTCTTGTTGCATCCCGTTTTATCAGATAGTTGATCCCTGGTTGTCAGAGGTGGTGACACTGAAGTAGCAGGTTCTTGCAGAAAACACAAAGAAAAATGTTCACTTTCTAACACTTCATAGTGAGGAAGCTGTGATTGGAAAGTCTCTCCAAGGAGAGTAGACTCTTCTTCAAGCAGGTGAGCATTTAAAAGATAAAGAAGGATTTGGGAGGTCACAGTCCTGTTGTCTTCTAGTAGTGTCACATTTACCAGTTTGAAAGTTAGTAGGATCCTTATTCTAAGCTAGGATAAGGATGGCATGCTTACATTTTTCCATGGAAGTGTTGACACCACTGTCTGATTAGCTTCTTGAGCAAGAATTTCTAAGTGCAGCAGATTTTTTTTTTTTTTTGTATTGATGCTGGAGGAGAACTCGTTTTGTTGCCCAGTTTTCTTGGCTCAGAATGTGTATGTTGTTTCCCGGGCCTTTTGAGAAAGATGGCATTTGTAGTCATGCTGAGCTTTTTTCAGAAGGTGGCAGCAGCTTATTACTTATATAAAACAGATTGCTGCTAAACATCAATGTCTGCCTAAGGGAAATCACAGATTCATAACTACTTATACTTAATTTTGCATTTCTTTACTGGATCATTGTTGTGAGTGCTTCAGCTTTTCTTTGGGTTTTGGAGTTGCAGATCAAAACTAATAGTTAGCTTATAGTAACACGAAAAATATTTTATTCCTGCCGCTCATCAAGCTGAAATTTTGGGATGGCTAATTTTCATGCAGAGAGCCTTAGAAATTCATAAAGATATTTGTCAGGTTTTACCTTTTTTCTTGTTCCTTTTCAAAGGATTCAGGCATGTACCACAGTTTATTGTCCAAAATGTCCACTTCATCAGGCATAGGACAGCTAAAAAGACTGCTAGATTTCTTTTCCAAAAGTGGAGATTAGACTACACATATATTCTTTACATCCAAACAATACCTGGCAAAGTAATACAGGATTTCAGAATTCATGAATATTCATGTTTCCAACCATCTGTTGATTAGTTTGAATCTCTATTCATATTCAAAATTCATAAAATAGCTGAAACTATGGGAATAGAGTCTGAGTGCATCTGCTTTTCTCTTCCTTTAGTTGATTTTTTCCAAAATAACAGAATAACAGGAATTAAAAAAACAAGGGACAGAAAGGTAATGGAGTAGGATGAAAATAAATGGAATATGTGGAAAGGAAGCAGGAAGAAAAGGCAAAGTTATATCTAGGCTTCCTCATCTGAAGTGCTTTCCTATGGAGTCATGATTTTTTTTTTTTTTTTTTTTTTTGTTGTTTCTGTTTGGGGTTTTTTTGGTTGGAATGTGTGCTCAGAAAAAGAAACACATCTTCCTTTCCATTTGATGTCTTCCAGACGCTCTGCAAACAGTAAACACGTAATGCAAATGTTATCTGCAGAGAAGGTGTTGTCGGCATGATGTTGTCATTAGACACATTTTCTGTGCTCCAGTTTGCTTGTGAGAGTCTGTCGAGTAAACACCCGTGATAGATACAAATCAGCTCAGATGCTGGAGTGGACTGCTGATTGACAGCTAAGTTTGAGCAATTTGCCCACGAATGAATTGAAGTGATAACCTTTTCTTTGCAGCTTGACAATTCAGGTTTCTGACTGTGAGAGTAAGAGGAGTTCTGCATAAATAACAGAAGATAGAGTTTTAAATGTTAGAGTGGAGGCAGAGGAATTAACTCAGGTATTTAATTCAGGTTTTTTGTTTTGTCTTTTTATAACATTTCACATCCCTCTCGAGCAAAATTGTGTAATGCTGTGGTACCAGTGCTATGAAAACATCAGGAGGAATAATTTTTCAAATTCCAGATTGAAAAATGTAAATGTGATCCTGAAGATGCTTCATATAATATTGATTTTATGAGCAGCCCATTATGATGCATATTATAAAGGTATGACTGGTTCCAGCTTGAGATGGTTTTAGTCCAAGTGTGGTAAACCTGTTTTTTCCTTGCCCTTTTAAAGGAGAGAAAAATAGCCATGCCCTGTCTTTGGAATGTGTATGAGTGTGTATAATTGTGCTTGTCCTTCTACTGCTGTATTAAATACCAGTGTAGTAAAAATGAGAGCTCTCCTGATTGATAAAGTGGAATATTATTAACAACCCCCCTCCTTTCTATATGCCTGACTGCATTTGTGTCTAACACAAAGAAAGTATTTTACTACAAAACTGGGAAGGAGACAGAGAATGAAAAAAAAGGGAGGAGATTGCATTTTGGAAACCCTTCCCCACGAGCAGCAGAGGAAAGGATGGGGCTGAGACATCAGGTGATTGCTTTAACGTTACGTTCATACGTGCTGCGCTTGCTGCTCTGCCCAGATACTGCATAATTGACTGCACAGCATCAGCCAGGCACCACGTGGTATCAGCGCACATACCCTGACTGCAAAGGCACTGAGGTTCTGATACTGAGAGAAATAGTCCTAAAAATAACAAAAACTCCTCCTTGAAGAGAACAAGGATGGGCAGGGGTGAGAAGAGGGGAGCCATTTCTGTAAAGTGAAGTTAGTAGTGTTTATTAATTGGTGTAAGGTGAAATTCCCTCTGAGGTCATGTAATCATCATGCTTCTTGCTGCCTTCTCCTAAGTCATTACTGGGGTGAACTGACTGTTTCACCAAAATCAAAATCAGACAGGGTAAAAAGAGAGATAGGGTAAAGCTAAGCAAAAAAATCCTAGTATTGCTGACAGAATAATACCACTCTTACCACATATCTTTGCTGGATCTTTGAAAAACACATTTCTTTTCAACTGGAATCCACCAAATACTCCTTCAGTATCCTTCTGGTCAGTGCAACAGCAGTGGCAGCTGCTTCTTGGGGCATTAAACCTGTAAAAACACATTCTGAGAGATGAAGGACAGTTATTTAAAAAAAAAAAAAAAAGGTACTTCTCTGGGAAAGGGTTAGTTAGGATTAGAGCTGCAGATTTTAACCCAGAATTTCAGCCAGTTCTATAGAAATAGGTTACCAATGATCTACAAACAGCAAAAACCTAATTTAACACGCAGAGCCCAAGTTAAGCTAGGAGCAGAAAATTTAATTTGCCTTGTAAACAGCATCATTAAGAGGGCAACAGCTGAGAGAAGAAAGATGAATCAATGATATGCAATTTTTTTACAGTCAGCATAATATAACCTTTGAAGACATTGTCTCTGTCTGTATTTGTACTGTAGCAGAATAACTTGTGCTCCAAGGTGTTAGTCAAACAAAGATTTGTATAAGCTGTGTCCACCAGTCATTGAAAAAAAATCCTAATGCATATTGAAAGTGTGGAAAACTATTTCATGTACTGTCTGAATATACAGAGCTGACAGCCCAAACCCTTTATGCTTGCGTTTTTTGAGGGGTTTTTTTTGAAATGCATGAAGTTTTGATATGCATAAAACTACAAAGGATCACTTCCCAGAAGAGAAATATCTAGCTGAAAAAATTACTCATTGCTATTTCAGCCATGGCTTCTTCTGCAGCACAGCATGGTGATAAAAATCAGTTGGGTAATATGCTCATGATTAGTGAGTCAATGGGAGCTGGTGGCAGCCCTGACATTGATCAATAATGTCAAGATTTTGAAACAGGTTGCAAAATAATAGCAGGCGCTGCAGATGCTACTGAATGAGCAAATATATTGGATGTAGCTACCAACACACCCTTTTCTGTAAGTGATCCCTCATGATTTTCATAGAAAGGACAAAAAGAAGCCAAAGAGTTGGTCACTGGGAGCAGTTTTATATGGAATTCTTCACTTATGCACACTATCATTTAGCATGCTCTTCTTACATGAATAGTTTTGAACTTCTCAGCACTTCTTCCTTTTTGGCAGTTTCCAAACTCTTTGAGAATGTTTTGCAATGCCAGCAGAGCCTTTGTATCTTGATTTTACAGGAAAACAGAAATATAATGATAATAATGCTTACTTTTACTTGCAACAGTAAAAATCATGAGCTGACTGGACAACTTGCTCTATACTGAAAGGAGTCAGCTTCCTTTTAACCTCCATTGCAAAAGACCAAAACTCCTTGTAAGCTCAAATATACTTCTGTTTTCTTCCAGACTCCTCTGTTTTCTGCTGTTTTCTTGGGAATGTTAAATAATGGTAATGAGTATAGCAATCATTGCACATAATTTTAACCCATTGTGTTACAGATAATAGATCTCTCAGTAACATTTCTAAAGCAAGTTTTTGGATACAGCTTTGTCTCTTAACACTGAGAATGCATTGGCTGGTTTCATAAATCAGCTAGCACTGGGAAAATGTGCAGTTTGGTTCTGTCAGCCACCTGAGTTGATGCTTTCCTGCCCTTCTGCTGTCCTAAGTGCACGCAAACATGATTATGTGGAAAGATGATAAAATTCATGTAAAGGAATTCTGAACCTTGTTGTTCAAAAACAGTAGAAAATTATTTTAAGTTTTCACTTAATTTTTAAAAATTGAAGTGATAGCTTATCACCTGGCCTTGCGACGTTGGTTTGCCTAGCTAATATTTTGTCAAAGAAGTAGGACCCAATGTATTTTTCTGTTGCAGGCATAAAAAATGAACCCATGATAGCTGGAAGCACAGGTTTTTCTTAGTCTGAAAAGATGAGTAGATTCTCTCTCTGTCCTGGAGAGCAGTTCATGTAGCTTGTCCTCCCAGCTCTAAAAAAAGTCTTCTGCTAGGTTGTCTTTGGGTCAGATTCAAAGCCTGCATCTCTTATATGCAAATTGGAAATACTAATAGATATCTATAAATGGAGAGTTGCAATAGAAAAATTAATTAATATTAATAACACACTTTGAGGTCCTTGCATTGAATAATTAAGTGATGCAACTAAAAATATTGTTGTCTGCTTTCTCACTCAGTACAATTCAGTTCTTCTTTTGCTGTTGATCTGACTGTGTTTGCTTTTGATTTCTGTGTTTGGATGTCTTAAACACCCTGACTGTACAATTCTAGCAGTTGCATTGTAGGTCACACACACACAAATCTCTCCAGATGAAATCAGTGGTGTGGTGTAGTGGTGTTACTGCTTTTCTACCAGTGGAGAAATGGGTTTTAAGTTTTTGTCATAACTGGCATGTTAATTGGAGCACTTTTATGAGTTTTATCCCAAGCATTTTACTTCTATCCTCATTAAAAAAGTCTTTCTGGACTTCAAAGGAAGAGGGCTGTTAAATTAACTTAGACAGATGAGAGAGTGGGATTTTCTTTAAATTGGGCTGCAAATCACAGATTTTGTATTGAAGCTTGAGGCAAAATGACTTGGATGTAAATAATCCTCCAATGTTCTTCCTACTGTTCTGCAGTGTGTGTCTCCAAGGATGCATATGTTTCCTCACAGGTGACAAACTTGGCTGGGCAAATAACACACAGGGTGTCAGCATAAAAAAATCCCACAGTAATTTTATCTCAGTCATCTGTAATTTAAGTGTTCTCACAGCATATACACTGTGGTGGGAGAATATCTGCATTTTGATGCAGATTACCCAGGGTAATTGTGCAATGAAGATCACTGGTTGCATTAACCAAAAAAGGTCCTAAATGTGATAAAGACTCAGGGAGTGTAAGTTTCAAAATTTTCCCAACATTTAATATTTCATTATTTTACTAGAACCCATAGCTTGAATACATATGCAACCTATTACATATTACAATTTCCAGAACTGATTGGTAATATTATTGAAAAATACGTTTTAAATGCACATGAATACTTTCTATTATTTCCAATGTGAACTTGAAATATTGGGATAACAACCATTTTCTCAGAGTTTCTGCACTTCTTATCTGAGCTAATCTGGAAACTGTTTATTTCAGACCTCCAGAAACAACTCCCCTGAAGCTCAGTTACGTCAGGACATGAAGGTTCCAGCAGGTTCATGGTTTGACCAAACCACTTTGTCCCTTCTTGTGTTTCTTTTAGAGAGAGAAAAAGAAAATACTTGGACTTGAGCAGTACTGACTTTTCATGTTTGTGTGTGTGTGTATGTATGTATGTATATATCTATATATCTATATATCTATATATCTATATATCTATATATCTATATATCTATATATCTATATATCTATATATCTATATATCTATATATCTATATATATATCTCCTGGACTGCATCAAAAGAGTGTGGCTGGCAAGTCAAGGGAGATAATTTTGATTATGCTCTCATGAAACCTCACCTGTAGCAGTTCATCCATCTCCAGTGCCCCCAGCATAAGAAAGACATGGAACTGTTGGAGCAAATCCACAGGAGGGCCACAAAGTTGATAAGGGCACCAGTGCAACTCCTCTGTGATGCCAGGCTGAGAAACTTGGGGCTATTCAGATTGGAGAAGAGAATGGAGACCTCATAGCAGCCTTCAGTATCTGAAGGGGCCCTACAGGGAAGCTGAAGAAGGACCTCCCTCCATCAGGAATGGCAGTGATGGGATGAGGAGTCATGGGTTCACACTGAAAGGGGAAATTTAGGTTGGATATTGGAAAGAAATTCCTTACTATGAGGATGGCAAAGCACTGGAACAGGTTTCCCAGAGAACTTACTGATGCACCATCCCTGGCGGTTTTCAAGGCCACGTTGGATAGGACTTGGAGCAACCTTGTCTGTGGAAATTCTCCCATGGCAGGGAGTTTGCAACCAGATGAACTTCGGGGTCCTTTCCAACCCAAACCATTCTATGATTCCATGATTCTGTTTCATGAAGATACTACATTCCTACTTAAACCAGGCAGTACTTTAGCCAGTGTAAAGGGCTGTGGCAGAACACAGTTTAAATGCATTAGGCAATATACTTTTCACTTAGGTGGTTTTCCCATTGCTAATGTTGTACAGAAGTTATTTATACCTGAAACTGGGAAACTGTGATTAGAAGTGTTGCAAGTCACAGTAAGAGTGTATTGGATTTGAATCTGAAGCCATTTTAAAAGGCTTTCCCTGCACAGTCAAGTTATTGTGTAGTGCATATGTGCTTGGCACTTCTGGAGTTGAAAGCCTGCCCATATTTTTACATCTCCAGCTGCAGAAAAACCAAAGGACTAATCCTGAGCCTGTGTCACTGGTGTATTGTTAGCTCTCTGAGCGAGATGTTTTTTGCTGGTAACTCATATTCCTGACTGGAACTCATATCATATTCAGCAGAATTACTGAGGTTTTGCTATAGGATATTATGGAGCTACTTGACTGTAGAAGATCCTCATTATTATTGTTCGATTGTAAAGCATGCACATACTGCAATAGCTCATTTTGATAAAATTACTGAATTTATTTGTTTTTCTAATCTAAGTAAGTGTTGCAGAATAGATTTTGCTGTATCTCTTCCAGCCTGGCCAGACCTCAACCTCTTGCTCTTTGCCAATATACAGTCTACAAGTGCTCAGATTGCTAATACTTAGATAAATACTGGAATGTATACTTTTTCTTTTCCATTCTGCTTTCTCTGTATAAAAAGTGAAAGTCTTCTCCAAGGGCTAAGAAATTTGGCTATGTGTGGAACAGTATTCAAATGTGTTGCTTAGTTAGATCAACCTCACAAATCACACTGTTGGGTCCATCCAGACTGGAATCTGAGGAATTTTCTCAGGTTCTGTATAAACTTCCTGCCAGATGGTATGGAAAGTTTGGATAGTGTGTGGGATTGACAGTTTATTTGAGAGGTAGATTAAAGTGATAATGGTATGTGCTATAGGGTTTTCTGGTATTTTTTAGCAGCTCTCAGGAAATTTTATATGCTTCATTTAATGTTGTGAAAAAAACCTCTCCTCTAATTCCTTAGCTTTACCATTTTTATAATCTACTTTTTCAATCCAGAGGAGGCAACAGTATGTTTAGTCTTTTTTTTTTTTTTAAGAAAAGGGGCGGAAACATAAAGTAATTTAATGCTTACATGAATTAGCAATTTAACCATAGTGTCATAATATTTTATTAATGTAATTGTTACTCAACTCCTATTTTCAAGAAAAAACAAGGTGAAATATGTTTAGGTAATTTCCATACTTCATAGAAAAATTTTTAAGCTCCTGCAGCAAAACTCTCCTCCCCTTAGTGGAAATACAATTTTTGTGAGTAAGCACCTTCCTCAAAAATAATAATAATACTGTAATATTTTTCCAGAATGATGCCATTAGCCAGTTAATGTTTTAGTTACAGCATGCATGGCAAAGAGGGAAAGACTTTAGTGTTGTTTTGTCAGCTATGGCATTAATAGGACATTTCAGATTTGCTTACTCACTTTTCATGAGCTGTTGTTGAAACTTCAAGTCTGAGGATCATTTCTTTGGTGTTACTCTATATTCAGTATGTCATAAGATGGAATATCATCTCAAGGTAAAGACTGTTTACCCCCTGGGATCTGACTCCATGATGTCTGGGTCTTCCATGGCCTCTGGATATTCTCTCTTTGTGTCTCCATTGGTCTGACACAGAAAGGAATGGCAGATGTGTTGCACATTTAAAAATTGCTTAAGCACCTGTAGGCTGTTCAGTGGCTGTAACACACCTATCCATGGGCTGGCATTGCCTTTGGTCAGGATACCTCTTATTCATGCACCTATTCTTAATGGAGTTTGGGATCCTGCCTTCTTTTGCACCATGTGTCCCTTGATTACAGCAATTTCATCCTCCTATTCCTTTAAGCTGTTTCAATTATTTTTTAATCTGTGTATTGCTTTAAAGAGCTTAGCAATAGCCTGCATGAATACCCAGTATAATTGCCTCCTGTAACAAAGCTGCCCAATTCTTACAATTTATTGCCCAACCATCACCCTGTTGTGTCCCAGCTAGCTCATGGCCTTTCAACATCCAGGCTGCCATGCTAATCTGGGCTGCCTTTCCAAAACCAGAGACACTGGCATCAAGCCTACACAACACTTTCAGCTTTAGAATTTGAGAAATAGCATGTTAGTTTTTTGTTTATTTATTTGAGGGGATGTTATTACTTTGGCATTATGGGATATAACACTTGTTAGACAAGAAGAATAAAGGGAACATCTGCTTAAACAACTTTCACATTCAACAGTTTTTGAAAAATGGCATGACTTTCTCTCTAAGTGAATTCCTTCCATACCTTTGACATCCTGGAGAAAATCCTCTGTGCTCTTCTTGCACTTATTTCCCTAGGATATCCCAGTTCTGGATCAGGACACTGAGTAAGTAGAGCTTGATCTGTTGGAAGAGTCTGACCCTGGACTTTGAGAAGTAGCTTTAATTTGTACTAGAAATAAATTTGCATTCCTTACACCCCAGGTTTGTATAATGAATAATCTTATGCCCTGTCTCTCTTAAATAGGCCACAGCCCTTATGAGTTTTCTCTCCTTGCCTACACTAGCCAGCATCATGCCTCACTTCTCCCAAGCAGGACATAGCCACTCTACTCCCTTTTCCTCTGCCCTGCCTTCCAAAATCTTCTACAGCGCATGCCACAAACAGGACAGACCTTTTCAGCCATTTTCCTTCCTCTGCACTTTGGGACCAGCTCTCCCAACCAGACCTCTGTGCTTGTATTCCTCTATTCTCCCTTTCAGGCCCATAACTTTCTCCCAGCTAAATATGATCTGGGTTTAATTCTATTAAAAAAACCCAACCCCTTATTTGATTTATTCTGGTTCTGCAAAAAGAGGAGAGAGACTTCTGGGTGTAGAGCCTTTATTATACACAGTACAGTGGAAAGTAAAGGAACACATTTGCCAAGGTCATGAAAAGACTGTGTTTTGCCTCCTTCCCCCAGGAAGGTCCCAGGGCTGTTGCACTATTTCTTATCTAGCTAAGACAAGTCTGTGCATCCTGAACTTTGACTACATTAAAACAATGGGATAAGAATTTAGTAATTTTGTTTGATAGTTTTTCCATAGCTTTCATTGAGAAAAATCTTGTGATTCAATTGGGGAATGACAATATGATGCTTTTAGCCTGGTCTGCTCTAGAAAGACATAGATTGAGATCAGAGTTTTCTGCATCCCTTTTGCTGAATTGTTTGTGGATCAAGCTTGTCATGGTGTGGAGAGCTGCTCAAGAAGACTTCAGTTAAGCCAGACCATCTCCAGCTCTCAAGCTGAAGGAAAGGAGCTGAAGAAGCTTAGTCAGGTCTTGAGTCTTTGTGCTCCAATTTTTTTCTGCCAACCCATTTGCACACAGGCTACCCCATCTCTGAGAGAATGAGGGAAATGAGGGAACTCTCTCAGGGTGGAAAATCTTGTGGTCTCCATGCTTCCTCAATTTGAGTGATGCAAATAATCTACATGTTTATGACATGGTGAAGCACATTGTCATTGTCACCCCAGCATGCTGTTACCTGAAGCCTGCAGGCAGCCTGGAACTCTAGCTCAGGGTTGTGCCCACCTCTCTGTTCTTACAAGGATGTTCTCTTTTACACATTCAGTGATTCTGGCACATGGAGAGTGAGTGCTCCATTATGCTCCACGTGGCTTTTCATTTCACTTTCTTCATAGCAATATCCAAGTACAAGTCTGAAGTGATGGATGTGCTGTTTGCCACTAACAGCTCAGCTCATGGCTCTCTTGGGGAAAATTGTGCATTTGAAGCAATGCTTTTTTAAAATAGGTTTTGGTTTTCTTTTAATAAGATCTTGTTTCTGTTCTATGCATAAATAAACCAAATATGTGTATATTTGTACGTATAAACCTGTGTAAATGTAATTAAAGATTTGGTGGTTTTTTTTTCCAGAGAAGGCAAGGCTCAAGAGGAATGTCTCTCTTGAAAGGCAGGGAGGATAATGTTTAAGGTGGTTCTTGGTGGATGCAAGAGTTCATTCTTTAGCCTGAGGCTCTGTCCTGAAGATGATACTGTTAGGTGGGCTTTATCCTCACAGTGGAAATTGTCACTTTATCTTAGGAATGGCGTTTTAACGGCATTCTTTATGTCTTATACAAATGCATGAGTAACTGTGCTATTCTTCCCACCTGCTTTTCAATCAAAACCCCAGAATTACTGTTAAAAGATCTAGGCCCTTGATAACCATCATCAGCTGGGATGCTGCCAGTGGTAAAAAAGTTATCAGCAAGCTTCATCAGTAAGCTGAAATTGACTTCAATATCAGTTGAATGAATTCCTAAAAAAAACCCAAAAAAACCCCCCAAACAACAGATTTTCATTTGAGGCACAAAGTACCTGGGAGTGAGAAAAGATTACTGTAAATCTTAAAAGAATAGTTTCCTATCTGCCCTCATAGATTGTAATTAACCTGTATGAGGCCAGAACTATGTATTATACATGAGCTAAGAGCATCCAAGCTCTATGTAGACTAGGTCACTTACCTACTTGTGTTAGCACAGGGCTGTGGTTTGGATTTGTGCTGAACACAGGGTTGATAATACTGAGATGTTTTTGTTATTGCTGAGCAGGGCTCACACAGAGCCAGTGCCTTTTCTGCTTTTCTTACTGCCATGCTGGCAAGGATGCTGGGGGGGAAAGGGAGGTTAGAAAGAGAAACAGCCGGGACAGGGGACCCAAAGTGACCACAGGGATATTCCAGACCATATCACATCATGCTCAGAATATAAAGTGGAGGCAAGAAGGAGGAAGGAGAGACATTTGGAGTGATGGAGTGTGTCTTCCCAAGTAACCATTGCAGGTGATGGGGCCCTGCTCTCCTGGAGACGGCTGAACACCTGCTTGCCCATGGGAAGCAGGGAATTGATGCTTTGTTTTGCTTTGCTTGTTTGCAGTTCTTTTGCTTTCCCTATTAACCTGTCTTTATCACAACGTATGAGTTTTCAAGCTTTTAACCTTCTGATTTTCTCCTGAATCCAGCTGGTGGGGGAGTGAATGAGCAGCTGCCTGGGGCTTGGTTGCTGGCTGGGCTTAAACCACAATGCTGCAGTCATGCAGCACCTCTGAGTATAGACATTAAAGTCCTTCACGTTAAACAATAGTTTCGCAATCTGCAATTGCAATATACTGCTGTAAAATACCTTTAGCATGCTCTGTATTACCTCTGTGGCCAGTCATTCCTCAGTAGGCTCTGAAAGGATAATTCAAACAAGATTTGTTTAGTTTTGCTTCATACTTCTTCAGCACAATAATATGCCTTTTTACTAGATTAGCAAGCACTCCTTGCTCTTCTGGTATTAATAACATTCCCTATTCAATTCCAGTTATCTCTGTCAATCTCCAGCTTTTTGATCGCACTCAGAGACTTTTTCATAATTCCTGGCGGGGCACTGCTTTCAATTCCCTCCCCATGGAAGTTATACTGTGCGCATAGGATTCTGTGACACAAAATATAGATGTTAACACTTTTATCTGCACTGTAGATAAAACTGCAGATCTGACAAGATCAGGTATAATAACTATAAAATTTTTTAAATTGCTTATCATTGTTTACAAAAGGAAGTGTGTGCTTACAGGATTCATAATTCACATTACATGAGAAGGACATACAAAGTGGATGCAGTGTGAAATAATCAGGTTTTATTCCTTTATGCTTAATAAATATGTTTTAGAAATACTTTGACTTTTAAGTAGGCCATTTTGTATACTGTGTTTAGGAGAAATGAATGAAAATCAAAAGGTGGCATCTCTGCATCTCTGAAGTTCTGAGGGGAAATGATATGGAGAACACTCTTCTAGCTTGGGTAAGTTTCCATTACTTGGATGCTCAGTCTTGATAGGAATTAAGATACAAACTGATGTGAAAGAAACATGCAGAGTGCCTTTGTATCTGCTTATCTATCCCTCTGTAAAATTCCTTTTTCCTGACACTACCTCCCTTAAACCCCAAGCCATGCTCACAAGTTCCATGCCAATGTGTTGCCAGACTGTGCATTGCCCCATGGTTGATGGGGTTTGGGAACAGGAGGTTGCAACCAGAGCCAGCCAGCTTACTCCTACAGTAGCACACAGGCAATTTCTAAAAAGATTAATAAACATGCAGTTTTCTCTGGTTCTTAGTAGAGTGCATGGAAGTGAACAAAGAAGAACTAAAGTCACAGAGGTAGATGTAGCTCTACAGAGGTAGATGTAGCTCTGTACAGAAAAGGGAGTAGATGAATGGTGAAGCCCTTTCATTCATAGGGGATGGTTCTCCTTGGACACACAAAATACAGACTGTATTTACTATTCCAGACTGAGCAGTGCCACGCTGAGGTCTGAGGCCAACTTCAGCTCCCTGTTTTATTTAAAAAACTGTGATTGTGTGGTATCAGCTGGCACTGTCCCCTCTAGATGTGTGCATGCACAGGGGAGAGGCCCTGAGCATGCAGAGATGGTTTAGGCTGCATCCCCCAAAGGGACAGGTACTGCACAGACTCCTGTGTCAGCAGATGTCAAAGGATTCTGATGTTTCTAGGGATGTATTTGGGGCCAGACAGGAGCCATGAAACCTCTGCCCAGCCCAGAAGCCCTTTATGTTAGGAAAGAGCAGAAGGCTGCTGTGCTGTGGGGGAGAGCAGAGCTTGCTGGAGATGCTTTACAACTCTCCCAGGATGTTTCTGTGATTTCAACAAATCTAGCCGCCCCCAGCATAGCCCCACTGCATCCAGCTGCACATTTGCATGCTGGACCACAGCAAGATGAACCACATTTTTATGTTTTCCTTGAGTTATCCAGTGTTATTAAACCCATTTGGATTTTGGAAAAGGCCATGGACTTCCTGGAGATCTGAAATAAGGAAACAGCCCAATTAACCACAGATTTTCTTAACCACAGATTTTCATAACTGCAAAACACTCAGGTGTAGATCAAAGAGATTGAAGGAGAGGCAGCAGACATTTGCCAGTGCCAAAAAAGGGAAAAAAATGGGGAAAGGCAGTGCAGACAAAAACTGGAGGAAATCAACATTGCATCTGTCAGTGCATCTCCTATCAGTACCTGCCTTCACAAGCTGGACAGATCCTGCATATAAACCACTTGAGGAAATTAATGTCTGGCTTTGAGGGCGTGTCCTTAGCACAGGCATCCGTACCTCCACTGTCAGGCAAAAACACCCTGGGCCTCTCCCATGGAGAGACACACGGCCCTCCTTTTCCACCCAAAGAAAAGCACAGATGGGACAGCCAAGGGGGCCTGGTTTGCATGAACCAGTCAAGGAAACAATGAGTAAAAGAGTCAGCACCTTCCCCTAGTGAGTCCCAAAGTAAAAGGTAAGCCTAAGTTAGGGCTTTGGGTGCTTGTTTGCACCTGCTTGGTAAACAGTGCCCTAGATATGGAGGACAAAGTGAGGGACCCTTCTGTTTTCTCCCCCTTTGAAAGTGAGGAGTTCAGCCCAGCATATCAAGGGGCTGAGTCATGAATCAGAAGACTTAAGCAGCAGAGTACAGCAATAAAACATAAAATCAAGCGCTTGCCATCTCTGAAACAGGGACTTTCCAGAATGGTTGGGAGTCTTCATTATTTATGCTGCACAATTAAATATTCACCATTTCCTGCTAAATTTAGGTTTGTTGAAGTAAACAATGATGCATAAGGGCAGAACTGGACAATTCCATTTTTAGGTATTAATAATTCAGAACCATATTTGAAAACAACAGAGGGATATGTACAATACATCATAGAGGTTTTTATTATATCCACCCACTACTTACCCACCCACACAGAGATCTGGGTACTGTTTCTACTTGGAAACAATATAGCATCATCATATCTTAGGCTTCTTTTAGTGTACAGATATACAGGATACATTTACAAGAATGCAGTGTTTTTTGTTCAGCTGGATGACTCATTCTTTTTTCCTGCAACCAAATCAGCCTCTTATTACTTAAAGTTAGTATTGACAAACATTCTTGCTTAGGATAACAGAAACTATGTTTATCAAATTACATGAAAATAGAGAAAACTGTTTTCTGCAATGTGGAAAATATTATTCTGGGATAAAGCTCTGACAGGGAGCTCTCAGTTTTAGTATTACCTTCAAAATCTGAACACTTTTGTTTATCACATTGTCATTATTTATTTTGCTGTCACTTAAGGGCATGCAAAAATTTTTATTGCTTTGGGACATGTCTGATAAATTCCTGATGCAACACTGGCTATTATCTGTGTGATCTGCCACTGACACCAGTACAGCCAGAGCACAAAGAGCTATGTGGGTGCGTGGAAAGGGCCAGAGAAGGAAAGGAGGGACAGTGGATGCATCTTTTAGGCATGTGTTTTTACTTCAGGGTAGAGTTGCAGTTTTTGTTTAAGGACTGATACCTTTGCCGCCGTTCAACAGCTTCAGGATTGATTTAGCTTAACTTAAGGAAGTTTCAGACTTTCTGCTTGCCCATGCAATGCCTGCAGAGACATAAGTATCACTCCTGCCTCATCAGCCTCAGGATGTCTTCATCCCAGCTGCCACCCCCAGGATGCACAGGGCTGAGGAGAAATTAATTTAAGACTCATTTCAGCTTTCTGGTGGTCAGTCTAGATAATGCTCCATAGACACTGTATAAGAGATTCAACAAGAGATTTAAAAACAGAAGGACTCAAATTCAAGCTGGAGAAAGAAGATGAATTTCCAGCAAGTAAATCCCAGCATGAATCCAAATTAAGCAAAGACAAAAGATACACCTCAAGTGAAAGAGGTAAACAGCTGGGTCCTTTTGATGAAATTGTTTCAGGTTTATTTAGGTGAAATGAAGATAAGAACTTGCCTGGAAGGAGCTTGCTTTATTTTGTAGCTATCTGGTTATTTTTTCTGCTGCCCAGACCATCTGTTCCATTGGTGGGTATGTCATCATTCGCACACCCACTGAATGCCAAATTAATCCAAGTCACACAGCTTACACCTCCCTTCTGACTTAGACCAAACTATATTTTATTCCAGCATAAAATAGGCATCAGAGCTAAGTTTGCCTCACTCACTCACTTCCAAGGAGGAAACAGTGAGCTTTGGGGCTTACTGTGATCCTTTAAGGGAACAACCATAAAACACCAGAACTTTTAAGTGGGTTCACCACAGCTCATCAGTACTGGGCAATAATGGAGGCACAGCAGAAAAACGGATGGACAAACAGAGCAAGGACACAGCCATGCTGCCAGACGCCTCTTTCCCAGTCTGTGTCCTTGGAAAACTCTGAGTCTCCATGTCCAGGAATTCTCAACAGATTCCCTTTTTGCGAGTCTTTTAAGCCCACAAAGATTTCTTTTTGTGCCCACAGCCTCCTGTGGCAATGAGGCTTACACAGCTGAACTGTAGTTTGAGAAGTTACCTCTTTTTACTTGATTTGAAACTACCTCTACTGATTCCATTTAATGCTATATTGGAAGACAGTGAACACTTTTTCTCCATCTGCTTCCTTCTAGGTACTTAAGATTATTTAGACGTTTATAATGTGCCCTCCCTGGTTTTCTCTTCTTCCAGACAAAGGTTTCTGATCTTGTTGACCATTTCTTACACCAAAACTGTTCCAGATTTTGCAGCATCTTTGTTTTTTTCCCCACAAACTTCTTTGAGCTGGGAGGATGGGGACAGAAGATCCCTCACTATTTACGTGCAGTCACACAGTAAACCTGTACAGCAACTTCATGCCATTTTCTGATTTGCTGTTAGTTTCTTTCCTAATATTTGGTTTGCTTTTTTAAATGCTACTGAGCACTGAGCTGACATTTTCATAGGCCTCTCTGTAATAACCTCAAGATTGCTTTCCACGGTAGTAACAGCTACTTTGGTGACTATCACTGCATTTGTATAGTTGGGTTTTTCCTCCCATGTGCATTACTTTACATTTATCAATATTGAATTCAACTGCATTTTTATTTCCAAGTCATTCTGCATTATGATATCCCTCTGCAGCTCTCAGCAGTTGGCTCTAAATTTACTTCTTTGAATAACTCCTTATTATCAGCAAACTTTGTTCCTTTATCTCATCCCACTTTCCCGGTCACTTAGGACTAGATCAATCAGTGCATTCCTGTGGGAATACACTGAATATAATGTATAATAATAACAACATGTAGTACAGCCCCGTGGGAGTCCACTGGAGATCTTCTCCAAGGACTTTTGTCCTTTGTGTCCTATCCTTTAATCATTTATTTCTCCATGAGAGTACATTCTTTTTATCTCATTGCAGCATAAGTTCTTTACTTTCAGGTAAGCTTTGTCCCACTGAAAATGCAGCTTAATGTTTTTGAAAGGAATTTGAACCTTAGTTGTATCCTAAAGCAACAGAGTGATACTCTATGGAGACAGAACCAAACTCACTCCTTTTTTTGACAACTCAAAAAATTTTATCTCTCCCAGTGATCATGAAAGGGTGCCTGAGACAAACTTCTGCTGCACATGCAAGACGCAAGGACATTCACACTCCAACTGAAGATGTGCATACACATCTACAGAAACAAAGATTGGACCTGTTGGCAAAGATCTGGGTTTGTTCCACATTTGATTCACTGGGATGTACTAGAGCTTCCTGGCAGTAGAGCAGTATAATTATCTGTGCTTTAGGGGGTGGATTTGTAATCTTAGTTTATGTCAAGTGTGAGAGAGACTGTGGCCTGCAGAGATGAGGTCACTGAAATGTGTGGCTGGGAGACAACTTTGGGAGCTGCTGGCAGATTTGCAGACCTGGGAGGCAAACAGTAATGATGGCCTCGGGAAGAAAGGGCAGTGGGGACAATTGCTGAGTGAGACATTTCACAAGGCATTTCTGCACTGAATGCCAGAGCAGCAGTGATTTAGTGTTAGCGGAGGTCAAACTAATAGCAACAAAATATATTTAAAAATAGGGAATTGTGAAACTAAAGGACAAATACATAACTGCCACATAGCACTGCTTGTTACAAGATATTGCCAAAATGACAGTTTCATTAGAGTTCAGATTCAGCGTGGACTAAATCAATTGTGGAGTGGCAGGTCTGTCTTTTCAACTCTGCTACAGATGATGTGAAACAGCTTTCTCTAGTGATTATTCCCATCCACCCACCCCATGTCTCCTTGGCTAGTCCTAACCATATTTTTCATGCGCCTATTCCTTTGCTTAAGTCTATATTCATTTCCAATGGCTTTTTTTTAACCTTTTCTTGACAAAAAGATGTTCTATATCTGATTTCATCTTTTACTTTAAAAAATGGGGAATATTTCATGCTTTCAATTGTTCGAGATCCTCGGCAGAATAGGCTTCATCTCCTTGATCCCTGGATGTATCAAAGTTGGCCTTTTAGCTGGGAAGAACCTTAACTTCTCCTCTCTTTCTGTCTAACTTAAAAGTAAGTCCTTCCACTCAAAATATTGATGCACTTAAAATAAAATGTCATCAGAGCATGACAGGATTGAAGAATCCCTGAACTGGAGCATGAGTCAGGGAGGGTTAACAGTGAATAAAGCTGGTGAAGGCTAACCCACTTCTTGTAAATGAGCCAGCATCTGGAAGAAGCTGTAACCTGTAGTAGAAAATTTTGACTAAAACTTGATGGCTGAAAAGTGGGTTGTAAAGCAGAGACAGCCCAGTGCTGAGGCAGGGAGCTGTGGCATGGCTGTGAAATGGCCTCCTAGGTCATGGCAGCTCAGGGGCACGGGGGGCAGAAAGGGAGCCACAGTTGTTGTCCCTTGGGTGCAGCACTGAAAGGGTAGTGACTACTGCTTCTGAACCCAGGGAATGGGGATTTTCTTCATTCAGAGTCTGTGCTTCACAAGGGAGGTAGTCAGAAGGAAGCTGGAAGGCTGTGGAGGGAAAGGTGGGGAATTCCTGTTGCTGGAGCTGCAGGCATGATGCAATGCACTTCCCCACTGTGGCACCAGTCTCTCCAAAGGCAGGGCTGGGGGGCTGTGCAATAAGGCAGCCCAACACGTGTGTCTCAAAGAGATGGCTGCTTTGGTGCCACTAGCGAGCAAGTGTGATCCACAGTGAGTTCCTAAAGCCAAGCAAGGTCAGGGAGTGCTGAGGGAGAGGGAGCAAAAGACCACCAACATGTCCAGATGAGAGAAAAGTCTCTGAGAACAGAAATTTGACCAAAAAATCTGGTGGCAGGGCCCCAGGGGCCCCTGCAGCCCTGACTGTGCCTGCCCGCCCCCAGGGGCTGCCCACAGCCCAACACCCCATGGGCTGTCAGCCTCTGTCCCAGCCATGCTGCAGCTGCCCACAGCCCTGCCATGGGCCCCACCAAACCCTGCCCTGTCCCCATCACCTGGGAGATGCCCAGGGCTGGGGCTGCTCCTGGCTGGGGGTGGGGTGGAACCCAATGGAGAGCAGAGCTCCTGGCCAGATGTTTGCTGAAGCAGGATTCATTTCTGGTCAAGCAGCTGTCTCAGCACACCCCAAGCAGGGCTGGGAGAACAATTGCGTAGCATCTGGGCATTGTGACCATGGCAGTGCTGATTCATTGCCTGTATCACAGTTCTCAAGCAGAAGACAGCCGTGGTTTTGTGCCAAGCCAAAACGCGTTGGGTTGATTCCTGTGAGCATTAAAGCTTATGGTTGCATCCATGTACCTCATCTCCTTGTTGCTCCTGAGGTGAACCTTTCCTGCTCCTCAAGCCACCACAGCTTGTGTCTGGTGAATGCCAGTGTCTCTCCACGCTTGGGAAATTTGGTCCCCTCTGGGGAGTTGTGGGGGATACACACACAGGTGGCATCTCACTCTGCAGGAGCTGCAGGGATAAGCAGTCCTGTCTGATAACCCATTTAGTGTGTAGGCAATACCACAGAGCTCTCCTAGGAGCTGGGATAACAGTGCAGAAGTGCTCCAGCTTGAAAATCTGGCTGCAGGACACTAGAATATAGTCACAGGATGATACTTCAAGAGCAATTCTGTCAGGAGCTGCCTGTCTCCACTCCAAGCATTAGACTGAACAGGACTTTTTTGGCAATAACACACAGGTGTTCAGTGGTCTAGGCCTTTCATACAAAAAAATATTTGCAGTTATTTCATGCTTAACCTATTTGTGTTAAACTAGCGAGATGTGTTAGACAGAGAAGCTTCTTGGGATAGACTTTTTGTCAGACCTTTCTGAACAAAACACAACCTGAAATAATTTCCCACTGAAAATGGCCCAGAGTATTTTTTTGTCATCTCAGGTATCAGCAGTGTTCTTTGCTGGCTGAAAGATTTGAGGAGCAGATTGACACAGTGGAAATTCAGTCAAGCCAGATGAACATGCCTGCAAGAGAGGTCATGAATTCTGTGTTACAAGGATAAATGAGGTCAGGATTCATAAAAGACAACCAGGTACCATTGAGCCATGGACATGCTGGTCCTGTTGCCTTTTCCTTTAGCCTGAAGATGGCTGTGTGGTTTGCTCCAGCCTGGACCAACTTCCACTGCAGGTTTCTGGAGGCATGGGGAGATAATCTGTATCTTAGATTTTGTAGTGAGTGCCTGTTCTTGGAAACCTGTTTGCATCTTCTCATTTTCTTAATTTCAGTGAATCTGGATGTTACTTAAGGGTTAATAATCTCTATAGCTTCAGTGGGAAGCTAGACACTCTTTTTTGAAGGATACCTGCACTTCCTACAGAACAAAGCTGCATGGATAATGACTATTTCTCCAAGATGATTTCTGTGATTTGAAAGAGGAATTTACAGACATATTCAAGAACAACATCCAAAAACGGATCAAGACTTTCATATGATCAGTGCCGTAATCTAAGTATTAGGCAGTGACTTCAGGAGGCTGCAGGCATTTGGGTTGTGTCTCCTTGAAGAAGTCATTTTTATATATCAGGGATTCCTTGGGGGGAGAAAAAAAAAAGAAAATGCTTGTGCACAGAGAACTCTAAGCCAGGAATCTTCAAGCTCTATTAAACAAAGGCTTTCCATGGCCAGAGTATGTGGCAGCTGGACATATAACAGTGTCCAGTCTTTATGATCTATAGATGTAACATTGAAAATGGACTTTGGGAAAGGTAGCATGTAAGGTCTCCCAAGGGTATATGGTCCTAAGGATTAATAGTCTCTTTATTTTCTGTTGATGTACTTCAAAATGGCTAACTGTAGGTTTCATCCTTAGCAGTGCAGGACCACTGCAAGCAAGTAGTGCTTTTGTGAGTCTTATTTTATCAGAAATCTTGTGCTTTTGGACAGATTGAAAATGGAAAGAGAATTGCAAATCTTTTTTTATAATAAATGTTTTGCAGCTCTCAAGCTGATTCTCAGTGGGTGGAGACAGGTAGCAGTGCAGAAAATAATCTCTTACTGGTAACTGAGCAAATGTAAATATAGATGTGGGGTATAAAAGCTTTTTGGCAAATGTAGACCTGGTTCCTATGATAGAAATGGTAGCACAGCAGAGTAGGGCTCCATGCAGGTGTGCCATTTCTGACAGAAGCCCGGTATCAGCAAATTCATCTGTAGAGAGCAAACAGAATGGCTTTCTGTCCCTGCTTCAGTCTGTGTGTGGGCTATTAAGACTGAAGGGGGAATTATGCGATTCAGGCACAATATGGAGCTGCCTGACAGATTGCAGACAGATGTAAGCTTGCTTTGCCTGAGCTCTGCACTGACTGAAGCTCAGCTAATATATTCTGTTTCTCTGTCAGGCTTACTGCATCAAGCTCAGCATTATGCTGATAATGCAGTCACGTGGCTCTGCATCCAAACTGGCTCGCTTCCCACCAGCTTGAAGCAAACTTGCATCTGTCTTCAAAATAGGATGTAGACATAACCTTTGAACAGGCCAGCACTTCTCAGCCCGCGTACTGCGGAGCTGGGACATGCTCAAAGCAGAAGGGAGAGGATCAGAGGTTGTTGGAACTCTTTGAAGTAGAAGGGATTTGAAGCTATATGGGGGTACATAGGAACCTGGAAGGGGTTACAGGGAGTAGGAGCAGATGGTGGCTTGACTGACAAGTGGAGATGCACAGTGTCTAAGTATACCAGACTAAGTGGGTCCCTGGAAGCAGGAAATCGAACAGAATATGTTTCACACAAGCTTGTTACTATGGCTATTCCCTGACTAGCAGATTCCACCTGTGTGTGAATGTCCCTCTTTATTTCTCTGATGTGTTCCCTACTTGTGATACAGAGCAACCAAGCAATTTGATTACTGCCATCCTGATACAGATGCTTTGGGAGATTTCATTTGCACAAAAGATGTCATTTTGTCATAAAAATGGAAATATTGATTGCTCCACAAATTAAGCTGATTGTAAAGCAGAGCATAGCAGGGACTAGTGAGATGGCTAGAGAATGTCAGAAAGAATGCACCTACTTCCTTCTTAGCAGGAAAAAATATAACTCTTTTATTTACAGTATCAGTCAAGAATCCTATATGTACTCATGGTTGGTTAACTTAACTGCTTTTTGCTTTAAATTTGAAACTTCAATTAGGAGCTCCTTTTTTTAAACTTTATTTAAAAAACCCCAATGAAATAGAGCCTAAGATTCTAACGGGATCTAAGTGCCTTATTCTGCTATAAGTCCCATTTTGTTTATATTTGGAAGAACAGCAGTTACCATAAAGACAAATACACTGTGCAGACTCAAATTTCCCTTTTTTCCTAAACAGTCCACATCACTCCTTTAAAATGCAAATGGATTTTCAAAATATTATTATTGTCCTAATGTGAAAAATATATATTCTTTCCTGTATAATGGAGATGTTTTCCAAGCTTAGGCAAATTTTGTTCAGTGGCAAAGTGTGTGTGTCCATCAGTTTCAGCTAATTTTCCAGAGAAAAGGATGTAAAAAGTGAAAGCATTTATAATCTTTGCAATTGATAGAAATGGAAACAGTAATTCCTACAACAATAGATGTGTATGTATGTACAACCTAACGACCAGTCAAAATATTATATTATTCACTTGAATTTGTATAGTAAGAAAGAATGACACAATTTAGAAATAATTTTATTTTATGATGTTAATATAAAGTTGCAAATATAGTTATTTAGAAGGCCCTATATTTAATCCTGTGTTTAGTTTGCCATTTATTGTTTAAAATTAATACCCTTTATGCCTCAAAAAGTTTGTACACAATTAAGCTTTCTCCACTTATTGACAAAATATCCCTGTCCTGCTTTCCCCTGTAGCAGGACTGGCTCCTATGTCTTTTGCTATTCTGACAGTTCTAGTGTTGAGAATGTTTTTACCTCCAGGTAACATCTGTAACCTCATGTGTTGTTTAAACAAAGGACCTTTTCAGTGAATAAAAGACTGTATAAGTGCTATGAAGTTAACGCTGGTGGTTTGGGGCTGAGAAGAGCATTCTAATAATGTAACTCTTGGGTGCTCTATGCGATTGCTAATTACATTAACCATTTTTCTTGTTTCAGTTTTTGTGAAAACCTTGAAGATGAAGATCTAACTTGAGACAGCCACTCTGAAAACCCAGAAAGACTTCTGATGGTTTAACATATTATTTATAAAGCAAAAACTTGCTTTTCATTTGTTTTAGTTTCCTCAAGGCTCTGATGTGGTGTGTCATGCTCAGTAGAGTGTGAATATGTAGCTTCAAGTCTTCAAAACCACAGAATAATTAGCAATGTTTACTAATCAGCTGAGCAAGCCACTTCCCACCTGAATATTGGAACAATTTTCTCCACTTTAGAAAAAGAGTGAAAGGTCCATAGTTTGGCCCCACAGAACCAGCAATGGAAAGAGAGCCTGGCCTGCTGAGCAATGGTCAATTTGTTGTGCTGAAAACACCTTCTGTGTCTGCCTCAGAAGGTTCCATTGAAGGCAGCTGCCTTTCTGAGTGGTGAGAGATGGATGTCATGGAGATATACATTTAAACTGTTAATAATCTTATGTCAAGACCCCTATAAAAGCAGTGGATTTATCCCTTATTACTTCAGTTAAGTACTCCACTACTTCCCCAGTGGATATTCCAGTCTTGAACTGCCCTTAACCGTTAGAAAGATTTTCCAGAAGGTCATCTGAAATCTCTCATGCTGTAGCATAAACTACTGCTTTTTTCCCTGTCTTCAGTCACATGGGAATTTATTCATTCAGGTTATTTTGCAATATGTTTTAAATATCAAAAGGCTTCTCACATTCCCCATTTTCTAGACTAAACAACCCCATTTTTCTCACAACTCCTCTTCTTGCCTACCCTGGGCTTTTTCCAGATGGTCTGCATCTTTCCTAAAGCATGTGATATAAACAACTGCATGCAGAACTCCAGTTGGGTGCTTATATCCACCACCCCTGTCTCTAAGAGACTTTGTTCCTGAAATATTCAGCTCTGAAGCTACAGAGCCAGTAAAATACATACCTACAGAGCATAATGTAGCATATATAACAAAATATATTTAGGAGAGTAAAGTAAGGATGTGTAGGAATCTAGGGTACAAACTGGTTTTGGTGGAAAAGTGGTGCTGAGCAAAACATGGCAACAGGTTTGAGGTGTTTTGTAAGACGCTGGGGCAGGTATAAGGAAGTAGAATATGATGAAATGACACAATTGAAGGACTTAGAGAATTAATATGCCTACCTATTTAGTACTCACCCCTTTCTGAGCACCCTGGGTGATTACCTTCCACTGCATGAAAAATTAAATCTGTTATTCTCAGCAAAACTTAAACAGCTATCAGTGAACTGATTGTGTTATCAGTAGCTTCAAAGTGGGAGTATCTAAATACTCAGAACCTCAGCCTTGCTTGCTGACAAATAGCAGAGCTGAGGTGTAGACAATAAGCCTTACACTTGCCCTGCAGTGTGTGTTTACTCCTTGAGCCATATTTTAAAGTAAGTAGACATCCCTAAAAGTTCAAAAGTTTCCTAGCACTTCATTTGGGTGTATGTTAGAAAGTCCTAAGCTCAAGCTTTTCTGAGTCCAAATCAAGAGGGAAGATTTCTGTCTCTGCCACTGAACACTTGAAAAGAACCAGTAAATCTCAAGTACTTCTCATTTTCTTAGCTAATGAGGTGAAATGTGACCAATTGAATGAGTGACAGGAGAGAGAGAAAGTGATAATTGTGTTCATAAATGGAAAAACAGTGGTGGAAACAAGATACAGTCACTTTTCCTGTTTTTTTTTTTTTGGTTTTTTTGGGGTTTTTTTGTGGTGTTTTTTTTGGGGGGGTTTTTTTTTGGTTTTTTTTGGTTTTTTTTTTGCAAAGCTATTTGTGGAACAGGGAAACATAGTCTAGAGGGACAGACTCTGACTCAACAATAGCTTTCCTGAAAGGAAGCCACTGCTTGCTTTCCCCAGTTCCCTTCTCTCACACTTTCCTGACAGCTCACACATTACTTCACTGCCATAAGAAAGAGGTCCCTCAGCAGCACTGGAGCAAATGCAGCAGAGCAGAGTGAGGGCTTCTGGGCCTTTCCAGCTCACTCTGGGAACCAAAGGCATCCAGCTTTTCTCTTGGCACAGCTCAGTACCCATCACATTGGGGGCAGTGATGGTTAGGGTGGCAATTACTAGCTATATTAATCCCCACCACATTTAAGGGACTCACAGATCAGGAACACTTGCTGGTTTTACCCCAGCTGCCTCTCCTCCCCTTTGATTCACCCTAGAGTTAGGCTTCTTTGCCTCCTCGAAATGGAAGCTTTAATTGCCCTTGTGTTAAACCTCATTGTGGTTACAATACATGTAATTAGATGACCTCAGGCACAAGCTGAGTCTTTCAATAAATTGGCATTATTATTGGCTGCCAGTCTACTGACCTGCTGCTTCTCAGCTCTTGCATTTACTCCAAAAACGGAGCAACGATCTAAGCTGATCTGGTTTTGTATTTCAAGGGTGTGCCAAAGAAGTTTATGTAGACTTCTACATACTGCCCTATAAACTTTTTCTTTATTTCACATATCCAGTAGGCATATAGTAGAGTAGGCATTAAATGTAATGTTCAATACATATGGCCAAAGGAAGTGTGTTTAGAAAGCATGGCTAATAGCGTAGGGACAAATTCCATTTTGTTTCCCATAGATATTAAGGCTGACAGACTGTTAGTTGCATGATCATTAGCTAAAGTGAGCTCCACAGCAATGCTTGAGGCAAAATAATAATAATATGGTGGCAGTTGAAGCAGGAACAGGACAAGTCAGCAGCACCCAGCCAGCAGCTAGCAATTCCTTTGCTTATGAGCAGAATGTTTAGAGTCCAGGCAAAATTGTTAGATTGGGGTTTTTTATTAATTTGTCTTTCTGAATCCTTCCTATCTTCAGATCTTTTTTCAAATCAAATTTTCAAAACAATACCTAGAGACTATGAATTTAATTTTCTTTGAACAAGTATATGGGTAAGGGAAGTTTTTTATGGCCTACAAGAATTGCTTTATAGCAGCATGCATTTTTCAGTTTCCTAATTACTGTTGCATTTAATAAATAATTTATGCATGTTTATTATTAGGACCTCAAAATTATGATGTAAAAATCTGTGTTCTGATGCCTATCCCTAGGATTGGAACATAAAATTACACCAAAAATCTGCCCTTAAAATAAACCCCTGCTTTTTATTGTCTTTTTTTCTTGAAATTCAGAAAAACCCAGGAGCATAGTAAGGACTTGAATACATTCTTCATGATCTGTGTTTCTTACACTCACTGTTGTAACAGTTATAGATTTTAAAGGTTTGCTCAAAGTCAACCAAATGTGAAACAACCTATACAGAGTGGTGTTTGGTCCCTGAGGGACACATCCATGAAGAACCATGAAGTCATATTTCATAATGACATATCTGCAATGCATGGTTAAGCCTTCAAATTTCAGAGGCACAGCAAGTTATTGTAGTCTCATTTTATTTTTTACTTTGATTTCCAATTGAAGTCAGCCAGTTCTCCACATCACTTAAAACTTCTTCAGACAGTGTCTGGTCTCTGGCTGCCCTCTCAAGAGTGAGTCAGTTCAGCAGCACCACTCTGACCACCTCAGTGTTGTGCTATGCTGGGAGGAACTCTAAGACAGCCTTCGGAATGTGGTTGGAACAGGGCTACAGAGCCCAGAAAACTATTCCAGGGGGTCTGTGTGCACATTGTTCAGCCTGGAGAAGGGAAAGTTCTGGGACAACCTCATTGCAGCCTTCCCATACTTACAGGTGGTTTATAAAAAAGGAGGGAGAGTGACTTCTTGCTGGGCAGACAGTGACAGGACAAGGGGGAAGGTTTGTAAACTAGAAGAGGAGATATTTAGAAAATATGTCAGGAAGAAATTCTTTACTCAAAGAAGAGTGAGGCACTGGCACAGGTTGCCAAGAGTAGTTGTGGATGCCCCATCCTGGAAGGCTTCAAGGTCAGGGTGGATGGAGCCCTGAGAAACCTGGTCTAGTGGGTGGCACCCCTATCCATGGCAAGGTGGTTGGAACTAGGTCCCTTCCAATCCTAACAATTCTATGATTTAAATAATAGAATTTGTGATAAATTCTATGATTTTAAATCATAGACTTCCCCTTCAACACAGTGACTACTCCAGGCATTAGAATTACCTAATTCTTTACTAATAGATGTCTAGTCTCATAGATGTTGAGGAATTTTTTGCACTTTTCTCTTTTAGGAGCATGTCAGAAGTCCTTTATCTTCTGATATTAACCAGGGTGCCTGCAGTCTGGTCTAAAAAGAAAAAAGCCCAGTGCTACACTGGATTGATTTTAAAGTAATATTTGACAGAAGTGACTAAATAATGGATGCTCCCTAATTATAGCACATGTACAAGCACTTGTGATTTCTCTCAAGATGTATTATTAGAAATTTTTTAACCACTTGTGTTTATGTTTTTATGAAGTTTCTGAGCAGTAGCATGGTGTCAGTTATTTAAGCTTACTAGTCAATAAGTCAAATGGCACCCAGTCTCCACCTCCCCCAGTCTCATTACAGTTTCAGTTCTGGTGTCCCTCATGTCAATAGATGAACATAAACTGAGCCTGGAGGAAGGCTTTGAGATGGAAGCACACATTTCAATACTGCCCACAATATGGAGGGATTTACCTGCTCTCCTAAACTCAGAAATGCGTGAGCATTCCTAGCAAGAGTAATTGTTCATGCTAATGCAAACTCATTAGCCATGAATACTTGCATATGCGGCTTTGTAAGAAATGAAGTGTAAATACTGCTGTCAATCAACATTTTAATCAACCAAATGTTTGTGAAAAACCAATTCAAGATAATATGAACATGCTAAAAATGAATTCGCTCTGATATTTCAGCACTTCATTATGAAAGTATTTGCAGTACTGACCTGTCTCCACCTGGAGCTTTATCATTGCTATGATTTTTTTTCCTAGTTCTAAAATTGGTCTTGTAATAATAGAAATGTGAAATTTGCTGACAGATTTCCCAGTGAGCTACGACGGGCTGAAGATGCTATTTTAAGCACTCTTGTGAGAAAAGTGATTGGTAGTATATGCACTGAGCCCTGATTCAGCAGGAATTGGTGCAGGATCCCTGCTTCATGTTCAAGCTACAAGAAACACTGATGAGGAACTCCACATAAATGAATGAATAGAAACACTGCAAGATGCTTGGAAAAGCAAATTAGTAATTATGCTTGTAATAGAGAGCCGAAGATTACTCACAAAAGTTCAGCTCTAGTCAGTCTCAGCTGATGAAAATGATCAGAAATTCAATTAATTCAAGGTTTATAACGATTTTACACTTACTTATGATTTGGTCTTACATCTAAATGTGAATTTATTTCATCACAGTTTAATCACAGCTTCTGTCAGTTGAATACCCTTGCATCTTGTTGTTCTGCAACAAAGAAAAATCTTCTTTCCACCTCTGTATGCTCAGCTTGAACAAACTGGTAAAGTGGTGGAACAGGCAGGTCATCTAAACCCTTTGGTAGAAGAGAAACTTCTGAAAGAGATATATTTTTTAAATTTAACATCATCTGTGCCTGGAAGTTGAAATTGATTTTAAGGGTGATCATCAAGATCATGGCATGTAAAAATAGCCTGGGAAAAGACAAAGTCTTAAAAGAGTGGTTAGTAGCTTTAGTTACTCTGCAGTTGAGATCTAAAGCATAGTGAGCTGAATTAGTTGCATATTTCTTTTCAGTTGAGGCTGAATTTAGCTGGGGATTATCTCCTGGCATGGCATGAAGTTAAACGTGAGTTAGAAAGTCACTCTCTATAATAACTTTAGTGGTTTTGCGCTTACTTAATTTTATTTTGTCAGGATCAAATTAAGCCCATTCTAGCGCATTAGGGAGGTGTGTGCACAATGAGCCTGGGGATGTGGAAGGGAGAATGAGCCTTTGGCTGCATGGATGCCAGCCCGGACAGATTTCATACTGTCTTCCCAGGGGGGATGGAAAGAATGATGGAGCACAGGCGATTTTATCTGCATGTGATACTCACTGTTATTAAAAGGGAATTTCAGGGTGTGGAGTTAACCCTCAGGAGTCTGTGCAACCACCCGCACATGTCACGCAATTTGTGTCAGATAAAATCCACTCGGGGGTCCCTGGTGAGTCCTGCCCTTTGTTCTCTCTTGTAATTGCCTTTGGCCACTGGCATGCTCCCCAGTGCTATTGCAAATGGAGAAGTTTAGGCTTTCTCCACACCCCCACACTTTTCTCTGTCACTCAAGGAGCATCTCCTACAACTTCTTTGTACTCTTGTCCTGTGTCTAATTCTAAGTTTTCCCTCACCCTGACTTACACAAGAGCTGTATGCTACTAACATCTCATTGTTTCATTACTTAAAGGAGGGAAGTGCTTTCGGGTATGCAGCTGTTATAGAAAACAAGAGGGATGGAAGAGTTTAAAATGAGCAACATCCAGTCCAACACGAGATTTAGGGTTTTTTTGGTTTGGTGGATTTTAGTTTGGTTTTGGGGTTTTTGTTTGTTTGGATTTTTTTTGCTCTTGTTTGTTTGGTTTTTTGTGTTTGTTTGGGTTTTTGTTTTTGTTTTGTTAAAAATTGTGTATTTTACACCTTGGGGTACCTCTCATGAATTAAGTCTCCAGAGAGACTGTGTAGATAATATTCTGCAAATTTAATACAGAATAAATGAGTTTAACCTGTAAGGGTGTTTGGAGACAAGAGAAAGAGGCAGAGTTTAGTGCTTTTCCCCACTGAGTTTTTCTTGCAGTAAAACTGCCATACTCATTCTCTCATGTTGATTTATCACATGCCCATTTTTTGCTCCAAAGTAAAGAAAATGTCTTTTCTTTTCCATAGGAAGTGTTAAAGAAAAAAACCTCAGTCTCCTTTTCCAAGCCTGCCGGCCTTTCTGGGCAGCCTGCCCACAGTAGAGGATCCTTGTTTATCCCAAGGAGGGCAAAACAGAGCAAAGAGAGGAGTCTTGTCTAACATCCTCAGCTTTCCGGGGCAGCCGCAGGCAGAGAAAATCACAGCGGCCATGGAGAAGGTGAGGGAGCAGCATGCATCCCTGCCCACCCATGGAACATGGCAACAGTGGGAAAAACTCCAAAAAAGTTATGTTCTGCCTTTAACAGCACAGCAGAATCCTGGGTTTCCCTGCAGTCACAGTGGGAGGAATTCCTCTCTGGGATTGCACTGGGCAGAACACGTCCACGCAGTGCAGCTTCTTCTCGAAGGCTGTGGCTTACCAATTCAGCTAGACCATAATTATATGTTTGATTCCACATGCTGCCTTGCCTGCCAAGAAGTAAAAATCAAACCTCCATTTCTTTGTGGGTTGTTCTTTTTTTGATCTCTGGAAACTGTACTCCTGAACTGCATTTTCAGTAATTGCAAGATTTATTTTTGTGTTGCTGTACATTAGTCACATTGAAATATGAGGAATGCAAAAAGAGAGAGAGAAGTGCATAATTATTGAGCAGGAAGAATAAAATCAAATCATTCATATCTAATTTTTTAAGACTCTTGAAAACAATGGTGTGGTTTGGGGAATTAAAAAAAGTAGAAGGAGCAAGCTGCCAAAAAAGTACATAAAAGCAAGTCAAAACTGCACAAAAAGGCATGATGTTTCTTTAGAAAGCTACATGTAATCACCAGGCTACCTGACTAACTGGTACTTAACATGTTCTCCTAAGCACAGTAACTCTCCCACTGAGAGAGACAACGTGAGTCAAACAAGAATATACACGCTTTGGAAATACTTTTCCAGAACCGTGACACTTGTTCCATTAGTCAATCTGGTACACTTTCAACGGGCAGAAAACTGTTGAGTCTTAAAGAAAACAGTCACACAGAAAGTAGAGAAGCCAGGAGCTAAGTTTCAGAAAACTGAACTTCTGCAGGAAAGAAAATATGAGGACAAGCTACAATCCTGTTGGGGTCAGGTCCTGTTAGAGACCTCAAAATGTTGCTGTAGTCCAAGCAACATTTATTAAGCAAAGATAAAACTGCTATAATCTCACATAAATTAACCAAATTTATTAACCAAATAAATTAACCAAAAAGAATAAAGGAAGAGCTGAAAGCTGTAACATTTAAGCTAAGAGATAAATGTTTATATCTCTCCAAATGTCTGTAGGTCTGTTATGCCTGACTTACTACTGCCTTTGTGTTTTCTGAAAATTAGGTTAATTTTTCTGGATAGCGTTTTGTTGTCCTTGAGGCAAAAGATAGACCATCAGCCTAAAAGCCAGCCCTGAGGAAAGGAGGGACTCCAAGTAAAGACTCATTTTTTCTCCCCCAATGGTCAGTGCCATCTGTAAGCTGGGTGATGGCAGAAGGGCAAGAGTTTTGGTCCAAGGTCTCAGACAGAGGCTAAAAATTGTCTACTCCCTCCATGTCAGGCCCTTTGCAACTTTAAGTGTGGGAGAAACAAATAAATCATGCGAAATCTCTGTAGCTCTGCAGTGCTCTGTGGTCACATGGATGGCATTTCACGTGGGTCTGCTGGACTGGGTGGCAGCAAGGGGCAGTGGAGCATCTTGCACTGTCACCTGCTTGAGGTTTCAGTTCCACTGAACGGGGCTTGCTCTGTTTCAAAGCTGCAAAGTGAGCAAAATTTCCAATCTATTTCCAAATAAAATTGAATGTGTTGCTGATGGGGCCTGAAATATTGATGAACCTTCAAGATTTTTGTTTCCTGTACTCTGATTGATTTCTAGTGCCCAGTAAGTGTAAGAAGAGCCCTACACATATGAAATGGTTCCCAGCTAAAATAATGGGAAAAAAATCTCACAACAACCATCAAGATCTGATGCTTCTTCTACCTAGCTGGCCATAGAAGCCAAATTTGCTCCAAATCAACCCTGTGCCATTATTAATAAGAGCAAATGAAGTGCACCTGAGAAGGGAAAAAGTATTATGGAAATCAAAACATCTGCTTCCCGTGGTCATCAGAGATTGTGGGAAGGAAAGGCATGAGTGACTAATTTGCTGAGAGAAAGTACTGCCTCAATAGAGTAGTTAGGAAGTTTCCCTAAAGCTGTCTTTGAGCTGGGCTTTCAGCTGTAGATATCAGTAAGCCTTCAGTGTTCAGGAAAGAATGGTGATTTCAAGGATGTTACTGGTGCTTGGTCTAGGTGGCGGCTTTGACTTTACACACTGCTTGCTCCTGGCCAGGCCTCGAACATGCAGGGTGTCCCCAGTGAAGCACAGGGAAAACTGCAGCTATTGAAGTACATATTGCTGGCTTTAATTCTATCTTTGGCTGAGACACAAATTGCTATATCTGAATGCATTTGGCTTTTGAAATGGTGTCAGAACACCTTGATGTTGTGTTTGGGTTCACACATCTCAAAAATTACATATTTGCTCAGTTTTTTTCCCACAGACACTAAGGCTGAATGAGGAGAGCCACTTTGTAGTTCCAGGCAGCAGCTGAATTTCTTCTGCATAGATGGAGTTTTGCTCTTGACTTTGGTGGGGCTGCCTTTCATCCTGAGGCTTCCCACTGGACACAGAAAAGAAGGAGCAGGGTTAGAATGGATAGCTGAAGAATGGGCGGTGGGAGGACCTCTATCAGCCATGCTGTGACCTGCCTGAGTCCCTGCATTCTCCAGGCCTGCCAGAGTGCAGTGGGCATGGGTCTGGCATCACAGAGAAGTAGCAGTGGTTTGCACATCCAAAGTTGCTACTTGGCTCTACAGAGGGGACTGACATGGCATGTCCTAAACCTGCACCAGCACAGCTCTGCTGTGAACCTTCCTCCAGCTGTCCTGGGAGAGAAGAAGGACCTGTTGCATGTTGCTAAAAACGAGTCAGGAATTAGCTATAAACAGAACTGCTTTTGGATTAATTAATGAAATTCAGGGCCTATTTATACTTCTGGACTATTTTATTTGCTTTCACTTGTTTTTAGCTCAACCTTTTTGCCCTGTTTCCCCACAGTCTGCTTGAGGCAACCTCCAGGTCGAAGAGGTGATGATGCAGCCTTTCCCTGACAACAGGCAGGGTCCTTCTCTTACGTGAGTGCCATAAACCTACTTTTGTCTTTCTCCCTGCTATGCCCTCTGGGAAGCAAAACACAGTTCCAAAGCCCAACATGTATTAATGAAAACTATGCTTTTATAATGATCCTCAGGACTTTTCTGTCATTTTTCTAAATTGAATGGCTACATTACCTCAGTATGGCAATTAATGACAATTAAATATAAATTGATAATGAGTATCTGCCAACTTGATATGATGTAGTTCTACCAGGCATTTCAGGCTCTTTCCCGTGGAAATAATTATTTTTCAATTACACTGTTTCATCTTTGTCAGCTACTGTATAACCTGTGTATGTTGCTTTTCAAATTAAAGAAAAGCTTGGCATGGTAACAGGGAAGAAGCATGGCATCTGCAATAAAAATGCCAAAATCCAGGAAGCTGCTCCACAAGCCTGAGTACTGTGTGCAAAGCAGATGGTAGGAAATTGAGCACATAAGAAAATTCATGGGCTGTGTTGCATGTAACTGCATGTAACATTTTATTAAAGGTAAGTTTCCTTCAATGTGTGCAATATACTGAAGTATATATTAAGCTCTCGTAATGCTCTCTGGAACAAGTGCCATTCTTAGCATTTGTGCAATAAAATAAAGCAGTATAGAGAGAAAGAAGATCATTGTGAACCATAAGGATGATTTGGAAAGAACTGTCTGCCTGTTCAGCAATGGGGAAAAACTCCAGCTACTTCACAGGATGCAGTTTCCAACCTTCATCCTGTGTAATGAGCTGAGCCAGGTTACACATGAGCACGAACGCTTATTTAATAAATGCTACCATAGATTTTCCAAGTGCATTAGCAATCCAGTAAAATAATTCCCATGCTTCAATTAGATACGTGTGTATTTCCACCTCCCCTATCTAATCAGGACAAGCTGAATTACATCAGACAGGGCCATCGTGCCTCCTTAGGCACGGGCTGGCAGTTGTAAGATAGCAGAGCACTGCATTCCTGGCACAGGCAGAGGATTATAACCTGTCGAGTCAAAGTCTTAATCTTTTCTCAGAGATGAGTCAGTGTTGAAATGACAGTCAGAACATGCACAGGCAGCAACACAAAGATTTGTTGTGGCTAATGGGAGCAGTAAGGGAGAAAACACTTCATCTGACTTTATCAAAAATGTAGAGGGCTCTGCTAAGAAGAACTACATTTATTGACAGTACTCATAAGAAAATTAGAAATAAACAACCTAAACAGGCTATGAGACAGGCTTATTTTAAACCTTCTATTAGTTTTTATATGTACACTGTAAATGTTTTGACATAAAAAGAAACGTGTTCTGTCATGTTAATCTATGAACCGAGAGGATTCAGGACTAACAAATCCCATAGCTAATACAGGAAAGAGTGAGATCAGCTGGGTAAAAAAATTAAACAAACCCATGGTAATTTCTGAATTGCTTAATGGAAAAAACCAAAATTACTGCCATTAATACCCTATCTCTTATAAAAATAACAATACTATACAGTATAATATACCAATTCAGGCGTGGTACAATAGAGAGGACTATCAATTCAGAGTAAATTCAGAAGTAATTCCTACGTTTCCCTTCAGCAAACAAGGAACACCTGTTTTTTAATTTTCACCTTTTTAAAAGAGATTTTAAAAGAGATAAAGATAAAGAGATTTAGAAAGAGATAAAAATATAACTTAAATAAGCACTGTGCCACCTTCTTTTGAAGGATGCAGGGATGTGCAGCATCTGCTATCAGGTATATCAGACTAGAGATGAAGCCAAGCATGTGTCTTTTCATTGAAGCATTTTTTTTTTTAAATTTGATTTTTAATTTTTTTTTCTTTTTCCCTAAGAGACAGTAGGCCAAAATCCTATGGCCCCAAATCTGAGGGAAGAGAACTGAGAAAGCCTAGCAGGAGATACTGGCTCCATCCATGGAAGAGTGCAACACTTCACTTAAAAACTCATAGAAAGTCTGTTTAATAGTATTTTTCATAATAATTGCTGGGAGAAGGTTGTTAGGGTGTGACAGGCTTACTAACTGCTAAGGAAAAGTATTTGCTTTCCACTGCCTAAAGAACAACTCCATAGTCAAAAGGCTCACATAGAAAGATGGAGAAGTTGACTATAAACTGCTTCAGTCACCCTAAAAAGTGCCTCTTCCCAGGAGGCTCCTCTGGTGCCTGCCAGGGCAGCCCCCACGGCCTCTGCTGAAGTCGGGCTCTGAGGAGTGGGCTAAATAAACCCAAATAAAATGCTGCAAGCACAATGCTCAGCTGCTGTCAGCTCCCATTCACAATCAGTGGAGGCAATTCTAAACGAGGCTCACTGCTTCAGACTCAATTTGGGCAGCTTTTGCAAAAGCAAGAGGTTTGTTTGGCTTCCTTTCTGAGATGCCTCCTGTATGGTGTAGAAAATCTCACTGCCTAACCATGGGCTTGGGATTCAGCTCTTAAAGGGGAAGGCAGTCAAAGAGGATTTATTAACTTTACCTATAACTGTCTCATTTCCTAGTGCTACAGAGCTGGACTATGTATCCTACTAGGAAAAATTTAGACGGATGAAAATAAATGTACTGTTGCTAGAAAAAATATCAGGGTGAAGAGCACTTATATATCAAAAAGTAGTCACAGGTAGATAATTCAACAACAGGGCATCTGAGCTGAAGGACGATTTCACACAGTCACAAACCTTGGTTCAATCTTCTTCGAATGCTCTGCCTCTCTAGTTTTTTCAGACTCACCTTCCATTTTCTAGAACAGCTTCTTTAGATACAGCCTCATCATCAGAAAGCACACAACTTAGCAGGTGTATCCCATCAAATTCAATTTCTGACTGCTTTTTCTTTGATTCATTAAGCTTCCATTCTCAGGATGATCCATGGCAGATTGCAATCTTTTCCCATTTACAGCATACCAGGGACATTTAATTGTCTGTTCTGTAGAGATGAATTACTAACGTACTCAGCCACAGAAGCTAGCACACATCTACATGTCATTTCTTCAAATGCCAAGGGTTTTTTTAGAGGTCAATCTAGTGAGTTTTTCAGAATCAATAGAGAGTGACGTAGGAATAATAATCATTTGAAATGCCCTAAATGATTAATGATTAATCTAACATTAGCTGGGATGCCATATTTAAAAGTAGAAACATAAATACCAATTTTAAGTGCAAAATATTACAAACATACCTCAATACCATGCCTTTTGCATAGGACCAAAATGTAAGTAGAATTAATAATTTTTTTCTCATAACTCACATTTTATGTAGCAGTGTGTGATGGAGGGGCATTTGCAGGCTGTGGGGTAGACAAAGACTGAACTATGTAATAAAATTCATGCATAAATTACTAATGGTACCCTATCTAAGGCTAACATATTGACTAACCCTCCTGTGAACATCAAACAGGTCAGTGCACTAAGAGGTTACTAACTAGCTAATGCCTGTGGTGTTTTTCTTATGGGGGTTTAAAAGGAGAAGAAAATAACCCTGACTTTTTTTAGATGGTATTTTCACTGTGAGAAATATATGGGCTCATTTTGCAACACTTCTCTGAATTTCAGTTTAGGAAGCAGTTTTATGAAGTGCTGATACCCAGACTCTCAGTGGTGCTTAGAAACATGCAAAGCCAGAATGATAAAATAGCTTTGAAGTTGACTACAGTTAAAAGAGAATAACTAGTTTTTACAGAACCTGACAGCATTTCACTCTCCTCCCATTACAATTTGGAAGTTAAATATAGGAAAAAATAGGTAAAAGCCCCAAAATCATCTCTGACCTATCCAGTTCTTTGAAGTTTGTTAAATGGAGACAATCTGGACAGACATTTAAGAGATTAACCAATACGTATATCTGTATAAGAAAAGGAAGTTTTGGAGCACTCATGTCATTGTATAAAGCTTACTAGCTGAACTTCCTGGAAAATGACTTAAGCCTAAGTGGGGGGGGGGGGGGGGGGGGAGAGGGAATACTAAATTGTGCCTTATACTAAAAATTACTTCAGACAATCTCATTTTTTTTCACTTAAGAAAATATTCTTACATGACCATGATTTTTTAACCTGTGCAGTGTTTGGGACAGGGAGTGTCTCTTGCTACAGAGAAAGTATTTAGGCTAATGGGACTTGCATCTTGGTAATAATGGAATGAATTATTATAACTATTTTGTATTTATTAACACCTTATGCATGCACATAGAATATTTCTTTTCCTATGTTATTTATACAGAGCTACTAAGTGAAGCAAAATTGCATGAATGCCCCAGAGCCTGTTTTTGTACACACAAAAGCTTATTCACTTAAATTGCACATATTTAGAGAGAGCTTTTGGATTCTCCTTGTTAAAAATAGCTTGGTACAGAAATACCCAGAGAAATTAGGACTGGAGGGCACTTTTAGGCTTGTCTTTACAAGAAATGGGGTCATGACCTCTTCTTTCTCCCTAAGGGTAAATACCATGGTGCAGAGGAATACTTTCCTCCCATGTATGAAAGCCTTGTCCATAGAGGATGTTAGGGACAGTCCTTGGAGATTATTTCCTCAGGTCAGTGACCAGGGCAGGGCTGAGCTCTAATGGGGACACTTCGTGAGTAGCCGGGTACCAGTGCTTGAGCCTTCTCCTGACCCTTGAGAGCTTAGGGGGAGAGCTGCAGCCTGAGAGACTCCTGGTTCATCTCGTTACCTTCAGGCTGAATAAACTCTCTCCACAGAGAAATAAGTAGACAATAAATATTTGCCTTTTTCTTTCTGAAAAACCTCTGAAGATATGCATTGCACAGTCTCCCAAGGCAGCATATTTTGTCATTTCTCTATCCTTACTGTTTGAAATTTTTTGAGCACATTTAATCAAAATCTCTTTCGCTTCAGTTTAGGCTCTTTATTCCCTGCACTCACCACATGAGATCCAGAGCACATTATTTCCCTCGGCTTTATCAACACATCTGCATTTTATAAACAAAATATTTCTGTTTCCTTTAGTCTTTCCCTGTAGGATATTACAAAAGGGGTATGTCTTTTAGATGTCCAGTCATTCCAGTTGCTTCTCTTCAATTTCTACCAAATAGGTCCAATCTCTTCTAGAGTCTCACAGTCTTAACAAGTGAGAATTAAGAGCCCTAACCCACAGAATCTTGCACAGTAAAGTTACTTCATGTCTCATATGCATGACATACTTTATACACTCCACTGCAATGTAGCTTTTTTCAGCACAGCATGTTGCTGGCTGAACATGTTTTTGACTCATGTTCTGCCTGCAATTCAGATCCCTTTTAGGTTCTTATTGGTAGAACTGCTGTCAAATTCACATTTTCCAATTGCGTGTTTGTGTAGCTGATATTCCAGATGAATATGGAGTGTTTGCATTTATTTTATTGAATTGCATCCTGTGATATACTTATAAAACTGATGAACTGGTTTTGTTGCAGTTCTACATACTGCTGATCTCCTGTCTTTAATCCTGCACCCTCCATGTTTTTCATTTACTAGATACTGGCATCTTGGAATATTCAACAACTTGAAAAGTGTGTTCAGCACTCTTCTAAAAATCTTTCAGAAAGGCACCTGTTTATTGCACTAAATACTGCAGGCACCTAAGTAGTATTGCTCTACTTCTGCTCTTTGTTTTGTATTCTCTATTCTCTATTTTCTATTCCTAGCTGATAGCTTTCACCAGCAAGCCTTCTTGATTATTTATGCCTCCTCCTTCAAAATGGCATTTAGCTTGGAAGAGTGTGCACTGGGATGGCATCCATTACCTCATGTTTTTAACGTGCTCTTGGCATCTCTTGTTATAGCAGAGAGAGCACAGGCTCTTTCTATGCTAAACAGCCCAGCAGGGCTCCTGCTTTCCCAAAAGAGTTAGGAAAGGATTTGGGAAGTTTATCATGTTTATCTTGGTTGTACAAGAACCAAGAACAGCCAGGTTTTAGCTGCCAGTTTTCAGACAATCTCGGGGTCAATATGCATACATTCTTTTGCAGAATGCATCAAGAAGTAGGGGTGAGAGGACCTGAAGGAAGGTAGGACTATTGGTATCAAAATTTCTAAGTCATTACTGTCAGTCTAGCTTTCTTTTTTTTTTCTTCCCAGCTTCATTCCTAAATTCCATCACTCACCACTAATTGCCAAGCAAAATGGGTAAACCACATTATGTTCCTCCTTTACAGGCTGGCTAAGTTATGCAGAATAACATATTATCATTCTTCATTATTTCTTGAGTGCAAGTGAAATGGATTGTGTAACAGAGGTGACAGGTACCATTCTGGGAGATGACTGATTCTGACAATTATCAATCTAGATATTAATGTCATACTCTCTAACCCATACTATCTTTTAATATTTTTGTTTATCTCTTTTTATGAACTAGTACAAATAACTTCACTCATTTTCTCCCCTTGCATTTTACCAAAGGGTTAATACCTCTATGTAAGCAGAGTGGGATTCAAGGGCAAAACAACAATCAATATTACTAGAGGCTGTGGGATGTTAATTGTCCAGCCCTGCTTCCTGGTTTGTTTTGCTGTTGGCTTTTTTTTTTCAAATCTTTGCCTTTATTGATTCCTTACCTCTCCACTAATCCTTTCCAGAAAAAAGGATGGCTGTCACATCTTTCTAAATAAAAGTGACAGCATGGATGGTAGTGCTCAGGTGAACAATCATAGGCTATTTGTACCAGGAATTGCTGATGTTATTGAGGGCAAGTGCAAGTAAACAGAGGTTACCCACTTCTTTAGTTGCTACCTATCCTCCACACAAAGTGCCATAACAGCACAGTCTGTGCATCCTAACATGTCTGAACAGCAGGCACCAAGCAGAGATGCTTGGAAGTGTTGTACCTGACACTTGAGAGCTCTCTAAATTTCTGACTGCTTTCTGAGACACAGCAGTGGGAGCCCAGGCTGCCTGCCTTTACACACTGGAGCTCTTCCACAGAGACCTCCTGCTCCAAAGGACCCTGTGTCCTTTCCCACCACTGCTGCTCCAAGAGCAGCTGGGAGAGCCAGAGCTGAACATCCCCAATCCCATGTAAACTGCCAAGACAGGCAATCACAGGGAGCCTGAAGGGCAGGTTTCTGCCTTCTGAGGACACCAGCTGGGCAGCCATCAGCAGAACTGGGGGAAGGAGAGACTGCTCCTATGGACAGCTGGTATAGAGGGGTCCTAATGAGTCAGCTTGTCTGGGAGCAGCTACAGAGGTGCATCTTGTGGCCCTGCACTACCTGAGTAAGATGAGAATTTGGAGAAATTCCACCACAGAGATATGGCCACTGCTGGCTGATTCAGGGCATTGTGGTGTCTAGCCACTACTGGTGTAGGGAAGAAGTGAAGCTACAGTCACATTCCATGCTTGCATCTCTGCTCTGAGACAGGAAGAAATTGTCATTGTGCACATTTTGTAGGAAATAATGAATGCATGTGTGGAAATTTATTTTTCCCTCTATTTTTTCTCTCTCATGTTGCACTTACCTTGTACGTGAGTGTATCTTCACCACTGTAACTTAAGCATATCAAACACTCTCCTCCTGAAATCCAAAACTTCCAAAGTTTCATTCCAGCTATAAACAGATAATATTATAAGCAAAAGGGACCAGAGCAAACACTTCAATATAACAAATATTTGCTTTGTGCCATTATTTTATCTAACTCATATTATAGAGTTACTGTTTTTACCATAGGTAAAACAGCAGCAGGTTGAGCAATGAGCCACTATTCTCTTCACAAGGAAGAACAAAGGACAAAGCAGCCCTTGGTAACAAACATTTGTATGAGCCAGACTGTGATGAGCTTTGTAATAAAGGCAAAACAAGCCAAAAAAGTAGGGGTTTGGAGCATCAAAAGGATGATGAGCAAGAACAAAAAGTCAGCAGTGCTGAGAGTGATAGATTGACACAAACACAGAGTCTTTGGAGTATGGAACATCAATATTACAAACAGACGAAAAGCAATTATAAATGAAAACAAAATCATAATATATCTGGAAAGACAAGAAAGTTATCAGTCAGAGGGAGGGGCATTAATTAGGACATGCAAAGTAGGAAATCACTTAGAGACACAGAGCCCATTAGCAGCTCATAGCCCCAAGCTAAATTCAAATAGGAGACTCAAAAATGACACTTACACACGGTCTGACACACATGGGGTACTGCTGTGATGAAAGCAAAACTTAGTTCTGCAGTGGTTTATGAAGTATGGTAGGATCCCCCTGAAGTGAAGATGAAGCTTACTGATGAGCAGGATGGCAACACTGATCCAGACAAGGCAATGCTCAACCATGACCCCAGCACCCACACCAGAGAGATGAGACCTCCTCCCAGCTGAATGGGATATCAAGGCTCCTCACAGATGAAACTTTTCTTACACAAAAATACACTTTTCCTACACATCAATTAATTCAATACACTTTTCTTACACATCAATTAACTCAGGATAGTGTCTACAGGTTCCTCAGATGCCATCACCAGGCACAAGACAGACTCTGGTTGATGGAAGTTTCCAATAATCATGCAAAAGAGAAGCCCTGCAACAGTGAATCTCACTGGTGAGCCTGGAGCGAAGTCTCACAGCTCACCAAGATGCCACACAGAGCTTTTGAAAGGCAGAGTCAGCCAGTAGGCAAAAACTGTCTGGCCTTGCAAAAATAATGGAGTCTATCATTACACACCTAGGAGATTCCCTGGCAACTCTTGAGTATTTTGTTAACAAGCCAAGGCATACAAGCATGAAATGACTCCTATGATTCTGAGAATATGTAAAAGTAAATGTGCATTTCAATAAGGAAATAAAATCACCAACTGGTGTGTACCTTGTAGTTTTAAACAATTGTGGGTTGCTGAAAATCTCCAGCTATGAGTCTCACTCAGCTCTTAATTTCTTCATGAATATATCATCATGTGAGGTACAAAGCACTAGAACTAAATTCACATGAATCCCTGAAAGACAAATGCCTCAGGAAAATAACAAATGCTGAAAAAAAAAATTTAAGATACATATTGGTTTATTTCAGAGTCCAGCAACTATTATTTCAAAGTTGTTCAGAAAAAATAATGGAAAAACATAAGAGAAGTTGCTGTGAAACAATGGAAAACCATGGAGAAGACGCAAGCTGCAGGAGTCCTTCCTTAGAGCAACCTCTGGGGAAGGAAAACCTGTGGAGAGCAGCATTACAAAAGAGTTCTTGGTTTTGGCCATTGTAATATTTGACAGCATAGGAAAATGGGTATTCAGACTATCACTGGAGATAACAAATCTAAAGTTAATTTCCTAAACAGCAAGCTTGCCTGAAGAAGAACCTCTTAGGTACAGAAATGAGTCTGTGCTGACATTTGTGGCCAGCCCTGATGGGAAGTATCAATTGTTTAGGAAGAGAATAAATGTGCTGTCATAGAGGGTTAGTAAAGGTGAAAAGGCAATTAACGCTCAGGGCCTTGAATCCCTAAGGGTCACTGCGTAAGCCTCCTGAAAAATTAGTCCATATGTTCTGTATTATTTTCTTTGGCTGCAAAACAGATTAGGACTGTACAATATACACATGGGAAGTGGATGCAGCCTCATGTTGCTTACATTCACAAGAGATCCCCACATCCACTCTTTGGGAAAGAAACATAAGGAAGCGCAGGTTATGCAAGTGTTCCTCTGCCTTTGGTGTTTCCTATTTCATGTTGTCTGTTCCTTACTCATCCTGCCACCTTATACAATGCTCTTGTGAGAGAGATCTAGACATAATCACACTGAAAGAGCACAAAATTTCAGAAGTGTAGTATTTTATCTCCCCTTTGGCTTTATTGATCAACCATTAGCTTTAGACTAAATGCTGCACTGTGATTTTGATTCAGCTGCTGAAAAAGCCTCATCCATGAAGCCTCATCTCTTATGCTCTGAATTCATTCCTTAAGGTATGTCTAAAACGAAGACTGAAGTTTTGGGAAGGATTGTCTTTCTCCTGCCACATTTACTCTTGTATTTGTTATGGGTGTAACCATTAATGGTTCCGTTGAGGTATGGAGAAGTATTTGTGAGGCAACTTCTGTCTCCAAGAAATGCTCTCATATGCCTCCAGCCACTCAGGAGTAAAGTAAGAGATTGTGCCCACACTGTACTGCAGTGCTCATTCCCAGGATATTAGCAGACCTAAACGTTTTTGCTCAACTTTGACTTTTAAACAACTAGTTCTTTCTTTCAAATGAAGCAAAATCACTGCAGAAAAGATTCTTGGCAGCAGTTTTTGCTCTGGCTTCCTGAGGAATGCGCTCTCTTTAAAAACTGAATGAAAAACCAATGGCACATAAAACTGCCTCATGACAATGCTGGCAGTTCTACCAGTTTCTCATCCACCCACACTTACCAAGCACTATGCATTATGTTAGAATTGTAACTTTGAAATTATAACCTCTGAGGACATGCTTTTTAATCACCAGTATTTCATTTTCTACTTTCAGAGTGTTGTGGAAGTGTTATTTGAATAGCGGGTACCAGATTTTAAATGTCTGCAGTGCTTACAATATCCTGTTAGTGATAGTATCAGAAAAGTCCTTCAGCTGAGACCTCTTGGATTCTCACACTCAAAGAAAATATTTTAGCCATCTGTTCACCTGATATTTGCTACAGCAGAGAAGAAAAAGCTCAGTATTTTCTAGTCAGCTTAGGTCCAGTGTGGAACACCTCAGTGTTCTTCTGGCTCCGGAAAACATCCTATTATGGTGAAAGTTTGGGTATTCTTGCTTTATATCTCATAGAATATATCCAAGTATGATACTTAATATGACTTTTAAAAGCCTCTTAAGCAATATTGACCTTCTTTCACATTAATAATTTTTTTTCTTAGCAACTGTAAACATCAACCAGTCTATAAAGATGAAAATGTTCTTGCTCTGAACAAGAAAGTTTCAAGTTTTGTGGCTGAGTACGTCAGCACCAGACTTCCAACATGACACGCAGAGCTGTAGACCCAAATTATAGGCCACTCCAAACACAAAAGTTTAAAAAACAGACACTCCCCTCTTTCAAAAACTCTTTTGTATTCTTTTTGGTTTCTCTAAGAACATGTTGTTGATGATGGTATTTTCCTACTGCATTTAAAAAAGCATAAAAGCCAGGCAGGCAGCACTACCCATCTGGAAGTTGATATTCACTTGTGTAATGGCTGCCCTGTGAATAGGGGAGACTTGCATAAACTCAGATTTGTGGGATATGATTTTTCTCAAGCTCTGCTTGCAGCCCAAACTTCAAGTGTGACCTACACTGGTACCTAGTTGCAATTGCTCAGTATCTCTGAAAATCATGTGGTCCCCACACACCAATAAGGAGCTTAACTCCATATGCTTTGCTTTGAAAAACTAGTGCTTTTTTTAGATGAAAATCTAAAAGCTATCATAGCATTTCAGACCAGTAATAAGATTTTATCAGATTATGATCCCTTTAGTGGCACACTGTGTGTTTTACCTAAATAGCCTGATGAGGCTCAAATGCCTCATGCTAGCCTCTTTCTGAGTGCTGTGTCACATGCCGAGAGCAGAAAAAGCCGAAATGTCACTGCTACCACATGGCCATGCCAAACAGCAGCAAGGATCTGACTGAGGGAGATACACCCAGGCAGATGTGGCCAGCTAACCATGCCTCCTTCCCCTCTGCTTCCTGCTGACTTAAGACATTCACCCCCAGGGCAGTGTAGACAGTAGATAATTGCCACAGCCATACCCAAACTTGGGACACCAAGCTCTTCCAGACCCAGCTCTGCACATGCAAGAGGTGGTCTTCTGCCCCTTGTCACAGGCGAACCTCTTTGCTAATGGGGATGCTTTGGCAACCCTACCCAGTGCCTGTGCTATGCTGGCTGCTTGCTTGCAGTCATAGGCACATTATGGTGTGTAGGATGGGCCATCAGTGATTTCACTCAGTATCTCCTGAGAGACGAGAGGCTGCTGAAAGCACTGATGCTAACCTGAGCGTTTTAGAAAGCCATCTCCACGTGGCTTATTGTTACACTGATTGCTGATAGCTTGAAATATCAGCTCTTGGGATTCACTATCCTGAAACCATCCACGCACACCCACGCCCGCACACACCACGAAGAGAAGAAAACGGTCGCATTCAGCGTTTTAGTGCTGCAGGTATGCAATGTATATAAACGTAGTGTGCGTGACGGGGCAATACTGCATTTCCTTACAGAAAAAAAGAAGTATAAACCACCCAGCGAGCCTATGGTCCGCGGGAGCGCCCTGCCGCGGGCACAGCCGTTCCGCCTCCGCCGGCAGCGAGCAGCGGCCGCCCACGTTTCGCCGGCACGGGGCAGCCCCGCGGCGCTCTCGGGGTGCTCCCCGCTCCGCTCGAGCTGCTCACGCCGGGCACGCTGACCCGTGCCGTGCCAACCCGAGCCGAGCCGAGCCACACAGCCCCGCCTCTGTCCCCGCCCCGGCCGGTCCGGGCCCACCCCCGGCGGCGGGGCCGCTGCGCCGCCGAGCCGTGCGAGGCTTTAAGCGGCAGGTGCGGGGGAGCGGAGCACACGCGTGAGCGGCGGCTGCTGCGGCCCGGCGGTAGCGGCGGCGGGCGCCTTTCGGCTCGGCGGGAGCCGCGGCGGAGCGGAGCATGTCGGTGGCGACCGGGGGCAGCGAGGCGGCGGCAGCAGCGGGCGGAGGCGGCGGGAACCGCGTTTTCTTCCAGAGCCCCCGCGGCGGCGGCGGGAGCGGCGGCTCCTCCGGCAGCTCCTCCCGGGAGGACTCGGTGTCGGCAGCGGCGGCCGTGGTGCAGGTCCAGCAGCGGCGCCACCAGCAGGGGAAAGTGACGGTGAAATACGATCGGAAGGAGCTGCGGAAGCGGCTGGTGCTGGAGGAGTGGATCGTGGAGCAGCTGGGGCAGCTCTACGGCTGCGAGGTGCGGGACCGGGGTCGCGGGGTCCCCGGCGCGGTTGCTGTCGCCTCAGTCCCCTCGCCCCCGGCATCCTCCTTCTGCTCTAGTCGCATTTCGGCGCTGGGCAGAGGAGCGCTGTCACCGCCACCTCCAAATGACATTCCCGGTCCACCGCCTCCACCCTGCCGCTGCCCCGCGCCTCAGTGGTGCCTCGGCTCGGGGAATGGTGAAAGGTGCCCATGTCCTATAGAAAGGGTGTCCCCCGTGCCCTCCCGAGGGGAATAGGACGGGACCGCCCTTGGGGGACGGGCGATGGCTGCCGCACGGCCGGACACGGAAGGGTTCTTTTCCCCCGTGGGGGCCCCGGCGGCTGCGGCAGGTCCGGGAATGCCAGGAGGTTCGTTCGCCCGCGGCTGTGGTGACCGGGAGCCGCTGTCCCCGCAGCCTTCCCGGGCAGGGCGGACCGGGGCTCCGAGGCGCCTTCCTCGGGCTGGGCGGGCGTCGGTCTCCGTTAGACGCGAGCTGGCCCAGCGCCGGAGCCCGGCGGGTCCGGGAGCAGAGCGGTGTGCTGGGCACAGGGGGAGCAGGAGGAGGGAGCGGGACCTGCGCGGGGGTTGTGCGGAGGCGGCTGGTGTGGAGGAGAGACTCCGGTGCGGGTACGGTCCCCTCTGGATCGTGGGTTTGCGTTATCCCGACCTACAAGAGCCGGGTAGAGACTGGCCGGGAAATTTCAGTGAGCAATTCGGAGATCATTAGGACGAGAATCGAAAATGCTGGGGGCTTGTATGTACGTGATTTGTACGTATCAAATCTGTTTTTCTGTTACTCTGGGCGAAGAGCGAGTGTTGCCAGAATGAATTCTCTTCTGTAGAGGATAGATGAGCAGGAGGATGTTTCAAGATTGTTCAAAGAAATGGCAACTGTTGTCTTCCTTGTGGAGATAACGATGTTGTAAGCCTAATCCCCAATGGATCGTATCGCACTTTCACTTCGGGTATATTTACTCTTACCAAAACGTTAAGGCTAAACTGAGGTTCACACACACTTTCCCCATCAGTCGTCTAATTCACTTTTGTTAGAGACTTCTGAAGTGAGATTTGTTGAAGCCAGATACAAATTTTGCAACTAGCATGTCCAGGAGCCAACATCTCACTCCTGAGCATGCTGGAGCTAGGAAGACGAGAGCTTGACAGTCCTTGAGGTGTGGATGTGAAAATATAAATAACCTGGATGGAATATCTAGCACACACATAATACAAATGTTTAAAGAAACTCCTTTAATCCCAAAAGTGATTTATTGGCAAATTTGTTAGAACGATACATAAAAGATATGTATGTGTCAAGTTAAATGTCCTTAACTGTTCACATCCATGAGCTGTAGGAAGGAAAGATACAAATGGAAACTCCAGTTAGAAATAATAAAAATAAGCAATTCTTAGTCTTCATCTTGGTGTGACTTGCCTCTCCAGTCTCATGACTTGTTTGGCCACATAGCCTGTAGGCTGTGAGGGTTTTCTGAGGCAGGAAGTGTTTACAGTTGTTTGTGTGAACTGATGATTCTGTGCCTGTGCAGGCTGATAACGTAGTTAGTGTCTGGCCTGCTGGATCCGTCCTCTGGTTTGACTCTCACTGCTCACAAACACCAGGCCTGTTTGGGCTGTGTGCTTTTGACATACGGGTGAACTTGTTCTGTTCATAAGAAAGGATGTGCTATGTAGGAGCAAAGCCCAATGGAGTTGTTGCTGCTCTTCGCAGTATTCAAATCACAGGCTTGTTGGACGAAAATCATTCATTCTTTTCCTTGTTATAGTTATTGCTTCCAACTAAAGTAGAAGGATGTATGCTTTAGAAGGTATCCATTAAGGTGGAGACCATATATAGCTGAATAAAAAGAACTTGTTAGATGGTTTGGTTTCTGAAGTGACTTTTAGGGGGAAAAGTGGTTTAGCATAACAGAACAGAATGCTTTTAGATTTGAAGGCCAAGGACAAAATATTCAAGTCATTTTCTGCTCTTCTTTGCTATTATGCATCAACTCTATCCAGAGTCAGCCCAGATGATGGTAGCGAAAAGGTCAAGCTATTAATATACTATCAGAATAAAGTTGAAGATGTATGATGAGTGTAGTGATTAAAGACAATAGCAATTTAATGCAAGATGCTTTGCTTGAATCTGCTTGAATTACTTCTAGGCTTAGAGATGTAGCTCTCAGGCTGAAATTTAATCACCTATGCAGACAGTTAATAACCCTGTCTGAGGGCAGGTTGGGAGGGGGTTGGGAATTGCTCACTTCAACTTCTATGGAAGATCTACAATAACTTCCCAATGCAATGACATTTACATTCTGTAATGATCTAAAATCTTCCAGATTGTCAGAAATAGCCATTGAATTTTTAATCCTGGAAGAGCTAACCAATGTCAGTGTTTCATTGTTATTCTGATTCAGAGCTCTATTTCTAAGGAGCAGTGCACTTCATTTCTGGGAAGTGCAGAAATAAGTAGAGGGTGCTTGCAATGTGGTGCACTGAAAGTCTGTAAGAAGACTTGCACGTCTCTTTGTTAGACTGCACAAATGTAGTGCCTGCTCACTGTTTTCCATTTAAATAATGTTTGCTATTATGCTAAGATTCATCAGTAAGTGGATACTTACAGAAAGATTCCCTTTATTTAAAACTAAACATGTACTCAGTCTCTCAAGTACTTGCAAGTTAAGTCAGCTATAAGCCTGTCTTGGCATGGCAACAGACTTTAGGAGATGAGGTTGGGAAATAACGAGACAGGTTTGTTTGTGTTCTTTTTCTAGTGGATCTTGTCTTTACTGGTACATTCCTAGTTTTAAAAATTGGATGCCAAGCAATATAATGGTGTTGGGAGTGTGACTTAGAAGGAGACTATTTTTAATGCAGACCTCAGTTATATGACACAGAGTTTAGCTTTAGAAAGGTTACTTCCACATGATGCAGACTCTAGGGATAAAAGGCCCTTTACCTGAATGGTAAAGGTTATCAAGGTAGAAAACTTTAACAGGACCAGAGAGACTTAAGCAGGATTTGTTTGGCACCAGAACCTGCCAGGCTAACATACTCAGGTCAGGTGCTGCAGGTGATGTTGGTCTGGCTGTCTGCTTCTGGGACTGCTTCATTAAAAAAAAAAAAAGGTTTTTAACCAGTTTGTTCTGGTTTCTGTGAATGGTGAAACTGAGGTTATGGTTGCAGGTTAGTATATTGAAAATGCAATGCTTCAGTTGCAGGACTTGAACTGGCTTCAGTGTTGACCTTTATTAGGTATCTTGGTACTAAAAATAGTTTCTCCACAGATGCTTTGTGTTTTGGGCTAAGTCCATTATTGGCTAAGAATTGCAAAATAATGCTGCATAAGTGCGACTTACACCATCACTATTCATTCCCTGATGGCTTGCAACTTGTAGCTGAGCATGAAGGTGGTGACAGACCAGTTTTCCAAATGTATGATCTATGTTGTGTGCACCTGCCAAACTTGTATGACTTTGTATATGAAAAACAGAGACCACTGGACTTGTCCCCAGAAACCATTCAGTTTTGCAGGTGAATTTCTGTGCTCTGGGGTCCTGTCTATCCAGAATTATAGCATTTGTTATAAATGGTACACAGATTTTGGCACAATAATGAAGAAAGGATTTGCTTGTGCTATGGATTTGTTGCTGACTATTTTTTAATGTAGAGATTTACATGTACAAATCAAATGAGCCCCTAGACTTTGCATTCTAAAAGCTAAACACAAGACTTGCCTTCTGAGATATTGCTGAGCTTAGCTGAGTAATCAACTATTTTATTAGAGTATGTCTAGTGATATATGGAAGTCAGTGCTTGGCAGGGCATATGATGTTGGTCTGGAAGTACCGGAGTGTTGTGTCCAAGCTTATATTTTTCCATTCCAGGAATGGCAATATGCTGAGATTGTGTTTAAAAATTCACTGTACAATAAAATGCAGTTGGAAGAGCTGCCCATAAAGGCCCTTCAGGCATTTCCATTAAGAGTACAAATCCATGCCAGACTGAGAATTGTTTTGTGTAAGATTTTCTTCCATCTTCTGGTATAGATATTGCAATGACAAGAGTGGCATGAAGCACTGAAATGGGCAGGGATTTCATGTTGGCAATGGAGTATGGGAGGGAAAGGAGCAGTTTAGCTCAGTCCTGTACAGATCAAGAGCTCCCTTTGCCTGGTTGCTCGGTGACTGCAGAGAGCACCCTCTTTGTCTGTCTTCCTGGAGCTGCTGGGATATGCTAACATTTCCCTCCACACACTGTCTTTTCCAAAACAGCCTGGTCAGCATGCTGCTAAGGCTGCCATGTGGTGATGTGGACCTGATGGTATGATCAGGTACTACTTATGCCTCAGGCTCTAGTGAGGTAATGTTTGAAATTTATTATTCATTTCTCAGAAAGGCGTTTGGTAAGAAAATCCACTGAATAAAATGCTACAGAGGCAAACTTTTGGCTACAGTCTCACTCTTTGAATAGACTTCTAACTTGGACTAAGATCTCAGAAATGGTAATTGGATGTGGATTCCTTTCTTAATGGATTAGAAGTGGAAAGAGGATGAGAAGGACATGAGAACTAGAGAGAGTGTCACTCCTTTAAAAAGATGCAAGTTAGTAGGAGGCATAATAAAGGATTTCTTTCTTTAGGAGATTGAATGTTGCAGTTCAGATGCATTGGAGTAAAGAACTCGTAGATCCACCGAGGTGCTTAGAAATTTATTTGAATTCTTTATTTTGGACAGCTCTTACAGATCTCCATGTTGTACAGCACAAACTTTGGTGTACTCTCTTGAGGGCAAGGAATACTGGGCAACATACTTGTGTCAGTTGAAGAGTTTCTGTGATCAGAGATCTGTACAGGACACAGGCTAGACAGGTGTAGCAAAGGCTTATTCTATCATGTAACAACCACAGAAAGGCATTTGAATCCCAAGAGCAGAAAATGGGAAAGCTAAGAAATGCACGTTGTCTTAAAACAGACTTTGTAAAATGCATGCAGTTCTTTTTGGAGGAGTGGGCTTAAGGATCTGTGAGGGTGGCAAGCACTTGATTGTGATAAAGCCAGAGCCTTTTGTTTCTAAATGAACTTAAGATCTTGCCTTAAGTTCTAAAGACCCTACTCTAGCAAGAAGTGTACCACTGTTCAGCTACTGAACTTGCCTTCTTTTTGCATGCAACAGTGCAAAGGAATTCAAGGAGAGAAATTCATCACAGTCAGGTGCAAGGTTCTGCACATGAGTCAAAGCACTCCTGACCACAAATACAAGTGGGGTGGAGAATGGATTGAAAGCAACCCTCAGCAGAAAACTTGAGGGTGTTGGTTGACAAGAACCTCAATGTGAGCTGGCAGTGTGCACTTGCAGCCCTGAAAGCCAATTGCATCCTGGGCCTCATTAAAAGCAGCATGGCCAGCAGGTCAAGGGAGACAGTTCTTCAGCATTTGCTTCACTCTTGTGAAACCCCACCTGGAGTACTGCATCCAGCTCTGAGGCCTCCAGCATAAGAAGTACATGGACACTTTGGAGTGAGTCCAGAGGAGGGCCACAAAGATGATCGGGGGCTGCAGCACCTCTCCTGTGAAGGCCAAGAGCTGGGATTGTTCAGCCTGGAGAAGAGAAGACTTCAGGGTGACTTAGAGAGGGCCTGAAAGATAGTTTGAGAGGGGCATGTAGTGAGAGGACAAGGAGGAATGGCCTTAAACTGACAGAGGACAGGCTCAGATGAGGTAATAAGGAATAAATTCTTCACTGTGATGGTGGTGAGGCGCTAGAACAGGTTGCCTAGAGAAGTCGTGAACTTTGCATCCCTTGAAGTGTTGTTGAAGCTGGATGTGGCTGGCCTAGTGGAAGATGTCCCTGACGATGGTGGAGGGATTGAAACTAGATGAGCATTAAGATCCCTTCCAATCCAAACCTTTTTATAATAGCAAGAAAATTATTTTTTCTACTATTTGATCTTTGTTTAGTCTAGATGTCATTTCTGTGCTGGTCACGGTTCATTGTTGTATCTGAATTAGCAGCAATATTCTTGACTTTCAATTTAAAGCTTCACAACACAGATTATTGCTCAGCAGCTTTCCATAGCAATTTTTTTGTCCTTTTCCTCTCTGTTCAAGATTCAACTGGTTTCTTTGCTGAAGCAGTAGGTGTGGTTGTTTTATAACAAGGTGAATAAATAATTCATTGCTTACATCACTTAAGATTTTATAATTGTACTTCTTATTAACAGTAGCTTCCAATCTTTGTGGCTACAAAGACTCTTGTGCCTTTAGGCAAATTGTTTTACATAGAGCTGGTTCTTGATTATCCAGGGTAACAAAAGAGAGGAGGGGGTGGGTGGGAGAATATGGATACAATGGAAAAACTGTGGATAAAAAAATAAATGGTAAAGTCTGCCACAAATCATACAGTGAATGTACAGCTGAAGGGGAAGAGGGGGAACTGGTCATTAATCTGCCCCTTTTAACCGTTCAGGTGTATAACAAAAATTCATTATGTTGCTTTTGGGCTTGAGTGTAGCTTGGATGTGTTTGTACTTGTAGCACAATTAAACTACAACATGGATGATCCATCCCCAGGTTGTTCTTTGTTGAAGGTGCTGGGCTGACTTAACACAAGGAACCAACAGTGCTCATGACAGTCTCTCCTTATTCTCTGTGCTTTGCGTTAGCTGATCTAACCTGTGCTGTCAAAGCAAATGCCTGAAACAGAAATAACCCTGTTTAAATGAGGAAAATACCTATTTCATGGAATGTTTGACTCCTCTTATAAGGCATAGGGAATATTTCTAAATAGGTCCTGAATGTAAATAAAAAGATGTGAAGTTAAGTCTTACTTCAACCAGAACAAGTAGTGTGATAGCTGACTCTCATGACCACCCTAAACTCATTCTCTTTTGATTCATACCTTGCAAAGACTGGCTGAGCATGTTGCATTCTCACATTTCTCACTTAAGAACAGGTTATCAGCCACTTGAAAACACTGTAATGGGACTTAAAACCTAACTAAAAAAGCCTATGTGGTTTTGTAGAGCATACTACTGTACATAATGTGTACATACTTTACATAATGTTTTGACAGTGCAGGAGATACCAATGGGGGAGAAAAAGCTATCCTGTCTCTAACCCGATTCAGTCTGAGTTATGGTCCCCTTGTCTCTTGTCACTACAGGTGATAAAGCAGCAGCAGCAATATCAATACATTCTTCCAGTCTTCTCTTGCCTGCAGTATTCAAAAGCCAAGCTCTCATTTTTCCCTGCCTTACATCTAAGTCCAGAAACTTCTATTTGACAGCACAAATTGAGCAGGTTAGATGTGGCCATCCATCTTTGTCACCGCAGCTTTTGGCTGCCTGTTGTAAAACATGAGCAGCTTCTTTTGCTGTTCTCCCATGTGACACATGGAATTATGGAAGTCAAGATTTCTAGAACATATTAATGCTGGAGAAGGGGGTATAAAATCTTAATTGTATGCAGTCCCTACAGCAGCAGTACAACTTTATTTCAAAGGATAGAATAAATTTAGCCTGTTAAAGATCTTCTTGGAACAAGGAATTGCTTGGGCAGAGGTACACACTGAAACAAATCAAATCTTCTTTGAAGTGATAAGTATTTAATTCTGAGGATCACATTTCATTAGCAGAACTGTTACCTCCCCTCCCCACCACTCCCTCCCACCCTGGAAGCATGATATCTATTCTAGGAACCAGTTCAGCATGGCATCTTAAATTATTTTCAGGGAACACACAGATTGCAGCCCCAGAAGGCATCTTGTATATTTTCAATCCATGTGATTATTTATCAGTAGCATAGATCTAGTGGATCTAAATATAGAGAAAAATCATAACGTGTTACTATAGGTCTTTAATTATTAGAACACTTGTAGATTTTTAATTCAGTGCAACACTGTTCAGCCTGTAAAGCAAAGGTAGTATAGAAGATAGCATTAATGAAGAGGCCTAATGGTAAGTAAGTGAATGGCTAGTGTGTGTAGTGGTGCTAGTCTAGAGATGACACTTCTAGTGGTGACTCAGAAGAGTTCACCATTCCAAATATGCTGCCAACAAGAGGATCAGACACACTTCTGTCCTCTGTGTTGGACTTCATGAAGTGCAAATGATGGCACAATCAATGCCTAATGAAAATCCTCTTACCAGACTGTCTTAATAGGATTACTTTCCAGAACACAGGACTGGGAAGGATCTCCTAGGTCACATGGTCTGCCTTCTTATTTGCAGATAAGCTCTTTGCATTTGATGTAATTTTTTAATGGAGTAACTTGGCTACATGATGTTTCTTTCCACATTATTTTATGTATTTAAATATTACTTTTAAACCCTTTAGGCATTAGGATCTTTCCCATCCTTTCCATAAAATGTAGAAAGACGTAAGTGAAAGACCAGTACTTGCTTGGAATGTGCTTGCTTGGACTTTCACTCTGGGGTGAAGTTTAAACAGATTGTAAATGTGCTTTACTGCCTCTTCTTACTCTGGGCATCATCAGACTCAAGTGATGACCACACCTAAGGGGTAGAAGTATTAAGACAGTGATTCTCCTGTAGGTCACTTACTACCTTATAACAAAATCCATCTTTTGAGTACATCTGCAGACTCTGGGAGAAATGTACTTACTAATATTTCATGGAATTCATTTAGCACTCCGTAGAAAATGTTAGTAGCTTAAGATCCTAACTTATTTTAGCACTTGAATGATAAATTTTTTGAAGTAGATATCTAAATTAACTCTAGCATGATACAAGTGATTAGTTCTACTTTAGGTGACTGGTATATAACATTTTTGACATACTTTAAACACAAGAACAAGCCTTTACAGTTGGTTGGTTTACATTTTAAAAGAGTACCTGAAGCATATAGTGCACTTTTTTTTGTCAGAAGAGAATTCCAGATGTTCTGAAATAAACTATTGTCTTTTTATTTTTGTTATGGTATCATGCCATTTTAGGTTTATAGTAAAATTTTGTACTCCTGTTTTAGGTGTGTTGAGGTAAAACTGCATACATAGTCTTCTTTCTTAAAACATTAACAAAGATCCCTAGAAATTGGATTATGTTGATATTGAAAACTGAATCCTTTCTGAGTGCAGAAACTGGTGAGGGGAAAGAGTGCTGGTGGTAACTAGCTCACTGGCAGCCAGAAACAGTCCAGCTCTTACTTCAGCTCTTGCTGCAGTACTGCCTAGTCTGCTTAGCTACAGATTTAATCAACTTGCTTACAGCTAGCCAACTACTTTTTGTTTATTAAATCCAAACTCTTAGGCAGAAGATTTGGTTTAGTGTCATGAAGTAATTGTGATAACCAGAGAATTCATTTATATGAGGAAGCAAATCCTTCACTGTATAATCTGGAGGCTGTCTTGTCTAAGGCTGGGGGCAACAGAGGCTTCCAGGACTCGTTTTGGAAAAATCAACACCTAAACAACATCTCTGCCTTTTGTTCCCCAGTATGTCTCTGAACACTTTTTATCTTCTTTATTTTAGGTTCTTATCAGATTTCACCTTAAAATATGTAATGATTACATTGGAATTGTTAGCTCTTGCTCTTAGTTAGTAGTTTGCGGTGCATTTAATGTAGCAAGTGGAAGGAGGTGAGACTATGTGCCAAAATACTTTTCTGAGAATCTGACAGTAAGAAGCAGCTCTGGAATCAAATAGGGGTCCTGTATAGTCTTTAGCTCCCTTCTCTTTTTGTCATCCTTGGTGGGATAGTCACAGCAGGTTATGCCACCTCCTGGATCTGGAGTTGTTTGTGAATTCATTTTAAAGATCCCTGAGGCACTTTTCCATGTTTTGCAGTTCAGGGACTTGCCCATGTAGCCAAGTGGTGTCTCTGGCCCCCAGGGAAGAGGAGTGTCTGCTTTAAAGCATGTTAGAACTCCTGCTGATATTTCTTGACACCGGTGGACCAGAGCCAAGATGCATTGACTGCCAGTCCCTGGCCTGCCTGCTGCTCCAAATGAGTATCTGGGGGGAGGGAGAGTCGTCACTGTGTAGAGCACACTGCTATGCCCAGGCACCACTTGGAGGAGAAAAAAAAGCATGAGAAAATCTCTGTATCTCTTGCATGCATGAATTTCTTCAAAAAGATTACATTGCTTCTAGATTCTGCAGGAATGTAAGTGCACTTGTTTTGTTACCACTGAATAAAACATTCCTCCCCCCCACCTCAGAAAACAGACTTCTTGTCTCTCGTGTTAAATCTTAAAAGACCTAATACTTCTGGCTAAAGAAATAATAATGATTGAAAACTGTCTCCTGTTCCAATCAGTAACACTTTAATTGGCTGGTAAGACAAAAATGTGGTGAGAAGACTATGATTGTGTCAGATGCTTGATGTACCCATACTGTATGACTTTTATTGCAGAAGTCAATTTACATGCAGCTTCTCAGTGTAAAGAAAATCAATACCGGAGACTAACAGATTGTTTTTACAGGGCTGCTGAAACTGAGATGAGGAGAGCCATTTAGAAGGCCTCATTATATCACGTGCTCTTTCCTTGTGTTCTTTCAAACAATCTGATGGAGTAATTAATCCTTGAAGTGCCCCAAGAGGCAAACCTACTTAATTGCACTGCTGTTTAGCCTAAATTCCCAGACTGCAAAGGACCTGGTGTTGATCCTGTTTGATCAAAATTTTTACATGGAGCATATATTCCTTAGTTTTTTTCCATCTTCTCTCATAGAAAAATGCAATCAATCTGTCAAATTTGACCTAGTGTGGCATGGTCCTAGTCATTATTTCATTCTTGCTGTAGGCAGAATTATGTACAAATTGCAGGGAAGCAGTCAGCTGTGCCTGTTGTTGCATGGAGATGGAGAGTGACCTGCTCTTGTGAATCGCAGAAGGGAGGTATGTCCTGTGACTACTATGTGGAAAATCATTCCACTTGCATAGTCATCAAGGCAGCAACATTTAAGCCTGGTGGCCTAAGCTCTGTGCCTCTCAAGAGTGGCTAGGTAACAGTGATTTGGTGTACAACCTGTATTTGCTAAACTATTTGCCAAACTATTTCTGCTTGATGGGAAAGTGGATGATGACAAAAAACCATGATGTGGTGTTTTGTTTAGCATAAGTGACATCCAGGCATAGACTTAGCACATCCTATTTTTGTATTGAGAACACAAAGCATTTGTTCTGGAGACAGCCCTTGATTTTCAACAAATGTCTTGTTGAGATTGAATCTATGTTATGGGTATGGTTAGGAGGTGTTGAATGCTTCTCTTCCACTGCTCAGTATAGTCTGTGATCAATGCCTCTTCTTCATTTAGCAATTTCACACTCTAGTGATTCCTTTAGACTTCTGTAGAGATGCACAAATTAGACAACAATTCCTTAACCAGCATGTTCTGGCTGTATTTGGATAAGTTGTTTTGACAGTTCAGTTATGAGAACAGCAAAATAGTGGTGTCAGTACTGAAGAAGATTAAATGAAGTCTGTGACTGGGTATCAGTTTCTTCTCTATGCTTACTAGTGACATTGAAGCTGCAGAGTGCAAGGTTCTTTGAATAATGAGCACAGATTTAATTTTTTTAAAAAAATTAACCAGCAGAATTGGACAAATGGAATACCTGGTGTGCTCTACTATGACTAGCAGTTCCTTCTTGGAAAAACAGGCATTTTGGTATTGTAAAATTTTTTCCCTATAATCACATCATCTCACTGATGATTTTTTTTCTGTACTGTGCTAAAGATGATAGAGCTGCAGCCATTGTAGCAGGGGATTGACTTTAATTATTGAAGTTATGGGCACAATGAGGTGGAGAGTTCTCAAAATTGTATTTCATGTGATGATTTTTTTTTCATCATTTAATAGCAATGGCATGAATCCCAGAGAACTGCTCTGCCTTGTGTCTTGCCCACACCCCCACCTGCTGGCTCTAACCCCATGTTCACTGCCCGTGGTGGATGATTTATCCTCTTAGGATGCATACCACAAGGACACATCTCCTGCCTTGAGAACGGCTTTGAAATGTAAGTGCTTGAGAAGTTGGAGTAATTGGTAACTTTTAAAAAAATCTTTGTCCTAGCAAGTCCTAGCTGTCATAAACACCATGCCTTTTACTAGTGGAGAACAAATACACCTCTCTCCTCTAGAGCTTGTTTCTGTGTCTCTGCACTAGGCAGCAGAAGGATTTCCACTGCCTCTGAATGGGAAGTGCTGGGTTATCAGGGCCAGGTGGGAAGAGATTGGAGAAGAAAGTGGAATGTTGTTCCTGGAGAGGCAGAACTAAGGTAGAGATGGCAGTAAGCATGTATAAAGTGTGTAGTAGGCTGCCTGCCTCGTTTCCTCGTTTTTCTTTCACACTAGCATGTACTTCAGATCCAGGTATGTCGGTGTTTGTCTCTTTGGCCAAATTCTGCTGGCTGGCTTGTGCCAGTTTGATAAATAGAAGTAATTTTTCTTCTGGATTGCTTTCTTCCTGTGCCCTCAAGTCTCTGATCAAACTTGTCCCCTCTGTCTTTCTCTACTAAAGACTCACAGAAATATTCATGGTAGTGAAAGAGAGAGCTACAGAAGTCAGGGGTTGTAAGGACAAACGGGATTGACAGTAGTTTGCTATAAGCTTGCTTCTCTTCCTCTAGATGTTGCTCTTTGGACAAACAGGAGCTGGAACGTAGGAAGACTTGTTTGAATAATGTTTGAAGCAGTGCCACTATTGGAGAGCCCATTGGAGGCAGGTTAGAGGGAGAAGTAATATGGTTGCTATCAACAACTGCTAGTATTTTCTACAATTAATAAGGATGTCTGTACATTTAACTCTGAAGACATATGATGTACTGAAATGCTTCTAAAGCATTTGTCCAGTGCTTTTTCTAACTTGTACATCAGATCCGGGCAAATGTCTTCAGGTACACTTGTACAGTTGCCCCATCACTCCACGCCTATTGCCAACAGATGAAATGGTCCTTGTAGGTGGCTCTTTCTAAGATAGTTCTGGGATGATAAGTGTTCAATAAGATAAGTTGTTCATGGCCTTAAGATTTTCTTATGGATCAGGAACCAGGTCTGAAGGTTTGAAGTGCTGGCTGCAGCAAAAATGAAATAATAGGTTTGAATACATGTTCTGCACTCTGTCCCTTTTAAAGGCATGTTATGAGGCAAATTTTTAATAGAGGAGATTTGCCACTCATGAAACTCAGCTAAACACTTACTTAATTTTAGTATTCCACCTCTGATACAGTGGCTAGTGTTAGAAAATTGCAGCTTTACACCATTATTATTGAAGTGACCTGTTCACCCTGTCACATTATGGCATCTGCTTCTGTTACAGAATACCACTATTTTCTCATTCTTTTGAATTTTATTTTTTTTTTTTATAAAAAGGCATAACCTGAACAATATATGTAATTATTTCTGTAGCACTCAACAGGAGAATTAGGGATGTATTTTGGAAGCATTGTAACAGACTGGCTGGCTATGCCTTGAAAAAGCATATTTCTTCCTTTTTCATTTTCACAGCTGCAGTGTTAAGCATAAAAGCAGTGAAGTTAGGGTATGTCTGACTCTGTCCTCCCACACTGGCTTGTTTTTCATGTCGTGTGTTTGTTACTTTTAGGAGTCATTCGTGTTTATGTGGGTTTTGGTTTTGGCTTTGATTTTCGAATGGTCAGTTAGCAAATCAACATTAAGAAAGTTGCATGAAAGCCTAGCCTGGGAGTTTCTTGCCCTGGAAGAGAAAATACATTGACATATATATATAGACAAGGCAAAAGAAGGGAAGCCATCTGTGCGTTAGCAAAGACTGACTTGCAGGGTTGCTGTGTGCAGAGCAGTTGGCTCTCAGCTCTGCTGCTGTAGATGAGGAGTCTTTGCTTGCTATAGTCTAAGGAGAAGGGGAAGAATAATAGCAAGTGGAGGCTGTGTGTTACTGGAGAGGAACTAATATATGCAAATATATTCTCATTTGGCATTACTCTGACATTGTGTTGGAGATATTGCAGGAAATGAGACATGGAGTGGAAGCTGGAAGAAAAGGAGTGTGACTTCTTGTCTCCTCTCTTCTGATATACAAATTCTCCCCTCTCAAATCTTGTAATGCTCAGTGTAGAACAGCAGTGATGCTGGAGCTGACTTCTGATAAAAATGCAGCTGCAGAGCAGGGGTGTTGCTGGTGAGGTTGTCTGGCAGTGAGGGAAGAAAAATCTTAGCATCCTTGGGAAAGGAGGATGGTTGTGGAATCATAGAATTGTTTAGGTTGGAAAAGACCTTTAAGATTATTAAGTCCTAACATTAACCTAGCGCTGCCAAGTCTGCCTCTAAACCATGTCCCTATGTGCCACATCTACATGTCTTCTAAATATGTGTGGGTATAGTGACTCAACCAATTCCTTGTACAGCCTGTTTCAATGAATGGCAGCCCTTTCCATGAAGAAATTTTTCCTAATATTCAATCTAAAACTCCCTTGGCATGGCTTGAGGCTGTTTGCTTTTGCCCAGTCAGTTGTTACTTGGAAAGAGGGACCAACACTTCCTTTCAGATACTTGTAGGGAGCAATGAAGTCTCACTGAGCCTCCTTTTCTCCAAGCTAGACAGCTCCAGCTCCCTCAGCTGCTCCCTGTAAGACTTGTGCTCCAGACCCTTCACCAGTTCTGTTGCCCTTTTCTGGACATTCTGCAACACCTCAATGTCTTGTAGTGAGAGGCCTAAAATTGAACATAGGATTTGAAGTGTGAAGTGAAGGGCTCAGTACAAGGTGATGATCGCTCCCTTGTCCTGCTGGCCACACTATTTCTGCTACAGGCCGGGATGTCATTGGCCTTCTTGGCCACTTGAGCACATGCTGGCTTGGCTTCAGCTGCTGTTGACCAGCACCCCCACCTCCTCTTTTAATCAGCAGCTTTCCAGCCACTCTTCCACAAGCTTGTAGAGGTGCATGGGACTGTTGTGACCCAAGTGCAGAACCCAGTACTTGGCCTTGTTGAGCCTTAGTCCAACAATCCTGCCTGCCCAGATCCCTCTGCAGACCCTCCACCAGATCAACATTCCTTCCCAACTTAATGTCATCTGCAAACTGACTGAAGGTGCACTCAATCCCCTGATCCAGATCTTCAGTAAAGATATTGAGCAGGACTGATCCCAATACTGAGCCCTGAGGGACACTACTTGTGACTGGCCAGTGGTCACCAGCAGTGGCAGCCCTGTGTCTGGTTCCTAAGAGCTGGGCAGGAGGTGTTCTTTGCATGAGCTCAGCTTGGGATGCCTCTGCCAAAAATGACTACAAAAATGGTATTTGGTGGAAGATCTGCTCTTCAGTGTTGGTTTATGCAGTGGTCTGGCAGTGCTCACTGCAGTATGCAGCCCTGGGCCTGGCTGCAGGTAATCCACCTGCCACTCCTGTTCCATGGGCATTGCCTGGAGCAGGCAGCCAGCCAAGGACATAGGGGCAGCCCCAGCCCTGGCATCTCCCTGGGCCAGGGGCAGGCTGGGGTGTGGATCTGGCTCAGCAGGGCCGGTGGTTGGGCAGGGCTGTGGCACCTGGCCCTGCTGGGACATGGCTGGGCAAGGACTCATGGCCCCAGGAGCTGACATGGCGGGCGGTGGGGACGGCCCTGCAGCCCAGGCTCTCAGTTTGGCTGCCTGGTCTGGCTTGCCTGTGGGCAGAGCCTGTTTTAGGATGCATTTTTATAGGGGCCTTTGGGCCTGGGTGTTTCTTAAGGCTGTTGGGGGCAAATAGAGGAAGTTTGTTCTTGAAGGGAGAGCTCCAGGTCTGGACTGCAGGCTGTGGGTTGTGTTAACATGTGTGTCATGACTGAGAGTTTGAAGAGGTCATGAAGAGGTCTGAAGAACTGCAGACCCAGTTAAGTTATCATAATCAAAGTGGCCATATGAACCCTGATGAGAAGGTGTGTGTGGCACCATTACTTTAGTTTTTATGTAAAGACCTGTTTTTTGAAGTGCCTTTGTTCAGCCATGAAGCCTATTTAAATGTCATCTTCTGAAACTGCATTTCTTATTTTAATTTCATCGCATCACAACAGTTTGATATGCTGAAAGATTTTGCTTGCTACAGAGTCTTTGTTGCTGAGGCTGAAATAGCTGTAAAAGGCAGAGCAGGAGACAGGAAGGGAGAAGAGGGGCAGGCTAAGCCCAGAGTCCATCAATGCTGCTTGGAGGCCCTGCAGTCCTGTCAGGGACTGGGGGCTGGCTGGAGATGTTAAAAGAAGAAAAGAAGGTAGGGGCATGAGTACTATACCTGATCCACTGAAGCTGGCCATGCACTCTCCTCCCATCACTGTCATGCAAGTGCAGTGGTAGATAACACAGGATTAAAGCAAGTACAGGAGCTGATTACTTTTCTGGTTGTATCTTCATAACATTTAGAACTACCTGACCTGCGAAGATTTCTGCAAAGATTCCTGTAGGTAATAAAAAGGACTAAATTTGCTGGGTAATAGTTTCTTTGCAGCAGTTTAAGCTGGTCTTGACTGCTGCTGTGTTAATGGTGCCTTAAAGAAAACTATCAGCAGGCTAATGGCAGCTTTGAAAACAAAAACTTAACCCTGCTTCATCCTATTCATATCCAAAGAGATGTACATTTCCAATCCTAATGATCCATTTAACTGCAAGATTAAACACAAGAAAAAATTATATGCAATTAAAAAGGAAGAAGCATGTTAATGCAACATTGAGGCTGTGTGATTGAGGACAGTCAAGCAACTGGAAGACAATCTTTGAAACTAGGTTAGTTTTCATTTGGCTCTTAGAGAATTTTATTCTTCCTGTTTCCCAGATAAATATTTACATTGCTTTAATTCTGAAGCACAGTCTGAAGTGCTCAAAGGTTAATGAACAAAGCTTCAGCATTAAGGGCTAGCTAAGTATTTCCTCCATGTTGGAGATGGAAACAATCACTTTATGACACACATACTTGATGGTGAGATACTACTGGAAGGTTGTTGGAATGATTCATCTGTTTAAGCTGTATTTAATTTAGGACCACCTCCATTTACTGTTTGTAATTCCTGTTTCCTAGGAGTGGAGCTCCTCACTCACTTCAGAAACCCAGTTCCTTGTGAATTGCAGACTTCTGCAGGGTAGCAAGCTTGTAGTGTACAAGCATGTTTCTTTAGTGTGCAAGACAGCCTTGCATGTAAACAGCCAGATGCAGAGCAGGTGCACTGACCTGGGCTCCTGGATCCAGTGCACTTGTGAGCAGCATGGATCACTGTGTACTTGGCCACTTCAGTCCCATGTGCCTGTTGCTAGGACTGCTGGTGTCTTATTCCCATGGGGTTTTTTCTGCATTAAACTGAGCTGCTTTTTATTTCCCAGGGAATTGTGGGAACTTGTCTGTTCTTGAGGCATGTTTTGAAGGGGATGGGAAGAAGATATTGTGGGAAAGCATCAAATAACTGAATTTGCTTTAGGGCTGAAATCAAAGGGCTATAATCATCAAAAGGTGGAAGAGAACTAGCCCACAAGAAAGCAGTAGTGAGGGTTTTGCCTGTAGCTCCAAATAGGCCAGGGTGGTTGGGAGTGGATCACTGAATGCAAGGTGCAGGACTGCTTATGTGAGTGAGTGCTCATTTGGAGCAGTGCATGAGTAAAGGCCAAAGCTAACTTGCAGTAAAACAAAGTGTTACAAGAAGGCCAGAATAGTTTCCTGTGAATGAAAAAGTTAAATGAGACAGCTACTGTTGCCTTGGCTACTAGGGCAATGTGAAGATGCTTTGATGTAAAACTTTGGCCCCGTGCTCTTCTCACCTAAGCCAGATTGAGTGTGTAGATAACATAAACCACCAAGCTGCTCTTACTGAGAGACTGGTAATTTTTAACTGCAGCTTGTTTCTCTGTACATTTGGAATCTTGTAGATTGGAAGTTCAACCGGCTATTATTTCTCCTTTGGCTCTATCTGCAGTGTTTCAGGGCTTCATATGAGTGTATATATGGATTTTCAGTTATGAAAAGTAGGGTTTTTTTCTTTGTGTATACTTTCTGTTTGTTTGTTGAAACTTAAAAGTTAACCTATATTCCTTAGTGTATTTTCATAAATAGTTACCCAGATCTACAGCAGAAACCACAGTAGGAAATGAGTTCTGGTCTGTGTAGAAACAGGGTGAAACCAATGTCCTAATTTTTCTAATTAACTACATAATTGTTTAATCCCTTTGGAAAATGGTGGTGTAAATGTGCATACTTTGGTTTTGAATATTTTTGTTTTACAAAGTATCTTATGCCTTGGCTTGTCTTTATTCAGTGGTAAATGCCAAAGGCATTATATGAAGCATCTTCAGCATTTTTAAAGTGGAATAAATATAGAAGTACTCTTGGCACAGCTATCTCCTTCTTGCAGCTGAAGGTAATGGGGATTTTAAACAAAGGGATATTGGGTATGTTTGATTTCAGTGATTGGCAATGGGTTCTGCTACATTCTTTTTACTCTATGTTCCACAGGCCAGCTAGAAAGCTTGTGTTTGCCTCTTTTCTGGTTACACAATCTGTCCTGGTTGCCTGTATTTTGCTCTGCTGAAATGATGAGGCAAGGACTGCTACACCCATTCCATGTTCAGTGGATTTTACCCTGTGAACTCCTGTTATGGAAGGCAGCACTGTTTATTAAAAATGTAGGATTTATTAGTGTTCTGATTTCTGTGCTTGGCACTGTGTGTGCAGAATTGAACCATTTGTGCTTTATCTAAGGTACCTGCCTGTGGGAGGAATATGGGTACAGTGTCTTTTACACAGATCTTCTACAAGCTGTGAAGATGCATTTGAGGGGGCTGTTCCATCTTCTATCTTCCAAACCATCTGGGTTTGGAAGAATATGAGAAGGATTAAAAGTAGATATTTGGCAGCTTTGGGCAGTAATGAGAAAGTGGGGTCCTCAAACAGTGTCCAAATGTAGCTTCTTTAGAAATGTCTCAACCTTTTTTGTCTTTTTTATCTTCAGAAAAGTTCTCACTCCTCTAAACCTGTATGTTGTCTTTGAACCTCATAAATGGCCCAAGCTTTCTAAGCCCTCCACCAGAGGAGTCAGACATTTTCTAAGCTGTTGCGTTGACTGTGAAGTTCAGAAAACAGGGGCATGCAGGGGTGGAAAGTGTTTGCTGCGCTGGAGGAATTCCTTGTGTTTAGATGTGCTCATTGTGGAGACATTCTGAAAGTGATGAGGTGAACTTTAAACTCTGCTTGCATCGGCCATTTGAAGGATTAAGAGGACTGGCACCAAGTGAAGGTCAGTGGGAAGGAGCTGATGGTATCACTTGTGCTGACTTGTAGGTCCCTGTTCCAGCCACTGCCTTCTTTGAGCTAAGTTTCAAATGCTTTGATTTGGTTTGCTGAAGCAAAGCTTGCCTGTGGAGGCTGCATATGTGTGCAACCCAGCTCTGCTTAGTTGGAACAAAAAGTCTATCCAGGAGCTTGGATTCAGGCCAATTACTGCATGAGAAAATTCTCATTCTGCTTCTGTATTTTCACATGCTCACTCAGCCTGACCAGCTCTTGGAAAAGAACTGGTGTTTCTTTAGAATTCGAGGGTGTCAGTCGGCTCATCCAAACTTTATAATTTGAAACTGGGTATTCTATTATTAGCTGTAGCCTGAAGTGGTTTTCAGAATCCACCTGTCATTTTGATTATGCTTACTCTTTATTTGTTTTGTTTCCTTGTTCATTGATATGAGAAAATATTAAAGAAATGTGCATTCCTTGCAGCTTGTGGCTTATGTGGTATGCTAGCATGTTTTAGAATGCCTGAAAAGAGTTTTAAAGGAATCTGGTAATGTAGGTTGGACAGAGTGATTACATTCAACCATGACTATGCATGGGAGTTGTCTACAGATCAGGCTTTTGAGTTGAGAGGAGGGAAAAGAGAGTTTGGAGATAACTGAACACCGATTTACCACTACCAGGTATTTAAAAGCTGAGCAAGAGCGTTTTTTTTTTTCCCCCCTTTAAAATGGGCATAAACACTTTTTCCAAGCTCGGGACAGTTTGCTGAACTCCCTCAAATACAAATCCTGAAAGCTTCTTCTCTGGCCTGTATGAGTTTGGATTGTAACTAGATCAGGGTTGGCTGCATTTTGAAGGAATAAAGTTTATTTTTTTCCATTATCAAGCTAAAATGATGTGTTAGAAATGTTTGACAGAAAATTTTGTCTGTGTGTCTTCTGCCACACTCTTATCACCCTAGCTTGAAATTGGCCAGAGAGATAATGATATTATAGCACAATGATACCTGTAGGATTAAGCTGCTTATTTCCACAAAATTTGCACAACCTTTGAGTATCTTCACTAAAGCGAAGAACTTCATGCTTTTTTAGTTGGCAGTGAATCCACACAGGTAAGTTGTTATAGCTTCAATTGTATTCTTGAAAAGGAAAAGGCTTTATTTGGGCACCTGAGAATCAAGACATGAATTACAGGAAACCCACACTTCCTTAGCACTGGTGCTTCCCAATCTGTGTCATTGTTTCTGCTCCATTTGAGAAGAGACAGGAGGAATTCAAACACAGGTGTGATACACAGCCTTCTTTTGAGTAGCTCCTTTGTTGGATACTGACAGACTAATCATGGCAGATTTCTCTTTGTTTGTTTTTTGGGTTTTTTTTGTTTATGGAAGACCATTCACTCTAAAGTGTATGTGTTATTGAAGAAAATTACCTGCTAGCAACAAGTCCCACACTGATATGGAGCATTGTCAAGCTACCAGTGGTTTTCTGGATCTCCTTTGTTGATATGCCACTTCATTGCTCTTTGGTGTGCCACAGTGTAAAAAAAGCAAACCACAAACAAATACCAGAACAAAATGATCCACCTGAAAATACACTACCTCACTTCCCCAAGCCCCAGTGATCCTGGATGGTACTCTGGGAGTACCAGCAATCTTGTGGAAGTCAGTACTTTTTGTATGCATTGGATGTGGTTTTCGTGAAAACTCCTTTGACAACTGAAATCTTTTAAAGTGGAAAACAACAGAAATATGAGACAGTAGCAGCACGGAGCTGCCTCTCTTATCTTTTTTTCCCAGGGAGGGAAAGGGAGTGCCTGACTTTGATCTTATTACCTTCCTTCCACCTGATTCTGCGTGCATGTTCATGCAGTTTCATGTCTGGAGACTTGATTATCCTTTCTGAAATATCTCCCATTTGAGAAAATCTGTAGGTGGAGATAGAAAACCCTGTGAGAATTTGGAGGAGCAAAGATTATAGGAATCTTCTTCATTAACATATTTGTGTCCAGACTGATCTCTACAAGGGCTTCAAACCTTAAGACTTTGTATATTTATAAAAAAGTAGCCAGTTAAAAATAACTTTGTTTGTTTCACAGAGTATTATACTTCGAATTCAAAGTTCATTTGAGCTGGAAGTTCTGTATCAGATGTAGACTGGCACGAAGCTGGTACTTTAAAAATGCACAGGAGTGCTTCTGGGTTCCTTTGATGGCAGCAGTTCTGTAACCATGACTATAAGGTCAGGCTCAGTGTTTGCAGAAGGCGTGCCTATCCGAAGGCTTATGCCTATCATTTTGTCCCTAGAATGGAAATGGGCTGCTGCAGGTATTTGATTTATATGCAGATGTTTTGTAGGTGTGGCCCAAATTAAGAAGGAGCTCTACTGAAGGACTGTATTTTGGATTCCTTGGAATTAGTTCCTCAGATATGCCCTTTAGGGTAATGATGTTATGTTTCTTACATGTACTTCACTGGCACTTGAAACTCTGGGTTTCAGAGTATATGCTAAGTACAGTGTCAGTGAGAACACTGCTGTCCTTTACACCTACCATTTTAAGTTGCAGTGTTTACCTGCTTGAAGTTTTCTTCTCCTGCATTTCCAATCCTATATTTTATTTCAAAGGTGGAGTAATGTGAAAAAAATGCAAAATAGTCAGCTCTTTGTCTGAGATGTACTAGTGATAAAAAAGCTGAACTCTGAACTATGTTTAAGAACTGGAGCAGAAAGGATGCTCAGATTGTATTAGTTCCTTTTCTTGGAAGTCGAAAATAATTTTCTATGGAAAAGACTATAGCAACATATAGACTATAGCAACATAGACTATATAGACTATATTGAGTATATTAATTAAATCTGTCCAAGTTGTATGTTTGATTTGAGAAGGGTTGAGGTTATGGTTTGTTTCTTTGGGTGTTGGTAGTGTTTGTTTGGGGTTTTTTGGGGTTTTTTGTTTGGTTTTTTTTGTGGGTATTTTTGTGGGGATTTTTGGTCACTGAAATTACCATTTTTTGGTGCTCAGAGTAACCAGCTGGTAGTGTCCATATTCAAAACTTTTGGTGTGGTAGAAAAATAATTAGTCTTAAGATACAGTGTAACAGATGGAAAAGGCAAATTACATTAGTTGTGATTTATAATATGTGTCTTTTGGTCAAGCATTATGAGCAACACAATCAGACAGCCTTTGACAGTCTGTGCTTAGTCCCATGTCCTGACCCAAGCTTTATCATGGTACACTAGTTAACTTTATCAAGGTCTGAAGGAAAGGACTGTGTCCAGATTTTCTGGGCTAGGATAATGCTCTCTGTTGCCTTCAGGATCAAAAACAGCAGCAGTGAACTTCAGCTACTCCTGTAACAGGAGGATGTAGGTCTTCGATGTGGTTATATGAGAGAGACCATTGGTAAGGTTTATCTGCTGGGAGACAGACCTCTGTGCTGTAGTGCTTGATGCTCCCTTCCCAGTCCCTTCCCCCTGTTGTTTACTGCAGATGGATGGTTGCTCAGCCATAGAATCATTGAGTGGTTTGGAAGGGACCTTAGAGACCATCCAGTTCTAACCCCCCTGCTGTGGGCAGTGTTGCTCAAAGTGCCATCCAGCCTAGCCTGGAATAATCCAGGAATGAGGCATGATACTATTTCTATGGTAGACATAGAAAGCCTGTGCAGACATAGAAAGCCAGGTGAGAGAAATCCCAACTTGTGAGCCCTGGGCCTTGGTTTAAAAAGAAAAAATCAATTTGTAGCTTAGCTTTAAAATATTGTCCAACATAAATGATTTTGACCAGGTGAAATTCTCATTCTGGAAGATGTCTGCTCCTGAGTTAGATATGACTCTTTACATATGAAGTGGCTTAGTGTGTATGGATTTTAGTTGTCATGTGATGAATGTGTGTATTAGATAGCAGGGAAGGTGAAGAATGGAGAAGGCTAACCTCCTAGTGTTTCCAAGAAGCAAGATAGTTAAAGAAAAATGAGACTCAGGAATGAGCAGCTGAAGTGTGAATCCAGGTAAATCCCTTGAATGGTTCCTTGAGAGTGTGTCAGAGGCTAGAAACTAGCTAGCATTGTCCAGAAGGATGACACACATGTTAGTCTCACCTGATGGCTTGTTCAAGCTGTTCTGGCTCCTTGGTGTAAATGTATTGTATTGGCTGAGTTCCAGATCCAGAAATTTTGAGCCCATATTCCAGAAATCATGAAGTAATTTAGAAAAACAAAGTTGGTCTGTCTCTTTACTCTTAATTGTTCTTGCCAGCAACTTTTGAATGATGCCCAAAACCTTATTAAAAAGGCTTTGGCAGTTGTTACAGGTCCTTTTGGAGGACAAAGTTACCATTATTAGAGCCCTACTGTGAGAGGCACTTAGTCGTAAATGCAAATGAGATTTAGTGCCTGCCTGAGACTGCCTGAAGAATGTCTAGTGATGGTGACTGCAATGCACCCAAGTGAGATGGTGTTCAATCCATCCAAAACTGTTGGTAGTCTGCAGCTCTCATCTGAGGTGGCTGACCTCAAAATAGGATATTAAAGATGAGCACCATTTTGGACCATGAAAAGATTCTGGGAAGCAGAAGACTGAACTAATAATACTTTGTTTGTGAACACAAAGGTGGATTTCTAGAAGAACACTTCAAAAGGACACTTGCCTTTCATGAGCTTGCAGAGACAGGGGAATCAGCTCACTGGACATCATCTCAAGACTGTATAGTAAAGTTCCCAGTTTGTCTGTTAAGTAAAAAACTGCATTTTAACTTCCAATCACAGTATTTTTTCTGATGGAATTTCATGTGTTCTGGGGCCTGAAAGACACGTTTAAGCTTTTAACATCTCCTCGTGGGGATTTTCAGAAATTTGGGCTCAAAACTTCTTAACCCTAAGCACATTTTAGCCCTGGTAGCTAGGTCTAGTGCTGAAGCAGGATATGTGTTGTTTTTAGACACTGTCTGGCCAGGGAGCAGTACACATGGGCATGGCCTGGCTTCCTTGTGGCCCTGTGAGCAAATCAGGATGGAATTTTAAAGAATTGTTAAAACACTTAGCTCTGGAGATGGCTCAGAATGAGGCCCCTACACAATGAGCAGGCAAAGAGGCTACTGTAGCACAAACAGATGGATTTTAGCAGAACAAAACAAGATGTAGCTGTATGTACTACCAGTAACACTTCCTCTGATCTGGCAAAGCTTGTGCTCTTTGCTGAACCAGACTTCAACTCTGTTTGGGTATTTGTTTGGAGCATCTGTCTTTGTTGTGAGGATCAAAGTACTATCTGGAGGTACATGTGAGGTAAAGTGTCTGAGATTGTTTCAGAGTTTATATGACAACAACATTTTTCATGAAGAGAAGAATGTATTTTGAAATTTGACTTGTTAAGCACTCCTTTTAATAAGACTTATGCTGTGTTGGTTTTCCTGTTTGGAATTCAAAGGCTGAGGAGTTAATATTAAATTTCAATCCCACCTCTCCTGATTTACTTGCTACACATTTTAATTTTTTGTATTTTTTTAAGATGCAGACCACAAGGTTTCTTGGTGTAGTGCAGGTGATACTGGCTGTTTTCACGTTTTTGTGGCTTTTAATGAACTTGAGCATCTCTTAGCATGGTGCCTGGCATGCTCTGAATTTCAGGATTGGAGCCTTGAGAAAGTTACTAGTTTAACCTTGACTCTTGATGACAGCTCTTCTAGGAGGAGAAACTGAGCTGAGGTTGCTGAGATTTAGCTTAAAAATTTTGGAACTAGCAGAGAGCTGTTTTGTGTCTCTTCATAATAGCTGGCCCTGACAGTTTAACAGAGCTTATTGACCATCTGCTTTGTCTAGTTTGCCACATGGCAGAGTAACAACTAAGCCAAAATACTGGCAGGGCAGTGTATTAATTAAACAAGTTTCTTGTGAACACTATCAAGATACGAATTTGATTGATGTTATACATTTAACTTGAAGAGTTTTGTCCTTTCTCTTGCTGTAGTTGCTGGTATTGAGCTGAAGACCACAGGGTAGTTGGTGAGGAAGGAGATGTTTGACTGTGTGTTGGAGTCCCTATTTGTCTCCTTGCCCTCTGTCTTCTGTTAACCCACTCTCAACAGATGGGGTCCGGACAGTATTACAGTCTTGTTCCCCTGCTGCTACTTCTGACTGCTGTTCTTTGCCTCTCACAAAGCTGGCAAAGCAACAGCTGTTTCATAATTTCTCTGTTTGAAGGGAGAAACATAGCATTGGGGTGCAAGGGGAGAGACTGAAAGAGCAGTCATCTTGCTTGCATAAGACTAGAGAGAAATATCATTCTTGTCTCTTTTTAGAGAGCCAGTAACTCCTCTGTGAACAGATTTCCTATTCTCTAGTGTTTGTGTTCCTGGAAATACAATGCATCTTTCTCCAAGGTGAGAGGAGAAGTCGAGAGCTTTAAGCAAATAGCACTGGTTCTGTCTGCATGTACTTAGCTGGAGGAACCTGACTGTGGGCTGCTTGTTAATGTGACTAATTCTGCTCAGAGGCACAGCCCCCTGGGAAGGCAGATTTTAAATCCACACTGTGCTGGTGGCAGAGATGTGTAACATGCTCTCTGAAAGGGATGTGGTAAGACTTTGGCAGTATCCAACAACTGTCTGCTTGATCAAGGGACATGCTGTAGGTAGCATCTCTGCATCTAGAAGATGAATCCTGTTGAGCTTGTTATAATGAACAGATGGCTTGTTAATATGTTCTGCTGTGCTATGGCAAGTCATGCTTCTTCAAGGCATTGCTAGCTACACATTCATTGCAGAAATTTATGTACATTCTCTTTCTTCTGATAATTTTCTGTAACGATGGGTAACTGTTCATGCATATGTGGATGTAGGTGTATATTTCTGGTCTGTTAACACGGTCCTGAAGGGTTAGTGTTTATTTATGTGTGCTCTGTGTATATAGTATGCTCTTGGATGGTGTAATGTGAAACAGTATTGCAATTCAGTGCAACATCAGTCTCAATGAAGCTACTGTTTGGCGCTATATTTAATATATCTAAGCTGCTGGAAAGGCTTTGCAAAGTATGGAAAGAACTTCAGGAGCAAACTGAAAGACCACTGTGCTCATTTGGGCTCTGTCTGAAAAGCTGTGTGTAGCTGGCTGCAGACAAAGCCTCTGATAACACACCCATGTTTTGGCCTCTGGAAACTCAGAGCTAACCAGAAACATTTCTCTGATTGTGTTCAGGACTCCCAGGAGCTGCAAGACTGCACCCAGGTAGTTTTGGTGCTTGCCTTGCCCTACAGAACCAAGAAACTATTTAAGAAACGAGATCTTGAGTATGTATGTGAGTTCTCTCCTTTCTGGGAATCTTTGGTATTCCTGATAACTGAAAGTGGCGCCTTCCGGCATTTAAGGTATACTTGAGAAAATTACATTCCTCTTAAAATCTTTTTGTCCTCTTCACATATTTTTCTTTTTTGTTGTTTTTGGGTTTTTTTTTCCTTATCCCCCTTATGTGTTAATTAAGATACTTAACAGTAATCTTTCAGTCTTTTGTTAACTTGATAACATGAGGGTTATAGTCCCTCTGCTAGGGCACCAGCCCTGGAAATGAAGGACTAGGCTTGATACAGCTTGAAAAAAGTAGTATTATCCTGCAGCTGTAGTTCACTGATCGGAAACGGTTTAAGAAGTTGTTTTCTTTAGCACATTCAAGGGAGTGGCATTGCTAAGAAGAAAGGGTGTGGGGAATAAGTGCTCACCCTTCAGCAGCCTGTTGGAGTGCTCTCTTCTCAGTTCAGCCCAATTGTAGTGTCTCTGTTTTTGCTATTGCCAGTCTGCAAAGTCATCTATTTTAGGGGCTCTCATCAGCCCTGGACTTTGTTTGCCTACATCATCTTTCTGCTACAGTGATTTGTGAGGACTAGCACCTGTTGCATGAGCATCTGGAATTTTTATGGTTGTGCTGGAAAATGCCTGTTTGTGTATCAGAGGAGCAGATGGACCCCTCAGTGCTTTGGCCCTATTCTGTTTTGGGCTTGCTAACACTGCCATGATCATGTATCTCACTGCAGTTTTTCATTATCCAATATGAAAAGGTCTGTCATGTGTTTGCTGCTGGTGAGAGAGTATGTTGTGGAAGATGATAGGCTCTTTAGCATTTAAAAAGTAAAGCTGTAAGTAAATTAGAAGCTTCAGGAATTGTTTTGGTTTTCTACTTCTATACAAAGCCAAAACAACAAATATCTTGCCTTACATTATACTTTTCTCCTTCTGTATGTCTTAAATTACTTCTCAGGCTATGGTTATGGAACTAAAAAGCATTTATTTCTTAAAAAAAATTAAAATATATGCATATCATCATACTTACTTCTTTTGGAATGCCATATGGAAGAAAAACACACCTTTTTTTTTTTTCAGCCTGACAATTTCCAAAAATGAATGTGATTAGAGATTGCTGACAATTCCTGACTTTGCATGTTTGTGTCTCTGAAAAATAGATGCAAATATTTTCACATATATTTGACATATTCTTAACAAAGATAAATCTTGAAGTGAAGTAGGAGAAGAGAACAAATTTTAGGCTGACTACAGCAAAGTGAGAGTTCAGTTGAAAAAGTGTGCTGTTTAGGGATCAAGGGAGCTGAAATGGGAGCTCCTGGTGCTGTGGGCTGTCTTGGAAGGCAGTTAGGCTGATATCTGTTCTTAAAACAGTTGTTGCAGATCATCTGCAGGCCCTGCCAAGGGACACTTGCTCAGTCTGCATTTTCAAGATGGCAATGCAATTTATAAGGTTTGCTGGCTGTTCAGAGTGCAATTCTTTGGCAGTGAGCAAAGGTTAGCTTCTCTGTGGTAAGTAAATGTGCCCATAGGGGCCTTTATAGTGAAATGGGTACAAGAATGTGGGAGGAGCTGGGAGTCAGAATGGTTTGCTGGAAGCCTTTGTTTTACCTGGGCTTTGGACTTCTTTGCAATGAATTCTTCTCTTGCATCCTTGCTCAGGTGGCAAGGATGTGCTCTTGATGTGGAAATAGTGTCTCCTTACAACCCACTTTTGGAGACTCTCAGGAAAGTGTGAATGTGTATGCTTGAAACCAAATGAATGGCAAGGCATTTTGACAGACTCCTGAGAGTTTTTAAATTGAGGTATCCTAAAATGGTAACTAAAACTTAAATTCCTTTCAAGCATGCTACATTTGGATATAATAAAAGAATTTTGGAAAGAGAGTGGTTCAAAGCTTGCTGGCAATTAGATATTGACTAAAACAAGATAAAAATGACAGAGAACCCATGAGCACAGATGTCAGGCTGTGAAATGTGTGAAGGAAGGATGGTTCTGTGTGATGGAAATCCCAGTTAACAAACCAGCTGGGAACATAACACTTCAGTGCAAGAAAGAGATCTGAATGACTCAATTGAAAATCCTTATTTTGAAAGGAATTAATGCAACATTACAATGGCATAGAATATAGTCTGAACTTACATGTTTAGCTTCACCTTGCAGTACTTGTTTTCTCTATCTTCCAGTGATACCAAATTTTCAGATGAGACATTTATTAAATTGTGAAGTGGTAATGAAATGGAGCTTTCTTTTTATGTTTCTTACTGGCTTGGCCTATTTTGTCTGCAGAGAAATGTTGGGCAAAGCTGGTTTTTTCTAACTTAATAGAAGCATCTGCATTGGCATCATGATGACTCTTCCTTGGAGATTAGGCAAGAATTTCCCAGCCAGGAGAGGAAAGCACAAAGAGGTGTTCTGCATGTTAAAGAGAAGTGGCCATGTTTCTGCTGCACTGGGTAGTTGCATCAGTGTCACAGTCAAAACCATCTGATTTTTAAGGGCTGTCACAATTTTTAAAGTTGTCAAATACATGATAAAAGAGAGTAAATAAGTTGTATCTGATTCTCAACTTCCATTTCCTAAATAAACTGATAAAAGTATTTAAATGAATGATGGGGCCATGAACCAAGCAACTCTTGCCAAACTGTGTTTTGTTGGCCAGCTAGGGATCCCTATAAACTGTTCCATTCCAAGTCAGAGCCAATTTTGGCTACTCAGTGTTGGATGCTTTATGGCAGGGGCTCTGAGCAAGTGCTTCCTAAACAGCTGCTTATTCAAGAGCTACTGTAAATGGACAGAGCAGGGTCAGCACTGCAAGTGTGTGACCCCTGACTAGTGTTTCAGTCACCCATTCAAGCAACAGATAAATACCAAACTAAAAATAGTAAGTCCAGGGTCCAGGATAAGTATTTTCAGTTACAGACATAATAGGCTCTTTTGAAAGTTGTTAAAACACAGGATACCAAGAAACTGATTTGATTTAAAAAAACCCTAAGTAGTGTGTGCATGCATTTGTTTTACCTTTAGAAAATTCCATTTAGCAGTTAATTGGAGGAAAAATTAGTCCTATTGATTCTTTGCAAATTACTTCCTTAACTCCAAATAATAATGAATAAATAAATAAAACAAAAACTGAGAGGGGGAAAAATCTTGAACAGAAGCAGGGAAAAGAAAAATAAAAGGATCTGTTATTTAAAGTAAAAGGATCTGTTATTTATCTTTCTTGGCCAAGGCACCTGCACAAGCTGCCAATGCTGTTCATGGAGTTGCAGGCTGCATCCAACACTGTATGAGTTACCTCCCTGCTGCTGATGGGAGAATGCAGCCAGTGAATTGTGGCAGGCAGCCCAGGCATCTAAATAAAGGGGCATGGTCTTCTCAAAGGGCACAGAAAGCCTTTCTTCCAGCAAGAAAACTCGATGGGTGTGCTGGTGGCCAACAGTAGGCAGTGTGTCTGCTAGGCAAGCATGGCCTCAGCTGAGTTGGCAGAGTTCAAAGTGCAATAAAACTTAGTTTTTCTCCTAGCACATTTTTCTTTCAATAGCAGCTTTGTGGCCCTGCTAGCAAGCAGGTTGGAGAACAGTGGAAAGAGAGGACCCAGATTTCTTCTTCTGCAGAGGCACTCCAGAGTATTTGACTGAGGTCACCATGCCACCATTTTCATATGGCCTATGTAAACATAAAGGCAACTCTGACAGTAGTGGTCACATTGGTGCAGAAATGTAATGTGAATTTTAATTAAAGAGAGCCCTTGATCTCTGTTTGAAAAATCCCATTGCCACCAGTTCTGGGTGTAGGTAGGCCTGAATCTACATTGAAACAGCTTGCAGAAATGATGATGTTTCATCTGTTGCAAGCTGCTAATATTAAAAAGCTCTACCTATCAATGTTTTTTCAACTACTTGCTCTATTGTTGTTTGGGAAGTGGTACCATGTTTTGTTTGAAGCTTTGTGTTGCCATAACTGTGTGGCACTGAGGCAGTTTGGGCGTGATGGGTAGCATCTGTCTGTGATGCAGTGGAACACAGTAACTCAGTGGAACTGAGTAACTTCAGTAGGGGTTCTGGCAGTGCTTGTGTCTCACTGTGCTTTAGCTTAACTTCCCCTTTCCCCTCCTCCAGCTGACTTTTTGACACAGTTGGCTGTCTTATTTTTCCCCTCATTCTTTATGCAGGTTAAAATGTTGTGCTAACCATGTTGTGATTTAGGACCTAGCAGCTGACTTGAATTGAGTGCCTGTAACTGTAAGAGGTTTGGGGGGAACCATGGTGTGTTGCCATCATTTTTCTGCCCTTTAACCTTCTAATTGAAGGAAAGGCAAAACTGCAGTGGCATCTGCAAAGGCAGCAGCTGACTCTGTGTTGAATGTCAGTGCAGGAAGGCTTGTGTTCTGGGGGAGGGTGAAGATATTCAGGGAGGCTGGGTAGGGAGACTTGTGCTCTGGATGTGGACGTCCATTCCCTGTCCTCTTTCACAAGGACTTGCCCATAATTGGAGCTTTCACAGGAATTGTATTGAGAGATTGGTGTTCTTATCTCTGCCCAAAACCCTGATCCCTCCTTGCTGATAGAGGGACCCCACCTGGAATAAGGGCACAAGAGACTTGTGTCTTTCTGTATCACCTGAGTGCCAGGATTGTGTTGTTTCCATTTTTGTGTATTTGCATGTGATTTTACAGTAAAAACTTTGGGGTGTGTTTGCTGCTTTAGAGGGGCTGGTTCTTGAATTGAACTTTTAATTGGAATAGCATCTGTCTGTTTCCTCTGCTCTACTGTCACTTGAGAGCCAAGAGGAGAGGCTGATCTAAGATAGTGCCAGCTTGAGACAAACAATGGTTTACAGTGACTGAGGCAAGAAAAAGAGCCCACTTGGGTAATGAGATGGAAGAACTTGGCTTGAGTGGATGATCCTCCCCTGATTATTAAAAATATTAGTTGTTAATTGCTTTAATGAGGTTCACAGCTAGAATGTGTTTTGTGTGTGCTGTATATCCATTGCCATGTTAATTTATTTTTCACTTCCACTTGAAGTCTGAAGTTGCAGCTGTACCTAACTGCTGGCATGTACATTGGCATTAAGATGCCTTTATACTTAAGAGATTTGCAGAAATTTTCAAGTGTTTTACACCAGGCTTTTTATTTGTAATTGTTTCTAAGTAAGGAAGTTTGAGCTGTTCTTGACTATTGTTAAGTAACGTTAACATACAGGATTAGTGTTCCAGTTTGCTTAGGGTGATATCCTTATACAGGGTTTGTCCTGCTTGAGATCATTCTGATCTGAATTCCTTCCTCCTTCTCACCACCCAAACTCAAACCCCACAAATCTGTGACCCTCATGACTTACTCTTTCTAGGCAATTTGCAAAAGTACTGATTGACAGTCATGTCAGGTAACATATCTCACAGAGAGAGCATGTCCCTTTTGTTTGACTCTAAATCTCTAAATTTGTCATTTTGTAGGCTGATTACATCAAAACTGATGTCCCTCTTTTTTCTGTAAGGAAAATACTGCTCAAACTGGTCTCCTAACTGTATGACAGGAAAAGATGATGGTGATGGTTATGGAGGAGGCCAAGAATTCCTAACAGTGCTCTTTCAGGGAAGGCTGACTAGGCTGTGGGATAGGCATGCTTTTCAATTATCCAAGGAGCATGGTGGTATCCTTTTGACATATACTCCTATGCTTTTTCTTATAGTGTGTCTCTAGCTGGGAGCAGCACACACCTAACTTTCATACTGGCCTGGATCTGGGATGCTGTTATGCTTTAGATCTTGGAGCTTGAGAGTGCTTCTTGTTCCCTGGGTTCAGACATGAATTTCCAACAGATTTCCTGGTTGAGATTTCCTTGTAATATTATGTGTACTTCCTAATATAAGCTTGGGGCTCTTTCCCACTTATCTACTAACCAACATAGGGTAAATTGGCAGATGCAGACAAGGCTTTTCACAAGCAGTTTCTTTCTTCTCTGAGCCAGGTGGTTGTGGGTAAGCTTTGGTCTGGAAATCTAATTGCTGTGTTAATAAACTATGGCACTCGAATATAAATGCTCTGCCAACAGGGCTTGTTCTTTTGGTCTGAAAGCTGCCCTAATGCAGCTATGTTTTTTGGACCATGCAGTTTGTGCACACTGGCTGAACAAACTGTGGTCCAGCAGTGCCTGCCTGTGTAAACAGCATCACTGTGTGTTGAAGTGTCTGTCCATCTTCTCACCTTTTCTGCAGCTTTGTTTCATCCTCTATATTGCTAGACTTTGCAAATTCCTAGGTAATCTCCCCTTCTGCTTCACAGCAAGGTTTGTAGTTCTCCATGCAGAGCTCTGTAAGCATTGTTCTTGGCATTACTTTTGATTTAACAACTGGCAAACACACTTAAAATGTTCAACTTGTCCAAATTGAAATAATCTGAGCTAAGGAGGTTCACAGTATGTGTCTGCCTCAGCTGGAATATCTTGAAAAGCTTTTTAGGTAAGATTTCAGTTATTTCTGATGTTGAGATTAAAATAAGAAAGAAAAAAATGTGGTTTCCCACATTGCTTGAGGACTTTCGACAGCCAAGTGGAAACTCTGGTATGTGTAATCTTGGAAATTTTGGAGGGACCAGATTTGCTGTGCATCAGAGATGCCTGTGGCCAGTTTATGAAAGTGTTCTCAGTTTAATCAAGCAACTCCCCTCCTCTTTCACTTGTGCTTGTCATGTGCCTGAACTTGTTAAAGTTTGGCAATAAGCTCAACGATTGGCATATGTGAACAAGCTTGCTCTGTGGGTAACTAGAAGGGGCTGGGCTCTTGTAGTTTCATCTTGGCAGGGAGCCCTCATCACGGTGCCTGGGAGCTGAGTTGCTCCTTTTTCTGTTTCCAGCAGTCCTTTCTGTGGCCCTCAGATGCAGAGAAGGGGTACAAAGGATGGATGCAGAAGCAAATATCTGATAAGATAGGAGCGGAGGTGGTAGGATTTTGCAGGAAGCGAAAGTAAAAGTAAAGTAAAAGCTGCGGACTATGTTTTTAAGAACAGGAGCAGAGGACAATGTGTACTGTAATAAAATTAGACTTGTTCTCCAGACCAAGAAGTGCATGTAGGGCTCAGAAGACCTTTCCGTGCTTTACCAGCAGCTCCAGGGGCCCTTGGTGTTTGCAAACTGTTACCTCCCTCTAGTGGTGTGTGCACAAGGCTGTGGGCTGCTGGCTCCTGGGTGAGGCTATGCCAGATCTGCACCATATGGATAAAACACCGTGGTCTTGACTTTTATCCAGCCCTTCATACCATGTTATGTAGATGAAGATGCATTTGGTGCACCAGTGACATACTGGGCAGCTTGCATAAGCCGTTCTGTTGCCAGGGGTGCACTTTGTGTCCCTCCTTTGTTGTGCATTTAACTGGATCCATGTGATGTCCGACTTGAGGACAGGCTCAGCAAAGAGAAGATTTCTGTTAAGGAGCCACACTGCCACAGATAAATTATGATTATTCATAAAGAGTAGAATTATTGACTCAAAATGAGTGAAGAAATCTGGTAACTTTGTCTTGAATGTCTCTGCGCTTTTATTCAATAAACAAGAGTGATAGAGGAAGATAGACTTTCTGTTGGAAGAAGAGGCTGCTGCTCTGGTTAGAACAGTGTTGGAACACAGGGTTTTCTACCTCTTAGTTGGAGCCAAGACTGAATGGCATGTGCTCTGGAGTGTGGGGCCTCTGTCTCTGTGGTGCCTTTGAGATTTCACATTCGCTGACTGGTTGCAAATGAGATAAGTGCCTGATGGGGGAGAAAATAATATCTAACTGCTTGCTAAAGATTGTATCATACTGGGAGCAGCGTCCTAAATGTGTTCACTGATTATCAGCAGTGCAAACTAATATTCACTGTTGCATGAACTGCTTCACCTGGACCAAAACAAAAAGCCTTTTTTAAAATCGTGTTCAACATTAGATCATCATGTCTGCTATGGCATTACTGCTCTTAATTGGAAAAAACATGCTGTCATATAGCAATTGGGTTTTAGCACTGAGGATTCTTGTTCTTACCGCAAATTTCATGAACCCTGGCACTTTTGAGTACCTTCTTGCTGTTTTCAGCATCCTTTCCTAATGTTCTTTTCCTCATACCAATCAATAGACATAGCAGTCTTTTTGTCTTGCAAATGGCTTTATTTTAGCTGTGTATTTTGACTCTGCACTTAACTAGGAATGGCTTTAAACAAAAAAGAGCTTTCTTTAATTCTGGATTAATAATTTTTGATCACTTAAACTATTTTTTTTGTTTCCACTTTTATCCACTTTTCCCCTTGTGCTTAAGTTCCCCAAAACAACTGAATGCTTTGAAATGAGAAGCACATAAGTTTTTCTTTTGAAAAACTACTACTGTTTGGTCATATTCATTTACCTGGACTAAGTGCAATCCATTCATAATCCCACCAGGCTGCATATGCAACAAATGATTTCTAGTCCTGATAATTTGTGGTTTTTTTTATTTGTCATTCTGAAACTTGCACCCCTGTCTTGCAGTGCCATCCATGCCTGCAGATGAACTGGTTTAGAGCTGCCTTTATTAGATGCCCAGCAGATGCCTGTTCTAAAATGAATAAATATTTTAATATATTGAATGGATATTTCCAGAAAAACTGGTCCTATTTTCTACTTTGATTTTGATCACTTATTGGCGATCTTCCAGAACTCTGAAAGAAATCCCTGATTAGTACAATCTGAAACTTTCATATGTCTGAACTGTAAAGTCATCTTTCCTTCCTTTTCCTTCATTTTTCTCTTGCTATCCTTTCCTGCTGTTTCCTAGCTCTTTATACAAATGATGACTTTAACTTTCCTTGCTGTGTTTAACTTTTCTTTCCCAGATTTAAAATCTAAAAACAAAAATCAAGCAAGCCTATTTAATTATTAGCCAGCACTGCAAATGTGATGATGCACAGTGAATGACAGTGAGGATGTGGGATCATGGATTAATTTGCCAGTTGGATTTATAGTGGGAAGTTATCCATTGGGCAACCATTGCCCTTTAAATTTTAAAGCCTCCAATAATTGTTTAATTAGTAGATACTTGGAATGAGACCTGCTTTTGCTGGTTTTGTTTAATTTTGTTTTTTGTTTTTTAAATTTCTGTTTAAACCTATTTTTGTTTAATTAGTAGATACTTGGAATAAGACTTGCTTTTGCTATGTTGGAGGTGCTCTCCTCAGGGTCAGCAGGCTGGAGTATGCAAGTGTTCTTCAAGATGCCCCTGCAAAATTCAGCCCTTTGGCTTAAGCTGCTGTGGGAGCTGGTTTTGAAGATCTTTTTCTGGTCTCACTAATGGATGTTCACCTGTTTCTGTTTCATTCACCAGTGCCAGCTGGAGAGGTTGTCTTAAACTGCTACAGCTATTTACTGCTTAATGCACATCTGTGCCCAAGGTCTTTTGCCAGTAGCCTGCAAAGAATTCAGGCAGTCTAAAGAGTAATGGGGCTGTCTTTCAATGCAAGGTTGAATTTAAGTTTTATTAAATATCATGCCAGCTGTCTTTGATATTTTCTGACTTTTGAATGATTAAGCAGAAATCAGCTCAAGTTCTGCCTACATTGGCAATGCAGACTGAAGAGGGTGCTTAAAAGGAGAGTGTCCATCCTCCTCTCCCTCAGAAGTCTCAGTTGATAGATGTTTGCACCCAGAACCCCCACACCCCTGTTTTAGCTTTTCTGGAGGCTGCTCCCTGTCAGCATGCTGCTAGTGGTTCCTTGTCCCCCCATCTGCTATTTGCATCACTTTGTCTCCCTCTTACTGGAGCAGAACTGGTGGCAGTGTTTGTGTTTTTGCACAGCCTCATGACAGTAACAAGACCCTTAAAATACCATCCTTTGGCTATGCACAGACCCTTTCAGGCTTGGCCCAGCCCAATCTGTATCTAGCTGCTGAATTGTAGTTGGAGCAACCAAACTAATCTCACCAATAAAATCTGTCAAACAGAAGGCATGACTTTGTCTTTCCTCCCTCTGTCATTACAGCTGTTATGGAGTGGTCAGGCTCCTGACCTCAGGGCATGTTTTTCATGCCTTACATAAAACTATTCAGATTGTGCAGGCACAGTAGTTCAGATGGAGAAAAGGTGTTTTGATTGTTTGTTCATTCAGCCAAAAATAAGAGCAAGAGTTACCTTTTTGGGCTTCCCTCTCCATTTGTGTTATGTATCAGAGTTCTGCTGAAGTTCTGCTGTGAGGTGAAGAAGCTACACATGATGTTTTACAGAAAATATAATTTAATTGAATGCCATTGTGTCAGATATAATTATAGTTACTTGTTTCAGAAACATTTGTAATTTATTTTGTTATCACTTTTTGTGATGTACAGGAGCTGTGTTACCTCTTATACTGAAATTTCAGTGAACTGCTGGTGCAGTTGCCCTCTGAATTGATGGCACTGTGAACTTTGAAGATGTAGGAGAAAGTTGATTTGAAAAAGAGGGAAGAAGCAAGGATTTCTTCCATTTCACTGGTACGATTCAGAGTAAAACTAACCTTTCAGGAGCACTCAACTTCGATGAAGTGTGATCACAAAAAAGCATTATATACCTTCTAGGCAATTTCCCCTCACTCCTGCTTTTTAACATTGTTTCAGTTTGCTAGAATGCTGCTCCAAGGGACAAGAGTTCAAAATGTGTATCTGACAAAATACTCAATGTGCTGAACAGCACTTCTGAATGCAAACATATGCACAATTGCTATTTACACAGTTCAGTGGATGTGTATTTTGATAAGTTTACAATATTAGCAGTAACTCCAGGCACCCTGTCTTAACAGTATTTAGGCTGAGCTGCTTAGATTAAATGTTCGGGAGATTTACTACCTATGTGGGGAATTTCTGGTTCTTGGTGAGATATGAGAATTAGTATAGAGTTGGGATTATAAACTACTAAGTAACTGTACTACTGTTATGGATTATTCTTTATCCTTCCAATTCTGATGGCTTTTACTGAATATATACCCTATGGAAGACTTCTCTTCATCTTCTTTAAATTGCTAGTGAATCTGTTGTATTGGTTTAAAAACTCCCATATTGCCAGATTGTGTTACAGTAATTGGTGTTTTTACTTCGTCTCAGCAAATGTCCACACTTCCTTTCTGACCAGGCTGACTGGGCAAAGGGTGTGCCTTGTGTATTTTTGTTCACTGGGTCTAACTGCCTGCATGACTGCCCTATGGTGTCACTGCACACTTTGCTTCAGAGATGAGGAATGAGGAACTTAATCATCCAACTTCTGTCCTTCCTCCTCACACTCAAAAAGATGTTGAATAGTTGGCATTTTAGCTGGAGTTTAATACAGTTAGTTGTTTGCCACTTTGGTGCTTAACTTCTCTTAGATTAACTTGAGCTAACTTACCTTTGTTGGTAATATTTAGACTGTCTTTTACCCAGTAGAAGAATAATTTGATATTACCTGAAGCAGTTGCTATTGGAGCTGTTAAATTATTTCATGGTTGTTGAAACTTCTGCAACTTGCTAGAACCACCACATTTTTGTAAAAATGCTTCTTTAAAGGATCTTGAGAAGTGTTGGTGGGGTGCAAGAAGGGAGCAGCTGCTGCTGTGATCTTTTTGCTTCATCCTGACTCTTAAATCCACCCTCTGCTTTGGAGACCTTCAGGTCCCTATTTTCATTAGGTTGTGCCAAAGTGATGCCACATCAGTGAGTCAATTGATGGCAGTGCACTTGTGGGAGAGGAGAGTCTTGCAGTGCCCATGTGTTGGCTTAAATGGAGGAGGGGCAACAGAGGAGCTGTGTGCCACGGTACTGAGGCCACTGTCAAGGCTGGACTTGGTGTGGGAGAGTGTCTGAGACCAGAGTTTTTATGTGCAGCAGGGAGCTGCATAACAATTTTGATGAGAAAATGTATAAAGTGGCCAGCAGAATGTTTTTTGCGTAACTGAAAATGCAATACATGGTGATATCTGTGGATAATGAATTCTCATTGAGATTCTAGAGCTCAGAGGTCCTTCAAAATGTATGGACTGCTGCTCTGGCTCAGGGAACAAGGCATCTGATGTGTTGGTGATGCAAAGAGAGAAGTGTGTGGGTGGAGGAGGTTTAAGAAAAATTCTCTAAAGTACTCTATGCCTTAGACTTTGTGCTTTACTGCAGGTACTGAAAATCTGAGTTCTTCTGATGGAGCATGTATGCCATCCTTGTAAGCCAACTTTATGCAAGGGACATCTTCCACAGTGTTATCAAGAAAAGCAGTCCAATCAAAAATGCTTTCAAAACAATTTTGTGGCTTGCTGCAGTTGTTATCTACTTCCTTTTCCTTCTACTTTTACTTCTTCATCCTCTTGCCCAGTACTGTGAGAGTAGCATGACTTGTGCTGCTGGCCATGAGTTAGTAACAGGTCCTGGCTAAGAGCAAAGGATTTCTTAAGAACTGTCACCTTCTGTGAGGCTGGTACTTGGCCTGATGCTGGCCTGGGAGCAAGGAATCAAGCCACCATCCCCTATTTATTTCCTTTTCTGGCCCCAGGAAGATGGGTTTGTGTGTTATCATCAGGCTGCTTTTGGGGCTAGTTAAAAGATAGCTCTATGGACTAAGTGGGTATTTTTGCATTTTAGGAAGAAGAAATGCCAGAGGTAGAAATTGACATTGATGACCTTCTTGATGCAGCCAATGAAGAGGAGAGAGCTCTCAAATTACAGGTAATATTATTTTGTAATTTTAAATCAGAAGGTGGCTGAAGTAATGCATCTGGATCAATATCTTGTGTTTGATTGAATCCACTGTCAATGTAGAATGGAGAGATTCCTCGATCCACTCTAGCATAGTCCACCAGACTGTTCAAAGTTAATAAAAATCCTTTTAGATAAATCCTTTTAGAAGGTAGGTGATAACACTAGTAAACAAAAGTTCAAAGAACCCAGTAACAGAGGGAAACATGCTAAGCCAAATTAGCCTCATTCTAAATTGTTCAAGTATATAAAATAAAGAACAGAAAACATAGGAAAATTAAGAACAGCACATGGAAAAAGCTATATGACTGAGAGTCAGTTATGATGACCAGATAGTTTCTGTGATTCACTTCAGCAGTAGAAATGTGTATACAGACCAGAAATCTTCCCTTGTGCTTAGATTACTGGCAATTATTTCTTTCTATACCAGAAAGAAATTGGAACCCATCAAAAGGTTCAAAGAAAGGATAAGATGGTCAGGAACAGGAATTAGTTGGGAGATTCAAAAGCTATCTGCCAAAATTAAACAGCTTAAACCAGCTCTCTAAACTTCTGAATCTTGTGTGAGGTAGGAATTAATGAATGGAAGAATGAGGGGGAAAAGAAAAGAAATATCATTGCCTTAATATAAATCTCTCTCTAAATCAATATATAAACCCAATAGGAAATGTCTCCATTTATAATCTTTTCAGATGCACTAAGAAAAGGCAAAGTGTTCTAGAGTCATGGCTTGCCCTCAGCGTGCTCCTGGGAGGTGACTAATGTGGTGCTTCGATGCAGCACATCTCATTTTGGTGCCTGTTAGCCCCTTTGCTCAGTGCCTGCTGGCCAGCCACAGAGACTGGGGCATGGCCCCAGGCTGTTTGCTCAGTGTTCATAAATAGCTTTGCTGCTTCTGCCTGAACTAGCTGCAGCAGCTCCCTGCTAGGAATGCCCTGCTAGGAATTACTAACGTCTCTATTTCTGTATTGCAAAGACACTCATGTCCTCACAGAAAGCTGCCTTTCACATGTCTGTTCCTGGGAGAAATGTTCTTGGATTCTCCTCCTCTTCTCAGTTTTCCTTGGAGACAGGGGTTTTGTAACCTCCTACAGGGAGAAAGAAGCCATTCTTTCTCTCCTGGTACAAATAATTCTGATCCACATAGGGAGCAAAGGTGACTTGTATAACTTTGGGTTTTCACTAACATCTTCATTCAGTGATTTCTGTTCTTGCTTATTTTCTTTCTCCCCTCCCTTGCCAGGTTTCATACCATGACTTGTTTATGTTCACTATTACTCTGTATGGATACTGACACTTTCATATTTTGCTTCTAGGAAACTCTTGTAGATTGCTACAAACCAACAGAGGTAAAAGACTTTTTTAAAATGCTATTAACCTGTAGAAACTGTAGTTATGTTCAAGCTAAACTAAATTTATTTTTATTCTTATAATAAAGTAATTAGATTAATATTAATGGCTAGCTGATAGACTTTATATCCTAAAAATGCTTATGCCTGTCACTTAGCTACAGTAGGAATGTGATTGTACCCTGTGGAGGAACTGCTGGTCATTCCCACTGAACTATCAATATTGTTTGCTGTAATATCCTTCTGGCTATACTGACTTTTAAAGCTGCTATGTTACAATAAAACTAAATATAGTTATCATCAGATGGCAAAAATATTTGCATGTTGGACTGTGCTCTTGGTGGTGAAATAATTTAATTTCATCTAGGACAACAGTAAAATTTATTCTGAGAACTTTTATGCAGATATGCAGCTCAGGTAATTGTTTGTGTGAATGGACTTGAATAAAATTGTGGGATAACCTGTACTAGCAGGATTTAGTTACTCAACTTTTAACTTGTGTATCTATTGATGTGTCCATTGCTATTATAGCCTGCTTTTCATACAGTAATGTGTGCTTACTAGGAAGAGTAAATATTATAAAGAAACCCCTTTGACTCACTGTAAAAATCAAAAGTCTAGGTGATGGGTCACTTAGTTCCATTTGTAGAGTCAGTTCTTTCCCAGAAGTGGATGCTGCACAGTGTTTAATAGAGGGGTTGGCTTACAGGATTCCTCTTGTCACAGACCTTTCAGCTGTGCATGACTAGAAGCCAGGTGTTTGGTTTTGAAATAAGGCTGCAAATAAGTTGGTTCTTCTGTAATATCTGCAGCTGTAGCCACATAAACTGGTGGGGCTCAAGGATAATCAGACTATCAGGAAGAACTGCTGGTATGGTTGAATAGGCACTTCACAGTCCATGACACATTTTCTTCAAGGCTTTTCCATTTTTATTTATTCCTATGGTAGATTGGGAAGATTCTCCAGAATTGCTGTTATAGTTGCAAACATTTTGACAGTGGGGAATTGACCCAGAAAGACTCAGCTGATAACACCTGTAGAGTTTGTTGTGTGCTGTATCTCGGTTGTCTTACAGCAGATAACACATCTTCCATTATGGAGGTGCCATAATGCCAAGTCTTCAGGTGTCTCACTGTTGTAATGCTACACTACAAATGACCCTGACAGCCTTCTCCAGCCTTCTCTAAGCAAGTGCCATTGAACCTTGGTGCTTCTTCTTAAGATAGGTGTGAAGATGGACGCAGCATATGAAGCCTGGTGTAGTAAGAGAAAGCTGAAGTCATGACTAGGTGAGAGGAACAGATTGCCAGGGGCTTACCAGTCAGTCATGTGCTGACCTCTTATCTCTGTGCTATCTGAAGGCAGAGGAAGAAGGCAGAGATCCTGTAATTACTCTTCTTCCTTCTTCGTTAAAGATGCCATATGAATGATTGTTTTTTAGCTGTGAAGTTTGACACAATGCAAGGACAAATTTCAGAGAGCTGATAAGGATACATGACAGATGGCAGTGAGTGTTCCACTGGAAACCTTGGTTCTAGAACTACAGGGAAGATTTGTGCCATACTGGTAAATTGAGTTGGTGTGGCAGTTCTCAGGAAACAACATCCTGGACACATCCTTGTCTGCCCTCAAGGCACCTGGATCAAGGTGAGATTTTAGTACTGAACTGGTGACCTGTGTCTTCAATCCTTTGTGGATGGGATGGAGGTAGCTCCCTTATCTGTGAGAATTTTCATCTTCCTTGACAATCTATAGAGATAGCCAAGTTGAGACCTCTCACTCTCTACAACTAGCTGAAAGGAGGTTGTAGACCGATGGTGTTGGCCTCTTCTCCCAGGAACTAGTGGTAGGAGAAGAGGACATAGCCTCAAGCTATGGCAGGGGAGTTTAGGTTAGAAGTTAGGAAGAAATTCTTCACAAAAGGGTTGGTAGATATTGGAATGGCTGCCAAGAGATGGAGTCACCACCATGGATGTGTTCAAGAAAATATACTTTGTGCCATGGTTTAGTTGACAAGGTGGTGTTTGGTCGTAGTTTGGACTCAGTCTTGGAGGCCTTTTCCAACTTAATTGATTCCCTGATTCTGTGAGGATAGATTCCAAAATGAGTCACATCCCAGGACTATTTTACAACAGCAACTTTTCTTTATCTATGGCATGGTGAGCTCAGTAGTACTGCATAACTGCTAGCTTAGGCCACTTAAAAGTGATGATTTTTATCCTGCCATGTGTGGACTAAAGAGCCTTTTAGTTGACTTAAACTTGCTATATAAGGATCCACATCTTGTCTAGAAAATCTGCAATCTTTTTATATTTGCAGACCATTCAAAACTATTGAGGTAGTTGGCTTGTGGAAGGATTTTTAGAAGATTTGTGGAGAATGGATATGAACTAATGGAATTTCTCCTGACTGATGAAATACAATCTGTCAAGTGCACTAGGGGTTTTATCATCAAGAGTTATACAATTTGCAAAAGATAGTGATCCCTAACTGGGGGAAAAGTTATGTAATATGATGTCCCTGCTATTCAGAATATCAAGAGAAATAGTACAGGCAAAAAGGCTACTAACTCAAAGCTCTTACCCAGCTGTGGAAAAAACCTTCTAAATCTGCAAGTGTATATCTTAAGTCAGTTTTGCTCAGTATCTTCCATTTAGACTAAAGGTTAAGGAAAGACTGAGGAATGTTTATATGTGTCCTGGATTGACTTTTCGTCAGGAAGCTGAGTTATCCAGGTCACTTAAAACATGGAAAGAGTTCCCAACTTCTTTAATAATTTGGCCAAAGATAGTATCTGACAGTAACTAATGAGGAACTGCTACAAAACCTTTCTTCTAATGACAATACCACTAGACTGTTGAACATGCTTTAAAATATTAAAAGCTTTTCTTAGGTAGCAGTTATGGTTGTTTTAATTTGTATGGAAATATGCTTAATGTGGGACCTTTATGTAAAGAATTACTATGTACACAAACTCAAAGGATTTAGCATCTGCTAAATCAGTGCCATAATCAAATTTTGGGTCTGAACTTTTGTAATTGAAGAGGAGCAGGGAGCAGCATCCTCTTCCTGCATCATCTGTGTGCCAGTCAGTTCTTCATACAGTCCCACATGTCAATTGTGGAAAGTCCCACTCTGACCTTTGTTGAGTGGCTGTCTCAGCTCTGTCTGATGTTCTCTGTCATCACCTGATGGTGGAGAATGTTAATGTTCACAGTGACTATAACAGATTTAAATATAATCTGCAATCTTGATGATCTTTAGATGATACTTCACAATAGATTCTTATTTAGGACAGGAAGACAGTTGTGACTGTGAAATCCATGAGGTGTTTTAAAGACCCTTATTTTGAAGAAGGCTGACTAAATCTGTATTGCTGTTATCTCTGCTATTGGTAACAGCAAGGGCACTTATTTAGACTGGGCATTGGAGAAAATTTGAAGTATTTATGGCTGATGTGAATTAGAGCTTCCAGTAGTGGGAAAGTCAAAGTGATGACAGGAAAAATTACAAGGAAACTCTTAAACTGCTATAGGAGAGAAATCCAATGAGTGGGCAATTTTTTTTGCTCACTGGCTCCAAAAGATGCAGCTGAGCAACACAAGGTCTGCAGATAATGAGTATTTGAAGAGAACTGAATAAATTAGATTTGCAGTTTATTTACTTCTTTCTTTTCTTATAGAAATACACAAAGCTTAAGATGAATGAGCTGGAGATCTCTCCCATTCAGGCAGGATTAAATCTATTTTGTTAGTACAATTCTTCACTTAGTGCAAAATGGGAGAAAAAGGAGATGAAATTGCATCATAAAAGGAAGTTGCAAAGCTGGAAGCTTCTAGTAATAATTTTTAATATGGTTTGCAAACAAACTATGTTGAATTGTTGTGCATATTTTCTGGAGAACTTTAGCAGAGATTTGATTACTGACTACTCAATTACTCCAGTGGTTGGACTATTTCAGCAGCTTCTAACATTTTTGAAAAAGGTAGAGATGCATTTGCTTAACTGTATGTTTCTCCAAGTTTAATTCTTAGTTGGAGCAAATGACAGGCTTGTGAGGCAACTTTTTAGAGTTAGCTAGGCGCTGTGGTTTTAAAGATAAAAGCTGTTTTGTGTATGTATTGGCATATTGTACATTTTTAGTATACAGGCATGAATAGAAAGCTCAATGCTTCTGAAACAGAACCCCATAACCCCAAACCGTAAGGTTTGAAGGATCTTATGTTTATTTTGCTCCTAATGTGTTATCAATTAATGTTACTGTTTGTTTTTTCTATTGCAAGCCAGCAAGATATAGGGATACCCACAAGAAGCAATAGTCAGGGCAGACGTGTCCTAAAGCCTCAATGCACTGCGCTGCCTTACATGCGGGCAAGCCAGGGCAGCTGATAAGTGGTAAATTATTAGGACACAGCAAATGTATTTTATATCCATATTACTTGAAATGAAATAGGAAAATTTGTAAAGAAAAAAGGTTAGAAAACGTGCTTGTTTAAAAGCAATGCAGGCAGATGAATTTGAAGTAAAACATGATTTCTTGTTCATCCATTTTACCACTGAATTCAGTGAGCTAAACCTTTTTATGTGTCTGCTGAGATCTGCCCTATATTGTACTACAGCGTTGGAGGGAATTTAGGTTGCATGTTTTCATTTCTGCAAGTAATCATGAACACAATTGATAAATACCCATAGCAATATCAGAAGGGAAGAGCAAGTGGTGATTTGGCAAGAATAAGCTGTGCTTGTTTACGTGCTGCCCAATTGGAGAATCATTGGGCTGCAAGTCTTAACTGTAGCTAAGCTTTGTGGTATGTAGTTAGTGCCTCAAACAGAGCTCACCAAAAAGCTCAAGTGGTGCAAAAATGTCGTGCTCTGGTCAGTGATGGTGCTGTGGCCTTACTGGAGAGGGCATGTTGAGGGTATCATTCAGTGAGGCTACAGAGATGCTGTGATGGTTCTTGCTAATAGAAGGAATCTTCTGGTCCTGTTCTCCCAAAGCAGGGAGAACAGTTCCCTTTTCTCTGTACAATTGGCTTTAGGGGGGGTTTGAGCCTGTGTGGAAGAGGTGTTTGGCAGTAAGATGGGTTATTATTTAGGTTCTTTCCCAACCATTTATGGGATTGCTCTCCAGGCTGACTTTAGTTTTTACATCCAACTAATAAAGCCATCTCCAAGAAACGGCCTTGGGCAAACAGTTAATCTTGGTTTTTGACCTGGCTACAGGGAAGTAAAGCTGTGAAGGAAAGCTGACTTAGGATTCATTTCATGCTCTAGTGAAGCAGGAGGACTAGAAACTCTAAATCTTAGTTTAAAAACTAGTCCTACTACATGTGTACTGTTTGAGGAAGAGAAATCTGGAGAGACAGAGTCTAATTAGTCTCCAGAATTAATTGGAAGACTTGAATAGGAAGCCTGGAATTCATTGTCTGTCAAATGACCTCATTAAAACAATGTCACACCACCAAAGCAAAGAGGTGAAGTGATTTCCTCCCCTTTCCTGAATTATCATTTCACCTTTGTTTTTTGCCTTTATTATTTTTTTGCCTAAGGCTGAATATAGATGAGTTCAAATGAACTATAGATTTTGTCTGCCTCTCATTAAAATTTGCCTTTAGAATTAGAAAGATGTCTTCTAGAAACAATGATTTAGTATTACAAATTAAAAAGAGTCTCAATACTTGTAATAAGGGTGCCTCCTTGCAGAAAATCTGTAAAAAAATTTTTAACTGAGTCTTTTTATATTTTTGCACTTTGTAAAAACTTTGTTTTTTATTTTATTTACCAAGGCACAAAGTGCTGGTGTGAGATTTTTCTTGCATTAGAAGTGCGTGTAGCCTGTGTATTCCTGGCTACAACCCTTCAAGGAATAATGAATAGGTTTTTGAATCCTTAGCTGTATTATTCTTGTTTTTTAACTCCATGAATTACATCAGTATATATAGGTAGATAATTCAAGCTGTATTACAGAAGTGCTTTTAACATAGATTAGTACATGATCAGCTTTCAAATGTCTGATGCTGAATTTCAGCATATCTTGTTAGGGAGGATTTCAGTAAAATGCTTTGTGTAAAATGATTTTTGTTTACAAGGTAGAGATAGATGTGGATATTAAGTCTTGACTCAAATGGCCACAAGGAGCAACACTGCAATTTTTGAGTGATGGCTTAAGAAAACAAAATTGGTATTGCTGACATCAACCTGTTTTGGTTAGTTATAAGGTGAAGGTTTACTGAAATGCTGTGAAGTCTCCTTTCCTGCCTCCATGAGGGAAAATGTGCATCTTTTCTAGAACGCTGATTTTCCTTCATGGGGAAGGAAAAGCAAAGCAAGAAAGGCGCAAGCACCAGAGCACAACTGTGTTGATGACAGCCAGCTCCATGTGAGTGTCAGATGCAAAGTGATACTTAAATCAGAAATGTGCTGAACCAGTGCTGTGGTTTGGGTGTCCGTGGAAGTGCGCAACAGCGCGACTACATTATGCAAAATGCTCTTGCTGAGTTTTACTCTTTGGTTACTGCAGACCCTTATTTCAAGGGGAAAAAAAAGTTTCTGGGGGATAAAGCTTTTAAAATTTTTATATGTACTTCTTCAAATGAATGCCTTCTCTGCCTTAAGAATACTTGCAGTTGCTTCTGATCTCCTTTAGGAGGTTGACCCTACACTTTGGTTCATTTTGGCGATATTACGTTTCTGGATAGTGTTAAACTTGTCTGAAAACTTCAAGCAAATATCTTGTTTTGCAAAAGAAGGTGCTTTTGATAACTCTTCAAAGTTAAGGGGAGGAACTTTTTTTTTTAAGGGGAGAACTTTTGCTATAATGTCATATTAAAAAGCAACTGACCCTTGCCTACATTTGATATCTAAGAGAAATTTGCTTCAGACTCTACCGAGATGTGAGAGAATGGGCAGAGGAATGGCAGGTTGGGATGTCCCTGATGACTGCAGAGTACCATAGATATTCCTGTCTGCAGACGTCCCTTCCCATAAGGCTTTTACTTCAGTGAAGCTGCTGGAGAGTTTCCAGATGCAGTGTCTTCTTGTAGAATATTTGTGGCTTGAACGACAATTTTAAAAGTTTTTCTAAGGGAAGAACTGCACTTCAGCCCATTCTTCTCCAAAGCTGTCTTAGTCTGATAGGACTATTTTTTTAAATGGAAAGACGTGCTGAGAGGCAATACAAATGACACTAATCCCAAGTAAAAATCTGAGATTGCTTTATTTCTTTAATGATTGTACTGCAGGGCTTTATATAAAAGTTTGATAGTAAAAAATCCTGAAGTGTGTTTATATGCTTCAAGAAGCACCATGCCATATAGTTTTGCATTATGTAGCAGATCCTTACAGCGATGATATGGTGACACAGAATTAATGCAAAGTTTGTTGAAAGCTGTGAATTTTTACAGTAAGCGTGTCTTCCTCCTAATTTTTCAGTGGAGAAGCACTGGACTGTGACAAGTTTAAAGTTGATATTGTTCCAGTGGTGGCTTGTGCCTTTGTGATGTAAGACAGCCTCAAGAGGATGGAGGGAGAGGATTTGGGGGTCTAAAGAAACTCTATTTCTGATCATGTCATTAGGCTGTCTGTCCAGATGGGAGGCATGATATTGATATGAATAGATGTATTCCTGAAGTGGCCTTTGCTTAGTTCAGGGTGGAGACTTCAAGCACTCATCCAGGAAGTCATGCTTTTAGTTGTTTCATAGAATCATAGAATGGTTTGGGTTGGAAGGGACTTTAAAGATCACCTAATTTGACTGCCAAGGGTGGGGACACATCCACTAGGCTCAAAGCCCTGTCCAACCTGGCTTTTCACATCAACTTAACTGAATAATTACATTCCATATTTACAGCTAGCTGATTTCATAAGAACCTTTTTGTGTGTTCATACACGGTACTGTGGAAAAACATTGTTTTCCCAATGTGACAGTAAGGATGCCTTTAGCTTTTAATCCACCTGCAGGAAATTGTATACCAAAAGAATTTCCAAGAATGATGCAAATCTCTAAGCTTCTGTTCTAACATAGTCTAAAAAGAGGAAATATGCTGAAACTAGGGAAAATATAACTGTGAATAAAGGCCTTTAATTTGTTTGTTGTGTTCTGTTTTTTTTTTTTCCTGGGAGGTGTGGGGGGGGTTGGCATTTGTTTGTTTTCAAAGTAATGTCATTCACTTAGTTCTGCAACCAGTTTAACCCATGATAAGCCAGTGGTGCTACCTCTGGCTCCTTGTTCCTGCCTTGCCTTGGACTGACACAAGTGTTAGTGTGGGCTGAGGGGTGGGCTGGGTCAGAGAGCTGAGCCAGCTTGGAAAGTAGCAGGAGAAGAGGGGAAACAGCTGAGTTCTTTAGCCAGATCAGCTTTCTTGTACAGCTCACTATGCAGCCAACCAAAATACTAGCTCCAGCATGGAGAGTGGCAAGAGAAGCACCTCTTTTGGCAAAAGTGGTGATTTCTGTGCAGGCTTAAGCCTGGAAGTCTGCTTTGACTGTTTGCATTGTATCCAGTCATAGGTTTTGCTTCATTCAGTAGTTGGCTTAAGGCCCTGTGAGTAAAAACCTGAAAGATGGGTGATAACTGAGCCAGCATAATCACAAGGACAAGCGCATTGTTCACACTTCTGCTGGATGGGATGGATATGTATAAGGCTTCTGGTGATCAGGACAGAGAAATTCCAGCTTAGCAGTAAAAGCTTAAATAAAAATATGTCATTTGTGTTTTTTAAAAGAACTTGATTATAGCATTATGGGATCATTAAAATTGCTCTTTTTTTTTTTCCCTAGGAATTTATCAAAGAGCTGCTAACTCGGATAAGAGGAATGAGGAAACTCAGTCCCCCTCAAAAGAAGAGTATATAAATAACTCAAAGTAATAGCACTCCCTGAAAGACATGGCAAGGGAAATGGGACTTTGAATACAAGACCTTTATTAAAATAGTCTTTCTCCACAACTTTTTTGATTTTATTCAGTTTTGACTCAAGGAAATTTTTTTTGTGTGTTTTAAGGGTTCTTTTTTAAGTGTCAATTATTTTTTATCAAAAATATCAACAATTTGGATGCTGCTCAACTTTCACCTGGAGGATTACTGAAGCAAGTGAAGAATCCAAGAGTTAGAGATGAGGGGCAGCAAGCCTATGTGGTGAACCAGAAGATCTTGTAAATTTACAGAGCTAGGAGACTTCTCCTTGCAACTAGTTGGATAACTTTCTTAAGTTGGTTGTACATTTAACTCATGGATGTCAAGTTTCTTGTGCTTGTCTGTACATAAATTTTAAAGTGGGTTGTGAATACTGTTTCACATGGATGGAAGGAGAAGTTTGTTATAGTAAATTATTTAAATGGTGGTTATTGCAAATTTGCTACCAAAAGGTACCAATTTAGATTGCTAAAATGAATGCTGCCATTTTTCTAAATACCCTTAAAGCAGCCCAGTGAAGAATCTCATCATATCTCCTTGTTTAGACTGCAGCATATGAAAATTGGGAGTTTTAAGGGCTTAATTTGTAGACTTAAAAGTTATTTGATTGACTTTGATGCTTTGCCAGGATCACTTCCTCTCCACCTCATGGTGTCTTGGAGCTGTGCTGACCTATGAAAATGGGCCTGGAGTGATATCTAGAGAAATGTCCACGAGCATTTAAAAGCTGGTTCATGCTGGAGGAAAGGCAGTGATACCAAAATGAATTGCAAGTACTGTATTGCATTTAATGATGTGGTCTTAATCAAATGCAGATTCCTCTCCTATAAAGGTAGGCAAAGAGTAATACAGCCTTTGTTTATGGCTCTGCCCTGAGAAGTGGGAGACTTCTTAACTTGGGCTCTCTTACTTGTAAGAGCAAGAGCAGAGATCCCTGCTCCCTTCTGGAAAATGTCCTAACTAGAATGTTTGACAAGCTACCATTTACTGGTAGGTGACATTAGTCAGGCATTTTATATCAAGGGTGCTCTGAACATATTTTATTTTTCAAAAGAAGTACATGTTTGTGAATTTTATGTATACTGGCAAGCTTTTTTAATGTATTTAATTTTGTAATGTTTACTGATGATTTTATTTACCAGATATTTACTCAAATAAATGGAACAACTTGTGACTTGTTACATGTACACTTTACAAGACTACTGTTGCTGAGTAGGTTTGTAAATGGAATTGCTTGTCAAAAAGAGAAGCCTGTAGGGTGGTAAGTATGTGGGAACTCAGCTGTATTGACCTTAACTGGCTTTTAATGTAGCCAGTATCACTCAGCCCTTGCCCAGTATCACTCACACTCCTGTAACCTGGTGCACATTTGAAAGTCTCCTCCAGATGAGGCTTTCCTTCCCTGTGCCTTAGAGAATTTAACAAAGGGTGGGGAAACAAAGCTTAGAAGTTCTTTCAGATAAATGCTGACAAATTCAGATTTTTTTTTTGTCCACCAGAGATGGACTGTAGGGGAAGGCTTACACTGGGTGGCTCTCAGTTTCCTAGTGAAGGTGTGGCAGAAGGGGATCTTTCAGAAGGAGACACTCTACCTTTCTTCCTTTAGGCACCTTTTGGGATTCTCAAGAAATTCCAGCACTCTTGAGAAAATACTCACCTGCAGCATTTTAAATTTAAATCTTGTATCTTGCTGAAGTTGCAGTTTATCTCTGGTTTGGACTTGCTGGCAATTCTCATGTTCTCCTTTGAGATGGAGTCTGAAACAAGGCACAGTTTGAACAATAAGTGTTCTAGTAATTTTCACATTCACGGACGCATTTTGTGACTTCACTGACAATTTCAAATATCACTTTTTTTCCTTTATAACAGTGTGCCAAATCAGATGTCAATTAATGGCAACTATACCAGATCTCTCATGACCTACAGCAAAAAATGCTATCCACAAATATTTTTACTTTCATGTTGTTTGGCTAAAAGCTGTCCACTTAGCTGTACTCATGACATATTTGTTTCTTTTATTGTATTATTCTTGCACAGAGTAGCTGTGGAAAGTAGCAGTGTACCCCTTCTAAAACTAATAGGTCTGGTGGTGCACTTAGAAATGGTGAAGGCTGAGACAGTCCTTGCTGTTGTTGCCTCCTGGAGATGGGTTAAGTCACTTCTGAGAAGAATTTCCTCCAACACCACAGGTTTTGCTGTCTTAGAACTGTCAGGGAGCAAAACCAAGCTCTAAATAGCTTTTGTTTGCAGCTGGCCTGATTTTCCTGGGCATTGTGGGGTCTCATTCTTGCTAATTTTTACTTAATGGAGCTACTCTTGGCCTTGGTGTTAGTGAGGGAGGAATTGACCCATTCACTAAAGATTTAATTGTGCTTTATGTCTTTATACTGCGTGGGTGTTCTTGGCTCTGGGGAAATACTCAAGGAGCATATAAATAGCACTTTGTTACTGAAACAACTTGAAATGAAATCTTACAGCCCAGTCTCTTTACTGTCTTGGCTGGACAGCTTTCCTAAGAAGGGCCAAGTTGCTGCAATGAGAGCTTCCTCTGAGCTTTTTAAGTGGCTAATGAAAGAAACTGAAGTTCCTTCTTATAAATACAGAGTGAAGCTGAGGTTTTTGTTTTGGAATTGAAGTGCCCTTGCAGTGTTAAAAAATTGCCTTCAAAAGCATGTGTTTCTGGAGTCTGCTTTATGACATAATTAGCTTTTGCATGTTTTACAGCAGGACCTGGCAGTTGGGTTAGAAAGAAAAGCAAAGTGCTTGTGTAATCATACTGAGTGTGCCTCAGGAGGCTGCAGTGACAGGGTGCTGTATTCCTGTGGCACAGAAGAAAGGACATGAGCCATTTGCCTGCCAGCATTATTTTTGTTCCTTCCCCCCAGCAATGGGCTTTACTCCTGAAGCTGCATTCATGTAGGGAACGTCATGCAGAATGTGAAAGGGAGATTTTTTCTGTTCTCAGAGAATATGGTCAAGAAAAGCAGGAGCAAAATATCTGCCCTGTTTGTGCACTTGAAATTCTTTGATGCAGAGTCTTAGTAAGAATTCTTAGTACTTTATGCTGGTAGGTAAAATAGCATAAGTGAAATTGAAATTACTCAGCAATTTATTTCTAAATGGTTCTTCAGAGTCAAGACAGTCTTAATGTAAACATGCAGCTCCAGGGTAAAAAAAAATTGCTAGCCACATCAACAGAGACTTATTTGAGTGGAAGCTAGAAGAAAATGCAGGTCTTATTCTGAACAAACAGTGTTTTGAACTGAAAACTCTGGTGAAGTGCTGTAACAAAAGGAAAAATTGCTTCTTGGCTGCATAAGATTTGTCATTGTATACTGCACAGATTGTTTACAGGTACTGAGTAACTGCATGCAGTACTTTTCAAAAGATGTTGAGATTTGGGGAGGAAGCCAGAAAAGAAATCAGATGTTGGGAAGTCCAGGAAAAAACATCACTGAGAAAATTTCCTGTTAGGAAAACAGAAAATTTGTGTTACTGCTTATATTTCTGTATGGAAATAAAATGAGAGATGTCAATGCTTTCATGTATTGGAGAAAAGCATGAAGAGGAGAAATGCCTGGAAGATAAAGGAAAGAAACTTGAAGTGTTGAAGAAAATAGAGCATCCTGATGGTGATAACCCCTTTGAGCTTGCTACTGTGGGAATAGGTGAGATTGACATATATTAGTCTCTCCAAATGGAAATCAGATGCTTTTCTAGATCAGATGTCGTTGGACTGTTACTCAATTTCAGTCAAGGTAATCAAAGGCCTTAAAACTCTAGACTTCCGCTTTGTGGGGTTTTGCTTGTTTGATGGGTTTTTTTCTATGATTGTTTTTGGTTTTGTTTTTGGTTTTTTGTTTTGTTTTGGTTTTTGGTTGGTTCTAGATTTTATGTTAAAGCAGAGGAAACTAATAGGAAACTGATTTCTATGTATTATGACAATGTAATGACATACTTATGTAGTGATTAAATCAGATTACTAATACTAGCTACACATTTTATATATAACTCAACTACTTTTTAATTGACTTTCATGGTACTGCTTTTATTTTTTCTGGAAGTAAGAAACTAGGAATTGTGAATGTAATTAAAGTTGCTGTTGAAAGCCAGAGAGAAATTGAAATGAGGAAGAGAAAATGTGACAAGTACTTACTGCAGCAAATTTTATTTTTGACACTGGAGGATTCTGTCATCAGTGTGTAAATAGAGTGTTTCTGAAGTTCTGAAATTGCTATTTGTAATAATCAAACCTAGAGCTGATGGTGTTTTAATTGTTTTGTGGTTTTTTTTGGTGGAAGTAATATCCAAATTTTATGAAGTTACACTGTTTACAGACTTTACTGTTTTCCAACAAAAACTGACATCAGTTTTTTAATGAAAGTGAGCTATTTAAAAAGTTCTCCTAAAAAATGTATATAAGACTGAAAAAATCTTTTGGAGCTGCAGCTAACAGGTTTCGTTTGGTAGCATTGAATTGGTCTTATTGAATTGGTATTTTAGTTAAACTTTTTATCTTCCATGATCAAAATCAAAAATATTCTGTGGCAGCCCTTACCAGAGGTTTCAGTCTGCCTGACTGTATATTACTGGGTTGGACTTGTAGCCCATCATTACTTGGCAAAAAACGTAGCAGCTGATCCTCTTCAAGGACAGAGAGTTGTTTTACCACCCCTTGTAGGGCCAAAGGGGATGAGAGCACAAGGGGCTTTCCTGCCTTCCTAAAGGAGGATCCTACAATCAATGTCAGCAAGGCTTTGGCTCTTGCAACCGTTTTGTGCCCAGTTTCTGCCACTAACCCAACAAACTGCATGTTTTCTGTTGTGTCTTTCCAGACTTAATTTCAAGCCTGCCAAAGCAAAAGTTACTAAGTCAGTTTTGGTGCCCATTGTCTCCTGTACCTCATGATGTGTTTGCCAACAGTCTGCATCTTTTTTCCACATTTCTTCAAGTTTGACAGCTCAATTATTTGTCTTAAGAGAAAGAATTAGTACTATATGGAAATGGAAATATGTCATGGTGCTATTTCTGCTACAGTGTTTCTGCTGTCAGTACCAAATCAATCCAAAATACTAGAAAGAATGCTGTAAATTTTAGTGTCTTCTGATTTATGGCCTCATGCTGCTGAAGTTTATTCACTTTTTGCATAATTTCTTTATTTCCTTGAGTAAGTTTTCATCAGTGTGTACATGCAACTCAGCCACAGACTATAGGAAGAGAACAAAGCTCCTAGGAGTAATCAGTTTCTCTTACATTCTGAGAAAGAAATATAAATGTGGTGTTTATTTTTTTCCCCCAAATATCTGGACGATGCATTTGCAGTGCCACAGAAATGTTCTTGCTTAGAAACCTCAGGGTGTGGTGTAAGTGATGAAACTAGGGCTGAATGGTGCAGACACACAAACACACCAAATGGACACACTCCTTGTGTCCTTTAGAAAAAGAAAAAATAAAACCAGATTCATGTCTCCTGAGCTCAGTGCTTGTCAGAGAATAACCTACTTCTCTTAGGCTCTGCTGGGCTTTGTGCTGGTCCAGGCAGGGACCCTGTGGTGATGAGTACTGGTCCTTGAAGAGTACTGCAGATATGAGCACATTTCTGTAATTGCAGACCAGTTAATTGCTCAATCCTGAATCCAGTGTTTGGGCTGTTAAGAAGCCAGTGTTTCAGGCAGTGTTGGTAGGATGTGACATCTCCCTTTTCCATTTTGCAGTGACTTGTGATGTGCACAGTCTCTGCTGCCACTGCCACTAAGGAATACTGCAGTTTTTCAGGCATTAAATCAGGAAAGAGCATGTTTTCATTTGGGAAATGCAGTAGTTTGTTACCAGCCCACACATACCAATGACTTTGTTCCTCTGATGTAGATACCTAAAAAACATGCCTTTCAAATGGGTATGGCTGTAAATACACTGTTACTAACTGGCAGTGTCGGGTTCTGTGAGAAAATGAAGCTGTTCAATGTTCTTTTTTCTGAACTAATTTAATTTATGCCTCCTAAACTCCAGTTAACCTTTTAATATATGTTTCATCATCATAAGAAAAGCTTTAGCACCTTTGGAGAATTTTTCTGGTGCTGGTTTAGATTTAGAACCAGGTACAAAATGATCTGATATTGGAAAAAGGCTATAACTAGTTTGTAAGATTCCCTTCTTTAGAGTTGTCTCAAAAAGGTGTTTCTGTTTCCATATCAACAATGTACCACAGTAGTGCTTGTTTTATAATGGTAAATCCTTAGAATTTTAATCATTTACCTCATGTGTCGGCTCTTTCTTTTGTCCTCTGATGTGCCTTGGCCAAGAGCTGATATTTAAAGTATTGATTATTTCTTCATCTATGAAGTTGTATGTTCAGCTCAGCACTTAATGTCTGAGGCTGGGTTTTTGTGCTTGGCACAAGGACAACGTGTTTAAAAATATGTCAACTTCTCAAAAATAAAAGTTTTAATGCCAGGGTTGAGTGAAATGATAATTTTCCTCTCTTGGTTACCTTTGAAACTTGGAAAACCTGAGTGCTTCCTGAAATTTGCATGATTTTTTCAGTTCTAATCTTGTTAGATGCTTCCTAATTAATTTAGTACTTGTATTTCTTACAGTTTTTATTTATAGTAGCATTTAGTATCTGCTCTAACAACTTTTCACCCTCCCTCAGAATCTTCCTCTTTTGCTCTCATCCTTTTGCAACAGAAATTCAGGTATGTCAAAATTATGCCACATCTGCAGCACCAGCAAAGATAACTAGGCAGGGATTCAAGAGAGATCAAATAAATCAGACTAACCCACAGTACTGCTGTCTTTTCTTTGCTGGAGACAGTTAGGCTATCATGCCCAGCCCACTCCTGAATTTCACATCTTCTCACACAAGCAGACTCTTCCCTAGGAAAGTGTGTTTACTTTAGTTGTTTAAGCACCCAAATTGACACACTTAAAACTCCAAGATTTGGTTCAAAAATCTCAGATGGAACTAATTTTTGAGGTTGGCTTTAAAAAAAATAAGTTTGGGGTTGTCCCTTGTATCCAACCGTTCGCTCTTGGTAATTAGAAATGGTGGAGCAACTGTCAAATATGCAGGGGGGCAGGGACCCCAGATCAAGCAGCAGGCAAGGAATATGCTGCCCTTTCACTTCTTTCATAACTCCCTCACTGTCTGAACCTTGCTCATCTCAAATGCTCAGGAATTACAAGCCAAGTGAAACAGGCACTCTGAGGCTGGAGTCCTGAATCTTTTATAATGCTTTGATTGTTCCTTGAGTTGCTTTCTCAGGGCCCACTTGTAATTTGTTCATACTGTTGATGGGGGACTGAAACTTCCTTTCCCAGCTTCAACAATTTCAGGTGCAGGAATTCTCAGAAAGATGCTGGGCTTGTGATAACAGCATTAAAGTCACAGACAATCAGGGAAATAACATCTGTAGATGCTGGAGCTGATATTACTCCTGATCTGCTACAGTGCCCTTTTGGATGCATCTCACGTAGCCCATGGAGCTCCCCCTGTGCTGGTAGAAGCTCAGGCCTGCTTGTGCACAAAACTCTACAAGGCAGACAAACTAGGTGAAATTAAAATATCCTGGTGTTTCTTGGCATCAGATGGTTTACTCTTTATCCATTTTAGTGGTTTACTCTTTATCCATTTCAATGCAGGCAGCTCATTTCATTAGCTGGAAAGCAACCTACCTTTAAAGAAGGTTGGTGATGGAGGCTTTTATATATCACTTCATCCCTGCTTTACTGCAGTACATAGGGACCCTGGTGGAAAAAAAGTGAGTACTAGAAACAACCAGCTCTCTCTTTTTGGTATAAATAGTTGAGGACAGAGAGAAGCAAGCTCATTTTTAATATGTGTTTAGATTGAAAGTGAGTTGCAGTGGAGCCTACTAACACCCCAAGCAATTATACTTCCAATTTTTGCCCTTTGGGGAGAGAAGAAGGCTGTCAAATGCTGGGCTCCCTACAAATCAAAAAAGTCTTTTGAGTTCTCTGCATTTTTAAAAGGGTCACTTACTGGCAGCAAACAACTCTAATAAATGAATAGTAGTTGATGCTCAAAACTTGGCAGAAAGTATCAGAGCTGTGTAATGGCATTTGAGAGATGGGTACACAGCTTTTTATGCCACATTTGTGGGGAGCTCCATAGGGGCAGCAAACTGAAATGACAGCATTTTCATTTTATCCTTTTTCTGTAAATGACAAAAATTTAGGTGTGGGGTTCAGTTATCCACAGATCTTTCCCTCATGTTCTGGGACTGCAGTAGTGCTGAGGGAAACAGATAACCAGCAGTCACTTTCTGTATAGAGCTTTGGACAGGGATTATCTTACAAGATTTGTGTGAGTGCTGTTGCGAGTTATTCAAATTAAACTGGAACCCTCCCCCTGTTAGGGTAGTGCAGGGAATTAAAAGGGTTCCCAGAGACAGACCAGGTCTGCATGGAAGGGGGCAGGTAATCCCACTGGTTTGTGTGGTGTCAGACACTCGATGCTGAGCCAGAGGTCAGTGCCGCAACAGCATATGAAAGACTTGACGTTATTTACTTCGACATATGTAAATATTAGCAAATGACTGAGCTCTTGTTTTTAAAGACCACAAAATACTTTCCTCCCTGTTTGTTGGCATTAATTAAGCAGAATTTAGTTCTTTACTTCATCTGTTATTCTGGTGCCCAGTGACCTGGGTCAAGGCTGAGATTTCTGCCCCATCCATTCTGTTCCAACCTAAAAATCTGTCTGCCATTTTGTCATCTGTCTCCTGTGTTGAAGATCTTGGAGAAATGTTTCCCACAGAGAGTATAAGACAGCATTTTGCATTTACCCACTGCCATGAAACTGGATGTTAATTCCTACTACTTGCATGATCCCCACATGGATCACAACAGTGTGCTATCCATCACCACTTAGGGAAAGAGAAAGACTCCAGTGTGCACAGCCTGCCTACTGGCTCCAGCTGGGACTCAGATAAAACACACAGATTCTCACAAGCTCACACTTAAAGTGGTGTCAGCAAGGCCCCTGGCTGAAAGCCTGGGCATGGGTGATGCTCCCACCTACAGATGTCAGGTGAGCCTGTCAGCAGCAGTGCCAGGAGCAAGGAACTTCCTCTCCTCCTCACAGAGCTCTGCACAGTCAATGTGCCAAAAGCTTTGTGTAAGACAGTCTGCTGCCTTTAGGAAAACAAACGTGAACTCTCCTGTGTCTAATGTCAGATCACATTGTCAAAGCAGTTTGTGATCAACCTCTTTGAAGGAAGGAAAGGAAATCCCGGTGCCCCTCGTAAACTTCAGTGATAGTGCTTCTCAGGACAGACATCTAATGGTATATCAGTATTTTTCCTTCCTTATTCCCTGATTTCTAGTTCCCTAAAGGAGTGGAGTTGGTCCTTTCAGCAGCTGATATGTCAAAAGCATTCAGGGGGAAACTACAGGAAGCTGGCAGTGACTTGGAAAAATGAAGCAAATCTGCAGGGAATCTCTTGGCTGATTCAGTGGCTTTCTAATATCTTTCCCTTCCAGCTGGACCTGCCTCCTGGTAGCAAAGGCCCTGTCTAGGGTGAACACATCAGAGACAGCACACTGACCTCTTTAATTTCTGAGGATTAATGAGGTTTTACTGCTTAAGGTAAACACCTAAATTAATGCTGAGAAGCTTTGCTCACATTTCTCTATCTTTTTCCATTCTCCATCACCTCCCAGTTATGACTCACTGGCAGGAGTCATAAATAATGTAGTGGTTTTAAAATAACTCTGAAAAAATTGAACTGTGCAGTATAAGATCACTTGTGAAGGAGGAGCTGTGGCAGATGTAACAAGTGGGAATCCTGCTGAGGCACTGTTGTTGTTTGGATATATTTCAAAGGTTTAAATAGGATTAAGGTATTTATTATTATTAATGGGAAAATAATCTTTATCTTTCCAGAACACTAGAGGTATGATGGTTCTTTATGCCATAGAGGAATACTCTGTGAGCAAGTACAAGGTTCTTGTAGTCTAAATAGTCAAGCTTGAAGCTTATGCAGACTGAGGATTTTCTCTTGCTAGCAACACACACTGCTCATTCTGCTGCAACCTTGTTGAGGCCAAAGGCTGAGGCATTCATAATAACCACTGACTGAAGTGCCTTGATTTATTGGTGTTCCACATGGGGCACCTTAAATGAGCCTTTATTTTTAGAATAATACTCTTTCACACCTGGAGCACCATAAATTTGAGGCTCCCAGCTTGCTGGCCATTCTTGAAAACTTTTGGAATATTGATGGATGAATAAATAGTACATGCCTAGGTGAGAAGGTCTGTGACTGCTTGGTGCTATAGCATTAAGAGAGAGAGAAAAAAAAAAGAAGATAGGCTTTATAGTTAAATAAACTGCCATATTTTGACAGGATAATGCTAGCATCTGATTTCTAGGGCAAGCCAAAGGCTTTTTCCCTCATAAAAATCTTGGATTGAATTTGAAAAAAAAAACACCCTCTCAAATGACCTTCTGTTACCCCAAGAACTCTTAAGCTTTCAGAAGGTAGCATTATGTAAAATACTCCTTTTACACTGACCACTGCTTCCTCCTTTGTCCCTGGCATGTGTGCAGCACTTGCTGCCATTTGAAGTGGGGAGAGGTGTTTTGGTGCTGTTGCCTGCCTCAATCCAGGACATTTGAATATTCTTTTCTGCTGGGGATGGTCTTCTTGGTGTGTGGAGAAGAGCAAGGTCATCTGGAGCAGCCTAAGGAAGGGAATAAATTAATGAACCAAGCAAAGGCAGTTGCTGGTAACTAGCTAAGAATAAAGAGTCAGGCTCGGGTGTGCAATATTCACTGTCAGCAAACAGAGCTTGAAATCCTCAAGCCAAATGGTGAATTTCTGAGCTCAGGATGGGCTTGGAGGAAGTGGAATTGTAATTGGATCTTGGGATGCTGTGGTCTGAGTGAAGGTCAGCTTCAAACAGTGTTTGCTGACAAGTGCAATAGATGAGTTGCTGTGTGAGCTGGCTTTAATGGACCTCAATGAAATAAGAAACGTTGGACCCTGAGTGTTGTTAAAGGGTTTTGTGTACGAAGCCATTATCTCTTGGTTTTTTAGCCTCACTGGTTTTGTCTGGGAGATGGCAGAAAACCTTGTGGAGCTCTTTCTGACCCAGCTGGTGGGTAAGGAGAGACCTGAGTGCCTGAGTGCAAGGTTTCCAGCCCAGTGAGTAGTCTGAAAAGACCTGGATTATTCAAACACTCTATTAAAACCCTATAGATAGTCTGGGAAGGAAATAGCACATGTGAGGTTTCTTCAGTGCTTAGTCTGGCTTTGGATTCACATATTGCTCTTTAGTTTAACTGGCTGCTGTGGTTAGGTAATGCTGCCTTGACATACTTGTTTTCAGATGGTAGTAGCGTGCACTAGACTGGGGCTTGATCCAGCTCAGTAGAAAAGTAAAATAAAATATTCCTGACCTGTTACAGAGAAAGTCCCAGATTGCTTCTTGCTGTGCTTGCCCCCAGGGTCACTCCTCTGTTTGTCCCTTTAGCCTTCAGGCTCTGGTGGCCATCCCTCACCCATGAGCTGACCCCTCCTGCTTTGGCAGCTCTCCTTTGCCCACAGGGGGGTGACTGAACTGCCTCCTGCCTCACCCCCCTGCTGCCCCCAGGGCTCTGTTCAGCTCTAACATCTCAGTGCTCTGCAGCACTGCCAGGTCTCTGTCCGAGCTGGGGGCTGGTGCTTCCAGCCAAGCAGCTGCACAGCATCCTCCTGTGAGCAATTACAGGGATCTCCCAGTCTATTCCTGCTCTGGTGCACCTGGGTGCTGTGCTGGGGATTTCCTGCTTGGCAGGGAGGAACTCGCAATACAAATGAGCTTGGGCTGCAATAGAGAAAAAAAATGCAGTTGATAAAGGATGTTTTCTCCTCAAACTGTAATTTAGGCTTGCTCTTGTGCCAGCAATCTTCTGTGTGGCCTTATGACAGTTGTTTCTGTGTATCAACTCCCCCTCGCACTAATGGTCCAGGGCTGGTTTTGTCACAGGGATATTGCCAGGATAAATGCAGCTGGGGCCACAAAGCATTGTGGTGGCATGAAACACTTCACTGTCTTGATTGATTGCTTGCCATAAACAGGATGTCACCTAACTCTCGTCACCTCACTCTCACCTTGATGAAGCAGATTTTCTGGGCTTGCCTGGAAATTGTGTTGATATTGTAAAGCAGAAAGCAAAAGCAGCCCTGAAGTCCGGCGCATGGAGACAAGGAAGGTTATTTTTAACAGTGTGGGAAGTGCTGTGCTCGCAGGGCTAATGCTGCCCATGGGACGTGCCTTGCATTTTGCTTAACAGAAGCAGAGCCCTCTCCAGTTACAGAGCTGAAGGGGAATAGCAAGCTGGTGTGCTAATAATTCCCATGTTACTATTTTTAAAGTTCTGCCTGTTGTCTGGAGCACTGTTACCCAGCAGTGCCTCCCAATGCCAGGTTATTTCAGGCAAAGTTGGTGTTTGCACTTAAATCTGTATTAATTTATTTGCTTTTTGTTTGCTTCCATTCCCCTCATTATAGTCTTATGCACTTGCACATAAAAAAAAAAAGATAAGCTTATAGACAGAAAATTGAATTTGACAAAATTCAAGTTTCTTGTCATGTTCAAATACTCAGAGCTGTATTTACAGAGCCCCAGCACCCTTCACCTTAGTTGTAGGGACACAAAATGACTTCCATGATTTTTTTTGTCTTGATGGCCCAGTGCTTTCCTAGTCACCTTATCTGTGAACACACCACTGGACGCATCCAGGCAAGCTGATGGGTCAGATAATTAGAGGTACAAAGCTGCTTTTTGCATGCCTGTCCTGGTCCCCAGTGGGGGCTTGCAGGGAGGCTTGCCCTGCTGCTGTGGGGCTTGGTGGAGCCTCTGCTCTGCTGGAAAGCTGTCTGGGAAATCTGGATCCCTTGCAAAGGCTCTGGTGATATGTACCGACAACTGTGAGGGTGCCCCTGAAAGGAGAGCTGCTGGAGGAGCAAGCAAGGCTGTTATTAGCATGTCCTGGTTTAGGACAAATTAGGGGAAATCTCCAAGAGGGAGCCCCCCCAGAACAAAACAAACCTCCAACCACCCCTCCCCCAACACCGGGTTCGGGAAGGAATTTCTCGGAGGAGCAAAGTGGAAAACAAAACCTATTTATTTACAAGTAACAAAAGAACACTCCCCAACACAAGAAAAGAAAAGGGACCAGACTGTGTTGTGGAGGGCGCCGAATCTTCTCTAGCAGGCTTTGGGTGTCCTGGAGCTCGCAGGTCAGAATCCGGAGCCGGTCCAGTATCTTCAGGGGAGGGTAAGAAAGAGAGAGAGAGAACAAAAGAAAAAGAGAAAAGAAAAAAAAAAAACAGCGCAAAAGCAAAAAGCAAGCAAGCAAGCAAGCAAGCAGCTAGCAAAGCCAAGCAGCAAAAGCCAAAAGCCAAAAGTGCCTGGTCACACCCCCCCCCCCCCCCCCTCCTCTCTTCCCCATCCCGCCACAGCCAGACTGCCGGGGGGGGGGTGGGGGGGGAAAAGGCACAGCTGCCAGACATAACACACGATATTGGGATAAAGGCTGTCACCCCACGACACTCCACCCCTTATCCCATATCGTGAACATACAATAAAAAACATTCATTTCACTTACTCACACCTTTTGACACTTACGCATTCCTCTCATCTTACTTGCTCAAACCTTTGACACTTACAGTTTCCTTCTGTCTCACATTCAACAAACAATGACAGTCATATATGAGTCTCATCCCACAATCAGGTCTCCCTGAGGTACACACCGTGTTGTTCCATCTTTCTGCATTATCCACCATGTATTACCTGGTCCTTGAGCAAAGACAATCCCACGGATGGGTTTGTCTGTACTCGAGGCAGGGTTGATCCATACTGTCTTTCCCAACAAACCTCTGACATGGGCCACTGGGGCTTTATCCCCATCTACTATATTAAGGAGCTCAGACTGAGCAGGACCCGCTCGGTTGGTGGAACCTCGAGTGTTAACTAACCAGGTAGCCTTTGCCAAATGCTGCTCCCAGTTTTTTAAAGACCCCCCTCCCAATGCCTTTAAGGTGGTTTTCAACAATCCATTGTACCTTTCCACCTTCCCTGCAGCTGGTGCATGATAGGGGATATGGTATACCCACTCGATGCCATGTTCCCTAGCCCAAGTATTAATAAGATTGTTTTTAAAATGAGTTCCATTATCCGACTCAATTCTTTCGGGAGTACCGTGCCTCCAAAGGACCTGCTTCTCAAGGCCCAAGATAGTGTTACGGGCTGTAGCATGGGACACAGGGTAGGTTTCCAACCATCCTGTGGTGGCTTCTACCATGGTTAGTACATAGCGCTTGCCCTGGCGTGTCTGGGGCAGTGTGATGTAATCAATCTGCCAGGCCTCCCCGTATTTGTACTTAGACCACCGCCCCCCATACCAGAGGGGCTTCAGTCGCTTGGCCTGCTTAATGGCAGCGCACGTCTCACAGTCACGAATAACCTGAGAGATACTGTCCATGGTTAGATCCACCCCTCGGTCTCGTGCCCACTTATAGGTGGCATCTCTACCCTGGTGGCCTGAGGCATCGTGGGCCCATCGTGCTAAGAATAACTCTCCCTTATGCTCCCAGTCGAGATCTATCTTCAACTCCCCTATCTTTGCAGCCTGATGTACTTGCTGGTTGTTTTGCTGCTCTTCATTAGCTCTACTTCTGGGGACATGGGCATCTACATGGCGAACCTTCACAGGTAACTTCTCTAACCGAGTAGCGATATCCTTCCACTCTTCCGCAGCCCAAATTGGTTTTCCTCTGCGCTGCCAGTTGGCCTCTTTCCATCTCTTCAGCCATCCCCATAGAGCGTTGGCTGCCATCCAAGAATCGGTATACAAATAGAGCCTTGGCCACCTCTCTCTCTCTGCAATACCTAGGGCCAGTTGAATAGCTTTGATTTCAGCAAATTGACTGGATTCACCCTCTCCTTCAGTAGCCTCTGCAACCCGTCGAGTGGGACTCCATACAGCTGCTTTCCACCTCCGTTTCATCCCTATGACACGACAAGAACCATCAGTGAATAGGGCGTAACGTGTTTCTTCTACTGGCAACTGATTGTATGGCGGAGCTTCCTCAACCCGGGTCACTGGCTCTTGCTCCTCATCTGCGACACTAAAGCTTTCACCTTCGGGCCAATTTGTAATTATTTCTAGAATCCCAGGGCGATTTAACTTCCCAATCCGAGCGCGCTGCGTAATGAGGGCAATCCACTTACTCCAAGTAGCACTGGTGGCATGGTGGGTAGAGGGAACCTTTCCTCTGAACATCCATCCCAGCACCGGTAGTCGGGGTGCGAGAAGGAGTTGTGCCTCTGTACCAATCACCTCTGAGGCGGCTTGGACTCCTTCATAGGCGGCCAAGATTTCCTTTTCTGTTGGAGTATAGTTATCTTCAGACCCCCTGTAGCTCCGACTCCAAAATCCCAATGGTCGGCCTCGGGTCTCGCCAGGTAGCTTTTGCCAAAGGCTCCAGGACAGACCATGGCTCCCGGCTGCAGAGTAGAGCACATTCTTCACATCTGGTCCTGTCCTGACTGGACCAAGGGCTACAGCATGAGCGATCTCCTGCTTGATCTGGACAAAAGCTTGCTGCTGCTCAGGGCCCCAATGGAAGTCGTTCTTCTTGCGGGTAACCAGATAAAGGGGTCTCACAATCTGACTATACTCAGGGATGTGCATCCTCCAGAAACCTATAGCACCTAAGAAAGCCTGTGTCTCCTTCTTATCAGTTGGTGGGGACATAGCAGTGATTTTGTTAATAACATCCGCAGGAATCTGACGCCGTCCATCTTGCCACTTCACCCCCAAGAACTGAATTTCTCGGGCAGGTCCCTTGACTTTGCTCTTCTTAATGGCAAATCCGGCGTCCAGGAGAATATGAATTATCTTCTCTCCTTTCTCAAACACTTCTATTGCCGTGTTCCCCAAACAATGATATCGTCAATATATTGTAAATGTTCTGGAGCCTCACCCTCTTCTAGTGCAGCCTGGATCAGTCCATGACAGATGGTAGGACTGTGTTTCCACCCCTGGGGCAATCGGTTCCAGGTGTACTGCACTCCCCTCCATGTAAAAGCAAACTGAGGCCTGCATTCTACTGCCAGAGGGATGGAGAAAAACGCGTTAGCTATATCAATGGTCGCGTACCACTTTGCTGCCTTGGACTCCAGCTCGTACTGCAGTTCCAGTATGTCCGGTACAGCCGTACTCAGTGGTGGAGTCACTTCATTCAAGGCACGATAGTCCACAGTCAATCTCCACTCTCCGTCAGATTTTCGCACGGGCCAGATAGGGCTGTTAAAGGGTGAGTGGGTTTTACTGACCACCCCTTGGCTCTCCAGCTCTCGAATCATCTTGTGGATGGGGATCACAGCATCTCGATTCGTCCGGTACTGCCTGCGGTGCACTGTTGAGGTGGCAACTGGCACTCGCTGCTCCTCTACCTTCAAAAGTCCTACTGCAGATGGGTCCTCTGATAGTCCAGGCAAGGTATTCAATTGTTTAATACCCTCTATCTCAACTGCAGCTATTCCAAAAGCCCACCTGAATCCCTTAGGATCTTTGTAATAGCCATTCTGGAGAAAGTCTATGCCCAAAATACACGGAGCCTCTGGACCAGTCACAATTGGATGTTCCTGCCACTCCTTCCCAGTCAAGCTCACCTCAGCTTCCAACAACGTCAACTGTTGTGATCCCCCCGTCACTCCAGCAATGGAAACAGGTTCTGTCCCCACGTGTTCCGATGGCATTAAGGTACATTGTGATCCAGTGTCAACCAATGCTTCATAGTCTTGTGGCTCTGATGTGCCAGGCCATCTGATCCACACCTTCCAAAAAACCCTGTTCTCCCGTGCCTCTTCCTGGCTGGAGGCAGGGCCCCTCTAAGCCAGATTGTCCTTCTTTCCTTGGGCATATGCCTTGGAAGTTCCTTCAAGGGGATCGGACATGTCATCGTCATCGTCATACTTAACATCTCGGCTACGAGCGACCGGAGCTGCTATCTTTTTGGTTATACTTTCTCTTCTCTTCAAATCACGCACCCGTTGTGCCAAAGCAGCGGTGGGTTTTCCATCCCATCTTCTCATGTCTTCTCCAGCCTCACGCAGGAAAAACCATAACTCAGCCCGTGGGATGTACCTTCTCTCCCCATCAAAGGAGCGCCGGCGTTGGACACCAGGGCTTCTAATTTGTACGGCTGAGATTTCAATAAGGTCCTCCTTAATCTCTTCCCGGAGTTTCTTATGATTCTCCTCTATTTTGTCTTCTAGTTTCTGCAGTCGGGTTTCCACTGCTGCAATTCTGGCATGAGTTGGGCCATGCACAGCATCTGCGTACGCTCGAAGCTTCTTTGCCATATCGAGCACAGTCTCATATGTATCATCTCGCTTCATTATTGCTAGGGCAGAAGTGTATTCAGGTGGCCCAAGTCGCACAAGTTTCCTCCACATTATCGGAGTGCATGGTACCAGGTCCGGATTCCTAGTTGTTGTGTCATCTGAGAAAACGAGCTCTGCGACCGCCATCTCTCTCAGGCGTTGGATCCCCTGTTCTATGGTCTTCCACCGTGTCTGCTGCATATAGAGATCATCCGTACACAGGTACCGTTCTGCTACGCTTCTTAGGACCCGTTCCCAGAGGCTGTGAGGGTTAGCCCCCCTCATCACACCTTGATCGATGGCAGGATCATGTGACAGGGATCCCAAATGCCTCACTTCAGTACCATCCAAAATCGTAACCTCCCCTGCAGCATCCCAAAGGCGGACTAACCAACTAATAATAGATTCGTCAGGTTGTTGGCTGTAATCCTTTCTTAGGCCTCTGAGGTCCTTCAGAGAAAAGGAGTCAATATTGGCTCCAGATTCTGTGCCCCTTGATGTGGCCTCTGATTTTGGTGAGGGTCCTTCTTCTGCATCATCGTCATCATCCTCCACCTTCCGATCGGTCTTGCCTTTACACTTTCCACCTCTTGTATTAGCTGCAACAGCCATGGTTTGGGGCCTATTGTCTGATTCAGCTGCTAGCCTGGAGCCTGGGATGTTAGCTGCAGCCTGGGTCACTGGGATAGTAACTAACTTATCTCCCTGTTCCCTTTCTGTTATCTGCTGCTCCACAGTATCTAGCAGAGTACGGTAAACAAACGCCAAGGCCCAGCTCACTGCAGTAATCCTTTCTTCCTTAGTATTACCATGGCACTTCTCCCTCAAATACTTTGCCACCTCGACTGGATTCTGAATTTGATCAGATGGAAAGTCCCAGTCTATAGGATCAGAAAATTCCTTTAAAGTCTGGCCCATATCTTCCCATCTCCCACTCCAGTCAAGATTTTTCCTGCTTTGTTTTACTCCTGAATCAGGAGTCTCTCTAACCCCTCTAGAAATCTCAGCTTTCATTTTATATACGCTCCAGACAGTATAGACAAGGCTTAATAAATTAAATGCCAGAAAGATGGTTTCTTTCAAACTCAGGGGAAAGTCAGTATTTTCTAATAGAGATGTCAACAATTTGTAGGAGAAGAAGGAAGACAAAGGCTGAAAAGCCCCTTCCTCTTCTTCTCCCCAAACAAACTGAGTACACAGCCATGACAACAATCCATACATTCCTGAAATAAAGTCCAGCACTGTTATCCGACACATCATCACACATAAGGCCAGCACAATGATTATTCTGGTTAGTGCCCCCCGCTTACAAAAGCTACTTATTAGGGACAACATCAGAGCTATTTTGGGGTAAGGAAATAACCCTAGGGACCACAAAGGTATTAAAACTTCAAAAGCCCCTAGGGACCAGAAAAACCGGCAAGCTTCCACTCCAAATGACATTATGAATCACCAATATGCCCACAAAACAACCAAAACCAAAATATTATTGTTATAGGTTTTTTTTTCCACTGTTTTTGGCCTCCGGTTTCCCGGCCAATGCACCAAAGATTTATTGTCCTGGTTTAGGACAAATTAGGGGAAATCTCCAAGAGGGAGCCCCCCCAGAACAAAACAAACCTCCAACCACCCCTCCCCCAACACCGGGTTCGGGAAGGAATTTCTCGGAGGAGCAAAGTGGAAAACAAAACCTATTTATTTACAAGTAACAAAAGAACACTCTCCAACACAAGAAAAGAAAAGGGACCAGACTGTGTTGTGGAGGGCGCCGAATCTTCTCTAGCAGGCTTTGGGTGTCCTGGAGCTCGCAGGTCAGAATCCGGAGCCGGTCCAGTATCTTCAGGGGAGGGTAAGAAAGAGAGAGAGAGAACAAAAGAAAAAGAGAAAAGAAAAAAAAAAAAACAGCGCAAAAGCAAAAAGCAAGCAAGCAAGCAAGCAAGCAAGCAGCTAGCAAAGCCAAGCAGCAAAAGCCAAAAGTGCCTGGTCACACCCCCCCCCCCCCCTCTTCCCCATCCCGCCACAGCCAGACTGCCGGGGGGGGGAAAAGGCACAGCTGCCAGACATAACACACGATATTGGGATAAAGGCTGTCACCCCACGACATAGCAATAAAAGCTGAAATATTTGTGAGAGTCTCTCTGAAAGTGCTTTTTCTATGAGAGTGGGGAAAAAGCCAAAGTACAGCTTGTCTTCTGCAGTAATGCTGTTTCTTGCCCCTTCCCATGCACAGGGAGATTCCAGCATGTCCCTTTTCTGTCAGCCTGTTAATGCTGTGATAAAGCATCAATTACCTGGGGGTGGTAATTGCTGACTTCTGCCGTGTTCCTATAGTGACAAGCAGCCTTCCCAGGTGCATGGAGCAAATAGGGAAGGGGGAGAGCTGAAGGGGAAAGGAGGCAGCTCATTTTTGGGGTCTCAGGGGCAGGAGGTGAGAGCAGAGAAGTCCTTACATGTTGAGCAGTCTTGCCGCAGCCTCTGAATCCCCTTGCTGTAGTCTCCCATCTGCCAGCACACAGAGGTGTAATATAAAGGTTATTCTAGTGCACCAATCCAGGCTTCATTTTTATTCCACAGGGGGTTAAATTATTTATGTGCAGTACAGCAACAGCTGAACCTGCTGTTAGAAGGTACCTTGCAAGACCTTTTTAAATATTTAATACTTACTAACAGAACGAAGCAGGAGTAGCTAAAGTGTTGAGGATGCACTCAATTTTTAAACAGTTAAAACAAATTAGGCAACATTTCCAAAGACAAGTGTGCAAAGGCCATTTGCTTCATACCAAGTGGTCTGCACAGTGACAGGAGACCATCTGGCTGATCTGGATTTTTATGTGGGGCTGACTGCTCTGTACTCTTAGAATGATGATCCTGTAGATTCAGCTGCTTGGCAGCACCTGGGTCTATCTCTTGGGTAGCCACAATGGGAGCCAGGCACTTTCCTTTCTAAAGATGCATCTGCTGTGGGCAAATCTCGCTGTGGTACGTCCTTGTAGACCTACGCAGGAGCTCTCGCTCTGCCAGCTTCCCTCTATTTTCCCTTCTGCGTGGGTGGATGTTGCCAAAGCGAATGGGTAGCGATCGTGCTTCCCCCAGGCACAGAAAATAGAAAACATTCTCTGGCAGCTTTCTTGATTTCTTATTCCAAATTTGTGTTTATCTTATCAATATTCATGGTGCTCTGTATATTCTCAGGGTTTCTCATAGGCCAGTGTGAGACTAGGTGGGTTCAGCAAAGCTCTGTTCTCAGGAGGGCTTGTGGAGAAACTGGACTTGCCCAAGGTAATGCAGGAAGTACAGGGCAGGGGGCTTTGCCTCCAAGTTTGCTGGATATGTTATTGCTCCTGGCTGCTGCCACAGGAGCTCCGCAGTGTCCCTGCCACTGTTGCTGGTGGCATCCAGAAACAGTAAGGGACAGCTGCCTGTGTGGTTTTACAGCACCTGGGTGGGAGGAGTGGGTATGGCTTCCTGACCTCAATCTTCCAAGAAAGGCCAATGGCTTTTGTGGAATGTACAACAGTGATCTCGGGTCCCTGCAGGGAAGGAGGAAAAAGCCAAACAAACCCAACACCCATCTGAGGCCTGGATGCAGGAACAGCCCTGTTTAGAGTGTCTCCTCTCTATCCACTGAAGCCAAGGGGCAGGAATAGCTCTGCCAGAGTCAGGAAAGGTTGTTGGCTCTGTGGGTGGACTGAGGACACCTCTGCACCTGGGTCAGGACTGCGAAACACAGGCTGCCCAGGACAGCTGGCAGCCATCAGGATCAGGGATGAGGTTAGCACAGAGGACAAAGGGGAGAGCAAATGTGTCCTAGGGAAATGCTGCGCTTGAGCTTTGCCTCTCCCCACAGCAGGAGGGAAGATAATGTGTGACACTGGATTGCTCTGGAACAAAATCATATGAACAAGAGCTTGTGTCAAGCCAGAAGAGAAGAAATTTCTTCTCTGTGTCTGAGAAGAAATATGAAGATAGGAACTGATTGTGTGAGAGAGCTGCAGGGGAGAAGCAGGTGAGCAGCAGGAAACAGCTTGAGATGAAAGAAAGTGGAACAGAGTACAAGCAAGTGACATCAGATGCAATAAAAATCTTGGCAAGGACTAGAAAGCATAAAATGAGGTGTGGCTGAGGGAAAAGAAGATATAAATATTAGAAATAAATTTTAAATGTCCAGGGCTGAAGAAACAGTGGAAGACAATGCAATAATATTAAAGAGAGCAAGCACTAGCACTCATTTTCTAGGACAGATCAGTACTGTATTTATTTGAGTAACACAAATACACTTCAGGGTTGCTTAAAAGGATTATATGGACAGAGCATAGTGAGTGCTGGCTGCAATAGCTGACAGTAAATAATTACAAGTGGGAGGGCTAGAGTTACTAATTATTGAAATTTTCTGGCCCTGCTCATTACAAGATGCTCATTTTGGTTACTGGACTATATGACTGGGCTGTAATTTGTCATACCAGCTGTCTGCCCCAGGCTGAATGTGTCTGAAAAACATCATTTCAAGACAACTGGGATGAGACTTGGGGTCACAAAGAAGATGGAAGTGAGGACAGACAATAGGAGTAGAAAAGCATGCCCTATATGCCTAAGGATGAAATCAAGAAGACAAAAGCCCAGCTGGAGCAAAGACTTGAGGCAGGCTTTTAAGGGTAACAAAGAAGGAATCCTGCAGGTATGGTAGCTGCTAAAAGAAATTGAGGGTAAATATGGATGTGCTGACAGAGAGAGGAGGCAGCCATGTTCGACACAGAAAATGGTGAAGGGCTCAAGTACTTGAAAAATAGTTACAAAGAATGCAAGACCCAAATATCTCCCAGTATATCAAGGGATGATGCCCACAGACTGCACCATGGGGTGCTTGGGTTGGAGCCCAGGTAAAAGGAGATGGATTCTGCATAGTAAAGATACCTAGAGGGGTTTTGAAAGTTTTTGGGGCTGAGACAGACAAAGCTGTGACTGACTTGATGTGGCTTTACTGATAGCCCTGCTGTGAATGGGGACTGGACTGCCCTCCAGCCAGCATCTCCTTGGTTCCTCTGAAGCAGTTGTGGAGAGTGTTGCTGTGACTATGCTGGTAAAAGCATCTTATTTGAGAAGATTAAGTGTCTCTGTATTTTAGATTTGAAAGGCAAAAGAGGTCAGGTTTTGGGTCATGGTAGAGGACCCAAAACACTGTCCAGTAAGGCAGCTTTTATTTCTAAGTCTGTGATGACAACCTGAGGTTTTCCCCTTTGACTCTTATTCTGCTTTCTGGAAGTGTGTGCCATGGGCAAAATATTCCCTCTTCCCTGGTGCTGCAGATGGTAAAAGGAGTAAACCAGGTCTGGCTCTCTGATGTGCTTTTCTGCAAGTGGGAGCAGTCAGCTGCACGTCTAAACTCTGGCAGGGTTTGGATGTATTTTTCCCCATTTGACATCTGAATGTTTCTGACATGCTTGCAGATCTGATAGGATGACAGTCCTGAAAAACACTGGAGGAAGCAAATAATTATTTCTCCAGAGCAGGGATTAAGTAATACCTCATGCGGAAAAATAAAGGTGAAACCAAAGTAACTGTGAAGTAAAACCAAACAATTCTGTGTAGTAAATAAATGGAAGAGCCCTGTGGAAAAAAATAATAAACCCTGTACAGTAAACAAGAACAACTGATAGAAGTAATGTCTTTTTTTTCTCAGCTTTCAATTACCCATGTTTTGGCTGGTGCCTGGCAGTCAGGTTTAAGCAGGAAAGATTTCTGCAGCAGTCTTACACAACAGACTCTAGTTTGCCCTGAAACCAGGAGAACTGCATCTTGATAAAAACAGCACTGGTGTATTTGTAGACCTCCTTTTAACTTAGCAGGCCTTTGGCATGTGAGGAATGGGTGTAGGCAAACAGGAAATGTACCAGAGTATCTCCTGTCTGTAGGGCAGTAGTTACCAACAAAGTTACAGGAATTCAGAGATGTGGTTTCAGCTTAGTGGGTCAGAGAGACAGAGCCCAGCCAAACAAGCTGAATCTCAGCACAGAGTAGAGAAAATTCACTTGCTGCTTCCTGGAATATCATTCTTGGCCAACCCACAGAAGGGAAAATCCTTACACAGGTTAAAAGTCAGGAGCCAGGGCAGAAGAAATTGTGCAGTTCTTGGATTGGAGAAAAAATCACCAGAGAAGCTTGTGGAGTCTGTGCAGTTCAGCAGATTTTGTTGTGACCTGGAAAAGGGGTCAGCTGTGAGCTGCCAACATTTGCTGATGGCATTAAATTGTTCAAATTAGTAAGAAGCAGAACCAGCTGTGAAGACATGTAGAAGAACCTTGTAATAGTGGGTGACTGAGCAAAAAAAAAAAATTGCATATGACATTCAGCATAAATGAATGTTCAGGGATGCATGTAAGAGCAAAACAGTTATGACTCCACGTATAAAATGATAGCCCTGATAAGAGCTGAGGGAGCAGGGAGATATAAGTCAGGAACTTGATCTGGGATTACATCAAACACCTGACACACTGGTAGTGATCAGTGCTCTGTGACGGTTAAATAAAACTGACATACAAAATATTAGCAGTTACTAACGTGTTAGGGGACAAAATAGAACATACTAGTTTTGGTAAAACAGCACTTTCTGCTCTGACTTCACTAGATTGGTTTCCCAGATGATGAGTGTTCACAGCCTTTGTGCCATTCCCTTTTCTCAGAGGGAGAATGGGGAGGGCTAAAAAAGGAGAAGTTTCTTCGCCTAGTATGTAATGTGAATTTCCCCTTGACATCAAGGACTTCTTCCTCTGCCAAAAGAAGCCAATTTTGCAGTGTGTGGAGGAACAATGTGAGCCTTCCAACAACTGCTGTGGGGAGAGCCCCATAGCCCCATCCTATTTTCGTTCATCTCACCCCAAAGGTTGCATGAAGGATCCTCATTAAATGTAGTAAGAACAATACAGGTGAAAGCTGATATTGGGGGTGAGGTTATAGCTCAGGATTATCTTTAAAAAGAATCTTCAATAAGATGCAGTAAGGAGTTCTCGGAAGAAAAAAGTTCAATAGTATTACTGAAAGGAATACTGGAGGTCATTTAATCTAACCAATTTCTAAAACCAGCATTAACTTCTGAGTGGGATAGAATGTAACAGAATAGAGAGAGTAGAGAAGGCAATCTCACCCCTGATGAGTCGCAGCTGTGCTAATTACCAAAGATTAGGAGCAGGCCTGCCCTTAATAGGCCGCAGCTGCATCCAATAAGGATGAGTGCTATAAAAGCTGGCCAAGAGGAGAACTGCAGTCTTTTGGCTGTGCTGTGAGGAGATGTCCGTGAGAAATCATTGAGAAGATGGAACTTTTGAAATTTTTGCAAAAAGATGACAATAAACCTCAACGTGAAAATAGGTTGGTCAGGGGCTCTTTGTGATGCAGTGACTGTTGAGGAGTTTCAATGGTCAGCCATGGGCTAGTCCCAGTGCAATGAGTTCTGTGTGGATCACAGTGTCTTGTCCAGGATTGTGAAGAAGTAATGAATCTTGCAAGGTCAGATTTTTTTCTTATATCTATTCACATTATCTGTTTCTCACTGGGGCTGTGATGTTGGTAGTTTATGTAGAATGTTGAGATAAAAAGACAATTAAGTTGTCAGCCTGGGCTGGGGGGGTTAATGGCAAATATGTGCTACAAGCAGAGCACTTCAGGCATTTGAGCCAGCCCTAAGAGAGAAGTGATTGGGTAAGACTGACTCCCAAGTGCACTGCGTGAGGAAGGCTGAGGAAAATTAGCAGCATTTCCTGTCCATGAGAACTAGTCCTTTCCCAGCTGTTGACTGGCAGGAGGGCACTGATTGATTGTCTTGTGTGTTTTCTCTGGTTGCTCTGAGAGTACCTACCCCAATAGACATAACCTCTAGGCCTTGCTGTCTCCCAGAAAAGCTGGTGTGTGGGCTTTAGGTGAAACTTCTTCCTGGGTTGGAGAAGCCAGCTCTTGCTCCCTATGGGTCACTTATTTTCAGCCTCCCTTACTGTTGTGTTGACCACTGCTTCCAAAGTAGGTTTGTATTGGGAGCGAGGGTCAGCGTGTGTGGGGATTGGGGGTGGTGTTCAAAGGCAGTAGACACACGATTGTATCTTAAATACCTCTTTTGACTGCCTTCTGTGTGGTTTGCTGAACAGGATGATGAAGCACAAATGAAATCAAGTACCCTGGTTGCATCCCTTCCTAGTCCCCTAGCTCAGATGTATAGCAGCAGCTTCTTGCTGGTGAGCTTGTGTGGCAGAATGAGGGCTGTGGCAGGACAGTGTCCCAGGAGCTGGGCACAGCACAGGGGGCAGTGAGCTGCCTGCTGCTGCTGCCCAGCTCTGCTCTCTGCTGTGGCCCAAACAAGGGCTCCCAGGCTGGCTTTAATCTATGCAAGCTTTCTGCCACCTGCTCACAGAATGAAAAATTAATATGCTTATGCACTGACTAAATTATGCTGTACACTAATTCCTGAAGAAAATGTTGATAAGAGTGCTTTGAGAAAGGCTTTTTAATATCCTTTCCAAGTGACTAAAGGAATTCCAATTAGACCTTACATGTCATTTTCATTTCCCTTGTCATTGCTGTCCAATTCTGAAAAATGCTTCCATCTCTCCTGCTTTAGTGTATCATCTGCTTTTCTTATTTGTCCACCCATAATCCTGGTGGGTGACATGACAGCTATTTCCATGGCAAGAGCATTACAAATTCTAATAATATCTTTCACTGAAGTAACACTTTTATCCCTAGTGGAGCTGTGCAAAATGAAGTTTTATATACATCATTTTATCACTTCATATGGTTTTCTAATCTCTCATTGTGCAGTTCCTGGTTACCACATTTCATGTAACTTGCTGGAAAAAACCCATAAGACTCCTTTTTTACTTTGTGGTTCTAATCTAAAAAAAATTTCTTTTTGCTTGGAAGTATGATTTATTTAGGTTTTGGATTGGAAACAAAGCTATTCAGCATTTAAAAATGTTAAGAAAGTGTCCCTATTTTGGTTTGTGTAACAGAAAGAAAAAACGCATCCAACCCCTCTGAGTTTTAGCTAGACAGCTTTGCATTTGGTTACTTCTATCCCATGCATCTTTACTCTGAAAATTAAAAATGCATTTTTATGCTGAAGATTTTACAAATAATAATTGTTTCATCTGCCATTGAGACGCAGCTTTGTTTGGCAGGAGGTGTGGCTGGTGCTGAGCCCTGAGCTGTAGTGCTGCTGTGTGGTAGGGGCTGGGGGCTTTGGAGGGAGCACAATGCCCAGGCATGAGGATAGAGAGGGTCTGTGTAGGCTGCATGTTAATGACTCAAACTGCAGCTTTTCCAAGGCATGAGGCTCAACTTCTCTCAGGATGGAGGACAATGAACGAGAGATTTTCCTGGCCAAGTGTCACGGTTTTAGTTCAGCCCAGATGTGGGGGGAAGGTTCTTGCTGAACACTAGTGCTGGTTTGCTGGGTTTTTTGCAGTACTTGGGATTTCATTGTTCTTGCTAATTAAAAACGTGTCTTAGAAATGAAGGAATAATGAAAAATAGCCCATTACTTCTTTGGGTGTTGGCTTAGGACAAAAATGGTATTTCCTAGAATTCTCTAATAGTTCTGCTCTGTGACTGAATATGTGTTGTTTGAATTGGATAACTACTGCTGCAGCCTCCTCTCGAGAGGAGAGAGGAACTAGAGCTCATTTGTTGAAACTCTCCTCTGCTACATTTTTTCTCACACAGTACTGAGCTTACCCTTGGCTGGTTTCTTATTTAATTGCTGTTGTTCAGGAATAATTTCACAGGAGGCAAAAGACTGCTGCTGCAAATAGTGCCAAAGAGAACTAAGTAATGCACAAGGACTAAAAATCTCCTTGTGCATTACTTTATTAATATGCTTGAGAACAAAGAATATCATTTGAGTCAGTAAAATGTTCAGTGAGTCACTGCTGCATAGCCCCATCAACTTGCCAGGGGTGGCTGTGCAATTTGTATTTTGCCCCTGGAGAACCTGCTAGCTCAGTCATGTCCAAATCAGTATTACTTATGTATGTAGTCCATATTTGAGTTCATTTTTATTAATCCAAGGTTAAGTATGGATTGCCCTTTTACTCTGTGGTGTTACATCACTTGAAGGAAAATTTTTCTTTTAGTTGTCCTACATTTTGCAATGTGTAGCCCCAAGTATCCTATGAAGGGGGTATTTCACAAGCAGTAAGTACGTACTTTTTGTTAAAGTGTGCACAAAAGACATCAATGAATAATGTTTGAAACCACTGAAAACTGACGTGAATAGTCCATGAAATTCTGGGAGAAATCACAGCATGACCTGTCCACTGCCCTTGCCAGCCTTGGCTCCAGGGTCCAAAGAAAAGCACCTGTGCAGTGGTTTAAAGGAAAAGGAATTACACAATATATGAGGGCATGGCACAATGTACTGTGGCACTAGACAGTGTCCTTGGTCATGCAGAAGAACATTTTTGTTCAGGGAAAAGTGTTGCATTTTCAAGTTCATATTGCATTTGAAAGGGACCTGCAGGCATGGTAGCTGTGTGAAAAAGCAAAGCAAATTTGATTACGTGTTCAGCAGCAAGTTCACCTTCTTTTGTTGTTTTTGTGTAGATGTCGAATGCCCCCAAAAGCAGAGGAATTATCCTACAAAACCCTTAATCAGTATACTGAAAGTTCTGAGTTTGAAGAACACTAATTATGATGTTAGAGATAGTTATTTCTGATTTTTTTGAGATCCCTTATTTTGTGCTTAAAATACAAGGCAAAAGTGCTACAAAACTAACTTCAGAGAATTTGTGACTAATAACAAAACATAGTAGATAACATCCTTGATCTCAGGGATACAAAAACTTCTGGAAAGGGATGATCAGAACTGTGATGTAAAACTCCAGTTCATTCTAGGATTCATCTAGATTTTTGGGAACTTTTTGCCTGCCCTTCACTGCTGTCCTGCTTAGGAAAGCTGATTCTGCCATGTTGTGTGCACTAGGGGCAACCCAGAAGAAAGCATCAAGCCTGAAACCTCTGATTGCTTTGCTCTGCTACTTCCATTTTCACTGCTAGACCTATTTTTTTTTTAATAGCAGCTCTGTCTAGAATCAAATTGATTTAGTATCTCTGCTCTGGAAAAAGTTGCTTTAATTCTTCCTTTTTCTTCCTTACTTTCCTCAGAGGAAGTACCATCTATTGTCTGCTGTAACTAGCTCTGCCAGAGCATCTCTCTGTTTCCAGTCTGGCATCCCTTCCCTGCTGTTCCAGGGCAAATCTCACATTCCTAAGCAGCTCGGTTCAGTTGCCTAAACAACAGCCATCTAGTGCTGTTTAAGTGCCTTGCAGTATCAGCAGATGTGACACAGAGCCTGTGCATAGTCCATTCCCTACAGAGGAGAAGGATGTGGTAAACCTGGCATCTTAGGGGGAGTAGGGAGAAGTTGTGGATACCCTGAAAGCATCCAAAACCAGGTGGATGGGCCTCTGAGACACCTGGCCTAGTGGAAGGTGTCCCTGCCTATGGTGGGGGGCTTGGAAATACATTATTTTTAAAGTCCCTTCCAACTCAAACCACTCTACAAATCTAAATGTCCCAATAATTAGACAGAAGAACTGGTCCCACCCTCTCTTGGTAGTATCCATCTGTGCCAGAGTCAGAATGAGGACCACATGGATGGATGAACCTTGGCCTTCTAGCAGGATGCTTGCCTTGCAATTCCCATTGGCAAAGAGCCTTCACAGAGGAGGTGATGGGGCAGGAAGGTAGGATTAGTGTCTTAGGAAATAAGGACACTTCTGGGACAAGAGGGACCTGTGCAGACTATGCCATGGTTAAATGAGGTCAGGCTGTGCCTCTGAAAAGGCTGGGAGGGAAATAAACAGATTGGAATGAACAAGGAAATGAGGCTGCCTGTGGTCCCTCTTGGCCAGCAATGCTCAGTGACAGAGCTAGGCAAAAGCAAACCCATGCTTTTACAGCAGCACTTAGTGTTTAAAAATGAGGATGGGAGAATGAGCATTCCTGGACTCAAATGGGAACCTTGGCAGAGCAGTCATCCCAGGGACATGGTGGGAGGAGTAGGATCAGTGGGATATGGTGTTGCCAGGCTACCAATCTTACAGGAAAAGAAAGCAGGACATATTTGTGGGGGAGTGATGTTGTATTTGAAGAATAATATGAGGTGTAATGGCATAAAAATGTTCCAAGGAAAAGAGGCATGCAGTGGAACCCCTAGTTAATGGTGGCATGGTGGGACTGTAGTGGCAAGCTCCTGATTAGGGGACTGATCATTGTAACAGGACGGGGCAATGTGAGCTGAGAGGGGCTGCACTTGCAAAACAGAGAGCAAAAGGGGATGGTTGTGCTGCTCCTCTGTAGACTGGATCGATGCTTTGTCAGGGCAAAGTGTGGAGGTAAAAAAAGTTTGACATGAAGTGTTTCCTGCTCTGTAGAACAACCTGCAGAAGTTACTGATCCCTGTTTGGACCCAAGTGGCTCACGAGACCTACTTCAGGAGGTAGCTGTCTCAATGTGATTAGATTTCAGCAAAAGCAAGCCAAGTGAATTCAGAACATGAATATTCAATTTCAAGACAGGGCGCTCTGTGGAAATGAGGCAATTTGTCAAAAAAGAAAATAAAACAACCTCGAAAGCACTAGTCTAGGAAGTGAGAAAATTGAAGCTTCTAAAAATTACAGTATTAGAAGTTGAGGTAAACTTTGCATTACAATTAGAAAGAAAACAACATAAATCTAGTGAAATCCCTTCTAGACTTAATAAAGCAGTTGAGCCTATCACAAAGAGTGGATTGATATTAAAAAAATGGGAAAATTGCCCCAAAGGAAGAGAGTCCATAAATTATGACCAGCCAATAGGCAATTAGGAGAAAAGATAAAACTTGAAGATGGCCTTGCTAATATGCTTGAGCTGTTAGTGACAAGTTCCTCAAATGCATAAGAATTGGGAAGCCAATTCTTCCCGTGGGATCAATGGGACCACTTGCTGGCCAGAGGTGCTCTCAGGGCTTCATAGCCAAGAATCTCACTGTGTTTGCACGTGTCTTTGCTGCTGGGGAGATTCCTACACACAATGATCTTTTTTCACAACAGGAAGGTGTGTAAAAAAACCACACAGGACCCAGATGAGGTTTGACTAAGCACGTGAATGAAGACATTCTGAGGACTAGATGGCATCTGTCCTGGAGATCTGAAGGATCTCCAAGGGGAAGTTACTGCTCTTCAGCCTGTGTGACACATTGTACCTGCTGTGGCAGCAGACTGGCGGGTCTCCCTGGCAATTCCTACCTATGACATGGGGCTGGAGAGGATCAAGGGATCTACAGTGAGTCTGATTTCCACCCTTAGCCAGTTAGTGCTGGAAAAAAGAAGGTCACTGAAAGTGTGGATGAACAAAGCTGGCTTGGAAAGTCTCCGTCACTGCAGTGAGATCCTGTCTTGCTGCTCTGCTCAAGTTTGGTACATGCGTCAAAGAACATGGATTCTAGTTGGCACACTGTAGTTGGATCTTCCACGTTCAGAATGCCAACGTAGATGGACCATTGCTCTAACCCAACAGGCTGTCTCCTGTGCTCCCAGACACAAGATTTAAAACCTTGCAAATCTTTGCAACAGAATGAATTCCATGATGCAGGGCACTGTGAAGTGAAAAGCCCCTGAGGGCTGCTGCTTTGGCATGGCAGTCTTTCTCCTCTTGGAGTCTACCTGCTCATAATACAGAGAAATGTTTATTGTTCCTTTCTCCAATTTGTCTGAACACTGGACAGACAAATATATATCTGATCCCTGAGAACTTACATCTAGTTTCCCCAGACTTACAAATCACCAAATGTAATTTTCTTGCTGTTAAGAATTGGCAGAGATGTCCCAGCAAAAATGAATTTATAGAATCCTTCAGAGCAGCATGTGTTGTTAATGGGGGTTTAATTACCCAGGCATTTGCTGAAAACAAACGTGACAGAACACAGATGGTTTGTCCAATTTTTTGTGTACTGGTGGAGAGTTGTGATACCAGGTGGTAAAAGCAATTGGGAAGAAAAGTACTTAAAGACTTATTTCTTACTAGAAGGAAGAGTTGAAAAGGTTATGCCAGGGAGCAATTAATATGATGGTGATCATGAAGTGATACAGTCTCTGATCCTCCGGATGAGAAGAAGAGGTGACAGAACAGTCAGGGTCCTGGACAATGAGAAAATTACAAGTGTGATACTGATAATTAAAAAAGGGAAAGCAGGTGAGTTATTTTTAACCTGTCACCAGTTCTCTGATAAATTCTGAAACAAATAATTATGTGATATTTTGTAGGTACCCTTCAGATAACAAAATAAAGATTACTGTTGTGAATTTGTCAAGAACAAAGTGTTAAGCCAGTCTTTTTTTTTCCTGAAATAGCAACCCATTGGCAGGTAAGAAAGAATCAGCAGGAGCTGACATTTGATACTCTTTCACATGTCCTTATAAGTAAATGATAGAAAAATGGTTAAAATGGAATTGCTGAGGTATAGAATCAAGATATGTACAGTATCCATTTTCTCAGGTGGCATTAAATGTTTGTAGTCAAAATGACAGGATGGATCAAGTGGGGGTTTGGGTAGTATATATTGGGGTTTTTCCTCCTTTTAGGATCCCAAAGCATTTTTGATAACTTGAGGGAATTTCTGGGAAATACAGTGAGACAGTTTGATAACAACAAGTTCAAAGTACTTGAACTACCAACTTCCATTTATTAACTACCAACTACATTGGTAGTTAATAAATGGAAGCAGTCAATATTTGACCTGAGGCAGTCTGATGATTCAAGTAAGACACAGGAAAATCTTTCCAAAAACAAAGCACTAGAAAAGATTTCAGAGTGGCAATGTTGGTGATGCCTCATCACTACAAGTGGTTAAGACAGGTTAGCCAAATCTGTCCTGGAAAAGGTAGAGGTAAAAGGTGATCCTGCTGTGGGACAAGATTATTCTGAGACTGACTTTTCTTCCCGTCCTACGTTGTTCTGACTCCTGAATTTTAAATTAAAAACCTTTTCTGTGCTGCATTCCCTTCCCCTCTGCTCTATTTTGTGTTCTCTTTGAAGTGATATGTTCTTTGAATAGTGCCGCTGATACTTCTCTGTTCATCTGTTTCACCCATTTCAAAATCATAGGAATTGTTTGCATGACACTTTTATTCCTATTCTGCAGCAACAACCTGATCCTTGACACAATAATCACTGAGGGGCACAATTGCTTCAGTGCTGGATTAAAATCTCAGCAAATAGTGAAGGAATTGGAAATACCTTCCTGTGTTTGTTTTCTGAGTACCCTTTGGCTTTTTTTTTGATTCAATCCTTTAAATATTTTATTCTTCATCTCTTCTACCTCCACTTGTTGTATTCTGTTCTCCAAAGCCAGTAAATTTATTAGGAAGGCATTTCTTGTTCCCTGTGCTTGCACAGTCCTGTTCCCTCTTTAAGCACGTTGCTTCCCTTGTTGTTGCCTGGGCTAAGTAAAGGAGGATTTAATGTAATTATCGAGTGAATTTGGAGAGAGCGCTACATTGTTGGTAACTGGGATGAATTTAGGAGTTTGCTGTATGTCTATCTGAGCAGAAGGAGTTAAAGAGATAAAAGGCTGCTGTCTGGTCTCCTGTGTGCATTGTTTTACTCCCATGACAATTTTTTACCTTTGTTGACAAGCATGTGCCCACCCATTCTTTCTGTCTCTCTTATTAGAAGAAGACAGAGCAGTGAGTCAACATGTTTCTGTCCTCTGTTGGGAAGTCACCCCAGGACAGAAGTATTAAATTTCTACAAGGCTTGTAAGATAGTATGGTGAAGAATCTACTCCTGTCACCATGACCAGGAGGTTTTGTGTGGAAAAATTGCTTCCAAATATGTTCAGCCATTTAGTTCTGCCTCTGAAAAAACGCACCTTTTATTCTGTGAGACACAGGGAACTTGTGTTGGAGCCACCTGTTTAAGTAGACTCTCAAAAACCCATCGGAGGGTGTCTCAAAACTCAGATGGGGTGATGCCAAATAAAGGGTGAAAGAGGAAAATGGGACTTCTGTGAGCGGGAAGCACAGGTAATCTGTACCCTGCAGCAGGCAGAAAACTACATCTGTGCCTCAGCCACCCCAGATGTGTGCCTGTATGAGCTGTGATGTGTGTTGCAGAGTGTGGATGGGAAGATCTCAGGTGCTGGTCACCTCAGCAGCCTTGGGAATGGCCGGCTGCAGCTGCACCTCTGTGCTGATGAAGGCTATAGAAGATAAAACAAGCTTGCAGAAAGGCAAATGAAAAGATGAGAGTCTTCAAATATTTGCTTTTCCCTTCTGTCAGGGTTTCTCACTTCTGGAAGTGAATGGGATATCCCTGTGAGATTTAGCTTGTTTGCAGGAGGGAGAATTGTGCTCTCTGCAGCATCCTGCACAAGGGCAGCAGCTCAGGGGAGGATGAGAAGACAGCTGGGCATAGAATAATCAGAAAAAAATTTCAAACTACTGAAGGCCATGAAAAATCTTTTCTCTGTCCTGCATGTTAAATTCACCAGCAAATTGCTCTGGGGCCATTGCAGGCAGCTCTGCCCTTGGGTTTGGAGTGGCTGGTGAGACTGGCCACTGTTGTCCTGGTAGGGCAGCTTTTCCTGAAGGGGCTGGGAAGGGATTTATTGTCTGCTCAGTCCATTTGTTGCACAGCTACACTAAAGGCAGGCCCACATAAGATTCAGCAGAGTGGCTCTGGCTGGAGAAAGGGCTCTGCTGTAGATATATGGGGGCATCTGTTTGGTCTTCACGCTGCAGTGGTGATGTTCATCAGGGGTGTGACCTGCTCAGCAGGCGCTGCTGTTTTGGAATAAGTGTTAACATTGATGCCTTACTTATTGCTAGGCTTGATCAATGATTTCAGTAATCTGGGGGAAATCAGTGCTTATCTATTAAGATTCCTCAGTAAATCAAAGAATGACAGATAGATAATAGACCTTGATGGGTCTTTTAAACATTTTGTTTCCTTAATAAATGCAAGTAAATCATATTGCTTATCCAAAAGCAAACTAAGCAGCTGCTAAAGGAAAGAACTGGTATCCTTGCACCCCAAAGTGTGCCAAAAACAGGTGGTACAGAGAGCACAAGCACCCAGGTTGCTCCTGGTGTGGCCAAGATGGAGTGTATTGATTACCAGCAAGATGGCAGTACAGATGCCAAATTGGTGTGGCCTCCTGTGGAGAGTGGGAGAATTTTGATCACTTGTTTTCCATGAATCAGCTCCTCTGACTGTTCCTGTCTAGGAGGGATGGGGGGAGGATGGCAGTCAGAGGCAGCAGAAATTAAATTGCAGCAATTTGGGATAGCAAAGTAGCATTTGACGTGAATTCTGAGGTTGAGATTCTTATAAAGATCACAGCTGGCATCAAAATGTCTGAGCTTGGGGAAATGAAAATTATTTGTGTTGCTTAGTTCTTTGTGACAGGGAGTTTAGTTCCTTGCATTCTAAAAATATGCAAGACCTCCCCCTGCTTTGAACAGCAGCATTTCAACATAAAATATTCCCCTCTACACAACCACACAACCTTATTTCTCAATGAAAGGATCTTCTTCTGTAGATGCTATTTTAAATTTACTGTACAAGAGACATGTCAAATAAAGACTGTCTCTAACATTATTTATTGAATATGATTTAAATTGACTTGAACAACAGTTCTGTCAACTTGAAAATATCCCAAGTCATTCATGTGTTATAACAAGATGCTCATTCCATGATTTCAGACAAGCAAGTGTCTCCATTCTGGGGTTTTTCTTTGATTAGCGCCCATTACAATGCTTCTGTGAATGAATTCTTTTAGTCCTCAAAAATCTCATGCTGTTCAGACAGTGCTGTAGGAAAGAAATGGACCTCTTCTTTCAGTGTGTGCATTGAAGTATACAGCAGTGTTTTACAGCATGCCTTGGAAAAAGCAAGAAGTCAGGAGACTCTGTGAATTGCATTAATAAAACCACTGGACTGCGCTTGTGATGCTCTCTTCTGGGTGACCCATTACAATTCCAGGCAATAATCCCTCCTGCTAAGAATGCCACCCTGTGTGATTTAACCAGACCTGCTCCCATGCAAGGCTTGCTTCTGCCTCTGTGAGAAGGGAGCCAGGAGCAAGTGCTTGGATTTCAATATAGAGAGGAGGAAGGGCTGGTGCAGGATGTGGGGCTCAGCCCATTCTGAGAGAGTGGAGAGCAGCACGCCACTGCTGGGATCCAGGAGGGATGGGGAGAGGGTGTGTGTGTGCAGGTGGATGTGTAGGAAACAAGGACAGACAGGGATTCTGCAGGAGGACTGCTGCACATCCAGAGCTTGCTGTATGTTGACCTTGGGATACATGGAAGGCTTCCACTTCAGAACAGAGATAGCACAGCCAAATACAGGAACAAGTTGTACATTCTGAACCTATTTCATCACATTCAGACACATGAATGGGTGAGGTGTGCTCAAACCTCTGCAGCAACTTCTGCCAACTTAGTCCACAAGAAATGATGCTTGTATCACCTTGTTAGGAGCCTATTCCTTTTTAAAGGAAACCTTTGAAACCTTTAAACCTGTTAAACCTTTTCCTCTTTAATTTCTTGTATCTCACGCGTTTCTGTATTAAATGTGGTGCTGCATTTTCTGACCATGTTGGAAAATGTTCAGTGTGCTGTTCAGTGCTTTCTTTTTTCATCACAAGAACACTGCTTTAGACTTAAATATCTGCACTAAAGTAATGTGAGCTATATATTGAGTCAATGACTGCTAAATAAGTGAGGCTGTAGTTCCCTCCACAGTAAGTGTGAGTTATTCCAGATTTTGCAAGACCCTCTGTATTCCAGACTTCTAGCTGAACTTAGTGCAGAATATGTTTGACAGACAATAGTGTTATTAGATAAATTAAGTGTTAGCAATTGGCTGTCAGCTTAATTATGGTAGCTGGCTGCTCCTAAAAAAACAGTGAGTTGTTTGGGATGAAAGTGTCAGTGTGATAACCTTCTCCAACTTCTTGCTGATCTTGAAGTTGGTACAGCAAGGCAGGAAAATGCCTGCAGCAAAGCCCTGCTCAGAGGCCCTATTTGTAGGTCCCTCATAGCATTTTGTGTTTTGACATGAAATAACCATTGACTGAATCATAGGATGACCTCCACAGCTACTGAGCCACAGCTCTCTTACAGGGCACTTGGAGATTCTCTTCTGTTCAGTTGGCTTGGCTGTTAGATTTTTGTTTTCCTTTTATCAGCCAATTCATATCAGATGCCCTGTGTGTTAACATGAGGCTGAAATGGTCAGGAAGCAAGATGTGCATGAAGCATCCTGGAGATGCCTCATGCTCTCTGTTGATGCTTGACAAGTACATTCATTCAAAAGTGAGCAAGGGGCTTTTTTCATGGACCTGTGCCCTGGGATTCATTGCTCCTACATTAAATTACAACCCAGTCAAAACCTGTCTGCTTCTGCAGTCTTTTTCCTTGCTTGCTTCAAGGACCTGAGCTGGAGATGAGCTTTTTGGTAGGAATAACTAGACTCTGCAGTGAGGGCCATCACCAGCACTGGGTTTTGCAATAAATAGCACTGGTAGTTGAAACTTATTACACAAATGTCTTATATTCTAAAGCAATTATTATAGTTTGCTTATAAATGATGTTTGCATAATGTCATCTGTTGCATTTCAAGACTAGGGCTAAGGCAGTACCCAAGAGCCACAAAACCTGACTGTAACAGGGTGCTGCGCTCTGGGCAGTGGGAATGAAACTGGGGGTTCCTTCAGGCAAAGTTCCACCAGGTTGTCCAGGAAATGACCTTGTGCCAGCTTCTTGGCTATGCAGCTGTGTGACCAGGCCTTTTTCCCTGCTAAATTCTCCTGACAAACTTCTGTTCAATGGCAGTGAGCTGTGCTATCTCTCCCAAGCACTGCTGAATGGAACGTCTCTGTCTCCTCTTCATCTCGTTTGCCCATTTATGTGAAAATATTGGGTTACTCTGGGACTGGATTTCTCCCTCCTTCACTATCGTTAGTTACCATGGGGACTGCTAATAGGAGAAAAATCAGTGATTTACCCAAGTAAAAGCTGAAAGCACTTCCATGTTTTGTTCATGCTGTGCACTGAATATAAGGTTCCTGAAGGATGGATATATGAGTGAGGATTGTTGTGTGAATGGCTGTAAATGCTAAGTAAGGGGAGTGTTGTTCTTGCCTTCAATATATCTGGCATCATAAAAGAGTGTTCTGGTACTTTTGCTTCCATGTACTCTGTGCCTTTTAGTAGAGGGATTTCTCTATGAAATTGTATTTTTCCTCCTTTCAAAGCACTCATAAAATGCATATATATCAGTTAGCTGTGACAGGCATTTTTAGGATAACAAATAAATTCTACAAAGTTTCAAAGAGAAAGAATGCTCAGATCTTAACCAATGACTTTATTTGACCTGAGGTGAGGCAAAAGGCAGATTCCCAATGAGTCTCTTGAATGTGGTGACAAGTGCTTTTATGTGTACGCTGCTTGCTGAATGGCACCAGGCAAATGCTCAGAAATCTGAAACTGTGTTTTTTACCCTTATTTTTTCTTTTTTTTTTTTTTTTTTTTTTTTTTAAGTAGAAGTTGTAGATGACTGAAAGATGTCAAGAGTGTAATTTCCACTTTTCAGTACTGTGTAAGATTTTTTTTCCTTGGTGGTGGCTTTCCTATAGAGGACAAATTAAACAGAGAAAAGAAACTGCTAGGAAAAATTTCAGAACAGCCCAGCACCAAAGATTTGCTATTTGGCTAGGGCTGCTGCTAAAGAACGTGGCTTCCAGGTAGCCACTGGCTGGGTCATCCTGTGTGATGTGATGAAGAGGAGGGGATGCAGCTCTGTAGCTTGCCTCTGCAAACCTGTGCCGCCCTGGCCAGGGGCAAGGTGAGCTCCACCCTCTGTCTTTGGTGCCAGGCTTGTTCAGGCACTGATTCTGGGTACAATACGGGTTTGGTGCATGCTGAAAGAACTGAGCAGGAAAAGGGAAGGTGTTGAAGTATTCTGCTTCGACCTTCAGCTTGCCCTTGGGATGCATTAGGTGTGTGTTTCTGGTCTAAAGTCAGCAAATGGTCCTTAGAAAGTTAAAAAATCCCCATGCTGGTCTTTCCCCCACAAAAAATACCCCCCAAAATGTACATGCATATAGACACACATGCAGAAGAAAGGGTGCAGTGAAGGAATTTGTATGAAAAGCTTTTTTATTTTATTTTTTATCCCTATTAAAAGCTTATATCTAAAAATGTGATTTAGGGTTTTAATCTTCTCCAGCAAAGCAGAAAATTTATATAGGCTTTACCTGCTCAGCCCTGTTTCAGTTCTGTATAGGATCTCTTCCAGCTGACCTTTCCCAAGCTGGCATTTATGTTTTGAGGGATTGTCCTTGAATCCTTCACCCTTATCCTGCCTCCTTCTGTCACTAACATCACAGTGAGTTGGCAAAGTCAGCATGGAGTGATTTTCCTCTCCTCAGACTACTGCAGAAGTAAAAGTTGGAAGCTGTGTAAAATGCCGTTACCCAGACTGAAATTAGTGAAGACAAGGCCCCACATGCCAGACTGGAAAACAATAACTGGGTGATGAAGGGCAGGGTTTCCAGGTGGAGACCCCTGTTCTTGATCTGCCTGCTTTTTCAAGGGGCTTGCATCTGGGGCTGCAGCACTGCTGTGGATGTGTTCACTGATGCAGGATGAGTGCACTCTTCAGCTCTTCTTTGGGCTTCTTCCTAAAGCCTCTCACATTGCCTTGCCCAGTCCTTCAGTGAATGCTTCCAACTCTAGTTCAGCCCAGGGAATCCTCACATTCCAAGAAAGTAATCCCAAGCTCTAAAATATTTCATATGCCCCTTTTTATAGCAGGAAGGGAAAATATGCCCTTGTGTGGGGTTTTCCCAGTGTGGGTGGTGATGGAATATGTCCTAAGCCAAGAGCAATTTTACAACCCCAGCTCTGCCCAGTGCAGTTGGTTTGAATGGCTGCTTCCAAAGAACTGTTAGAAATGTTTATGTGCCTTTCTGTCTTTTTTTCTAATTGCATCTGCTGTAGAGAAGCTTCCCATTGCCTGCTTCTGTTATTGATATAAAGCTCTGTTAAGGTTTTTTTAAATGTTGTATGGTGTTTCACTTTTTCTATAGTAAGAATTAATTCTGATTGAATACTTTGCTTCACTGAACTGCAGATAAGATGAATGGGGAGCTGCTGGCTAAGAAAAGGCTCTCACAATGTGTTTTAGACCTCTGTGTCCCTGAGCACTTGATCTATTGATGGGTTTTGTAATGCTGTTATCCTGCTGATCTAGTTGCAGGATTTTACCTCATGCTGCAGAGTGCCTGAGGAAGAAAAAAGGGAGGAAGAAGTAGTGGTGACCCAGTTATTGGCACGTGTGTGCACACAGAATGTCCTGGATGCCCTACAAGTCATTGTTGGTGGACAGTTTCCTTTGTGCTGGGGTCGGTCTCAGAGTTTGTTACTCCTGCTGATGTTCTTGAGGAAAAAAAGGAGCAGGACAGAGTGGATGGTATGCTCTGTGTAATTTTTTTTTAATAGCCAGGGTTGTGGCCCTCATACTACCTTATAGAAGGTGAAATTGGTGTTTTAGGGCTGCTTTAGGAATGTCCTCAGATGTGTTTTTTGAGGTTTAATGCCCTTTGGTGTGAGCTGTGCAGAGTGAGGGAGAGAATTAGTATTAACAGTACTCTTAAAAAAAAATGTGGTGGCTAACCCTCAAAATCCCAGTGCTGAAATTGCATTTATCTTCTTCCAAATGCTTTCTAAAACCATAAGCTTAATAATATTTGCTTGGAGGGAAACCAGAGATATTTTTAACTGGAAGACACCAGGCTGCAGGGAAGGGGTGTTTAGCCCAGGACCACGAGCATTTAGTGCTGCTTCTTGGCTCCAGCCCCCCTGAAGGGAATGAAAGGCAACTTATTTGCTTTGTCCTTGTACCACTGGCACCAACACAGCGCCCGTGACAGCCTCATTACCTCCTGGAGTTCTCTTAGCTTAAATATTTCTTTAAAGCAGATACCTACAGGGCCAGATTCCAGGTAGTGTACCCCTTCTCATTGGATATACACCCACATGGATAATTTACATTTCAGGCACTCTCATTATACATTTTTCTTGACTAAGCAACTGATAGAAAGTCCAAAGTATTAATTACAAGCATGATATCCAAAATATGTGCAAATAGTGAATGTTTTGGTCTTATGAAATGTCATATGGAGGGGCTTTACTGGTTTGGACCCCACTGTGCAGTGTGTGTAGAGAATTACACATGACTGGCCCAAAGTAAGGTCCTGTTCAGGTTCATAGCCATTGCCATTTATATCAGTGATGACAAAGTCACAAAGCTGAGGCATATCTTTCAGTGTCTGTTAAAATTGTTATTTTTTCTGTCAGATATGAAGTACAGTTGGTAGCTACCTCGATGCCTTCAACATGTTATCACAGCTGGCATGTAAATACACATATATCAGTCCTTCCTGCTAACTGGCTGGCTGAATGCACTCACTGCCCTGTTTGAGTCTGGACACACATCTTGCAGCCTCTGAGATGCTAAATAAGCCATGAGCTGTTGCAGGAGTCAAACTAGTATTTATCCACTCTCTTGTACACAGTTCTTGGAGTTCTTCAAAACTTCCCAGCACTGTGTTTGTGGGTTTTCTGTAGGGCTTCTTGCAGGGGGCAGAAGATCTCTACACGGTAATTCTGAGGTGGTGCTGTGAGAGACAAATGACTACACTAATCTTTAAGAGCACAAGCACTGCATTGGTTGCAAAGCTGCACATAATTGGTTTTCAGTTTGTTTGGTTTGGTTTTTAATTGCCTCAATAAATTGATGCTTTCTGGTGTTAAGGTAGATGGCCCATGAGAGACCTATCAGGAGCCCCTGGCTTGTCTGGGCTTCCCTTGAGCAGCAGTGGCCTGAGACACACAGCTTGGGTGCGTCAGGACATTGGGGGACTTACATGAACTGCCTGGCTCATCTGTGTGCTCTTTAGACAGAATCAATTACATCTAAAATCAGAGGTGAAGATCACTGGGATAAGTCTCTGCCACAGGCATGACCTTCACATGTAGTAGCTGCCCTTGTTCCAGAGAATACAGTGCAGATGTAATTTAGCACAAAACCAGATGTGTTTGAGTGTGTTTCAAAGTTGATGCTTGCCAATATAGATGGTTCTTTCTGCTCTAGACATCAGCCTTTGAAATTAAACAGAGAGCTGAATGAGCTTTTCTTGTAAATGGGGCATTTCTACCTCCCTTCCATGGGGCTTCCCTGCTTTCTAATTAAATGCGTGTTAAGCCAGAGCAAGAAAAAAGTCATTTTTCTTTGTGGCTATTTATTGTGATTATCTATTTTCAAACAACTTGAAATAGATGAAAATTACTGAGACTGCATAAAGGTATTTTGCTCCTTTGTGAAATTTCATGGAATTTGGCCTGTGGGTTTAAGAAACCCGTAACCTGCACACACTAGCATTGCACTGGGTGTATTTCCACAAAAAAATTGGGCTAAGAAGGTCAAGCTGTGTTTAGCCCCGAAGCCAAATATCACACATTGGAAAATGTGCCTCAGTTCTTGGCTTACTTCTAAATGGAAAATATTATTTGTTTCTAACTCGTAACAATTCCTAGTGCTGCAGTGTTTCCCTACTTTATTTAAGGTTTTCTGCAATTAGAAGAAAATGAATAATGCAAAAATGGATTTGCAAATTAATAGGTTGAATTTATGGTGCTAAAAATGAGGCTGCGTTATGAATTATTAATGTATACCTGAATGAGCACTATCTTTTCTTATAACATTTGTGAGGTCCATAAGATTGAGTCTCTTTCCTCACCAAAATAATCTTGTTTGTTAGCCAAAAATAACAGCATCAAAATCACATAAGAATAACAAAAAAAACCCCAGATGAAATAGGTTTTATGAGTCATATTCATTAAATATGTAGAAACACAATGATCTGTTTTAAATACAGACTAACTTTGAAAGAAAAAAATAGTCTAAATATTATACAAATCAACGTGGATGTTAGTTTTTGTAGAAAAGAAAAGGTTGTTAGAGGGTGGCATGAATTATTTGTTCAGAAACTTGCATTAGATGTTTAAAAAGGCTCAGCATATTTTATAAAAGGGCAGAAAGCCTATTCCAGCACAACTAGCTAAATGAAATTCACCTTGGGGATTCAAGTGCCCTGAGGACATCTACTCATCACTCAGCTTCTGCAGCATTCCCATTGCTGTCCTTGGCCAGAGGCCCCAGAAGCACAGGAACATCTGACAAAGGTGACATACTGAGTCCTGTCTTCTGTCCTTCAGATCTGAAAGGGAAAATATTTAGCACTACAAGAATGGGACACATGAATGTTGAATGGGACACATAATATTATGAACTACATGCCATCCTTATGTTTGTATTTAGCAGGAGCATCCTGTTAATTAGACATGAGGAAAATCCAGAAGTCCCTACCTGAGGTGCTCCCCTCTGGTTAGTGCTCATTTTCAGGGCTCTGCACCTGAGTGACATGGTGATATGACCTCTGTGAACCCTTGGAGGAGGCAAAAGGCCTGGACTTTCTCCTGGTCTCTTCTGCATGTGTGTGGAAGATTCCTGAGCTTGTTTGTAGAGATAAAAGTGGGCTCAAACCCTGATGCTTTGCAAATCACCATTTAGGTTTCTCCTGTTTAAAGACAGATCAGTTTTACAGCCCTTTGGGTAGCCTCTGCAGATGCTTGCCTTGTTCAAACCAGCTTCCCGAGAACTGAAAATCCCAAATATACTGTGGGTTTTCTTTGCAGTAAGTGTCTCCAGATTCACTTCCTCTGTAATCCCTTCCTTTGGGGCAAAGTGACTCAATACTGCTGGTGGTAATGAGCAGACCATTTTGACTGATGAGCACTTCACACTGATTCTGTGATGCTGGGGTAAAGAGCACAGAGAATTCCCAGAGTGCAGCCTAAAAATGTGCTGCACTCAAACCTCTTTCTTTACACTGATAAAAGGAAGGGGAAAAAATGGGTGTGAGGTTAAATACTGTTCTACTTTCAGGTCTTGGCTTTTAGATCCATCCTTTTCATGAACAAATATCACTCTGTTTAAGCAGTTATCTATGCAGTTGGAGCACACCAGGCTTTTGTCAGTGCTGGGGTCCCAGTTTGCCAGGTGCTGGGCAGGGGGTGCCAAATCATTTAGAGCCTAGTGAAGCCAAGACACCATGAATGGACAGAGCAAAGTGCTGAAAAGAAAGGAGAAAAGTGAATGGAACAAGGAGCTGTGGGAACAGATGTACATTTGCAGGCTAGAGGCAAATAGTAACTAGGAGGCTTTGAATGATTTGTAGTACTTGCATACAAACATCACCTCTTTAACTTGCTTTTCTCACTTTCTCCCTAGATCTCATCTGATGTGGCACATCAGATGGACACTCAAATAGAATTTTGTACAAAAGGAATTAGAGGAAAATAAATATTCTATTTGTTACATCTGGGAGACTCTTTACATCTGTTTTTGCAAAGATTCATGAACAGGAGGTGTTCCAAGTGGGGAGAATTTGGTTGATGACAAGATGTTGCTCTGTCAACATCATAGGATTTGAAGAGCAGCTGCTGGTTGTATTTGAATCTAGAAGCGGGGGGAGAGGAGCAGTGCTAGCTCTGGGCTGGTAACTGCTGAGAAAAGGAATAATTTCTAAATCACTCTTTTTCCAAAATGTGGTGACTATGCACTAGGGACACTAACTCTGAAACATCTTGGTGCCTTTTTTCCCATTTATAATACTAATCCATCTCTAAGACCCTGGCTATGGCTTCCTTTTCTCTCTCTCATGATATTTGTCAGTGCTTTTACAGCCTTTGGCAGCTTCCCAGCCAGAGCAGGTTCCCTGCCAACAGAGTCCCCTCATGGCAGCTCATCCTATAAAGGGCTGACTGCTTTGATGGATGATAAGGCTAAAGAGAATGAAGGAACAAGGGATTTTTTTATTTTTAAGGCAAAAGTCCCTCTATCATCTGAAAGACACTTTGTAAATCGAGTCAGTCCAAACCTTGCAAGCTTTTACCAAGAGGGAGCCCATTTGGGGGTAAAAGCTGTTCCTGTGGTGCTATATGTGTCATACTGGGTGTGGGAGGTGGAAACATTAAGGCAGGAAAGGTTAGGAAATTAAAAACAGAGCAAATTAGAGTTTTAGGCTGTGAGAGAAAAGCACAGTGAGTGAAGGGAAGAATAATCAGTCAAGGGAGAAAACTGGAACAAAGAAGGAAGGAAGTTGGAAAGCAGAAATAGAAACAAAAATGGTTTGTAAGCAGGAGAGAAGCTCAAGAGAAGTGCTGGATGAAAATAAGGTTGATATATACCCATCCATGTATAGACACTTGGTAGAAGAATGAGGAAGAGCTGAAACCAGGATGACAAATAAATCATTAGAAAAGATAAAATCTTTTTCTCACTTCCCTTCTCATCAGTCCAGCTGGTACCCCTCAACATCAAATCTATTATTGATGTTCTGCAGGTATCTGGTTGAGCCTAAAAGGCCTTGGCTATAATCTTCTTGTGGAGATTTGCCTCAGTGCTCATAATTGTTGCAGACACAGAAGGAAATACATGTTACAATCAATCCAGTGTTTCCTTCATTTTTTGTGTCCTGGCTGGACTCTGAAGTTGTCAACTACTCCAGCTTTGCCCACCTTACCTTATCTTACCTTAATACATTTTTTGTTTATCAGCTATTCAAGAACTTCTAGTACAATGTGAACCTCTCCTGTAGATTATGGTTCACATCCTCTGGCTATTGAGAAACATAAAATGACATGTTCCCTCAATGTCCATATGATCCTTCCACAGCATCAATCTGTCACTTCATTTCCTTGCTCATTCTAACAAAACCCCTCATATGAGTGTGATTACTCACGAGCATGTAAATTGTAACTTATGGGACAACTCCCTTGGTTGCTGGTTGCTCATACTGTTACAGGGATTAGATAACGTGTTTATACCTCAGCCTGGTTTGGCTCTTGTTACCCCCTACCTTCAAGGTTCATTCCCTGCTTCTGTCTTTGATCTAGCCTAGTTTACAAACCAGTTTCCTTAGGATACAGGTGGAAGTTCTGAGGTTTAAGCAGCAGTTGTCTGCTTAGTCACAATTGAGGTTTTATGGAACATAAGCACTGACCTGGACTCTGGATTTTTTTAAAACCAGCCTTCCTTGGATTCCAGTGAAGGTGGCAGGTTCTCTCCAGTTCATGTTGAAGTGTAAGCATTCCAGCCTAATCTCTGAGTTGCAAATGCATGCAGATCCTTCCCATCAGTGCCTGGGTACTGTAAGAATCATCTCTTCTGGGATTATGCAGACTTCAGTTTCTATGATGTGAGCATCCAATCTGACCTCCTATACTTCAGGCTTACTCCTATAGATAACCCTAAAGTTCCTGAAAATAATATAAATGGGTTTTAAAAAAATATGAATGTAAAAGCGAAATAAATGAGTTAAGAAAATTCTAAAAGTGAAATTCAGTGCGTTCTGCCTGTGCTTATTTTGTGAATCTTTGCTTCCTCTATCAATCAAAAAGAGATTAAATTTATTCACTTGCTTAATACTTGGTTAAACATAACACAGTCCATCGGCTCCAGATAAATATGTCCCCAATTACATGGGACTTTTACTAATAGAACTTGAGCTAAGTAGTAGTCATTAGAGTAAATCAAATACCCCAGTAAAGTGGCTTCAGCTGAAGTTAGGTGCAGTGCAATCATGGCCCTCAGGGCATGTGGCTTGATTGCTTACAGCCTGGCATGTATGTTTCTATAAGTGCCATTTTCTAAATGAAAAATGTCTTCTTTTTTCTTTTTTTTCCCTGTGGATCCTTTCAATTCGTAATAAAGGACCTCAAGTACTTTTTGAAGCCTCCTTGAGGGAATTCTATTTTTACTGGGATTTTATAAAGGGAAGTAAATGGGAAAACAGGGAGAATTACAGTGTTTCATCTCGCTCACCAAAACCTCACCTTGTTTGAACTCAGCAGTCTGAGTATATTCAAACATGATGGAAGCAGAAAGTGTTCAAGTTTGTGGAATAATAGCCTTTAAAAATTCACAGAGTGTTAAATATTGGATGAATAGCTGAATGAAAATTCCAGACTTAGAATGTGGAAAGATTAGTCAAACTTCCCAAAGGAAATGTAGCTTGGGCAGCTACACTGTCTTTCTAAGCTGCCTATCCCTCCTCCCCCAGGTGTAATTTTTGAATCCGGCAGTCACCTGAGCAGATTTGATGGAAGCATGGGGTTTCAAAGGACATGGAGCTGTTCCAAGCTCTGGCAGGGTGGTTAGTCAGAAGGGAGGAACAAAGAGGCTCTGCAGGAGGATAGAAGCTTCTCCATGCAGATTCTCCATGAGGCTCAAGCCCCTTGCAGCAGGTGCTGCCCTCAGTTCAGCAGGGAGCAGGACAAGGTGGGGGGATGTGCAGACAGCCAGAGGTGTTCAGGGTGGCTCCAGGGAGCCACATGGTGGAGTACCACAGGCTGGAGGTGGTGTGCTGAGGTCAGCAGGGTGCATGGGATGTAGAACATTAGTCCCCAGGAAACCAGCTTCATTCATCTTGTTGGGAATAGAACAACTTGTTGGTGCTGTGTGAAGGAAGGGAGAGAGGGAATGAATCTCTGTGCATTTATATCAACAATTTTAATGTGTAGCTCAACACTCAAGAATACAAAATACTGCTGCAGCCCTCCTCAGCCCTTCCCTGATTAAGACATCAGGAAGAAACTGGGCTGCTAGAGCAGAGCAGGTGGGACGGGGAAGGCCCAGCTGGGATGATGCAGGAGGCACCCAGGAGGGCCTGGGCACTGCAGCTCAGTGTGATGCTCCTGGGACACTGCCTGTGCTGTGCTGGCCCTGTGGTGGCCACTGCTCAGCTGGCTGCAGTGATCACCCAGTGCCACAATCAGAACTGTAACTACATCAGGAATTTTTTTAGATATCTCTTTTGTGGTTGTTGGGTGTTTTTTGTTTTGTTTGTTTGGGGGTTTTGGGGTGTTTTTGCAGAGGTTTGTTTGGCTTTTTTCAGGGCAAGAGGGTAGGATGCTGCTGCTGAGCAGGAACAAGATGTCTTCCACTTACAGCTGCTCCTGCAGAAGCTCTGTCTGGTGATGCTTTGTTTATCTTCCTTGTGAGGATTGTGAGAAGGGAAGCAAAAATACCAGGCAAGCTCTGCTTTAAGGGATAACCTCTATGATATCTCTGCTTTTGCATTAGAAATGTGCAAATAGAAAATGACAGCATTATTTTCCTTTCCCTCTTTTTTTGCTGCAGTATGCTTTCTCCCCTGCCTGGCATACTGATTTGCTAGAGAATCCAGGCAGCAATCTGGTGGAGAAAAAAATTAAGTACACACAGGCTTTGCTCAGCACGATATCATGACTGGACTCCTACTAGAATCCAATAGATTTTGCCCCAGATCTCAAAGTACTTCATGTGTAAAATAATGTCCCATTTCAACAATTATTTTTTTCAAGCTTTAAACAAAGAGAATGACTGAAATATATTTCACAAATCATCTCATGGATGTCTTCCTTGTCCTCACATGTGCCTCACATGTGTCACACAGTTTTGCATACTTGAGATGGCATTTTGCAATGCCAGGATATTCTGGTTGCAAGGCCTTTCTTCATTTAAACTGAACTTGAGCAGCAGCAGTAAAGCTTTATGCAAGCCTTGAAATCATCAGGAGAGTAGCCTAGAAGATGTAATTATGTTTGTGCTCTTTTGTGGTGGTGCTCTTATTTGTGAGCCTGAGAGACGTAGCCAAGCTTGCCTCTGGTATGAAATTTTAAAAAATATGCAATTCAGACAGAATTTAGAAAATTATTTGGGGGAGGAGCCAAGGAAAAGGGTAGATTTGACACAGAACCCCAGAGGTAAGTCAATCCATAAAGAAAGATGTTGAAATTTCCTTATAAGAGAGAGAATTTAGTTATTTTACAATATAACATTGGTGATGCAGACCCTGACCCAGGTTTGCCAGCCCAGAGGGCTATTTCTGACAGTATCCATAGATGAAGACCTAGGGAAGAGTCAGAGCAAGACAGGTACATGTGGTACTTGATGTTCTCCCAGCCTTCACGTTTTTGAACTCGGAGACTTGGTGGCTAGATGTGGCCCAGGCAGCTGCCCTCTGTGAGAATATGTCCAGCCTTCCCTTGAAGCCACAAAAACTTGTACCATCTGTAGTGCCCTTTGTCAAGGAGCTCCTGCTGCCCTTTTTGCTACTATTTTGGCTCCTTCAAGCTTCAACTGATTGACCCCCTGTTGCTGGTACTGTTTCTTAGAGAAGCAGACAATCAGTCTTTTTGCAGACTTTTTTTTGTATACCCAGAAGTCACCTCTTTCACAGACTGATGTGTCCTACCTCACTCATTTGTTCCTTGTTCAGCAGCTTTCTCTACCTTTGATCTTCTCTTCTTCCTTCCTCTGAACATTTGCCAGTTCTGCTATAAAGCTTTTGAGGGATTTTCTTGCTCAGTTGTGTGAGATTCCTCTGCAATTTTTCGCAGCTGGTGCTAGTCCTTACTATCTTGAATAACTTGGTATTCTTGATAAGTTTTCTCACTTCACCCTTTTCTGAATTTTCCATGAAAATACACTGAACAGCAGTGTATTTATGGAAATTCAGACTCTTCTTGAACTTTGCTTACTTTTCATTGAGAAAATGTTGCTACTCTGTTTCCTAACCAGGCAAAGACCTTCCATGGATGTTTGGTTTCTTGTGATGTTTTAGAAGATGTTTTTGAAAACCAAGGCAGTCAGTGTCAACCAAATTACTCTTGTCTTCAGATCTTTGGATCCCTTTGCAGTTCTCCAGGGAGAGCAAGAAAGATCTTCTCATTACAAAAGCCTAACTTTTCATACTGTGATCATCCCAAGTAGCTTGTGCTTCTCTAGTTGACCACTAATTTTTTTCACTATTACTATTCCTCTAAATTGTCTTGGTTCAAAGGTCAGGCTGCTTTTCCTATGTCGCTTCTGATGATTTTTTTAGGAGTTGGTGCCACTTTGGCCCCACAGCTGTGACTGAATGTTGCACCCTGCTGGTGTCCTGGCCCCATCCTGGGCTAGCACTCAGGACACATCACACTGCTCTCAAGTGAAAAACTGTGTGCTTAGAGAAGGAAAAGGTATTAAAGCACAGATAGGTAGGCTAGGCTGGGTGCTCACATGGGAGGGGGGTATTCAGCCCCTGCTGTGCCACTGCTCAGTCTCTCTCTGCCTCTCTCCCTGCATGTGCTGTGGGTGCAGTGGTATTTTCCCAGCTCACAGGGTGAGGGCTGGATAAGTAGACTGCAGACAGCAAGAACCTTATTTACTACTGGAATCTGTGCCATAGTAGAGCCAAAAATAGGTGGGTGAGTGTACTTACAGTACCAGTGGAGCATTGCTAACCTTGTGTGACAGACTGAGGGCTAGCATGCTACAAATGTGCTGTGCAGAAGGAGTGGGAAAGCCCTGGCTCAGCACAGTAGGATCAACCTCTTCTCATGGAAAAGGTGCTGGTTCCCCTTGTCAAAGCATTGCCATAGGCAGGACTTTCCAAACAGGACATATTTTGTTGGATTTGACCCTTTGTATGTGAGCAATAGGGCCTGCCTAGGGTTGTCAACCTGTACCTTCAGACATGCTGGAAGTTCTTCATGGTCTGGAGATGAAACTGGGGTGGCAGAAAGGGCCAGGCCTTGTGAAACACAGAATGACAGAAAGGGACTGTCACAGAGGGGCACGCTGGCCACGAGTCTGCAGAGAGTAGTTCAAATTGGCTAGAGAGCAGCTATTCCTTACGTTAGACTACACCTCTAATTTAAACTTCTCTGTGGAAATTACTTTCAGCAGATAGTGATTTGCAGGAAAAATAATATTATTCTACTTGGCATTATGAGAGATATCTCGGGCTGTCTGAGGCACATTGAACTGTGTGCTCTCCCTGCTCCATGCATTGTGCATTAGTCCAGCCACACCTCACAGAGGCATTTGTATGAGTAATTAACTGCCATTTCCTGCAAATCAAATTACTTGGAATTAGAATTTAAAATTACTTTCCAATTACTGAACCACACTTGTTAGTGAGAGCAATGTTTTTACTGTGCCATATTTAGAAAGGGCAGAGGCTCTTAACTCTTTCAAGAGAGCAATTATTTCTGAGAAGCACAGTGTGTCCAGGGATCCCAACCTTATTTGCTTTACACTGCTAACAACCACTGGAGCTGGTGATGCTGTTCTCACAAGTGAGACAAATTAATTTGCTTCTTAAACTTTATGAGTAGAACAACATAAAATTTCCTTCATTAGCATCATGTTTCAAGGATGGTTGTATGGGCTTCAGTGCAAAGTTGGTTTTTGTTTTAAAGGTGATACAAGCAAAATTGTGCAGAGCCTTTTCATGACAGGCTGTATAACTGTATGTGCAGATATATATATAATTCTAAATGAAGATATCCCTACTATCACTTAGAGTATCAACTTAAATTTCCAATAGGAATGTTGCACTTATATTAGAGAACAGTATTTTCTAAAAATATTCTTTGAAAATTTACAGACCCTGAATTTCCTCGTGCCTTGTGTCTGATAGTGATCAGAAAAATTGCCTTTCTGTCTTCCTGAAACAGAACTAAATAATAAAAGGGATTTTGCAAAAATGATGAAGCTAGGACATCATATTTTAAAGTTGTGCTGCGGGAACTTTGGCTGGCATCCATGTGTTAAAGAAAATAAATGCGTTCATGTTTCTTGATTCCAGCAAACCAAGTCTTGCATGTAACTTAAATGACTTCCTGGCCTATCTAGTGTGGTTTCACAGAGTCAAAGCCTTATTATTAATGTCTGCTTGAAGAACACAGTACCCTGTTAACCGTTAATGGGAGTCAATGAATCCTAATTGATTCAGCGACCAGGGAATATTTGATGTTCAAGATCATAAAATATTATGAGAGCAGCCATTAATTTTTGCTATCTCCTGCCTAGAAAAGGAATGGATTTAGTTAAAGGGAATACTGGAAGTACAACTTGTTTTTTCTGTGTTATATATAAAAGCATAATGACATTGTGTAGCTAACTTGAACTGACAGGAGCAATGAAATGTAAGGTTAAGATTCTTACTACCTCTAATCTTGCTGAGGCTGGAAGTACTGCAGTGCACTAAGCAACAACACTACGGAAATAAAGAGACCAATTATAATTGTAAACAGGGGCATGGAAAAAGAAGAGCTTGACTCATTTCTTGTCAGAATTATTGGCTGACTGTTAATATAATCATAGAATAAGCCCTTCTGAAACCAATAGAGGTCCCCAAATTAACAGCAAAAAGAGAATTTGCCCTACATCTGTTTCATCTCACCCCAAATGTTGCCTTTAATTTACCCTGTGAAGTCAGGGCATGGGTTTAAAGAGGAGTGATGGCACAAAAGTCATGTCATTGGTGCTGCCTCCTTTCTTTTGCTCAGGCCAGATGGCTCTGCTCTGGGGAACCTGCAGTGCATCCTGGAGGGCCATCATAGTATGGGAGGTGATTGCTGAAGGTGAGCTCCTCTGCCAGCACCCAGACAACTAGAGCTAGGGTTTTGCTGACTCTCATGTCCTAATTGTAAGGAAAGGCAATATTTGTGCTGTTAAAGGGTGTTCAGACCTGTGATGGAGGCTGAAAAGGGAAGAGTGCTATGAAGTTGGACATTGGAAAATAAAAGGAGAGGGAAGAGGTAGGGGAAGTGAGAGGAAGATGAAGCAGGACAGCATCGGTTGATGGAGCAGGTGAGCAGGCGGATGGTAAATGAGCAGATCTGTTTGCTGCCAAGCAGCTCCCAGAAGACAACACTGGGAAACAGAGACTTGTCTCTGTGAGGCCTGAATGCACTGCCTCCCCCTGGGCTATGGCTGAGCTTGTCAGCTTGTGTCAGCATATTTTCAGAGCATCCTCAGGAGGGTTTGATTCAAGGGTGATGAAGAGTGCAGAAAAGAAGGCTTTTCTTAAGCCAGCTACTAGCACAAGAAGCCCATCAAGCAGAGGGTCATGGTAATTCAAGCCTTTACCTTCTGAAGAGAAGGCTGACATACTTTCAGTGATCTGCCTTAACCATTGCCATGAAAGGACCTGGTTTTGAAAGAGATGAGGACTTAGCATCTGAGGCATTTTTTGCCATCACTGCCAGGATGCTGGAACAGCTGAACAGTTGCTTGGATCTGTTGGTTTGGTGTCTGTTCATTGGCTCATCACACAGTTTTGCTGAACAATTAGCTCCCTGAACCTTTTCTAATAGGAATAATGCTGGGCAGAAACCAGACAGGACAGTGCTGGGCAATGTATTTAGACAGTTAAATGGTTAACAACAGAGCTCCTGTTGTGATTCAGTCATGCCAGTAGCATAATGCCAGCTTCTGTCCTCATCTGACACTTTCATGCTGCTCGGAAGGAACCGCTGGGGAAATATGCTTTCACAGATTGTTACTTGTACAGCCACAGCCCTCAGAGCCCTTGTATAATAAGGCACTGGCTGAGGAAAGGGAAATAACCAAGTGCTGGTCACATACCACGTCTATTTTTGCTATCAGCACAGCCTCAAAGGCAGCTGATTCTGGGTGGGAGGTAAGGCTTCTCAGAGGGCACCTCAATTAACACCAGGGCTTGGACAGGGGCCCCGCCTGGTTTCGTAGATAAAGCTTTGCTGCTTTTTCATTTACTGAGACAAACCTGACTAAAATGAGTAATTGGGTTCTCATGCTGCAAAAAGGCACTGACAAAGCTCTAAAGTAGGATCCTGGGTGTGTGTGTGTACCTGCTGGCAAGGCACAGGATGACAGACTACCTCACAGTTAGCAGGGGCAGGACAAATCTGTGGCACAGAGAAAGCAGTATATAGGGCCTAATTATTTTTTATTTTGGAGTGAAATCACACTGAAAAGCAAACAGTTGCAGTCAATACTGAAAAACGAGCTTGTTTATCTCTTTGGACACCAAAGAGGCTCCAGCATTGATTAACTGTAATGGACTGCAGGGCACTGATTGCAAGGTAAGATATGATTGATCAAGGGTGGGAAGACCCTTGGTATAGGGGCAGCACCTTGGCAACCTTTAAAAGACCATCAGCCATGCATGCAGAGCTGTCCCAAGTGAGCTCCATGTGCAGTGAGCAGGGACTGTGCTGCTGCTGCAAGATAATCTGGGACCATCAGGCAGGGCAGAAGTCTGTTCTGTCACTGTGCTGGTGACAAGGCAAAGTGAGGGTGAGGATGCTGGCAGAATGCCTGGATCTCTGAGTTCACTCATTTATGGTGCATGTTGTATTTTGCTAGAAATACCCATTCATAAGTTTTTAAGTAAAGTAACCTCTGTGGAGTCGGAGTTTCTTCTTCTTCATACCAACAACTACAGTCATAATATATCTGTGATGTGAAGAGTTTCACAGTGGATTTTGCCCGTGTAGTTAGTCTGATCTTTTCAATGAACTTAGGTTCCAAAGATACAGAGGAAAATTTTAGATCAGCCCATTTCTAAGCTCAGTATGCATAATCTGACCCCACTGGGAGGAACCACATGCCAAGTTCACTGGCTGGTAGAATAGCAAACTTCAAGAAGTTTTATTGTCCCACACAGCTGTATTTTTCAAACAGTCCAATAATATCCAGTTTCAATTTCAGGGAGCAATTGTCTGTAAAGAAGTGTTGGCTGACTAAAGTGAATTGTTTGAACAGTGCTGGGAGTTTGAACTGTCCTTGTGAGAAAGGCTGTGTTTTTTTGTTTTTTTGGGTTTTTTTCTGGACCAGCCAGGGAAAGCTGCAGCTCCTTTCTATAGGAGGGAAGATGGTGGATATTAATCACCCCTTGGCAACCTGTCAGGTGGTGGATTGCAACCCCAGAGAAGTAATTTGCTGATTATCTGATGTGACAGGTTAATAAACAAATATTTACACATAGGGTAAAAGTAACAGCAGAGTTAGGCAAGAGATCTGCATCTCCTGAACTCTTAGGTCAGTGATTTGTGTGGGAAAAATGTTTTGCTTTCTGGCCTTGGGGAAAAGGGCGGAAATATTTTTGTCAGGAAATATTGTTTAAATTCTCTGTGTGCTTGGGATTTCTCTTTGAGCAGATCATTCAAGAAAATAACAAGATTGGCAATTCTGGGTTTCTTGGCTGACTTTCCAGCCTCAAGACTTCTGTGGCACATGCTGACCTGACTACACAGCTATCCCACCCTCTCTGAGTACCAAAATATTTGACATTATCAGACTCTCTAAAAATGTCTCCCATGGTGTCTGATGTCTCTGTGGTTTACCTGAGAGCTGGGTCAGCACGTGTGCTGTTCTGGGCTTTGTGCATTGCACAGGCATTTACTTCCCAGCTTCCCTGCATAAGCAACAAGTGCTGGAGCAAGGGAGAGGGAAACACTGAACAGCATCATCCTTGCTGCAGTGAACCAGAGTCCCAGCTGATCCTTGGCCACTGATTCCACTGTGGGAAGGGAGGAAGGGTTTCACTTGGAGGTAATTCCAGAGAGGTGCAAAGTGCCCTTAGGGAGAAGCTCTCTGTTGGGCTGGGTGAGGAGCCCCTGTGGCAGCTCCGCCATCCAAGCCAAGCCTGCGGACAGCAAGGTGTGATTCCTGTGGAGGAAAACAGCAGGAGAGGGTAGAGCCAGTGATGGGCACACCCACCTTAATAATGAAAGGAAGCTGTGGATGCCCTTGGCAGTAAGGACAGGCCTTCAGACTCGTGATAGATTTCTTCAGGGGGCTAGGAGATGAAACTCATTCAAAGAATGTAAAGAAGAAGAAAAAAATTCAAAACAAGCAACCCACAAAAAACCTGAGCCCTTTGAACATTGCTATTTATGATTACATAGGAATTCAAGGCTTCCTTCATGTTCATAGCTAGAAACTGTTTTCCTAGATAAAGTTTTAGAGGCTTAGATGTAATCAGCTAAGGAACTCTTCAAATAAGCTAAGCCGTGTTTTGATTTGGTGCAAATAAGAAGTGAAGTAATAGGAATAGCTATTCCTGGAACAGCTGAAGCTTTGAAATGCTGATTTAAAATGCTCCATGCTGCCATTCAGCTGTCCTGTCATAGCAGTATGGAACAAAAGACAGTTTTCCTCTCTGTGAACATACAAAAAGAAGGATATATTAGCAATTGGAAATAAAAATCCAGCTCTAAAAAAATAGGAGAGATAATTTTTGTCCTCTTTTACCTTTTACTTTATATTTTTATTATTTTTTTTCCTCCCTGTATTTCTTCTTAGCATCAAAAAGACAATAGCAATGTTTCTTACAAAAGACATCCAGTTATCATTTCGCTACTGCTGTTACCTCACTCGACATCATGATCTGAAAAGCCTGATCGTGTGGGGCACGGCTATGAGTTTGCTATAAACACTCATTCTCCTGACGAGGAAGAGAGATCTGGGATGATGCCTGTGCTGCAGCCAGAAGCCCAGGCAGGGCAGGTGTGGGCTCTGTGACCCTGAGGATGAAGGCTGGGGAGCTGCAGGGTGCCAGCATGAGGAGCTGTCAGAGTCTTTGCCCAGGTGTTGGGTGAGCCTTTGGCATGGTGGTAACTGTGTTGGCTCTGATGATGGAGCTGGTTTTGGTCTACCTATACATGTGCTTCAGCCCCACACCCTGGGCAGTGTGGTCAAACACAATCTGCCTTTTGGATTTCTGTCTCTGCATTCTGCCCCTGCCTTCCCCTCTTTGGCCCAATATGCAGAGAATGTTTCCTGTGATATTTGATCCAATGTTTCCTGTGATATTTGTTCTGAAAGAGGCTATTCTCAGCCTACTGGCCATTGGGAGGAGACCATTGCTACCCCTCCTTCCTGTTCCTTAAACACCCCTCTCTGAAGAGGTTTTAACAGCCTCTGTTAGGCTTTGTGCTCACACAGGGCTGCTCAGAAATTGACTTTACTTTCCCCCCTCAGCTGGTATCAAAGGTAACTCACAGAATAAAACAGATTTGAACACAGCCTATTATGAGTCTGTGCCTAAAAGCGATTGTGGAAAAACAATATTTTGTCTTTATTTTGCCCCCAATTTGGGGCATATATCTTCCAAGGTCTGAGTTATCTGCAGACCCTTGGTGGTTTCCATATAAGTTCAGTGATGTTATTGGGATTTTTTGTTTAGAGTTTTAGTGAGTTTCTGAAAACTCAGCCATGCAGCTTTACTTCAGTGAGTAGCACTACTAATGTCCACCAGATTCCTGCCATGTGGAAACTCATTCCTACAGCTTCATGGTGGTAACATTGGTACAGCAACAGCAAATTTCTTGTTCTGCTATGAATCTGGGGGCAAATTATTCTCTGGGTTAAATTTACTTTCTGAAATCAGAAATATTTTTAGGAGCACTTGTTTGTCCTTCTCAACTTGTTTGTTGAGAACAACTAATGGTGTATCTGATAAGACAGATCCCAATAAATGGATTATTCTATTTAGAAAGATTCTAGTGAATCATGTCTCTAGTTAGGTTACTTCTTCTGCCTGTGGTACATAAACACAGGGAGTTTGCAAGTGAAGAGCGCTATACTGAGGACAAATGGAAAGAATTGCTCTGTTGCATGGTGCTCTGTTGTCTTGTGCTTTTGTTGCTATGGGATGTAATTCTATTACCCACTGTACTGCTAGATTTCAAAAGGGTAGTTCATAAGCACTAATAACATTTGTGGCAATCTGAGCTAAGTTAATGAAAAAGATAATCAAATCTAATGCTCCAGGGCAAGATATGTGATATCTCCAGGGGTCATAAAGAGATCATACAGCTGTCTCGGGGCAAGGGGCAGTTGTATGTGTGAGTGCAAGAAGAGGCAGGAGGCAGCAGAAAAGTGAGGGTCACCTTGCCCACAAGCACTGTGTGCTGGTCACTGGCAGAGGCAGGAGGGGATTGCTAGGTATGTCTCAGAGATGGAGATGCTTATTAAGCTAATGATATTTTTAGTAATGCCAATACCTAATAGATAAGTTTCAGCTGATCCCAGACATTTGTCTCAATGTGTTGATTGGGAAATTGGATTAAGTAGCTCATGCATGGCTCTGCCTTGCCCACAGCAGGCATATACTGACTTGGGAGCTGACCAAGGATTGAAATGGCCTTTGGAATTTGTGTTTTGGAAAACACAAGCTTCAGCGTGAAACTCACTTTTGAAGCAAATGCCGTATTTTATTGCATCTCTAGATAGTACCCAGTGGTGAATTTGTCTTGCTTCTAGCTATAAGCACAGCTTATTTTGCAGACCCTTTCATCACTACATACTGGTATATGACTTGAGGGTCCAAGCAGGGGCTTTGTGTTCCTTGCAGGTATGTGACTGATGATGTTCAGCTGAGGACACTTGCAATGGGAATTATAGCCAGCACCCAAAGCCATGTTTGCTCTCACAGACTCATGCTGTATTTATTGCAAGTACCTCCTTCATCTTACTCTGCACTCCTGTATGTTCACTGTGAGCATTCTTCTATTTCTACTACTGTTCTCTTCTTCATATCTGCTTTTTGCTACAGTAAGATTCTGTCCTAGTTTCAGCCAAAGACAGGTTGATTTTTAGCTGTAGCCACGAGGTGGCAGAGCCTAGAGCTGTGTGGGTGTGCCTAGGTTGTTACTCTGTACGGTGCACTTCATCAGGGGGAGGCAGAAATAAGGGATTCTCACTTCCAAGGAGGATGATGTGGCTTGTTGACATTGCCAATGTGTTTTTCTCCTCTCCTCTGGCAGCAGAATGCAGGCTGAAGTTTGCTTTGACCTGGAGGGGCGTGCAGTACACCTGGAATTGACTCTCATGGACTGATCCAGACTGCAATGGAAAACTGTGAGGCTCCAGAACAACTGCAGTTCTTTGATGACATCATTGTATGGAGCAAAATGGCAGAGGAATTTTTTTTTTTATGGAGCAACATGGCAGAGGAGTAAAATGATGAATCCAAGATGAATGTTGCCACGTTCTCATGGACATGGTCAAAAACCAGCAAAATACCAATTGTGTTCCCACCAACAGGCAAGGAGGAAACATGGTTTTCTATCTCATTGCTGTTTCCAGTAAATTTTTTGTATCTCCACTAAGGATAGCTGCCCTTGTCTGTCTCACTGGAGGCAGGGCTAGGAGGGGAGTTGGTCGTGGCTTTCATTTTAGTGGGAGCGCCAAATTATGTAATTCCATTCCTACACCACGACTCATACCAAATCCTAGCCATGTGAGGATATCAGGTACCATGCACACAGCCTGTGTGTATATTGCCAAAGGTAGATGATTAGGAAAAACAAGAAGGCTAAGGACTCATGAAATAGTCCCTCCTTCCATATGCCTTCCTAAGCCTCAGAAACTTCCTAAATTAGGTGTTTTAACTACCATACTTTATCTTTGACTGTTAAACAATTCTGAATAGATGTGTTGGATCCCTTTCCTAATGTCTGGATCTTACTAATTTTCTGTAGCTCTAAATAAGGAGCCCTAAGAGTTCTCCAGTAAAGAGACTTCTCAAAGTAAAAATGTGTGATGAGCAGGTGCCATTTGTTGGCTTCAGGTGTCCTTGCAGCCTACAATGGTGCCCATGCCCACCATGTGACAGTCTCGTGCCCATGGGTGATCCTTGTGTGACTGTCCCACCATGGGTCCACCCATACTGGCATTTGCTCATCACAATTTTTTTCTTTGAGGAAAAAGAATAGAGGGCTGTATTTGACACTAGAGTACTTTTTTCTTTTTCCTTCAGAACAACAGCTATCCACAGAATTTAATGCGAAATATTAAAGTATTTTGGGACCAGAAGCTTTTAGTATGATGGTCTGTACCTTTTAGGAGTGCTTACATGTTTTTCATGCAGTAATAGTGGAGTACTTTGCTGTTCGCAATTGTTGCATTTCTATCAACATTTTCTTTCTTTCCATGTTTGTCAGAAAAGCTCCATTAATTTCTCGGAGTAGGATTATTTGTAACATTTCTCCTGACTTTTTTGAGACTCAAAAAACCCCCAAAGATTCAGCTGCTAGTTTTTAGGATTTACTGTAGAGCAGAAGAAATTATTGTAATAACTTTTCTTGAATTTGCCATAACATTAATCACATTTCTATAAATCTTGGATTGAAAAAGTTTAACAGAAAAACTGATTGAAAGCTACTGTACAAAATTAACTGCTTCCACCCACCCCTTCCCCCAGTTCCTCAAGACACCCATGTTTCTGTTTTAAGTGCTCACAATATAAAGTTATTTAAACTATTTTAGGTTTTAATTAAAACAAGGTAGGCTGGGGTTGAAATGCAACCCAACATTTTTCAGTATGTAACACCACATAGATTTTGCTTAAGTTACTACCAAAGTGACTTTTATTTAACTTCCTTTCTTTCTCTGTTCCACAAAAGAAAAATTATTATCACCTGAAAGGAAGTCAAAGTTATTCTGGAGCAGTGAGCCATTACAAAGTTTCCAGCATTGCAAATAGAGGTAGTTATTTTAAACAACATAATTCACCCTTCTGTATTGCTCCTCTCTCTTTCAGCACAGACCTGTCTCTTCATAGGATGAATTCTCAGCTGCAGAGCATCCAGATCCTAATTTACGTGTGTGTGAATAATCAAGGTTAATACATTCCCTGTGGGAGAAACAGTCAGTGCCATTCAGACCACATTCTGTTTTCCTCCCTTGCCACAGAGTAGGCTGTTGAAAATGTGTCTGATGAAATTGCAGGTTCCTTCTCTATTCTCATGAATTAATTTAATGTTTCTAATTGGGATTAGGTAAAGTACCTCTCCCCATGACTGGACAACCAGCAGGTGGGACAAATGAGTTTAAATATCTACTCTCAATCATGGAGAGAAAGGTTGAATTTACATATTTTCTTTTTCCCCCACATGATAATTGTTTCTATTCCTATAAAGTGTACTGGTTTGGGGGCTTTTTATACATGCAGCCCAAATCAGTGACCCAAGCACGTGTCCCGGGTCACAAATTGAATGGAGAGTAGGAAAGACAAAATTCATGGCTTGAATTTTCAAGAAAATAGTCCTCTTAGCAGAGGTAAATGGAAGTTTATTGCCGACTTTACTGTATTAGATTAAATTAGGAAACTAAACACAACTTTCTCATGTCCTCTTTATTACATCTCTGATGGATTTGTGCAATCCCTTGGCTGGTACTGGGGCCACCCTTCTTACACAGATCCGAAATACTGCCCATAAGGACTGGTACCTGCAAGAACTGGGGGCTTGTGTGTTGGAGTAGGATGCAGTGGAACTGCAGTAAAGTATTTATTCTGTATCTGAGCTGGGCAGCTGAGAAAGCCCAGCCTGGGTAGAAGCCTTGAGGCAGTTTCATTTTGCCTCTAAGCACGTTTGGACAATATGTGCACAGCTGTGGAATTCACTTGACCTTGCCCTTTTAACACAAGGATCGTGTGTTAACAGAGGATACAGGTCTGCACTGTCAGCCAGACAGAATATCATTGTGTGTAGCCAGCCAGTGTGGTCACACATTCCTCTTCTTGTGCAGCAACCTGGCCACTAATCTGTGCTTCCCAACACACAGACCAGTGCTCAAGGCAGCTGGCAGTATCTGCTGGGGCACTGGAAGGTAGGGAGCCCTTGGAGTGACAGTGCCAAATGGGAGCAGTGAGGGTGTGCCCAGTGTGGCAGAACTGGTGGGGTGAGAGGCGAGTGGTTGGGCATGGACTGAGAACCTGTCAGGATGGAACCTGCGCATGCCCCAAATTCTCTCTCCCCTTTGCATCCTGGTTTCCATGTTGAGGAAAGGGGGCTGCAATGACCCCTGCAGGTGCCAGCTGGGACTCACCATCTCCTGGTATGGCTACACTCACAGCTGCTCCCACTTGTCTTGGGAGGGCTTAATCAAAATGTGAATTATTTTGCCGTGGATGCCAGGAGATCAGAAATGGCCCTGTGTGGTATGAGATGAGGCTTGGCAAGGATGGTGCATGGCAGGTGCTAAGGAGAGCTGATGGACATGGGTGACTGCATGCAGAGAGCACTCCTGCACCCTGCACAGCCCTCAGCACCCACTACATCTGACATTTCATTATCCAGTATGTCCCAACAGCCCCAGACAAAGACAGCAAATCAGTGTTGCTGTGTTGATGCAGATCCCAAGCAGCAGGCTGAGGTAAAAATGGGTTAAGCATTTAGACATTGACCATTATTGGATTATACCAGGATCCTATCGGTTTTTAATATTTGATAGGATGCTGAAGCATGCCTTTTAAATTCACTGCAACGCTCACATATTTTTTTACTTTGATTCCTTGAATTCTTCCTGTCAGTTACCCCAGAACAGCCAGAATAAATACAGGGCTCTGTGAATGGTTTCACTCACACTTTATAGAGAGGCAATGCTGCCCTTTTAGTTATCTGTTTTATTGACCCATTGACATAGCTGAGGGTGGTGCTGCAAACTGATTTGTGATTGGTGATATTCTGGATTCCTAGGATACATGTAAAATGTTAATTTTATGAGTTAAACATTGAAGAGGGATCATTAGTTTTTAAAAGTCATATTCCCACTTGGCTCTTCTCATAATCACTTATGCAAGGAAGATTACTGGGATGACCATGACAATAAAAAATAAGAAGGGAGAAGTCTTTTGCCTTAGTCTGGAGCCTGAAAACATCTTAAGGTTTTTAAATTTATTTTGCACTGGACTGCATTTATGTGTATGGTCAGTGCCTCTGCTTGCTGTTTGTAAGATGTTTCCTCTCAGAAAATATATAAACCTGGGTCTGGAGGTTTTTTGAACTGCAGAAGCTATTTATTAACAGCAGGAGCCCATCACAGATGAGATTGTGGGGGCGGTGTCTGAAAAGTAGAAGCAAGATAGGGTAGAGGACTGAACCTTGAGTCCACCCCTTTTTGCTTACTGCTTTGCTGCTCTTCCCTCTTCAGCCTCTCCTTTTCATGAGAAACTACTGAACTTGGAAGAAAGGCTCTGCATTTCCATAGTCATGGCACTCTTTTCTTCCCTCACACCAGTATTTATAGCCATTATATGTGTTTTGATTGGGGTAATAATGAAGAAAAGTGGAGAGAAGAAAAAACGTGACACTAAAAGCAAGCATCCATCTCGCCTGTGGGTGGATGAAGATTTAAAAGATGGCACTGACCATCCCTTAGAAGAAGAAGGTAAGAAAAATCTTATCCCAAACACTTTTACTGTTTGAATCCTATCTGCTGATATGAATAAAGGAGGTGTGGACTTCGGGACTTCTCCACAGTGGCAGCAATGCTTAGTGCAGCACTGCTGCTGTGCCCTGAGCTTGTCAGCTCCCAGCCAGGGAGGCAGACCTCATGTCATGTCACTCTTGGTGTAAACTTCTATTCCCAAAAATCAGAGTGCAAAAAATATATATAAAATATATTCTTAGAGACTCCCGTCTGTTCCTCTGTACAGCACATCTCAGACCTATGAGGGACTCTAGGGACAGTGTAAGGAAAGACAGGAGATCCTGCTGAATTCCCCACAGTCTCTTCCCAGGTCTTATTAGTGTGAGCAAAGGGAAGGCCTGAGCAGATGTTTCTACCTGCAAGTAATCCCACTTTATCACTCAGTGGTATATGTTTGGTCTCAGCACAGCTAAAAATTTGGAAATGGGTTTATTATTGCTTTTACAAAGGTCCTCCCTCTGTGGCTTCTGAGAATGTCAATGACAGCTTTTTTGGGAGCTGTGTTGATCAAATATTTAAGAACAAAATGTGGTGGTGGTGATAATCTGGTCACTCAGCTGCCTATTTGAACCCATACAGAATGTCCTTTATTTTCATTAGCTTTTTCTGATTCACAGCTTGGACAAAAGTCTACGCTAAAAATGTACCCTTCCTTCTTCTTACCTCCTAACTATCCTCCATAAACTCACTTTATTTCTTTGTAAAATAAAAATCTACAGAGTTCTGGTCCTATCAATTTTTGAAAGTTGTAGTTAATGCAGCTCTTTTTTTTTTCTGTTTTCTCCCTCAAGCTGGCTTCAAAGACTTGTTGAGGGGTCTGTCTGGGTTAGTTTTTTCCCCCATAATAGCACTTCCCCCAGTCTGCTTCTAGGAATCTTAGAACTTACAGTGTCCTTCTGCATATAGACCTATTTCTAAGAACTGATTTAGCTCTTTTCTCAGTGTTCAGTGTACTTTGAGCTAGTGTTGTTTATCAGTTTCTGAAAAGAGTTGATACTTAGAAAGGTTTAAACCCTGTTGACTATATTCCAAATATATAACATTTCTTTACAAATCAGTTCACCTATTGTATCCTCCTTTGTTCAATGCAAAATAGATTCTGTGTAAAATTATTCCATAATTTCTTTGTCATTAATGACTTACTATTTCAGTTAAATTGCTGCAAATTAGAATTCCTGTGGGTAGTTGAAATGATAATCTATGAATTATCATCTTGGACTATAGCTGTTTCTATCAGTTAAAAAATTTAGATCCTTTGCATAAACAAGCCTATTAGCTCTTATCAAGGAGCCTCACTGCTGCAGCTCCATATATAAAATTTTGATCTTTTATGTGTTAGTTGTTTTGGTCTTTTATGTGTTAGTTGTTGGTTATTCAGTTACTAAATTCAAAACTGTATTAGTTTTTGTTGCAAAAAAAATTTGCTTGCAAAAAATTTTTGACGGGTAAACATGTTGGTACTGTTGCTAAGTTTTATTTACTTGCTAAGTTTTATTTACTTTTAAATAAAACCTTTCTCAATATACTATGTCACCCAATATTAAATTTTCTTGCTCTTTTAGTAACAAATAATGACCTTTCCCTTAGTGGTGTGTGATTCAAAGCAATTTCTTTGTAAAATAGTTGTGTCTTTTATCTCTAGAAATATTAAAAGGTAAATTTTTCTTCAGCCCAGCCTAAATGAGAAGAGTAGCAAGGAGAAGAAAAAGAGTTAGCAAGGATCTGCTACTTTGCTAGAGCCTTAATTAAGCATCAAAACATGTTGACCTTGTTGTCAGTGTTAAAATTTTCACTGACTGCACTACGTGCTGAAATGGAAACATGGCTGTAAAAAGAGATTTTTTTTTTAAATACTGAAGAATACCTGATGTGTAAATTCTGTTGTTTTATTAATGTATCTTACTTTATCAGACAAGCTCAATTCTACTTAAACGTCTCTGGCTGGCTTGTGTTTAAAGATTCTCTTCAGTTCCTCTGAAGAGAATTTGAGTTAGGTAACATGAAGGTGACATTCTTAAGGCCTGCTCTAAAGCTAGAATCTAAGGTTGCCCCATGTGAACAAGCTGAATTTTCAGCAGCCCCCTGAACAGGAAGGTGCAGCTGAAGACCAAGTCTTTTGGTTCATGTCCCTGACTAAAGCAAGGTCTATTTGCTGAGAGAGTGAAGCACTCAGCTACAAAAACAGAAAAGCATTGACCTCACTTGTGACCCCACGAGCCTTCCCTGCAGTGGAGCCCTCAGGGATGTTTCCCATGAGAAGGACATGCCTTTGAGCAGCAGAGCATTCGGGGCAAGGAGCTGAACTGCTTGGGCAGACTCAGTAGGGTCACTTATTGGCAGTGAAGGGTGGAATGGAGAGGGCTAAGTGCTCCTGAGCTTGTCTGTGTTGTGTTTTCCACAGTTTCTCATGGCAGCCAGAAACCCAGTTCTTTTGTTAAGTGCAAAGCACTCAGTCCATTTGTTTAATGCTTTAACTGGCATTACTTCAGATTTCTTTGCACACCCATCTATCCCATAACCTTTTTCTTCATTTATATTATTAACTTTTTCCTTCATTTATATTAAGATCCAGAATGAGAGATTGTTATGCTGTGGATTGGCAAGGACACTGATGATGTACTCTACTTAAGGACTACAAAACAACACAAAGTCCCAAATGTTCCATTCCTCCTGAAAATTCTCTGCTTGTTGCTTGTGATACTCCTTGAAATAGACCTGTCCCACTTAAAAGCATTCTCCTCTCCCCAGTTTCAAAAACTTCCCATATCTTAATAACACTACTACTGACATGGATGAGGCAGTAGCAATTTAAACCTCCTTTTCAATGATTGTTCATGTTTTGCATCATTTGGGAACACAGGACTCGATGGGCACAATGCATTACAGTGTGTATCTTCCTGCTGCTGCAAATACATCCAGCCTTTGTCATCAGCTGAATGAACATGAAAACTGGACTTTTGTCACCCCTTTTCTTTAACCTTGATGAAAGGTTGGTCCAGAATTTCTTAGGATAGGGTTAAAAACCCTCCTCTACCTTTCTGCCTACTACTAATACTACTGTATATCTATTTAATCTGTTCCATCCTCTTGATTTCAAAGGATTCTCTTCTAGCCCTGACACATACTCTCCTGTGGTTTATGGATTGCAACCAGATTACCTCTCAGCTTTTCTTATACTAGGTTTTCTCTTTATATAATAGCCACTCTATTTACCCTAAGATTGTAAGAAACCTTCAGCAACTATATTCTAGTTGAGGTAATTTTCACAATATTTTGATGCTGGGTTATTTTTTCCAGGGTCTGTGCCTCTCCAACTTGGTGGTACTTTTGCTTAAGATCCCTGACCCACTCATGAGGTTTCCAGGATCAGCCTGCTAAGCACTATTTATAACCCACTGGTAGGGTAATCCATCTCTTTTAGTTCCCTATTAGTCACACTCAGTTCAGGGCTGGATTCACTACTGGGATTCCTGTAGTGGCCCATTTTGCAGCAGTCTGCCATTAATCAGGTAAAGAACCCACAGGGTCAGTTACCCAGCATTTAAGACTAAAGATGTGAAAACTTTCTTTACATACATTGAATTTTTTTCCTATGCATCATGTATTTACACAGGAATTGTATAGAGAGGAATTGTATGCTCAGGAAGCAATTCTCTAGAGAAGAAACTTGTTTGGAAAGCAAATGCAGTAGTCTTGACTGGGGTTTCTCAAGGATCAGTCTCAGGATCAATTGTTAATATTATGTAGTGGTCTTTGCATAAAACCAAGGAGAGTAAAAGTGAAATATCTTAATGACATACAACTGGAAGCCAGCAACACAGAGAAGAGTCAGTGTAGGTAAAATAAATGGCCAATAGAAGTGAAATGACAACTTACTGTTCTCAGTATGAGTTTTTAATTAAGAACTCATGCTTCAAACTGAGGTAAAATTTATTACTTGATTTGCAGGCTGATAATAACCTCCCATATGGACTGCTGGGAAGAACATAGTTGTCATCCAAAAATGTATCCAGAGAGGAATTTCTGATAGAGACAGAAAAATGTACTTTTAAAATGAGATTCCATTTGGGATGTGTGAGCCAAAACCATTCCAGATTTACTTAAAAAGCAGGAAGCTTGATGACTACTGTAAATGGGAATTGATGGAATTGATGACAATCTTGAGAATGCTAACAAGGTAAAAGACTTGCTAGCAGGATGTCTGTTGTCCATCAAGTGGTGGAATACAAAGAGATATAAACAAGACACTTATGGTATTGTGTAACGTGACTGTACAAACAGGAGAATGTCTAAACACAGCAATTAGAGATATAGAGTGCATGCACCAAACAGATGGTGCTCATAATGATTTAAAGTTAGCATATGGATCATGTTATCTGCTAGGAAAGAATGACAGACACATGATGGAAAAGAATATATAATAGATTAATTTATTTTAAGAAAATAAATTTGCCAGGAGAGTTTTGGTTTTGTGTGTCAGTTCCTGCACTTCCAGGTTTTTCTGCTTCAGCCAGTATTCCCACATTGAGTGTATTGAGGTTTTCCATTCTCATTGGTCCTGTCACCTTTGTCCCATGTTCAAAATCTCTGAAAGTACATTTCTTTTTTCACCTTATTATTAAGTTGAGATTTCTTGACCAAACAGCAGCTTCATTTCTCTTCTACTTACACAGGAAAACCCCGCCACAGCACTAAACAAGCAAGCACTCACTATTTTACCAAGTGTAAATCACACAGGGAACATTACCAAGAAGCACCCTTTTACTTTTTGAGCGTGCACAAGATGATCACTGAAATAATTTTTACCAGGGCTCACTGCTTTCCACTAACCTGGAGTCAGGTCCTTGCAGACCAAGAGCGCATAACACAGGCATGAAATGTTAAATAAAACAAATTCTCAGGGTGAATTCTTTGTACACAAAATGAAATGATGGTGGTTTGGGGACCAGAACCATTCAGTTTAGATTCAATTTATGAAACTGGATTTATTTTGCCCCTTTGTGCAGGCTGAGCCACACGTGAATATTTCACTGCTTTTAAAATGAACAAAAAACCAGCCTGGTCCCTAAGGCAACTGCATACTACTAAAACACAGAAGTAATTGCTGTTTGAATTTGTGCTGGAGATTGCTATGATTTGGGAATAAAAGCCTAATAGCAGCAGAAAAAGAACTGGAATATTTTTTCCTGACTCAGCTCTCTGTAGCAGATTGCTCAATACTATTGACTAGTCAAAATGTAGCATTTAAATAGCTTTAACTTCCAGATCATAGCTGCAAAAAATGCTATCCATGCTGATTCTAGGAATATGGGGGAGAAAGAGGCCTCAGAGACAACAGAATATTCATTTTGCGATATAAACAGAGAGATTTCATTGAAATGGAGAATCATTTTGAGTTTTTAAATTAAAGCCAAGAAACACAATATCCTACATTTGATATGTTGTTATCCTAAATATAGATGCCTGACATCCATTTCCTCTTATGCTGAAAGTATCAGGAAACCAAAGAGCTTAACCACAAAGTCACATTTCTGCAGAGCCAATGCTTGCAATGTTTCTGCTATGAAACATGAATATGGAAGAAGTTGACATTCAGCTCTTCAGAGGGGATTTTACACATATTGGTAGTTAAGCTCTCTCCTTAACTTCAATAATTTAATTGATTTTTTTCCTTATTAAACAGCTCAAGAAGGAACACACATGTTCACATTTACTTGCTGAGAAAATTGGGCTGGAAGCCTGTCCACTTTTTCAGAGCTGTTTCAGCTTGCAACCCATTTTTGCAGGCAGGCTTTCAGGCTGAAGCGGAGAAGGCAATGACTTCATTGTGGATCACGCTTGCTAGAGCAGGTCAGGACCCTCTTGCCTCTTGGTATTCAAACAAGGTGTTTATTCAATAGCTGGAGCTGGGGATCCGTGAGTTGTGTCAACTGGAACCTCAGACTTTGCCTTACCAGTGGTGTAGAAGTGCAGCGTATGCCAGGGCAGGACAAGGTGCCTTACAGTGTGAATGCCAAGGATATCAACAGCATTCTCCAGCAAAAAAAAAAAATCCCTAACCACTTGTGTTTCCTTGCAGAGGGTGAGGAAGAGTGGCAAGGACTTGAAGAAAATGTTGCTCATGTCCTCTTCACTGGCGAGCGCTACTCTGAGGCTGAAATGATCGAGAGGTCACAGACATTCTATGAGCTTCTAAACAAGAGACGGTCTGTCAGGTTTCTCAGTGATGAGCCAGTCCCCAGGGAGGTCATTGATAATGTCATCAGAACAGCAGGTAGGTACTGAGTGGTTCAAGGGCTGGGGGAAAATTAAAGGTCTAGCACCGCTGTTCAACTCTGTAACTGTGGTGTAAAAAGTGGTGTGGAAAAGCCAAGGGAACTGGAATTTTGCTTGTGGTTTTCCTAGATTCACCTGTAGCTGGAATGAATTAGCACCCATTGATTGATTGGAAATTACTCAGCTTGAACAACTGCATGTCAGAGACTCCTTTGGAGTCTCCCAATTTCTCTGTATTTGCAGTTCACCCATAAGGGAAGAAGAGCATTTCAACAGCAAGAAACAAAAAACTTAATTTTCAACTTATAAAAGATGTTATTTAAAATTAAATTTATGTGTGGTTTACTGAGATGTCTTTCAAATAGAAATATTGAAGTGTTTTCTCAAAAATGTCAAGCCACATGTACTTCACATGCTCTAAAATTTAATGCATTATAATGCTATTTATCATGTGTGGGTTTTGCATTTTGGGGTCCCTCCACAAACAAATAGATGAAATTGTCTTATCCATGCAAAATATTCCATACATATTGAATATATGTTGGCATAAATGGTTGGTGCTTAATACAGGAAAGAATTTCAGTCTAATAAACCTTTTCCAGTCCTTCCAACATTAGTGCCAGACCCCTGTTGCATACGATTGGAGTGTTATGCTGAGGACCGTAATAGAGGTTATTTGACTGAATATCAGAAATGGATTCCCTTTGTTGTTGTTGTTGTTGTTGAGATTTTATGTATTTCAAATCATTACTGTCATGTCCTGGCCAAATCTCATCTCTGCCTAACTAACATCAACTTCAGCCAGGAGTGGTTTTGATTGTCATGATTTCTCTTATTCTATGAGCCAGCTGCTGCTACTATAGAGAATATTCCCAAGCTGCCTTAGAGAAAAGTTCAGTAGCCTTTAGCAGGGTTAATAATCTAAAGAATCTCCACATTTGAGGTGCATTATTTTCCCTTTAAGAACTGTAAGCAGCTTTGTTACTGCACTGTAAAGACTCTCCATCTCCCTCTAATTAACTAGGCATCATTAAAACACTGAGCATGTTTTGGCAAATGCAGCAAAGCAAACAAGCCTGGCGTGCAGATGAAGTACTTAGTAACCCTGAAAGCTTTGGGCTGTGTAGAGAAAAAGAAAACAAAAGGAAGCATAAATGCCATCAGTTTTTACGCAAATCTGAGGTGAGACAAGGTTCACAATAAAAACCATTTTCATATATCTAGAGAGTTCAAGCTGCTTATTTAGTGTTTCTTGAACTAAAACCAGTCCTTAGTATTGTACGCATTCAAGTTCTTCAAATGTTTTAAAATGTGTATGAGGGACCAGAGAGATCTAAATAGTCTTCTTAATCTATATATCTGTGAACCTGTGCAGATATATATTCTTCAGCTTCTGGCTTTTAACCTCTAGGCAGTTGAAATATTTCTCCAGTGGTGTTGGTGGGTGAACAAGTACAGATGTAATATATATAATATATATTAAATATATGTACATAATATATATATATCATATATATGTCCACACCTATGAACACCAGCTGTCTTTGGGACAACAAACTCAAACATGTACACAATATGGCAGATGTGTGTGCTGCACAGCTCCTTATCTTTGTCAGTCAGCAACAGGTTCCTGCCGGGGATCTCTCAGCCTTGTTTTCCTGAAAGCCATTGTTTTCTTCCTTTAGCTAAAACCACGTGTCAGAGTTGGCTGTGTATTTGGACAGAGCTCTGCTTTTGGTACAGCACTTTGTAATAACATTACTGCATTAATGTATATTGCACCATATTGCTGCCTCATCATAAGAACCACCAAAAAAGGAATTTTTACAAATCCTTAACACTGGCTTCCTGTAAGATGGCAGTATGAAAGGACTAACCTCTGTTCTTCAATGGGATTTCACATTCTTTGAGAAAGAAATGAACAGGATTGGCTGCCAGAACTTAGTCCTTTTCTTCCCATCTCATCCACTTGCTTTACTATTGCTCACTTGGTCAGCCTAAAAGCTCACAAGAAAGAGCTGATACCTCTCACTGCTCACCCTCCTTCCTGGGTTTTTACTTTTCCTTGGTTTTGTATGAAGGTACTTCACCTAGTGGAGCACACACTGAGCCCTGGACCTTTGTGGTAGTGCAAGATCCATATTTAAAACATAAGATTCGTGAAATTGTAGAAGAAGAAGAGGAAATCAACTACAAAAAAAGGATGGGAGACAGATGGGTAAATGACCTGAAAAGATTGAGGTATGAAAAGTCAATTACCTAAGGGGTGTGAAGATAGCTGTTGTTTCAATGTAGGAAAGGCTTCTATAATTTTCTATTTCTTCCACCCTCTCACTTTTAATGTTTTTCTAAAATCTATGTTTGGAAACAAAAATTTCTAAATATATGTAGAATTGTGCCTTGGTGGCTGGTTCATAAAATTGCTTCCAGTAAAAGGGATTACATGCTCTCTATTTTGAAAGTTTTCCAAGTGCTTGGCTCCATCATTATTTTTTCCTATGTAACCTCTGTGGCTGAAACTCTTGTCCCAGATTTTTTCTGTTGTTTGCCAAACAGTCAAGCTCCCAAAGTCACTGGAAGCTTTGCCACCAACTGAGGAAGCCCCAAGGCCTGTCCCTATCCAAGTGCTAAATTATGCAATGTTTAATTGTTCCAAATGCCCTCCCAAGTCTGACTTAACTTCACACAATGGGAAGATGTCTACTGAGCCTTGCTTGTCAAATGGAGCACGGGCACAAAGCTTTGTAGGGTTGACTTGCCCTGCTTGTTTGATTATATTGCTATTTTTCGGGTGCTTATGTGCTATGCAAATTTATGTGCTATGCAAACAACTGTCAGAGGTTCTTATGTTTTGAGTGACAACAGTAGAAAGCACTTATTTTCTTGTCTAAATCCTATATCACAATTGTCATTTAAGAAATTGGGAACCAAATGAATTGTATCAGGGATGAAATACCCAGGAACAGAAAAGCAATTTTTGCCATTGGAATATATTTAGGTTTAGACCTTAGACAAAAATGTTTTGAACTTTTCTGACAGCAGGCTTTCCTGCAATGACAAAAAAGTTGGTACTGCTGGTAACAGGCAAATCTGCAAAATTCCAGGAATTAAATAATCACAAAGGCAAATGCTCATGAGGCCAGTTCATAGATAAGAGGTCAAGAGCTATCTCTTATTTGTATGCGATTCCACTCTTCAGAGTGAGCACATCAACTCCTCAGCCAAATCTGTTAAAACTAAGAACTCTCTTCCAGCTTTTTTCCCTTTCTGAAATGTTTCTATTTTAGCTGATAATACTTAATCCTTCGCAGTAAATGTTCTAAGGTTTAGCCTGCTGCTTTAATTGTCATGTACCTTTAGTGCCACTTTGCAGACAGTAAATGTAACTTACAGGAAAGTGTAAAGGTTGCAAAATAAATGTCTTAAACATTCTTTCGCAGAACGAATTGGATCAAAGAGTACTTGGACACTGCTCCGTATCTGATCCTCATTTTCAAGCAGGTGTATGGGCGGCTTCCAAATGGCAAAAAGAAGACCCACTACTACAATGAAATCAGTGTTTCCATTGCCTGTGGTATCCTGCTTGCTGCACTGCAGGTACGTTGACAGAACCAACATACTGTGAGTCCATATATTAATTTGGATTACCTACCAGGACTGTTCTGCCCAAATGAGGGTGGAACTCAGTTTAGATTTTAACATTTTTAATCTCCTGGATTACTCCAATTCCTGGCAATATGTCCTAGTTTTGAGTTTTAATGTTATTCTACACAGGTCTGCATCTGAGAAGGTGATTCCTACCCTCAGTACTGGTTAACAGGAAGAAAAATATAATGTAGCTTCCAGAGTGGTCACTCTTTTCTCGGCACAGGCTTCAGCCCCTGTGGTTTCTGCCTTATGCTAACAAGGCTGACAGGCTCCTCAGACTACTCAAGCACGACTGTGTGGCGCCACACTGGCCCCTTCTTTTCAGTAATCCCTATAAAACAGCTTGACACCAAACCACTTTTAGTATACAATGCTGAAAAAAAATCAGGGGCATATTCCACAGAACACGCTGTACTATTTCAATCAGTCTTTTTGAGGCATTTCTGAAAGTGCACTGATCTCTAAAGCTCAGCATGTTTGACACCAGCCAGTTAGATTTTCTCAGCAGTTTCTCAGAGCTCAGTTCTGCTTCTTGTGCCTGATGTACTCACACAAGTGTTAAATAGAGAAGCTATTCTGATAGTTAACCTGGCCTGTCAGCAAGCTAACAGCAAGGTGCCTCCTCTTATATTAGGCCAACTTCCTACCAGGCACTGCCATTTATCCTCCATTCTGTTTTGAATGAGACTTTCTTTCATGCATTGCTGCTCCTCAGGCACCACTCAGCACCATCACTGTTAGCTCTTCTCCTCTTGAGAAGATCGTAGAGATTACTAAACATGACAGGTGCATTTCCTGGGCACCTCTCCCTAGCTGACTTGCGTCTCAAAGCCTCCCAAAATGCTTGCATTGGGTACACAGAGACTGAAATCCACAAGTGCAGCTCTCAGGAAGTGACTCAGCTGTGTGATCACACCTTGGATGATGTCAGCTCTTTATTGTTTGCCCAGATTTTTTAGAGTTTTTGTGATGTTTTGAATGGAAGGAAGAGTGATACATAGACTTATTTTGGGATTCTGATGTAATCCATAACAATGGCCAGTGTGAGAGACGCCAACAGACTCCTGTGACAGCTTCTGAGGCAGAGCCTGTGTCCCCTCTCCCTGCGAGGTGTAGCTCTTGAGGAGGAGCTTGTGTGTTCACAAGGCTGTAAGGCAGCTTCCTGCCAGCTGGATGGAGGCAAGAACCGAAATAGTTCTCTGTATGAGCCAGATCGTAGAATCACGAATAGTTTGGTTTGGAATGGCTGTTTCAAGACCATCTAGTCCAATCACCAGCACCATGGGATGACTTTCCAATCGTATCCCCACAACTGCCTCTCAACTTCCCTGTGGCCATGTGTTCCCCATCACACTGGCACAGCAGGCAGGCTCTGGCTCCACAGCACACAGACATGGCACGCAGACTGTGCTGCTGCTGCTGCTGTGGTGGTGGAGAAATGCTCCACTTCTCTGTAAGCAGAGCAAGCATCTTTCATGGTGCCCCTGAGGCTGTTAGTAAATCAGGTGCTCTAAAGGCTGCAGCAGGTCTGACAAAGCAGCATTTCTGGGCCAGCTGACAGAAGGATATGTACAGGTGTGGTGGGAACAGCCACTACCACAAAAAGAGCACAGACCTCTGTCTCTGTTGCTGTGTGTCTTGCTGCAGAACGCGGGTCTGTACACAGTGACCTCCACCCCGCTGAACTGCGGCCCCCAACTGCGGGTGCTGCTCCAGCGGCCAGCGAACGAGAAGCTCCTGCTGCTGCTCCCCGTTGGCTATCCCAGGAAAGATGCCACCGTGCCTGCGCTGACACGGAAGCCGCTGGAAGACATCATGGTGGTGATGTGAGCCCAGAGCCAGGGGAAGGAGAGCAACCCTGCTGACAGCTGAAGTTGTCACTGCAGTTTCTGTGCATCATCCCCCTATGTTGCTGTTGCTCTTGCTGTTTGCACCTCTATTTCTCTTTGTGCTCATAATCCTCTAACAGCAGTGAGCAGTCAAGCACTGTGCCTTGGACAGCTGCTGTTACTTGTCTGACCGGGGTGTTGTTGCAGGGAATATGTACAATGGCATTTAAACGATCTCAGCACTTGATTTTTCTCATGCATTTTGGGGACGAATCTCCTCTTGACCTGGAATATATAGTTTCTTTATACTTCTGTGATTGCCATAACACAGTTATTTTAAGAATTTTAATGAAGGTTGTATTAAAAGACACAAAGAGGTCAAACTGAGCTGTCCTATCTTGGCCAGTATGTGCTGTTTAAATGCCCCTTCCCCTTTACTGTGTGGAGAAAGATGGTATTTTTCTCCTGGTGGGATTTCTCTTAATTGAGTCACAAAAATTTTCTTAAACTATTGCAGCTACGAGTGTCTCAGGTTGGGGGAAATTGAGTAGGAGCAAGGCATACAAATAATTTCCTTGTTACCATTTATTTGTACATGCTCCAGGCACGGTTAGATCGTGTGGTAGCTATCAGTCGTGCCCCTGGAGGGAGCTCCTATTCTGGTTATCCTGTTCATTCCTACAACTATACCAGTTTAACACCCTGAAACCGAGACTGCTTTAGACACCCTGACACGTGGCAGGTGCTTGCACGGCAGCCCCAGCCCGGGATTTGGGAGCTGCTCGCTGGAAGGGCTGGCGCTGCCCGTGCCCGGGCGGGCAGAGCCCCCTCGTGGGGCCGCGGCTCCGCCAGCAGCGAGAGGGAAAGGCTGGAAAAGACGCGTCCTTCCTGCAGGGCTCTCCGTCCCGGGAAACGCCTCCCCACCCTCGTCTCTGCTGCATCCAGTGCCAGGCACGTTCAGCCTAATCGGCTTCAGCCGTCCTTGAGGGATGAGAGGCTGGAGAGCAGAGCCACAGAAAGGGACATGGAGGTCCTGGTTGATGGCGAGTTGAACATGAGCCAGCAGTGCCCTGGCAGCCAGGAGGGCCAACCCTGTCCTGAGGGCATCAGGCACAGCATGGCCAGCCAGGCAAGGGAGGGGATTGTCCTGCTCTGCTCTGAGCAGGGGCAGCCTCACCTCCAGTGCTGGGGGCAGCTCTGGGTGCCACAGTACAGGACATAAAGTTTTTAGAGAGCGTCCAAAGGAGATGGTGAGCAACGAAGATGGTGAAGGAAGGACCTGAGGGAATGGCCTGAAGTTGTGTCACGGAGGTTTAGGTTGGTATTAGAAAGGGGTTCTTCATCCAGAGGGTGGCTGGGCACTGGAACAGGCTCCCCGGGGCAGCGGTCACAGCGCCAGCCTGCCAGAGCTCAAGAAGCATTTGGACACTGCTCTTGGACACTCAGTGTGTCTCTTGGGGGTGGTGCTGTGCAGGGCCAGAAGCTGGACTCGATGATGCTTGGGGGTCCCTTCTAACTCAGGATATTCTGTTCTGAGTTAACTCACTCCTTATCTGAAGTCTAACCTGGTCTAGTGGAAGGCTTACCAGGGGGACTGAAAGTACAGGATCCTTAAGGTTTGTTCTAATTCAAACCATTCTATGATTCTACAAGTCAAATCCCATTTACCATCACTTGTCAGCTGAGCAAGTGGAGGGGATAAAGTTTTGCAGAGGTACAGATTTTGGCTGCATCGATGCCTCTGTCACCTAGTGGGAAAAACTGTTTTCTTTTTTGACAGACTATTTTGTTGGTATTTAGGAGATACGGTAATGTCTTCATCTGTTGTACTAACCCGTTTCACATTCTCAACGGTACAGCTATGGCAGGAAATTTCTTGTGCAGGCCTAGTCTGCGATCAGTCAAACACAATCCTGTAACTACTGTCAAACACAATCTAAAACAGAAAAAAAAAAAAAAAAACAAAAAAAGAAAAGTAGAAGATCCAGAAGTCCTGGATCTACACACTGTCAAGGATTAAAACTAGTAAGAGAGGTATGGATGAGCTGAACCAAGCCAAGAAGCCAAGGCTGATCACCTGGAGGTGCCCAGTTATCAGGAATACATGTTAAAGTCACTGTTGCCAGTTTTCCTTCTGTATAGTTGCTGCTCTTGCCCCATCATGTCCCTTCACAAGCAGTTTGTACCTGCTGGTACTACTCTGTTTTAATTCAGAGTCCACATCAACAGAGGGAGGACTGATTCCCTGCCGTGTTGCAATCTTTCCTACAGAAACAAACTCTCAGCTACAGAAATAAATTGTTTCTGCCCAGTCTCAGTCTGCAAAATAGATGACACTCACAGAAAGTTTACTTAATTAATTCAGTTTCAAACAGTAGGAACTTGCATATATAAGGCTATTTCTAGTGTGGTTTCATAACTACAAAGCAAAGAACTAAAGCAGTTTAAAAAATATATAAAAATTGTCACAATAACGTGATTGGTATAAGCCAATATACCTTTTCACATCAAAGAAAATTAATGGTTGGTTTTTTCCTCTGTGTGTTCATTCTGGACACTATGATACACAGTAGTTTGAAAACTCAAGCCCTCACACCTACTAGATGGGAAAGATTCTATCCAAAATGCATTTCTGGAATCATGAAATGTAAGTAAAATAAGCTTCTCTTTTCTTCTTTTTTTTTCTTTTTTCCCCTTCCCTTAGAAATGCTTATTCAAATGGAAATATTTCAGTAGTATTACTACTGCTGATGATACTGCAGAGTCCTTTGTAAATCATGTTAGTACTCCTGTTGTGACAAGCCTACTTGGAATTGCCACTGTTCTCTAATGAATGCACTGTCTTTACTTAAAACACAATTAAATTATAATAAATTTTGCCTTTTCATGCAGTACACTGTTGAATAAAACAAAGGTTAGCATTTAAATTGTCTTGCATTTAACTAGGGATACCTCATCGGCATTTGCTCAATTTTAAGGTAAAAAATGTTTTTTCTGCTATCTAAATGGATTTTCCCATGCTTTCACTAGAGTCCATTGACTGTTGGCCTGGTGCCACCCATCTCCAAGAGAAGTCTGATTTCATCTTTCCTGTATCTTTCCATCAGGTAGCTGCAGACAGCAGCTGGCTCTCTCCATTTCTGGGAACTTTCTTCCTTGAACTGCGTGGACAAATTTGTGTGCATTCAAGTACTCTCACTGTCTGAAATTTGCCCAAAATCAGGTGCAACACAGTGGTTTGTATTTTGCTCTTGAAATCAGGTGCAACATGGTGGGTTGCATGACAGTCCAGATAATTAAAGGAATAAATATCACATTTGTTGGAACCACAGCCAGCTGCCCATCTCCTCCCACTGCAAGGCTGGCTGAACTGGCACTGGCACTGTTTTCAGTCTGCCCTTGAGCAGGGAGCTGGAGGATATTGCAGCTGGGGTTGTTTAGCAATCCAGCTGGCCATGCCATGAGGCAGGGAAGCATTGCTCCTGGAGCAGCACTGCCTTCCCCACTCCACAGTCTTCTTTTCAGGACAAGTGAGCCAGAATGCAAATGATGCTGCAGAAATTTTTTGAACTGAGGACTCTGTTCCACTGGTCTATGTGCCCATCTCCTCCACAGCTATGTGACCAAGTTCAAGATTCCCCTAAATGAACTGGGTTGGAGTAACTATCTAAGTGCTCTCTGCTTGATGGAAATAGCAGGTTGCCAGTATTTAGCTTCTTTACAAGTAGTTCAAAACAAAGTGCTGTTATCTTGAATTTGACAGAAATAATTCCCAGGCAGAGTTACTGTGTCTGAGCTGGTCCACAGGGATGTAACAGGCTACAATTTATTAGCTGTGGGTTTGAGCGTTTATTACAATACAAATTCACACTAGTACAATAAAAGTAAAGCAACTTCCGACTGTGAGGAGAAAGTCCCAGCTTGGTGCTGTGGACCCCAGGTGAACAAAAGCACACAAGGCCCTACTTCAGGTTGTGGTTTTGCTCTGATTAAGCTGCAGCACTTTGAAGACATTTAAGAAGGTAGATGTGCTGTCAGCATCTGATTGATTTATTTCTTTAATTGCTACACAGATGTCATGGGCCCATGAAAAATCAATATTGAGAAATAATCCAGCTTGAAATTCAAGGCAGGATCAGCTATACTTGACTGCCAGGTACTGACAAAACATGACTCCACAGCACTAATAAACTGCTCCCAGCAAAAGACTTGAAAGAAATAAAAATGCAAATGCTAATTCTGCCAGCACATGCAGGTCCTAAGAAGTTTTTGTTTCCGGAAGGGCTCAGCCTTGGCATCATGTTGTGTCACTGATGAGACCTCCATGGAGATCATTAGGAAGAGGTTGGGCTACTCTATTGGTTTTGAAGATTTCCACCCACATGAGTTTAGTCAAAGCAGAACAGCCATTGTACTTAAAAATCTCAAGGAACTTAATTATTTTTTTGGCTAACATTACCTATATCAAGCATCTATGAAAGCCAAGCCTTTGCAGATATAGACAGAACTCTCCTGTGCTTGTGGAGTGTAAATAATGAGAACACTTAATTACATGAGAGCTGGGCAACAGTTCCATTCAAATTTAAAATGGAAGAGTCATTGAAGCTTGAATCAGTGCAGCAGCAAGTTAGCAGTTAAATACACATCCTGTTCCAGGTATTAACTTAGCCACAAGATTGGAACTGAGTTGAACTAGTTCTGATAGAAACAACAAAGGCATTCCAAGAGCCAGGTGACACAGTGTATGACATGGGAAAACAGTGCTGATCGGCAAGGTGGATAATAACCATGACCCCAAGGCATCAGTTGACAAGATTTTTGAGACATACATTTGAGAGATGAAGGATTTTGAAGGATTTTTTTTAAGGATTTTTAAGAAAACTCTTGAGATTTTTTATGAGGAGCTGCCCTGTGCCTGAGGGTAAGTTCTTGTCTATTACCTGAGGGCAGGATGTTGTAGCTGAGACCACAAGTGACTGAGCTTGGAAGGGTGAGACCAGAATCCAACAGTTTTGCCCTACAACGTGACAGCATTGGTGAAGCTATCCTGAGGAGTACCTCCTGCAAATACCATGTTCAAAATGTGGATATTAGGAATCAGATAGACAAAAGCAGAGCTGTGGAGACCCACAACAGGCACAGATAAGCTTCAAAGAGAGGAACTGCTTTAACAGGCTGCCTTTCATTTTCCAGTTGTATATGCAGTAGGGACATGGGGCTGTAGATTATGCACTGGATTTTAATGAAGATTTTGTGTCATTGTTTTTGTAGTGCAAATGGTCCAAATGTCAGAAGGCTTTTAACATCTTCAAACTATTCCTTTAGCTCACTCATAGGATAGCAATTATCCATTCAGCTTGCAGAAGGCTGTCACAGCCAATTCTCTGTGGGACTAACGCCGAGGTACCACTCTTGGGTAAAGAGAAATATGCTCCCTAGCAGCTTGCTGTGAAAGATCTCTCTATGCAAGTAGCATTACTAAGTGGAAGGGTTAACAACAACCTGCTGGCTTTGCCTTCCTGGGGCAAATAAATATGAGATGTGATATAAGTCCCCCCTTTTTCAGTCTGAAGATCTTAGCTTGCTTTCAGTACTAGTGTACCAGTAAACTTGTTCTTTGAGGCTTATTAATGAAGAGAAAAGAAACAGAGCAAGACAAGCCACAACTACTAGGCAATGCTAAGTGCCCACACAAAGGAGTCAAAGAGCTGAGGAGAAAAAAAGCTTTCCTACACTGACCATTCAGTTTGTTCCTGCTTGTGAACTGGTATGCATTAAATTTAGCTCTGACTAAATTTCAGGAGACTAAGTGACCCTTGAAAAATCTGTGTCATTCTTGGAATGATGTGTTAAAAGCTACTAATGAGCAATGACTTAGCTGCTGTCAAGAAGGATAGCACTCCTCTTTTTAGACTTAATACAATACAGCACCTCATTCTTTAATATTGTTCTCCATTTCCCTTTTTGCTGGAAAATGGAGATGGGGCACATGATAGGAGAAGAATAATTTTAAATTCAGTGAAATATAAATATTGGTCAAAGCAATAAGGTGACATAATCAATAAACAAAGTGATGGACATTAGCTTTATAAATTTAAATGTTAAGTGATCACATATTTTACAGTTTTGTAAAATTGTATAAAGTAAGAGCATCCTCAGCTTTTAACTAGGGTGAATTATCAATTAACTTTAGTAGCAGCTGATCCTGAAAAGGGAAGAAAAACTTCAAAATGAATACTTGAAATATTTATAAATAAATTATCTATTTAGAAATCAAAAGCCACTGAAAATACTGACTCATTTTGATTAACTTTCAAGAAGCATGAAAAGAATTGTGATTATTTTCTTTTGCTGCTTTGGAGACCAAAGCAGCATATGCAAGTATAATCACTGAAAAGAGATTTAGGATCTGTTTCATGCTGAATTGAATTTCACACTGCCCTTGAAATGAGAAATTGTATTTCCAAACTCTCTGGTAGCCAGGATGTTAAGGCATCAACTGATCATCTCTGTGTAGGATTGCAGATATCCTTACTGTGTTTCAGTAAGGATATGTTATGCACTGAACAGGGCATGGTGGCTCATTTCTGTGGTTCAGTGAGAACTGAGAGGCAAACATGATGCACAAGCCTTAAATAAATTGCCCTCAAATGTCTCTGTTTGCTAGATAGCATCATAAATGAGAGGTGGTCGATGGATGGTACCTGACAGGGAGATTTCTTATTGTCACCACTAACTCTAGCTGTGCAAGCACATGCAAGTCTGTGTATAAGAGCTGTATGTATAAAGATAAAGGATAGATAAGGACTGTGAAACAGCAGAACTGTTCTTGCCTCATGTCATACAGATTGATGCTTCCTAACTGGTTGCAGTTTTGCTACTCTTCCAGGAATAAATCTTAGAAAAAAGCACTAAGGTCAGAAGGATTCTTAAAAAGTGTTTAGTTCTTAGCAGAAGATGGGAATGTTTTTTATAGAGGGTAACCTCTAACTATTGCTTCTCCCTGATACCTGGTATCAGGTATATCTCACAATTTGAGTGCATTCATAATGAATGAATAGCAAAATATCTGCTTCTTGTTTATTCTTATGGTTTTGATCTCAATTTCTTTTCTGTCCTTCATTTCACATCTGTCACCTCACGGTACATTTTTGCTATAGGTACTTTTTGAACTTTAAGCATGGTGTTCCTATTTTTAATTAGAACAAGCATGAGTACTATGCAAAGTGTGTTGAGCTGGCAGAAGGGTCAGGAAAACAGCAAGCACAGGTCAATAGCAAGATATCCATCTTTCTGCCCTTTTTTTTACTGTGATTTTTTTATCTGTGTGGGTATAGTACCTGAACTCCACTGGATGTGTAGCAAAAAGTGGTTCTGACTCCAAAGTTTGTCTTCCTTTTAGCTGGATTTCTTGTACTATCTGTTTATAATTAGATGACAAAACACAAGTATGAATGAGGTCATAAACAAAGATTAGAGCAAACTCCTGTCAACTGTTGTCTATTTTAACTGCCAGCAGAAATCTGGCAGGCACCTCCTTTCCTGCAAATCAAAGTGAATAAACACTCTCTGTGAATATTACCTTCCCATTCAATTTAGTAAATTGTTGATGAACAAATTGCAAAGTTCAAGAATGTAATTATTTGGGATTAGTAGAGAATTTCTTTAGCACGTAATTGATATTCTGTGGATCATTTGATTAGCAGCTGAAAACAGTTTGTAATTGATGCTGTAATTAGCAAGCACAGTGCTCATTCCATATGAGACTGCAGTGTTATAAATTTGGGTAGACCCAGAATACAGAGCAATGCAGCTTGACTGCTAACTAATTCACACTGTTTTGTAGGAGACTACACTTTGACCTGCAGGAATTGAATACAGAAGATTGTAGCCAGGTCTGAATCAAAAATTGCCTCAGAATTCACCTGCCTTTAACTCTGTACTAATGTCAGCCTTCTTTGGGTTCCCACTTTGTGGCTTTTGTATCTCAATGGTGGTTCAGGGCAGATAAAGGTGAGTGATTTCTAAAAATCTGCATGGAGAGTAGCTATGGATGGTGATGGGTCCTCTGTATAAAAGTCTCCTGTCTGTGGGGTGTTCCCTCAGAGCACGAGACTCCCTCTTGACTGAAGACTGTGTATTTTCACCTGCACAATCATGCAGCAGACCTGTATTGTGGGAGGAATGTGTTTCCTTCCTGTCCCTTAGATCCAGGAGAGCAGAGTCCTTCTGTGAGCAGCTGAGTAGGGAAATACTATTTTCTGCATGGATTATAATGTAATAATAATAATCTTTTTTTTGTTTGTTTGTTTATGAACTGTAGAACTAACCTGGCAGCTCTGTTCTGCTCTCTAAGGGCTGGATACATAAATGTAATTCTATGGTTTAGCTTCTCATACAAAGTCTATTCATATGGAAGGAGCTTCCCCCTAACCTTTTGTAGATACAATATTTTTTTTCATCCCCAGCTGCTCCTAATTGGCAAGAAAACACATGAAGTGCTCCTTTATAGGAGCATTACCTTTGTACCACTAGATGGCACGAGAATACCGTTTAGGAAGAGAGGACCTTTGCCTGGAAATAAATTGACTCCTTAAGTCCCCTTACTCCAGTTATCTTTAACCACACTCTGTTGCCCAAATCACAGATCTAGGAATATGCATCTGAGAGATAAAAGCTGGAGGTTTATCTGTGATCAAAAAAGGACCGCACATAAAGACTGAACTTGTCATGCACCTCAATAGTTTAAGAGTTGACTGTAAATGCAAAGGGTGAAGCTCACTTCATCCAAGCTCTGCCAGGCTTGTATAGGTGGGGCTTTTCTTTGCTGTAGAAGGGACCCGGTTTTATCTAGTTACCTAGTCACATACTGCCATATACTTTGCAGTGATACAGATGCAAAGCTTCCCACTAGTCATAGAGCAGGCTATGACTGGTTCACAGGTGTCTTCAAATAAGCATATGGTCACTAATTTTCAGCCATTTCCTTCCATTGATTTAATTCCCCATGTGTTTCCCTTCCTCCCCTGTTGGTCTTCACACTCTTCTCCAGACCTCTGCAATCCTGGCTGGCCAGTGGCAGCTAAGGCATGACACACAGACACTTTGTCTCTCCAGAAGCAGATCCAGCTCCAGTCTGCTCAAAGGCTCTTACTTGCTCATGAGAAACACAAGGCATGGATGGCCTCTGAGTAAAGAGTGCAGACTTTTTTAGTTTCTGCTGTTTGACTGAGAGAAAAAGGAGATAGTTCCTTCTTTCTTTCCCTTCAGATATGAGGGAATTATGTAACAAGAATGTATGGTGACCTTAGAAGCCTAATGGGAGCTTAGGAGGGCAAAAATGTCTGGGAGTGGAACACAGGTTTGAAGGCATGTCTGTAAGGCTGTGTCCAGGCTATATCTGCTGTGTTACAACAAAAATTGTGTCTTGCCTGCAGGTGTGGAGGAGTTACTTTGGTGCCCAAGTAGTGAATCAGTCAGATGCCAACATTAAGTGAAGGAACATTCTCCTCATGGAAGATTCAGTCAGGTAGCTAAGACACAAGGCTGGAACAGTGTCCATGTGACGCTGGATAAATCACTTTCCGTATTTTTTCTGTCAGTGCACGAATGGTAGGATTTGTGCTGATAATCTACAAAGGAAACAAAGGGGGAAAATTGTTAGAGCAGCCCATGATAATCTTGGTCTGATAATCTCAAATTTGCTGCTTACATCAGTTTTCCAGATTTCATATTCAGTTTATCTGTGACTAAACCTTATCTGCACTTGATCATTAATCACAAATGTATTCTTTCTGTAAAAGTCGTGGTTGCTAAAAGGGTACCAGGAAAGTAGAAGACCAAGAAAGGAAATACTGCAGAAATATTTTAACACTGGGCAGGCTGGCAGCAATGAGCTTTGTGCACGTGAGGAAGAAAAAATTTTACACTTGAACTTAAAATTTGTCTTGGATGCTGCTTTCAGCATTTCAGCTACTTCTGAGGAGGATTCCAGGTGTCTACTTGAAAATAGAAAGTGTTCCCAGGCAAGGATTTCTGTCTGTATTCTGCATTCCTGTACTCACAAAGAAGAAGAAAATTTCTTACAAAGGTAAGGAACTAGATTGAATATCCAGTGTTGGATTTTTTAAAAATAGATCTATACAAGTTTAATAAAAGCCTCCTTACTATGCTTTTTCTATAATGTATAGAATATATAGATATGAGTGAAATTTCTCCATATTATTTAGCAATTCCTTGCTGTGTAACCTAATGTACACTGCTTTGCACTTTTTCACTAGAGGCAATGCAGAGCAGTTGATGGAGAAACTGACTTCGACAAGATACCTTTAGTTTCTACCTTGAAAGAGTTAAAGGTAAAATTGAAGGGAAAAATTGAAGCAGAGGGAGCACTAAGAACTAAGCAATGAGAGAGTCTTATGAATTCATGGCATATGTGGTAGAAAGTGGTTACTGTTTTGCAGAACTGCATTATTTGAGAGATACAATTCCACAGCAATCTTTACCAACTATTCTTTGGTGTTTTCATGAATTACAGCAATAGGAAATTATTAGCTGTACATGCCCTTGGCAGCCTCCCTGCATACATCCCCTTACTGGCTGCATCTGGAGCTGAGGAGCAAGCCTGCCTTGGGTAGTGTGGTTATGCCTGATGTGGTTAAAATTAAGAAGCAGAAATCAGAGCGATGCTGAGGACTGCAGGGCTGACCACCACCTCACCCAGACTAGCCCATGGCTCTTGCTGAGCTTGCATGTGCTGGGTGTTGGCTACCTATCAAAGCCTGTGGTGGTGCAAGGCAGAAGGAACAAGTTCTCCCACGTGAAGAAAGAAAAGTGTGTGTGGCTGAAGGAGGAAATAAAGCACTGATCCCACAGTCTTTAAAGATAAACTATGCAAGACTCTGAAGGGTTGATTATTTTTAGTGGGGGTGAGCCTAAGGGGAGGGCTTGTCAAAGAGATTAAACAATTGCAAGAAGCAGAGCAGGATTCTCCTGCAGCACTTTCCATCACACCTGCATCCTGATGTGAAATAAAAAGTGTGTGCATGGTGGGGGGGTGCAGGGGGAGACATGGAGGAGGGAAAAGCTGCATTTGGAAGAGCTAAAGTGGCAACAGTTAGTGGTGGAATTGTTATTTCCTGTCACTGCTTTTACCCTATTAGCTTCTCTTATGCTGATTTCTTTCTGTTAATCCCCTGGATAGCCTCTGAGGGTTGTTTATCATCCCGGGGCAAAATGGTTCCAGCCTCCTCTCACCACTCTTTTCCTGCACGCAGTGTTGCTGATGTGGCTAAGTATCCAGAAGAGCCTGAGGACAGAGTGGGAGGATATTTTCTCATTTTTCTAATCTCTCTGGGCCCATGACTTGCTCAGCACTGTTCTAGTTCCTCCTGCTTCTCACAGACACCCAGACTGTGAGGAGCAGTGCTGTCATGCTGCAGCCAACAAGGTGCTGCACAGCTGCTGGGCATTCATCCGTGCTGGGCCAGGTGCTGTGTAACCTTCCCTTTGGGAACATGTGTTTGAACACTGCTCACATAGGTTTTTCTGAAGTGCTTGAACACTGTTCAGAGCAGTCTGATCACAGGGGGATGCCATGGGTGCATTGGGAAGGGTGGGGTATTATTCAATGCTGCCCTTTGCCAGCTAGGTTTTACTAATTTCCTGGTTCTGCTGCATGGCTTATCTACCAGACAGAAGGAAAAACAGGCTGGGAGGGTGTGTTTAACCCAGAGAGAGAAGGGAGGACAGTTGGAGGTTCAGCCAGGTGCTGTGACAACAGAAGCTGGCTTTTTTTTTTTATAATCTGGAGCAAGAGTGTGAATATGTGACATGCATTCCAAGACTGGGAATTAGGGTATAACCCCATCTGAGTCTGTCTTCTCTTCTACCTTTCTATTAAATTGTTTAGGTCAGCCTTCTAAAGAAGAACAACTTCAGGTGGCAGTCCATCACAGAAGACTTCTGTGACTCTTTAGTCCTGATATCATTTTCTAGTTTCGTATTGCCCTACAGATCCTCTGCCTTAGGGTCTTGGAGTCTAGAAGAGGAGGCTTGTACATAAAACAGCACCATGTATTTCCTAATAAGTAAACTTTGGGGGAGAGGAATCAAAGAAATATACAAGCAGATAATCCATGTACAGACCTGTTCCCTTTAGAAGCCTATCAAGCAAAAAGTGGAGTCTACTGGGACTCCTAGCTTTGAGTGGAGAGAAAGAGGGACTGAGGGCTGCCTACTCTCCTAACAATCTTTCTGAATACTTCAGAAAATGAGCCTCTAAACCCAGTAAGATCTGGTTAATCTGACTTTGGGAAGCTCTTGTACCATCACAAGAAAACATTTTTAAGCCTTGTCCTAGAGTATTCCCTCACCCTACTTTATAATCTGAAAGGAGGGATGAGACCCCCTCCATATCTTCTGAAGGGCCCAGTGATCATAAGTGTGACAACCCTCTCCAAAAATGGTAGGTAAATGGCTGACCTGCATGAAACTGAACTATGTTCTTCCCTGCCTGATGTAGGCAGCTTATTTTCCAATTTAACTCCCTGTTTTTATACAGTAAATTGCCTTCCAGTAATCAAACAAACATTTAAAAGATTATATATACAATTTCAGGCATCTTCAAATCCATCACAGATGTCCTTGGGGTTTTGTATGCTCAAGGGAAAGCTTTGGTTTTTAAAGATGGAAGAAACAGGAAGAAGATGAGAAATGAAAGGGGAAAGGCTAGTTGCTTTCAGAAATATGGGAATTATCAGTCTGAGCCAGACTTAAACCGTGTAGTCTGGCTTGGATACATGGGGTGCAGAAGGGGACTCTAATTATCACTCAGCACACACTGGTGGAATGCATGTCTGCAGCCATGGAGGCTCCTGGAGTCTGCACAGCTGAACTGTCTCCCTTTGGAGGTGGGATCCCTGCAAGCAGAACCAGAACTTAATTACTCTGCCTGTTCCTCCTGGGAAGGGATCCACACACTGACGTCTGATAGCAGGCTGAGCTAAGGGAGGAGCAGGGAAAGAGGAGCTGCTGCCTTACTGCAGAACAGCTGCATTTTGGGCTCAGTGCCAAAAGTGGGGGAGGAAAACTTCTGGAGGCCTGAAGAGATAGAGAAAGGCAAATCCCTCCAGGTCTTAGGCTTCAAGAGACCAACGCTGTGTGTGGGCAGGAGCTGGGACGCTGTGTGGGAAAGATTTGCAGTTTCAGTAGGAGTTCCCTCCCAGGTCTTCATGCAAAGCAAGTCCCCTAAACCCCAGGCTTTATCACAGATCTAGGCTAGTACTCTGGGATGGGCTGCAGAGCTACAGCCTCCACCCCTTTCCACCCACTGGCACAAGATAGTGGTAACCTCTGGATTTAAGGATGCACTAATGGAATTAAAGATGGTCACTAATTTTCAGCCATTTCCTTTCTCTGATTTAATTCCCCATGTATTTCCCTTCCACTGCTTTGGCACAGAGGGTCTCAGAGCTGAAACCAGCAGTGTGGCCATCTGAACCCCCCCTCAGTAGCATGAAGCAGAACATTATGGGAAGCCCATGCTCAGGGCATAGAACCTGGCAAGTCTGTGTAATGTAGCTGCCACAGCTCTCAACCTTGCGTGCTTTATGCTCTGTTGGGTGCAGGACAAGGGCATTTCAGCAGGGCAGGGAAATTTAGGGCTCAGTAATATGGCAGCTGACTGCTTGCTATGAAGTGAGAGCACAAAGACCATGTATTGCTTCTATTTTAGGGTGTTTGAAATCAGAAAACTTTGCAACACTGCACTCATGCCTGGGCTTCCAGTGACTTCATGATTTAGAAGTGTCCAGCCACACCTGAAGGGAGCTGTAAAGGGCAAGTCAGGATGACAGCATCTTTTGTAAACAATGGGATTTCCTGGGATTATGTTTGAATGGTTGGCCCTCTTGGAGAGGGGGAGTATATATTAGATCTCTGCAAAGTGATGAGAAGACTTTGTGTTACGTAATTTATAAGGCCACTGGTTACCATTGAGCCAAAAGCCTGCTTCAAATTGAATGGGTTAAGGTTATCCACATGGTGCTGTTGAATAACTTCAAATCCATGGCATACAATTACATTAAAAGCTCCAGTCATTGTAAACCATTTCTCTGTGGATTTTATTTTTGATAAGCAGAAAAACATCCTGTAATGAAGCCAGGTAATGGTGTGTTACTTGCAGGAATGTGTCATAGGATTAGGTTGTGACCAATCTAAGTGCTTTTTCAATGTCTCACAGCTTTCTGGCATGCTCTCCATAAATCTTTTTTTTTTTTTTTTTTTTTTTTTGTATTTAAAATTTATCCTGACTGTCTGATCAGGACAGGATAAATACATCTTAATGAATCCTATCATGAATATGAAGCTGTTCTGGCAAACCAGTTTAATTCTCATGAATCTCATTGATAGAGGAATATGTTTTTAAAAAATAAAAGGTAAACACTTCCTTTGAAATTAAGGCAATGTTTTGTGACCATAATGCTTAGCTCTTGTTCAGTGGCAGTGACCAGGTAAACCCTGCTGTTGTAGCCCTATTAGGTGGTATATGTAAGCTTTCTAATGTACGCTTTAAATGTGATATCAGCAAAAAAAAGGGTGTAGCTTCAAAACAAACTTTGGCAAGCAATCAGTCTTGCAGTATTTGACTGGACTTTCAGCAAAGTAGAAATAAGAAAGTACACTCTTCTTCAAATTTGCTTGTCTGTTGGTGGAAATAGTCCTTGTGGTATTTGTCCAGTTGTGTTACTGAATCCAATCACTGCTGGCACCACTGGATGTCAATTCTGAAATTCTGACCAGGAGTTTAAGAAAAATGCCTTTTAAAGAATCAGTCTCAGTTGCCCCAGTGATTGGGGCTTCAGTGCATTGTGGCATGGTTGCTATCAGCATCAGGCCATGCTGACAGGCATCAGGAGCTAGGGGATAACCAGGATCTGTAGCAATGCCCATAATATTGAAAATTTGTCCTCCCCAGCAAATGCACTGTCCCATTCTAAGAAAAGCTGTTGGGTTTTGACCTTCTGAGGTTTTGCTGCTTCTAAAGTGAAGGGACTGAAGTGGGCCATGGATGCAGTTCAAGTGGTTCTTCGTTTTAAGCAGCCATTGGATCTCAGCAAACATGAGAAAATTTTGGGGTACCAGACATCGCCTTTGCAATCTGAGCTGTATCTTTTCTGGCATGCAGATACAATTTTCTTTTCCAATATAGAGAAAGGAAGTACATTTTGGTTAAGGTTGGTAGTGTCAGGAGATAACATTTGCTTGAAAATGAAGGTGTATTGTTCTAGCACAATGTACTGTAATTTAAATAATTCAGGATGCAATTTCTTCTGTGGTTCCAGTCTGTAAACTAAACTAGAAACTGACATTTTAGCTGGTACATTCAGTTTCAAAACATTGAATACTACACATAATGTAAGCAAGAATTCTCATTTTTTGCTCTGTGTAATTTTCATAAGTAGCGGTGCTACAACTCTTTTCTTCTCCATCTGAATAATGTCTCTAACTTTTTTTTGCTTCATTACTCTGGAAAAATACTGTAATATCACTCTGGAAAGATAATATTGTCATGTTCAATACACTTGAACTGTGTGAAACTACAACTGTCTCAGTTTACCTGGTTTCACTGTGCCAGGCAGATTAATAAGTTAGAGTTTTGTTTTCTGAGACGGAAGCTGCTTGAGGGAACTTGAAGTTTACTGCTTTACTCTGTACCTAGATGTTCACTGAAGGGTAGTTTCCTTTTCTGAAAGTATCTTGTTTGTCTGTACCAAATTAATCTTTCTTCCTCAAGAGGTTATACCCTTCTTCACTGTAGGTTTAAGTTTGAGTGTGGGGGCATGACAGCAGAGTTCTATGAATCTGAGCATACCTGGAATGTGCAGAAGGAGGCATCTGAACATGAACTTTGAGTCAGCAGAAGATATGCTGCTGAGGATGCAGGGGAGCTAGCCAGGATCCCTGCATTTACTCTTGCTTAGGAACTTGCTGCAGAGACATGGGTTGTCTCCCCTCAGGTGAGATTACTGACACTCAGTCCTGCCTTCCTGGCAGGGGACCATGGAGGCCAAATTCTCTTTCAGCCTATGCAAATCATGATTCTGCTTGTTTGCTTCTCTGTGTAGGTTTTGCTTTCAGCCCCATCTGCTGTCCTTTTGCCTCTTCCACTATCTTTTCCAATGCATCATTTGTTCTTAGTGCCGCCTGATTTGGACCTGGTGATTCATGTATATGCTTCCCTGCTGAATAACCAGCACAAGGCAGGAAAGTTCTACCTGCTGACTAGTGACTGCTTCTTTCCTACTTTGCCTTTTTCAGAGTAGATTGAAGTCCAGCTTTTAATGGAGAGAAGGGACAAGAGTTATGCAGACCACCAAATTGAATGCCACCTTCACTCAACTTTTGTGCAAGCTTTAAACAGTGTTAGAAAATGATATGAGGGGACAGAAACCTATCATCTTTAGACCATATCTAGAGGTTTTTCTTTAGATCTCAATATCACTATTATATTCCACATTAACAAACTTGTTAATAACTTGTTCTATTTGCTTTTTAAACCAAGGTTTAGCAGGGTTTTGTTTGTTTCCTGTGGTGACATTTGAGGGATTTCCATGTATGGCTGCATCATCTGAAAAAGATGCCAAGGCTAAAATGGACCTCATGTCACAAAGTCCACAGGAGTCTGTGTAATGTGGATTTCTTCCACATCACTGTTCTGCTCAGTGCATGGTAGAATGGATTTTCCTAGTAATGGTTGTGTGATGTGACAGACTAGGGATACACCAATTGGAAGACTGGGGAATTATTCCCAAGTCTTGCATAAGTAGCTCTGTTCAAGCTCTGTTTTGACTCCATTCATGAGCCAGCTTCCACATCTTTCTCTCCATGCTCAGGCTTTCAAGCTTCTAGAAATCAGCTCAAGCACATGAGCCTGAATGAAGTTTCATCATAGTGCAGTCAGACATTCATGACATCAAAACTAAAGAACATGCCAAGGAAAGAACTCACCTCACAGGCTAGATGTGGAAGCTGTGTATTTTTTGCAAGAGGAGTTGTCCCTCCAAGTAATTCTTTACTCCAAAATCACAAACATCAAGTCCCTTCAGGATGGCACCCATGAGGGTTTGGGCAGGCACAAAAGATGGGAGCTGCTGTGCCTTCAGGGGGATGACTGTGACTTCCAGGTACACTCTCCTCCTGAAAGAAGGAAATTCCTGTTGTGCAGAGAGGTAATGTACAGCTTTGAGCATATGGCAGGTGGGGGCTTCTTGCCTTTTTGAGAAGCAGTACGTGATTTATCAGTAGGGAAAAAAATTCTGGTGTGCCTTTGTGGAAAGGTTGCTGGGCCCTGACCTCCTTTGACCTGATTTAATTGAGGATTTTGCCAAGCTTATTACATGGGATGTTCTTTGGCAGCACTGAGCAAACAAAGCAGGCTGATCACAAAATATCATTTTACACGTGCACAGAACGAAACATAAAAATAGCTCTTTAAAAAAAATTTCCTTTTCACTGACATATAATAACCTTCCTTTAGTGACCTGTCATAGACCTCAAGATCAGTATGACAAAACATCTCAGCTTCCTCAATTTTATGTCTTCCCAGACACATTATTAACACAAGGCTGAAAAATTTTTGAAAAATGCTTGTCCCATAATTTTTTTTCTTTTTTTTTAAACTACATACTGGTTCTACAGAAGTATCCATTTTGCGTCTGCCTACGAGCAATGTCTGCCAATATGTACTGATGTACCTGCTTTACCTTTTACATACTCCTATACATGAAATACAGGCACACACTAACATATTTCAGGAAAAAATATCCTTTGTATACACAAAGCATTTGCTTTTGAAGTATTAAACCTCAGCTTGTTGGTCTGACAGCTACTTTCAGGACAGTGCATTTCATGACATGAATGAGTGAGACAACAGGATAGATCAAAAAGGAATTACAAATGAAATTACCTTTCCTTACTGTTTTTAGGCAAGATGCAATTTTTTTCCAGAACATTATTTATTAAGTGAAAAGGTGAGAAGTAATATTTTGAACTTCTTGATGAAAATGAAAATTACATTCCAGTGTAACTGGCCTTGATTTTATTTGAAGAAGCAGTCTAGAAATTCTTCTGTGGTAACTCATCACCTCCTTGACACTGGGTATGTTTCTGGGCCTAGGACAGTCAATAAGAAAGCAAGTGACAGCAATTTTTATTGTGCCCATAACAATTAGAAAGTGATAAATTCTCACAGTGACTCCCTTACTATTGAGAGTTTTCCCATGTTTGGAAGCTAACAAGACTAGAGATTTTCACCTTTATGAAATGTTATTAGCTACAAGAATGAATCATTTGCCAAATCTGTGGAACAAAAAACCACTGGTGTCTTAACAGCTTTTAAGGTTCGTTGCAGGATTTGCTTTAGTTTTCTTATTTAGGATGAGTCTACCTGTGACCTAAAGTAACTGCAATGCTGTATGTTGACATCAGTAGCATTCCTAAGTGTCAGGAAAGGAGACTAAACCATAATTAATGAGAAAACTGCTAAAGACTCATATGTGAGCTGGTTATTTGCCCCTTACCTTCTTTTTTGCCATCTCTTGTTTTCTGTTTGGCTGTTTCATGTTTATGTTTTAGAAAGAAACAGGTAAAGAATCACTTACGTGGGATCAACGTAGGATCCAAAAGAGATACAGAAATGGGAAAACTTGAGGGAATATGAGGGTTAGGTATGGCCTGTCAAACTCTGCAATTTCACCAATAAATTCTAAATTTTGACCAAATTCAGCAGAAGTGGAAACTTCTAAGATGGTAAGTCCCTAGAAAAATATAATGAAAATTCATTGTGAGGAAGAAGACAAAAGAAAAGTTTGAGTTCAGTCCTTATCTTACTTCTATGATGTGCAAGTGTTGCTGTCAGCACTCAATGGTCTAAATGAGCTGTGTCTAAAGCTGCCTCTTGCCCAGTCAAACAGGAAATGTGTGGCAGGAAAATAGAAGTGTTGTGAGAATCAGGGCTAGAGCATGGAATATGGATACTGAGAAACTAGGATCCTTACTACAGAAGAGATTCTGGGGATATAAGAGCAATCTGATGGTCCTGTGGGAGCTTTGATTAGTCTCATGGGGAAATTAAAGTTTTTGGTGACCATATGGATATGCAGAAGACAAGTGCTGTCTGGATAGCAGCTTGGATTTGTAATACTACTTTCTTCTTTACATGTTTGCCCCTTTAGTCACCCCACCCCCTTATCTTTTTTCCTCCCTCCTCTGCTTGACAAGCTTCCTCACTTATGTCACAGCCAAGGTGGCCATAAATCAGCTGAGAAATAAGGAATGAATAATTTCCTTCCCCTTGGGGCACTAGCACGTCGCTGCTATGAAACACTTAGGTCACTTGTCTTCCCAGCAGGAGCGCAGCAAGGACACTGTGTAACCCAACAACTTCCACGTGTCTCCTCCCTTTGCAAGAATCACTGCAGTGGCTACAAAGTTGGGGGGTGATATTCTTAGTGAGTTCTGTTAGCTTTTACCTGCAAAGTTTTTTTTTCAAGTCATGTTTTCTCACAAACTTCATGTTTTCGGATACTTCTAAAGAACCCTATGTTTTTCCTGAAATACTGCAGCAGTTCTGGGCTGATAATTGCAAAGAATATTAGTTGTCAACAGCTTTAAAACTATATGAATTTTTAGAAACAAACAAACAAAAAAAATACAGAATCACAGAGGAGTTTCAAAGCAAAGTGAAAGGAGAGTTCTGAACAGAGCACAAGATCCCAGCAAGGCTGGTAAGTGTAAGAAATGTAGGTTGCATAGCAAGCCTAGCCTGGAGATTGTATGACCCACCTTGGAGATGACAGTTTGTCATTCTGTGCCCAGTTTCACCTAGTTAGGAAAGAGGTTAGTACTCCTGTCTTTAGAAATACAGTGTTGCCAATTTATTTAGCTTATCTTTTCAGAGCATTTTGTGATGCATAGCTAGAAGGCACTGTAGAAATATAAATGACTGTTTGGGAATTAGTACAGTTCTGCTACCATCTATTCAGCTCCTCAGGAAAATTGTTTTACAGCCTTGGGCTGCTCCTCTAACACACTGAACTTGACACAAATCTGTTCCAGCGTGACCAAGCTGAAGGAAGTAAGCAACAGTGCTTGTTTTCCTGCCTCTGTAAACTCATCCTGCTTTCTCTCTCTGACTTACACAATAAAAACAAGACAGTTTAAAAATGGCTGTAAACTGTAGCCCTTGAGATTCATGACAGACCTTAAGAGAATTTCCTCAGTGTAAGCTGAGGTGATTTAGAGAGATTGCCTTTCTTTAGCTGGAAGTGTTTTAAGAATGTGTTAACAGCATATAAATTAAAAAGGGATTGAAGGCAGGAGCTTTAACACTAATGCCACAGGAGGACAAGTCAGTGCAAGATCAAGCAGTTGTGGAAGTAAAATCAAAGCGATGTCAGAGCGATTAAGAATAAACCACATCAGAAGTGCAACTGGTAAGAGCCTTAATCATTCAGAGTCAAAGCAAGGAATACGGTATTCCTTAGCACCACTTCTTGGAGAGATTTTTCTGGCCAGATTCAGAATGGAAGAAAGTGCAGTACAATAGGCTGTAGTTCTCAGATGAAAGATGAAACCTGGACTTATCTGGGCTAAATGGGGGCATATATGGGGTGTCTAGTGGCTGATATAATGTAGTTCACTCTTTTATAGACTCTTTTATAGCATACACTTGTTTTGGGGGGTTTTTTTCCTCCTTTGCATCTGGTGCAGGAAGTGACTTAACTGCAGCAGTGAAACAGTGAACTAGCTTGTATTTGTATTTTTCCTATTTAATTCTATTCCATAGAGGGCTGTGTTGTCAAGGAGCTCTAAAACCTGTGCTCCACATTTTTCAGTATGGAGAACACTTCTGTTTGCTAGGCTGGCAGCTGCTGTGTAAGCTTTTCAGTCCTTTTTAATCACCCTGCCTCCCATAGCAAGTTACTGTGAATTAGTTCTTTGGGGCTTATTATCCAGACTCTTTTACCACCCTTGAGAAGGAACAAGAGGTACTGAAGAAAGCCCAAGGGGATATCCTCTCCTTAATGAATCTCTGCTCTGCCTGTAGAGCCACAGTGCCAAGAGGAGGATGGAAGGGTCATGGCTAGAATGTATCATGCTCTGGATGGTGGTGCATGAGAATGGATCAGAGCAGGCATGAAATTGCTTTGCAAGACACTGAAAGTCAAGTTGACTCTCAATGATACCAGGAAACAGAAGGATAAATTACCACTGGAAATTTCCTTTACCTATGTCCTCACTTGGGCTGCAGTGCTGAAGTCACTGACAACTGAATGATCAGTAACTGGAAAGAAGAAGGAAAAAGTCCAGTATCTCTGCATTTTCTTGGTGTTTTCTGATTCCAGAGAATCTGACCTTAAGCAGAATGCCAAGGTGGGGAGGCAGGGCTCTTCACATGCAGCAGTCACTCTAATTGACAGAAAAGAAATGTGATTGTATTCCTTGTACTTCCATTGATGGGTTTTACTTACCCAGATGCTGATGCTGCAGATTTATACTGAAGAGCTGTCAACTGAGATTTCAAATGAGGGTGTTTGCCCCTCTTGCTCAGCAGATGTGGCAGCAACAAAAATCCTCGCTTTTTCAACAGAAAAAGAATTATTCCCTATTATGCATTGTAGTTGCTGCATTCTGATTGGAAACCTCCTGAGAAAATTTTTACAATACAAGGCTGTTCTCCCCCATTAACTCCCTCATGTCAGGTGCAGGAGATAGTACTAAACAAAGCATTTACAATAAATGCTGAAGCTTCAAACTCAACACACACCTCTGTGTAGACTGGAGGTGCATGCTACTACTCCAGGTTTTTACTTCATTAAATCTCCAGGGATTTTGACTCATTAAACCTGCTAATCCCAGGATTACTTTTTAATTGCAGTTTTCATCTCATCTGTTGTGCTACCTGTTGCTCCACCAAAGTTGTGCTCAGAAGGAAAAGCATGAGAAAAGAAACCAGGGGAAATTTGTTTCTGTGGTTAGTTGCTGCCTGGAGCTCTCTCACTGGCTTTTAAGTATCTTGTGAAAGCATGACTGAGAGTGGAACAGTTACATCTGAATAGATTAGGCTGTGAACATCTTTATGAAGATGGGGAGGTTCACTTACAGGTACAGTATGTTCTTGCAGCTAGCTGCATCAATATGAAGAGGGCAAGAGGCACACCAGCTGCGCACAACTGCACCACATTCAGCACCATATGCAGTGTTTGAATATGAACAAGGCTCTCATTTCAGTCTCAGTTCTTTCCTTCTCTCCCTGTTGAGTGAATAAATCTGCTTTGTTCCTGTTTATGTGATACAAGTGGGTGAGAATTAGCAGTTTGGAATTACTGGTTTGGGTTATTAACTTGGGTTCATGAATAAACAGAATGACTGCTGCCAGGGAATCATGCATTAATTATCCTTGAGCTACACTGATGGAAGAGTGATAGAGAACCAGCAAATATACTACAAGCTTTTGACTGTTTTATTATTATTAGAATTGCTAAAAGGAGAAAACTGGGAAAAAATACTTTTTCTGTTTGTATCTGGCCTGTGCAGGGGGCTGCAATTCAGGCACATCCTCTAGAATGTGAATGACGGATGTGTTGTAGTTACTAGTTTTTTGTTGTGATCATTATTAGCCAGTCAGGGAAAGGATCCCATTCTGATTTCTCTTGCCTTGGCCATCCACTTGGCCTCCATAAAATTTGCTAACTGTGGCTGTTGATCTTGGGGCCAGCTCTGGTAATGAAGTTGCTAAGTGAGACCTGCAGAAAACCCCAGAGAAATGCACTGATTAAACACTTTAGGTTTTTTTAGTTTTTTTTTTCTTCTTGCCTGGTCTTTTTCACCTTCTTCCGGCCTTGTGTTTTTTTGAAAAAGCTGTATGGGAAATTATTTGGTTCAACATATGTTAAGGAAGTGGAAACAGCTGGGGGCCAAAGGCAGAATGTGGCTGGCAAGGCAAGTTGTTATTTTTATACAGAGCTGTTTAGTTAGGTCTCTGTGTAGAGACGTCATCCCACTTGGCCCAGTTTTACCTCGATGCCTCCTATTAATCTCCCTGCCTTTGAGCATTTTGTCTGAGTAGTTTACACACCTGCATGTTTATGCATTGTGATCCACTGCAGCTTCTCCTTATCTCTCCCTTTCCTCAGCACTTTTCTCTTCCTTTTCCTCTCCTACAGCAGTTGCCACTCCTACAGATACCAGGGGCAATGGGAGGGGTCTGGCCCGGTTTTGTCTGTCACCTTCCCAGCCCTTCCTCTTCCCAAGGGCAGGAGGGCCTAGGGTGAAAGCTGGTCTGAAGGAAACGAGACACCCAACTTCTGCCAAGTTTGAAGAGCCAGACCAAGGATCAGTTGAGAGGGAATTATTAGGCAGGGGAGAGGATGGGATCTCCATGGTGCCCAGGGAAATGGTCTAATTTAAGTGATTTGCATGAAGTCATAATGAGACAAGATGTAAAACTTCAAATGTATGGGTGATATTTTCTGCTCTGTATTATTATGTGTAATTAGATGTATATATTATTATGTATTCTAGGGTGATAGAGCAGGAACTCATAACCACCTCTTTTGGGGCAGGAGAAAGTCTGAAGTTATTCCATTAGGAAAACAGAGATGTTACTCTCTTAGAAGAGAAAAAAGTAATGTAGTAAGTGATCCTGTATCAAGACAAAGAATAAAATTGTCTTCTCCTTTTTTCTTACCCTTTCCCAGTATGTTTCAAAAATTCCCCCTTGAGTCTATTGCCACTTACTCCCAGTAATGAATTCAGCTGAGCAGACTGGCACATTTTTGCCTGTCACGTGGAGATCTCACATAATGTGGGCGAAGAAAACAGATATACTTGGGCCTTGATTATACCAAGGCCGCTTTATATGGCCACAGGGATCACTCTTGGTGTTTTGAGTCAAACATCAAAGACCAAGGCCATTCTGTTATTTCTTCCTGGTTTGCTAAGGAAAGTGATTTAGTTGCAGAGCTCTTACTGCTGTTTTGTTACTGTTGTGTACAAACCCTTATAAATTCCTGGGAACTGAAAAATACTTCCAAGCAAAACATGATTTTGACCTAATGGCTTTCATGTGAGAGCTTTGTAGCCTAATTCCTGTGTCAAAGATCCCACAAGACTTATTCAGAGTCAGCATGGCAAGACTTAACTTTTGGTTTTGTATCATTGACTCTGAAACAGGTGTTTGGCAGCCTTATGCAGAGAGGAGAAATGAGACTCAGAGCCACCTCACTGATTCCTGCCACAGGAGTCTTTAAAACAGCCTTAATTCTGATAATTTCCCTAACATAATTTCAAACTTTTCTATTGAGTGTCACTAACAGTATTTCTCAGAATCCATCTTTATATCTTCTAATAGTTTATTTGTTGAAATATATTTAGTATCTTCTAAAGCTCAGTAAAGAAGTTGCTGGTTTTATGTATTTTATGTGCAAAACAGGGTAGTCTTTATGTTATGCAGTGCCATTAGGTGAATATAGGAACATTAAGCTTAATAGCTTAAATGCTCAAACAGCAGGCATGGCAGTTGCTTTACCTGATTTTTTTTTTTTATTAACGCTTTTGAAGTGTTTACTTGTTATGTATTTATCATATGCAATAAAATGCTCCAAGGGCAAAGAGCAAATGGGTTAAGCCATTGTAATAAGTAAAGCTAGTATCAGTTAGCTTGCCATTGCTTTCTCCCATTAAGCTGGAATGGATCTTAGCTCTGGCAGCTGCACTTTTGTTTCTTTAATGTTTTTTTTTTAAAGGTCCTAGGTTGCAGCTATGTTTTTGTCAGTAAAGATAAGCTGTTGGTATTGATGCCAGCTAATTGCTTAATTTCTACAATCAAATGTTTTCCATTTTAGAATCCTTTGATTTCCTATCAGTCAGAAGGTAAAAAGAGGAGAGAAGTTTGTAGTAAAACTTTCAAAGTAGAAACAGAAAATAAAATCTATTTAGAGTCTAACAATATAATTCTTGCCTCCTTTCTAGTTCAGAGGGACAAATTACTAGCAGCCTCTGAAAAACCAGAACATGTACTTCATAAGCCAACGATTTCAGGAAATATTGACAGATCTAGTTCTGAGGCAGAATTTCCTGCTTCCTGTCTTGATGGATAAAATACTGACACACAGAGATTCATCTGTTCATTTTGAATATGTGCTGACAGAAGCAGTCTGACTTTCCGAGCAGTATACGCTCCAGGTGTACACACTCGGGATGTCCCTGACTGCACAGAGCAAGACTCTTGCATCCTGTTTGACATACCGGGGGATCTACAAGAGGAAAACATAAGCTGTCATGGACTCGTGATGGCAAAGGTATGAAGGTGACACCCAGTATGCTTGCAGGAGAAGGAACATTGCCTCCTGCGAGGCTTCAGCACATTTTTTTCTGCGTGAAGAGAAGTTGGCTCAGTAGCTGAGCTTTAACAGCAGTAGTTGAAAATGGTTTCTGTCACTTTCTTTGCATTGCTGTTCATTTGTTGCTAACCATCTCCATCCTTTTGGTCTTCTTTTTGAAGAGACCCCATGAAAACATTTTAAAGGAAAAAATCTCAACCTGACTTGACTGTGGAAGCATAATATGCCTAAAAATTTATTATTTTTTCCTTTTTTTTTCTGTTGTAACTCAAACAGTTTCAACTAGTCCTAAAAATATCAGCCAACTTTTTAGTACTAAAAGATTTTTGCTTTTTCAGTAATTTGGAGCCAGTAGCATTGGTCACGCTTAGAAGATCGTCTCACCCGAAGCTGTCACAACTTGCAACAATGCTGCATCTTGGAATGATGGACCTATTGGTGGAAACCAATGGTTAAAGCTGAAGTTGAACAGGCAAAGAGAGAGATTTCTCAGGAACATTTTCTATCTGTAGGCCTTTAGAAAAGCTTGATTTATAGGCAGCAATGCATTGGCATTTAAGCTGTCTAGACATAGGTGCCTACTTTGAATTAATTTTGAGGGGAGTTATGCCCAGGCGTGCTTTCTAAGTGCCAAAATGCCATAAAAAACATGGCATGGTTATCTTTTGGGGGCCATTAAAATAAATAGTTTGTTCAGATATTGTACTGACAAAGACAGTAGTAAAAAAAAAAAACAAACTAGGAAGACTTTGATAAAGTAATATACAGCAAATGTAGTTGCATACATTAGGTATGTGTATGGTTCTAGTCACACCCATGGTAGAAGTGAAAACTTCTGTGAGAGGATAACATTAAAGAGGCAGCAAATGTTTGGGGTACAGCTGTGGTTGTTGGCACTTAATGCACATCTAAGCTATGCATCTGAAAGCCATTCAAAAGGCCTAACTTGCATAAGAGTGCCAGGAAACACTACTTTATTTGTAGACATCCTGGGTAGCTGTTGCCAGACTATAAAGAAAAGGCAGAGAAGGCACAGAAAGGAAAAAGCCTAAATGTAATGTATCTTTTGGACTGAACCATCTGTCCTCTTCTTTTGAGACACTGCAAGCTTAAGGAGACTTCAAATAGCTCAAAAGCTGTAATTAGAGCCTTCTTCTGAAACATGCTTTTTGTTTCCCTGACACTATGCAGGACAGTTCCTGTTTTCCTGTTGTTTCCTGTGGCATAAACATTTACTTTAAATTTCTTTTGTCATCTGGGGAGATGCTGTCTGGGGGAGACGTGCTTTCACATGACATTCTTCCTTCCCGCTGCTGTTTTTGTGGCCTCAAAGGCAAATGCAGGATATTCCTCTTTCAGTTCCTTCAGTGCCTCTGCTTATTCCACTATCTCTGATCAATTAATTTGCAGTTATGTCAGCATTTCCAAAGAGCTGATACAATTGTGTGAAACAAACATAGAACAGACTGGTATTGAATTTCCTAGAAAAGGCTGAAATGTTCTTCAAGCTTGTATAGATTATAGAGGATTTGAACAATAACAAAAGTAGAATATTTCAAGTACTGTAATGTAAGTATGTATAATATTACAAGTAATATAAGTATGATTCAGTTGATACTAAAACAAGATAAGGATCTTGTTATCTGAGGATAAACATCAGATTGACATAATTTGTCTAAACCCTTTGGGGTCAAGAACGAGTTTAGCAAAACCCTCAGAATACTTTTTAATCAATTGGGACAATCCAGATAAAATTGATCCTCTCTGTGCGTGGCCCTGATCTGTACTATCTTTCAAGTCCCTTCCTTGCTATACTTCTGTGACAACTACATGACTCAAGTTGCTTAGCAGGTGATATCCTGTATCAACACTAAGAGTTAGAAAGGTTGGAGAATTTCAATTAGCTGCTGGTGCGCACTGATGATCATATTTAAGATTCTGCCTTCTGCTCATCATTTCTCTATAGCTGCACAGCAGTGATCTGGACTGAGCAGTCCAGTGGATAATCTATGCTAACAAAGCATTAATGGGAAAAGTCTCATAGGAGACTGGGAACTGCAGCGAACCCATGTTAAAATTAGCACACAGGTGTGCTCCTGCAAGAAGTGCTTGGCCTGATTTACCGCATGACCTAATGACTCATGACCACATGGTTAAACACCTCTGGATAATCTAGCTTAACTTTCTAATCGTTGCAGGAAATCATTTAAGTAAACCTTCAGAAAGGCAGGTGTAAAGGAAGAAGTTTCTTGGTTTAGATCCTTATAAACTCAAAAAATGGAAGAGTGACATTAGGAGCCCTGTCTTTTGAGATGATATCAAGTCCAGTTTATTTAAGGTGCTTTCTGAAGGCTATAACTGATGAAAGCCAGAAGTTCATGTTCATCAGGACAGAAGATGGGAGTCAGGTGTGTGTGTGTGCTTTACTCCGAAGAACTGAGCAGGAATTATACTTAAAGACCATGTGGGTTTATCTCCTACTGAGAATTCCATGACACTAGTTGACCTTGGCCTTCATTCAGTAATGCTCTTTCTCCTGTAATGCTGTAAATTACTCTAAAATTGGTTTGCTTTAGCATCATGTGAAGGAAAAAAGGTAGAATGGAAATATGAATGGTCAGATCAATTGTGTAGGAAACAGAAAATATGTAGCACAAGTTTTAGATAGATGTGCCCATGATCAACTGAAAAGGATATGATAGAAGTGATCCAGCGATTTGTTTTAAATTAATTAACCCCTACAAGTAATTAACCTCTTTGTGCAAAGGTCTATATTTCAATAGAAAGATATGCAGTTTGAAGAACAGTGAATTTTGTTTGTGATGCACTTGCAACTGTTTACTCCAGTATTGCAAGAGGAAATCTTGTCTCAGTGAAGGTTTCACTACATAGCTTTTGTTGTTGGCCAAAACCAGCCTGTGTGATACTTATGAAATGTTGGTTATTTTAGAAATCAGGCTTATCCTCTCCTCAAGCAGCCTTTGCCATATTCCCTTCCTCCTTCTGACCAGAGCACTGTCAGCATGTTAGCCTGCCATCCTAGCTACGGAAATTTTCTTTTGTGTCGCTCCCCATAAACCACATCTTCTGTCCAGGTTAAGGACAGTTGATGTGATCACAAACCAACCAAAAATATCCATAAAGATTTTTTCTTAGGCCCTGGCATTCCTATGGAGTTTATAGCAACTGGCAGGGGATTGGGTATTTCAGTGGGGTCTGTTTTGGGGGAGGGTGTGGACACCAGGCTCTGGCAGAGGAGAACAGGGTGTTGGGGGTGTGAATGTGGGAAGGAAAGGGCTGCCTGCTAGTCTGCAGGTTGGTGCTACTGCTCAAGGAGAAGAGGCAGAGGAGGCTGAAGTGGTTTTGGTGGTTGGGATGTCAGTGGGCTGTTTACCCAGGCAATACCACAGCATCTCCATGCAAGGCCCCTTCAGTTGAACTAGGCCTGAGTACTGACGGCTGAAGTAAGATATAAATACAGTGTGGGTGTCAGCTGCTCCTTGGTACCTACCTGGGTATGCATTCTTACTACCTGATAAATTTTATCTCTGTTTCAGTGATGATTCACTCTCCCTGAAGGATAATGTACATTGTGTTTACTACAGAGAAGTGGCATGTAAATAAGCAGTTAATACAAAATAGCTGGCACAAATGCACTACTACTTACAATCTGAAAAATGTGACTTTCCAGATGACATAGTGTATATTTGTTATTCTTAGTCTTCTAGTTGAAAAATGTCTCTTCCCTTTCGTATGAGGCTTCTTTACCAGAAGCAGCAGGGTGTGGTTTTGCAGTGGGAAAGATGGATGTGGGAGGAGGCTTAAATTAGATGTCAATAAAATTCAGAGTAGGAAGGAAAAAGCCATTATGAAAGTGTTTATCACTGTTGCTTCCATTGCCAAGGCAGGTTAAGTGTGCCATGAAACCATCAGGTGTCAGGTTCTAAACAAACAAGAGATAACAGGCTGCTTCACAGGCTACTGCATGTTGAAGTTATGCAATCCTTGGCCACGGCATGTCTTGGGGTCCAGAAGTTCTCAGAGCTTCAGAAGCTGGCTTTGAAGGTTCACAGATGAAAGACAGCTTGAGATTTAACGGGCACAAATATACCTACCATGGCTTAAGGTGTCTGTCATACACCAATCCCTGGAAACCAAGCATGAAATCCTGCAGAATGTCAGTCTGAGCTTTCCATGCTGATTTATTCCTCACTGATGTCCACTGCTGGCCAGTGTCAAGCACAGTACATTGTGCTAGATGCCATTTTTGATCCACCATTAATTTTTTAATGTTCATAACTGTGCTTTTAGAGGGCACATTTGTACCAGTACTACTGCTTCTACACTTGGAGAATATGGTGTTTTCTTGTACTGCTTTAACTATTGTCAAAAGGATCTAGTCTTTCTGTGTGGATGAGGCAGCAAAAGGCATTTCAGTAACAGCTGGGCTGAACCAACAGTTTATCTTTTGCTCTGAAGACAGAAATGTGATAGAAGATATTTTTAATGCAATCTTTATAACAAAATAAAAGTCAGATGTTTAAATTCCATATGACAAAGACTACCTTTTAGGCAGAATTGCCTGTTTGAGAGTTCAGTGACTTGTTTTGAGTAAAGAGAATTGCTGTTTGGATTTTGAAAACAGAGGGGCAAAGAGAGACATTCAAATTTGTTATAAGGAAATTTTTATTAGTCTGTGGGTACCTGCTAAGCTAATTTAACTGGGACTTCATATCCTGTTTTCCCAGGTGTGTGATTAGAAAACTAATGCTGCTTTTTATAAAGACTGACTGGAAAATTATAATTTTGGCGGGAGACCCTAATGGTTTGCACACTGCAGACACCAGCCTGCAAGAAACTTGGGTGAAGCTTCTTGGAGAGGGAGAAGAGGAGGCTTTCCAGTTATTTTAATTTCTGTAATGAGGATGAATTAAGATATTATCCTTTCTCTGATAGTTAATGGGCTACAAGTCACTTGTTGGGCACGAGGAGAGGATGAAGTTGCACAGACTAACTTTCTTGGATACTCCGTTGTGGTACAAGCAAGAAAAATGGCAGATAAGCCTTTGATCATGTGATGGAGTCATTTGCTGGCCACATCTGCCTTCAGGCTGGGCAGCAGGACAAGTGCAAACTGCAGATAGGTTATTGCATATCTGTGTCCATAGCTATTGACTAATATTAACCTTAGGATAAAGAAGCCAGGGAAGCCCTCCATACCTCCTGCTCAAGACTCGCTGAAACCCCCCTGCCTCATGCTGGTGTATCCTGTGTCCTAACAAGGACATGGAGTCCTAAGGAGGAAATTCAGCAAACCTGCACCCAGCACCTTCCCTAGTACCTTGGTCTCCTTTCTCTTAACAGCTTCTCTGAATGGCTTCAAGGCCCCTTAGTGCCAAGATCCTGGAATGTGGTGTCCTGGGAACAACTTCTAACCACAAGAAAGAGCCTCCCTGTCTCAGGCCAGTGCTCTCATTGGTCCCTCATTGAAACAGGATAGTAGGAATAAAGTTCTACCTTTTTACCTGCATAGGCAGCAGAGACAAATGCAGCTGCCAGGAAGGAGGCCACAGATGCAGCAGTGATGGCTGAGATAGAGAGTTCAAGTGTCTCCTTAGACTGGGAGTGCTGTAGGAAGGTGAAGGCTGCAGCATGGTCTGTTCAGCCCCAAGTCTTAGAGGCAGCAGCCTTTTTTGGCTGAGATCTGAACCTGTTTGCTCCTGTGCAACATCCACCTCTGTTTAGTGTCCTACCCATGACTCTCCTGCTGTTCCTTTTGTTCCCAAAGCTCTGGATGCAAGTATAAGAACCAAAACAACTGGGGACAGAACACTGCTGAAGGCTGACAGTTTAGGGAAATGTGAGAGCAAGGGAAAGGAGGAGGAGGGGGAGACTTGTTCTCAGCTTTCCTACATGCAAAGTTGCTAACACAGCCCTGGTGGTAATGCAATGGTGATGTTCTCAAACCTTGTCTGCCTCTCTTTAGCTCAGTACATGGGTTTGAGCACAACTATCTGCATTAACCTTGGCTTGGACCATACGCTTCCAGCTATAGAGTGAATTGGTGGTGAAGTGAGACAACAGAAAGCAGGAATTTCTGGTCAGGAGGCAACCCAAAATTGGGAAGGAGCTTGTATGACATTCATTGTGATTCAGAGGAACCCTGACAAGAAATGTGCAGGTTTGGTAAACAAGCCAATAGCACTAAGAAAACCTGGCTACATGTCACCAATTTTGACTCTCAAGGGAAACTGATTTGCAAAACATTGTCATTCAGCTCAACTCTCAGAGGCTGTGCAGCTTTTTCTCAGTAAACATTGCCTTACTCAACAAAGGCTATTACTAGTGAAGAAAGAAAAGACCAGGTATGCAGTTGCTGTGAAGTAAAAGCCTGCAGGCAGAATAGCTGACATTCACTTAAAACCCTATAATTCTGCTAGTGAAGAAAAGAAAATGCTCTCAACTGGCAGGTGAAATGCACTCTTTTCCTTGTCTTCATGTAAAAGGTCAAACAGAAAAAAAAAAAAACTCAGGAGGTCAGAAATAAATCAGGAATAGTAAAAATAGTCCTTAAGACACTGCAGCGTTAACAGTGCTTTTCTTCCTGTAGCCTGATCTTGCTGCAGGAAAAAAAAAAAGCCTGGAGAACCTGCCAAAGCATTAAAAGCAATACAATTGTGTTTTGAAAGGCAATAAAAGCAGACTGTGTGGGTAAAGGGCTGTGCCATTCACCTTTCATCTCTCTGATGATCACCTGAGGATCTCTTTTGTGTTTATAAAGGGTGCCATTTTAAGACCATTTTTGTTGTTTGGGAGAGTTATTTGAACTGTATCTATGTATTGCTGAGGTAACTTTAATTGGGTTGCTGTTTAGGTGATGCAATTAAACTGTTGACCTTCTGATAACAAAATATTCAAATGAAATAGTCTTGTTTGGGTAGGGGCTGTTAAAATGTATAGTGGCTTATTGACATACTTCAGATTTATTGACCTAACCTTCTGAAGTTACCTTTTGTAATGCAGAAAAACTCCTCTGTGCCTGGCATTAATTTCACAGACTTTTCCCCCCTGATTTGTCAAGGGCAAGAGCTCAGAGCATCCTTTACTCACTATTTAGTGAAAGTCCTCCTGGAATTTGCATGTGCAAAGAAATTCAGTTCTTGAGTAGAACCGTGCCATAGGGCTTCAGTTTTAGTTTGCAGAGGAACCTTTCAGCCATCCCTTCCAGAAAGAAAGCCAGGTCAGACACAGGGCATTTGATTCTCAGTTGTATGTAGACTTAATAGCATCTGTATTTTTTCCACATATTAGACATGCATAATTAGAATAGCTTCTCATGTCACCTTGCTGGTTCATGAACACAGAAGGATTTGTGCATTTATACTCGATGCTCTGATCAGACATAGATTATTTTGTAATGGTTTTCTGTTTGGAACTAATCTCCATAGAAGGCTGAGACCTGGAATGCGATACCAGTGTGAAGAGGGTCTGTCACTTCATAGCTCTAACTGGGGTAGATTAAGACAAACTCAATTAATTGACCTTTTCTTCTTTGATATCTAAGGGCTACTTTCCATTCTCTGAATTCTGATTAGCTTTTATTTCATCACCACCCTGAAGATGATGTCTGTGTCTCTGAAACACACTACACAATCTAGTCTGCTTTCAACTTCTATCTACCTGCACTTCATTCTCCCTGGGTTGTATCTGTTAGCAATCTGATGGAGAGACTTCTCCTTGAGGTCTTCTGTCTGTCAGAGCAATTTATCCTTTGTGGTTTAACTATTTTCCTTTTTTATATCCTTGGGTTTTACTTTTGGAAAAAAAAAATTGTAGTCACAGATGGCAGTGGTTTTCCATACTTCAGATACAGATAACTTCTCTTGACCTGACCAACCAGTTTGTTTCTTACCATGTTTTCCCTCCCTGCCCTTACCCAAAACAACTTTTCTTGACAATTCAGGTAGCTTTCTGACTTCTGGAGCATGTTTATTCCTTTTCCTGATGGGCAATGAAAGCTGGTCCTTCCTGGTTGCTGTGAGTTGTCAGGGCTTAATTTCAAGTCCTACTCTGAAGAGCTCAATTATGGGAGTTATTTTTTTTTTCCTCCTCCACCCCCAAGATTTAGCATAAGCCAAAAGGGAAATTAATCTGATGGCTCTTAGAAACAAATTTGTAAAGTTTTTTATATCATACTTTTGCCACAAAAGAGTTTCAAATCCTGTTTTTATGAAATCCATGGAAATTTCCAGTGGATCCAAGTCTGAGGTGGGTGTCTGTTAAGAATCAGAAAACAAAATGTGGTATGAGTTAGAAACAGAGATCTTATTAACTATTTTCTTTCCAGTTTCCTCTCAAAAGAAAGTTCTGCTGTCCCACATATTTCTTCTTCAGGCTGTTTTCCTGGACAAAGTCTGGATGGGCAGTAGGTTATAAGTTACTCTGCCCCATAAGTTCATGTTTTTTCAAATTACTACCTGTAAATGAGGTAAAAAAATGTGTGCCTTTACAACTCTAGTTTCCTGCCAAACTACCTGGGCTCAAGGCGCCTCTTCACAGTGACATGTCCAAGGCCAAAAGCAGTCCCCATATATACCATGAGATAAGAAGTTTTTTTGACTTAATAACATGCCTAGTTTTCCCCAAAAAGCTAAACAAGCATCAAGTTTGTTAGGATAATTCATCTTTTATGTGGTCATTTCTTTGCTTAATCTATGAAACTTGTTAGAGGCTGGAATACATCTAGTTTATGCAATATGGTATTGGGACTCCAGGGAAAGGTACTACTGCTCAAAGAAGAAATGGAAAGTGAGACATCTGGAAAAAATCAGATGAGGAAAACCAGAATACAAGTTGGTGGAATTGCCACAAAAGTTTTATTTTGCTAGAATTCCTAGGGTGAGCTTGCGGCATTATTCATTTTACATGCCAATTATCCTTGCCTTTGCATCTATTTATAGTTGCCTCCTCTGGAGGCCCAGACTGAGAAACATACTTTTGAACTCCTTCCACACTCTTGTTGCACAAACCCATTTCATGCTATTTTGGGGCCAGACACCTGCGGCCAGAGTAGTGGACGGGCAGTGGAGAGGAGCAGGCCCTCAGAAAGAAAGGAACTAAAACAATTCCTGTACAACATTTTGTAAGACTTTGACCAGTTCCAAAATGGGATTCATCAATTTTCAGCAGCCTTGAAGAAATCATGTGCCTGGTGCCTGACCAGTTTAACCACAGGAGCTTGTCAGTGCAGGGGGAAGAGTCAAAAAGCAGCTCTGGCCGCAAGCGCCACCATCCCACTGAGCTCTGGCTGCTCCAGGGCAGGTGTAGGAATGAATCCTGCAGAAAACCTGGAGTCAGAGCTCTGGCCATCCATCCATGGTACAGTCAGAGGGCTCCTGGCTGCTCTGCCAGCCCTGGGTGAGCCCTGTGGGCCTCACACAGCCCAGCACGGCCCAGCTCTCTGCCCGCCCAGAGCAGGGGCTCGTGGCAGGCGCTCGGCGAGTCTGGAGGCTGTTTGGCACTGGAAGCAAACTAATGCAAAACACAGTCAAAGCTTTCATGTGAGCCCCTGAGGAGAGGCTGGGGCGGCTGGAGAGGATACGCACAGCCTTGGGTTTGTTTACGAGGAGAGAGAAAGGGCTGTTGTGGGAAATGGCTGCATCACTTGTGGTGTACTGTATGCTGTTTATACAATAGTGCCAGGTGGCAAGCACAAACACACTCGTGACAGAGCACCTCAGGAACTCCTTTTGATCTTCTTCAAAACCTAAAAAGGGAGAGAGTTGTTTAAATTTGTACTACTGTCACTGCTGCTCAGCTGTTTGAACCTTTTTTCCACCCACTTATGTTTACTTCTCTCTGAGCCAATGAGTTTCTAGAGCACATTAGAAACATTGCAGGCAATGCCAAAGTTTGAGCAGTTGAGGTCACTTCTTCAGCCTGGAGGTGGGGAGACTTGACAGATCTTATGGTGGTCTGCAGCTTCCTCAAGAGGGAAAGTGGAGATGCAGGCGCCAGTCTCTCTTCCCTGGTGACCAGTGACAGGACCTGAGGGAATGGCATGAAGCTGTTTGGGGGGAGTTAGGTGGGTTATTTCAAAAAGGTTCTTCCCCCAAAGGGTGGTCAGATACTGGAACAGGCTCCCTGGGGAGGTTACCACAGCACCAAGCCTGCCTGAGTTCAAAAAGTGTTTGGACAAAACTCTCAGGTACATGGTGTGACTCTTCAGGCTGTCCTGTACAGAGCCAGGAGCTGGACTTCGCTGATCCTTGAGGGTCCTTTCCAACTCAGGACATTTTGTGATTATATGAAATCCATGCTTGTCTCTTTGGATGGATATTTTATAACAGTGAAGAGCTGGGTAGTGTGATCATAGTTGTATTTGTAGCAACCTCTGTTGTCTGCAACTTCCCCTTTTTTACGGACATGTTCATAAGTACTATCCCAGACTCAAATGAAAAATACTTATTGTTTCATAAGACTTTAGCAAGGTTGGTACATTGTGTGAGTCCAGGAGTGTAAGAACTCCTGGCTTTTCTATTCATACTTTGTGAATTTAATTTATATTTTCAGATTAGTTTTATTCCCTGTAGGTATGTCCTGGACTCCTCTCTAGTAATTATTTTTGATGACTCCACCAACGCCTACTTCTTAAGACAGAGATGATCTATTTCAGACTCCTCCGCTGAATGAATTTAGCCAACAATCCACTCATGACTCTGGCAGATGTTTTTACTTTCTTTCTTTCCTTCAGGCCAGTAAAAACTTTATAAATCTTTCCTCTTCCATTCTAGAAATGTGAGAGCTTCCCCTTTGACACCTGAAACATCTCACTGACCTTGTCTGCATACAGTAGAATATATTTGTAGATACTGCAGACACCTAAGTTTAAATAAATGAAACCCCAATATTTAGTCGTATGAAGGGTTGATCCAGATCAGACTAGTATCCACAAAACTAGGTTTTTCTTAAGAATACTTACTCCTGAGGCTCATATGCCCACAATTCAATAGCTGTCAACATGATTACCTACTGTAGAAAGTCCAAATTCTTATGTTGGTTGCCCCTGTTGTTTATAAAACAACATTGTGTCTCCCCTCCTAATATGCACATCAGTAGCCATGAAATTAATGGACTATTTCCATTGATCTCAGGAAATGTTAGCAAAAGGTCTGCAGAAAATGCATGAAGTCCTTCTCCAAATCAAGTTGAGGCATGCTCACGGCAATCTTTCCTTTGTCTCAGTTTTGAGATGTTAAGTAATTGGTCTGCTCTCCCATTGAAGAAGACCTGAGAGTTCAAAGAGGCTACTTCAGACTCTCCATATGCCCTTTATGGCTTGTCCTGTTTGGTTGGAACTGGAAAAGTTGGTTATTTCCAGGGAAAGACTAAAGTGAACTGATTGCTGTAGTCTATCTCTCCCGAGACTAGGGGACACATTGTTTTTTGGAACTAGGATTTGCTAAGAAGCCAGAGATTAATTGGTTATGGAGACTAAATTATCCTTTCACTTTATAATTTATTAGAAAACTTCATGGCATTGTAACTAGAGGCTGTTAGAAGCCTTCATGATGATGAATAATTATGACATGATGAGACATGTCTGAGGAGGAATTTTTGAAATCACTCTAATGTGAATAAATAAAATAGAGATTAGTATTCCAGAGAAAATACATAAATTCACAAAACTGCAAATGAAGATTAGCATACACTTTTGTGGTTTGGTTTCTTTGGTTGGTTTTTTTTTTTTTGGTTTGGTTTATTTTTTTATTGTGAAGTTGCTGGAATTTTTCCAAAGTAGTAGCATAAAAGGGGGTATTTTGTATCTTATTATCTCTGTGCTAATTGCATCTCATTTACAGCCATTTTAAAAGAAAATTCCCATCAGGGCAATACACTATTTCAGTTTTCTTCATAAAGGAGTGGTATGGGAATCTCTCCCTTGTCATTCTATCTCAGTGCCATTCTTTTTCTTCTGATTCTCAATGAGCTTGCAAGTTGTCTGTGTAGAATTTGCAGTATTTTACTGTGAAAATTTGTGTTGTACTCCCTGGACATCTTGATATCTCACACCTACTTGAGTATTTTCTGCTTTCTGTGCATTCTCTGCAGCTGCAAATCCCAAGTGCTTGCATCAGTTAAAACTTAGTGTTAGCGGTTCTATGGGATGGATTCACTCAGGTTCTATGCTGTGTTGAGGAACAGCCATTAGTGTAAAACTCACAGACATGAGACAAAGTCATGGACACTTTATCCAAAAAACTCACCACCCCACAAAAAAGTAAGAATGACTTGGTTAGGACAACTATACAATTTGCACTTCCATCCAGCCACAACAGCAGAGTGTAATCAGAATGAAATTTTGTTCTTCCTCCTTTCCTTTTGCCCTCTTTGAAAGAAAACATTTAGACCTGTAGCTTTCTGTAGGATTTACTGAGATTTCATGTAACCCAATGTCTGGGACCTGACTTTTAGAGGTAGTGAGAACCTGTAACTCAGGTTTTGATTTGCATCAGGTATGGGAAATGCCTGCTCCTGCACAGGAGGCAGTGTAAGTCAGGAGCTGCTTTGTAAAACCAGTGCTGTTGTCCTGGTAGTGATGGAAGTAGTAGTGATTCAGGGAACAGCTGTAATGAGAGTGCCATTTGCTTATAAAATGCAAAAAGGTTGAAATAACCATTACTCACTTGCAAGATAGGTGTGTGTGCTTATTAACCTTGAGCACCTATTTTATTAATTATATTGCTGTGAACATTGTGCTTAAACTATCAATCCTTTATTAAGCCTGAGAGCAGACAGCCAAAGCTATCAGGGTCTTTCATATCTGGAAAGGCAAATTTTGCAGGACCATATGCCCACTGGGGGACACCTGGGAAGCTAACAACCATAGAATTGTCCACTTAGGTCACCTAACCATCTGTCATGACTGCCTTAAGTCGCCTCCTCAACAATAGCCTGACTATTTCCACCTGTAGTGGGTTTTCCTAGGAGTGACTTGCTGAATTTGAGAAATTAGATCCCTTCATGGCTTAAGGGGAGTTTTATCTCTGACACCCATGAGGCAGCGTTGAGGTTTTGATGATGTGTGAGGAACAGCAACCTAGCTGTATTGCCCATCTTTCTGGAATAGTCACCTAGAGAGGCCACAGGAGTTCTTGACACAGAGAGCAGGTATGCAGTGGGGAAAAATGCTGCTTCTTTGCATCTGATTTGCTGAGAACACTCCTCTAATGATTTCAGGCTTAGAAACAATGTGCTTACCAACAGCAGAAATAGGTCCAAACCATTAATAGCTGCTCAGATTTTAGGCTGGATGTTTGGGGATCTCCTAAGCCTCTACAAGTGTTTTCTGTATCTGTCTGGCATAAGAAGCAAGTAGTATTCTGCCATTAATACTGTTACTGTAACCCTGTATTATTTGTCCATGTTTTACACAGCATTGTTCTGCTCCCTAAGGACTAGACTTTGGCCAGTGTTGGATTCTCATCAGTGAGGGATGGCTTGTGCATCTGGGTTTTACATCAGAAACACGCTGTCTCGTTTGTGTGGAACTCATTCAGAAAAGTGACTGAACTGTTTTTCAAAAGTGGGATGCTGTAGTTTTATACCAATGGAGTGCCAAAAGACTTAGGTTTATGTGTCCTTGTTTCTGGTTGCAGGAAAATACATTAATACAGAACACATATGAAATTCTGCCTGTATAATGAAGAATATTCTTTGACTATACTGTTTCCAGTGTAAACTACTGAACGTGCAAACACAAGTTTCATGGGAGATAAGCCAAGGTGATGAAGTCCAAGCAAGATGAGGAAGCACAGAGACCGTAAACACATTATCTTCTATTAAAGGAAACATGTGTTGTAAAGATATAGGGTCTTGTCTTTTATTTTGGTAAGAATATGTTGTTTTTTTCTGATACAGGTGGCAAATTTACCAAGGAAAACATCCGCCAGAGAGTAGAGGTAGGCCAGAGCACTTAACAAAAGCTTCATTATCTGTTGTTCTGTTAAGCAGAAGACTGAATGCTGGTCTCCTGAGTTACTGGCAAAACTAGCTTTTTCAATGGCCTAGGAGTTTATCCCAGGTGTTTTGCTACCATAGTGACAGTCTTTTTCACACACGTAGAGAGCAGTTGGTTTAAATTAAGAACTGCTTTTATCAGGATGCAGTTTTTGGAACCAAATGGCAGTTACAGTTAAATGCAAGTATAATGAATAGTATTTCTCAGTACACCTTTTAGATGTAGTTTAATACTAGGCAGGATACTGCAGGCATCACTGCAATGCTAACAGATCACAGTAAATACAGCAGAAGCATATATGATACAGATGATTATAACCTTTTTTTTATTATGGTCACAGGTATAAACTGGGCAATTATTTTTCGGAGGTGCAGTTTTTGTGAAGCAAATGAGTCTTATTGACAGATCTGGTTCAGATGATGATCTGACAGATGATGTGGATTCGCAGAGAATTTGCAGATGCCACTTGTGACTTTCTATTGCAGTTACTGGGAACTGACTTTTAATTCTTTGTTGCTGTTTGAGACAGATAGTTTTATTTGTTTCAAATTTTTAAGAAAACTGAGCTGTTTATATCTTTGAATATGCTTATTACATCAGCTATGAAGTCATTTAAATGGTAACAGTGCTAGTGATCATAGCGGAGTACTAAAAACAAAAAAATGTTTTGATAGATCAATAGGTTTTTTTAAGCTCAAAAGCATCTATTTGATTGAAATCACATGATGTGTGACTGTGATATCATTAAAACAAATATCCCAAATGAGCCATCCCTCACCCTTCATACCAAAGGGGTGATATCATTTCTGCACATTGTATTGATAGTTTTTGTCATTCAGTACAGAGGTCAGAAAAGTAAGCTGGGAAAGCAAGCTGTGATCCAAAAGGCCACACCAAGTCCCAGCACGAGCTTTTTATCTTCTTTGAGTGTAAGATCATAAGAAATTAACTTTTACTCTGTTTTGTCCACCTGTGTTTACTGTAGCTAGGGGACCAATTGCTTTTCTGTTAGGATTCTATTTATTTAAAAGCAAAATGAGAACAGAAGAGTATATGGGAAAACTCCTAATAAGGCAAATATGGCAAAAGGAGTCTGCACATTGCCACCCCACACAGTGGTAGCTTCAGAGCAGACTACTGATTGTTTGTCTGGTTGATTTTTTCCTGTGCTTCCTACTTCAGGGTATGGCTCCTACAGCATCAGTCTCATTCTTTATGTGTTGTGGAAAATGGCATTTGCATTGAAGGCAGTGATAGTTGAGTGCATACACTGGAGAAAATAAACACAAACATTGCTTTCATTGTCTCTTCCTTCCTCTACTATGCATGCTAAACTGTTGCTATTGTTGTTTTTTGCTTACAGAGAAATTTGCTTACATGGAAATTGTGTCTTCCAGTTCCTTCCTTGAAGGAAGGACAAGGAATCAGTTTTTTATTTTTATGTTTTTAATGATGGAAGAGTACCAAGTCACAACTCTGAAACTTGTTCTACTATGAAAATAGCCCTGCTGAGAACATAGCATGGCTTTGTTTTGCTATTCCACAGAAAAAAATCAAGAAGCTGATGAGCAAATGGAAAAAATATGTTGGAAAAAAAAGTTTTTTTCTTATAAAAATTTGCACATGTTTATCCTTAGAAACATTTGCAAAAGGTCTTTTGTTATGTCCTGAAACAACCTGTTCATTGAACAATATGTAACAGTTGAGCTAAATGCTGTTTGCTTTTATCATAGTAGCAGCAGAATGGATGTGACAGTGCCTGTAGTACTGTTTGCAAAGAAAGGTATGCAAATTGAGGCTCATACTGCTTGTCAGACACAGAATATTCACTGTATGGAGAGATAAATTAGTTTCCATTTTAATGCAAATTTTCCTGCTTATTGCCTATAGTGATTTTCTGTCTATTTGGAGGTACTGTACGTCAAGCAGAGGAGAGGCTTTGCATTACTTCCAGAAGTCCCACTGAGATATGAGGGGATATGTAAAGCAGTCAGAGAGGCAAATTAATGCTGTTTCTTTCTGCTTTCTCTGCACTTCATCATTGATTGAAGACACAATTTAGGAAAAGAGATTTTGACATCTCTAGTTGAAATAGCACATTTTCCAGACCACCGTTATTTATATAGCTTTGTATGTAAATGTGTTCATTGTGTTGAGAAGACAAAAAAACCCCAGCAGAACCATCTCAGATTGCCCTGTGTGGTACAGACTGCGAGGGAATGAGAAACTAAAGTTGCCATGTTCAACATAGAATGACTTCTTTGTGTTGGAACATTTCAGTTTTGAAAGTGGTAGAAGAGAGATGAGGAAAATAGGGCAGGGATAGAAAGTGTGACTTTGAAAAGTCTATCAGAAGGATTTCCTGTTTATCTTACAGCTCATCCGTTGGAACACTGTCCTGGGATGCGAGTTTACGTTTCCTCTCTGACTGATTCTCTCAGAGAGGCCATCCCCTCCTAATGTTTCAGAGATGAGAGTCCTTCTCAGGCTGTGGCACATTCCTGGCTCCTGCCTACTGGAGCTGCCCCATCAGCACTGAGCAAGTGAGACCTCAGTTTTGCCTGGTCCCCTGGGAAGCAGGACTGTCAGGTTCCGTGTTGCACGTCCTACTTTGGATGGAGTATAGTCCAAAACTTCAGATAACTGTGCTGTGTATACCTGTGGTCTGAGCCCTCTCATGAAACGTAGAAATACATGTTCAAGTTGTCTCAAGCAGAGGAAGAAACCAAACTGAGGTTTCCAGTACCTAGGCAACATCCTCAAGTCAGGGGGGATAAAGAAGTTATGTGCAGTAATAGTGTCCCATGATATTCCATGGCTGTTCAGCAGACATGTAAGCATTAAATGGGAGATCTGGAATGGGAATCTAGAACAGTTTTTTCCATATTTTTCTACCATGGGAAAGCAAGTATTGCTTATCATACCTCTAGCTTAATAAAACTTGTGGGTTTATGATTATCTTGGAGACTTTTAGCCCATGTTCATCTTGGACTGAAATGTTTCTATAGCCCACCAAACACTTGGGAGTGAGAAATATGATTACGTATGTCTGGCTTTCTGGACAATATCCAAGAACTCTTGTTTCTACCTCTTCTACTTTTGTTGCTGTAATTCTCTTGGTATTTTTAGCAAGCTTTGAGCACTTTTGGGGTGAGGTGGGCGTGGGGAAAATATTCATTTGGCTCTACTGTCCACAGAGTTTTAAAAAATGCTTCTTTCTTATTTTTAGAAGTTATTTATAAGTTGTCCATATAGTATGTGAACTCATGAATAGCATCACGAGATGAGTATTTCAGTGCAACACAGAATTCCTCAGCTTTATTTGCATCTTCTTTTTTTGGCACATTTCCAACAAATGCATGCAGCTTAGGTATGTAATTAATGAAATTTATGTCCTCACTGTATTTTTGTAGAGTCTTTTTTTACCTTGCCTATTATTAGTGAATAAACAAATTTTGCTTTCTTAAACAAGGTCTACTACAGTACAATTCTAAGATCATTTCTGATGAAAACTCCCCAGGTGATTGGCAGACTATACTAGAAACCACTCATTAATACTGTCCCTTTGTTAAATGTCTTTGAATTTCAACAGAAGTGCTTTATGGAGACTGCTTCAATGGCATCTGCATTTTCATTTCTAAAGGATTTGAATGCTGGAAGACCTATAATATGTATAACATTAATTCTAAATGACATAGCACTTATAGAATGTAATTAAAATGTTGCCTGAGTGCTTATAATTCTGTGCACTATATTTTTGTTCTTAGAATCTTTCTTAATTGAGAAGTCCATTTGGTGACTATATTTTTAATCCCCCCACAATTTCAATTTGTTGTTTTTCTGAATTTGTTCTGAATGTCAGAATAGAGACCATCCACCAAGTGGTCACTTATATAAAGCTAGATTTTAAAAAAATCTTGGGGTTTGCTAAAAAGTGTGGTCCACTTCACTCCTTATCACTCTTCTTCTTATTGACATAATCACCATGAATTACATTTTCCTGCAATTTGAAATTATGATTTCCCCCTGGCCATATTGATTGGAGTTTTTTGTTGGTTTGTTGGCTTTTTTTCAATTGGTTGGTTGCAGGGTTTTCTGATAGGTCGAATATTGTGTGCTAGAGTAGAGATGGCACACTGTCCACCATTCCACAGAAACTGGTTCAGCTTGTGTGGGAGATCTTAGGGTTCATGTCCTCATTACATGTTCTCTTTTCTGACTTCTTTTCTATTTTTCACTGCAATCTATTTTTCATTGGCTTTTCTCTCATTAATACCATACAAAGGTCAAACTGAACTTTTTATCTCATCCGGTTTTAGTTTTGGTTTTCTGTTTGTTTTTTGGGGTTTTTTTGTGAGCTCAAAATTAGGCAAAAAAAAAAACCTGAAAACCTCTTTTTAAAATCTACACTAATAACACTGGGATGGAAAAATAGGTTGGAGAGAGTTTTAATCCTTAAAATGCAAAACAAGGACACATAAAACATAGACAGTGAAATGTGGAAATAAACAGAAAAGCAAGAGGGGTTTCTTGTCAACAGTTTTTGGTAAGTGGAAAATTGTCAGAGTCCAGAAAGGCCATAAAGACTTTATTGTGTCTTTCAATCAAGTTTTAGAGCCAGATGGTTACAAGGCAAATTCATTCTCAATATACAGCCTCTGGAACGATGACCATAGCATTCAATTAATCTGATGTGACCACAATGTCAAGAACCTCATAAAGAAATCTTTCACTCATCTGGGTTATTATATCAAGATGGTTTTTTTGGGTTTTTTTTTTTTTTTGTGAGTCTGATAAATATAGGTCATAGAAGGAATTGACTTATTTATAGTTTCTTCTTATTTCATAGTGATAGTGCTTGCCATCCCTCCCATACAGCTGTAGAGCTCCTTAGATAGGAAAGACATAGACTGAGTAACCATAATTGCTACTAAAAAGGAGAAAACACAAATGGATTGTGTTCAAAACACGATCCAAACCCAGCTCTGCTGCCCTGCACTCTCTGTGTAATATTTTACCATTGCTACTTCTAAATGTAGTGTTGAAACCCATTCAAGCTCAGATGTCACTGGAAACTCATAAAAACACCAGTTGAAGCAATCCCATGCTGGTTGAGCATCCCGTTAGCCTATCTAAGACAATGGCCAGCACCAACTGCTCAGGGGAAAGAGCTTAAGAAACACAACAATGATCCATTCCTCCTTCCTTTCTTCTAGTGATCAGTGCTGCAGGCATTTCCTCCTCTTGATATCACAATAGAGCCATTGTTTAGTTATCCTCGATGGACCTTTCTCCAATTGACTTGCCTAATGCCATTTTCAACCTGCTAATAGTTTTCACATCCAAACTTAATTTAGAAGTGAGTCATACAGCTCAATATCTTGTTGTGTGGAAAATTGTTCCCTTTGGTTTTAACTGTTTTTAAACCTGTCATTGGATAAATTATTTTGTTTATATGGCAAGGAGTAATGAACAATTGTTCCTTATTCATCTTCTCTGTGCTAGTTATGATTTTATAAACCTCCTCTCCCCACACACACAATCCTGAGCTGAAGAAAGATGGCCTGCTTTGCTTGAGCCATACTTGCAGCCACCCTTGTGTCCCTTCAGAGTACTCCAAGTTCTACTGTATCCTTTCAGAGGGAGCATCATCATATCAACACGCTTGCCAGATGTAAAAAATGTGCAACAATGGAAGTACTCCAGGACATAAAATAATAGGATTTGTGGTTTGTCTATAGATTTAATGAGTAACTGGTTTGGGAATTTGGTTGGTTTTATCTTGAATAGAATGGTGATTTTTTTCATCTCTCTTTCTAAATGAGTTCAAGCTGCTTTGCATTTGGACTAAGCAAGCTAGAACTTCCTCTAGAATAGGAATGTTCACTCACATAGAGGCAATCTGAAGCAGATATCCATTTGAAAATGTCTCCCTATCCTCTTATACATCAATTTTCATCCATCAACAAACCCTCAGTCTCAGAGCTTTCTGCATTTCTTTCACAGGAGCACTGTGTGGATTAATTATTGCACACTGTTGGTTGAAAATAATTAGTGACAAAATTTAATTACCTTCAACACCAGTTGACTCTTATCCACACATGTGCAAACTATAATTTCCCATTCCTTTCGGATACATTTCTCATGTGGGCCGCACATGTTTAGTAAATTGAAATGTGTTGGAGGTTCTCCTTATATTGGGAAATTTGTGTGGTCTGCAAACCACAGAGACAAGAAAAAGTTCAAAAGGCTTCAGTAGAATACAGTTGGCTGTAGCACAGTAGATACACAGGTCAATAAACATCCAAGTAGTGCACCTAAGTTGATAACTAACTACTGTGTGTGCTATTTACACAGAACTGAGAGATGAACTGCCTTCCAGTCTCACTTAGTTAAAGCAGGAATATTGTACACAGCTTGAACTCAGAAGAGACAGCTATTGTCCATTCAGTCCCGCACAAATCTGTAATGAAACTGTTAAATGGCAAATCCCACAGGTATTTTTAGCAATTGATATTTATGAGAAAACACTATATAGCTGGAATCAAAATGGTCATTTAAACAAACTTTTTCTTAAGCCCAAGGTCTAGTATGCATTTAAACGTAATTTGAATGTTTTTTTAATGCAACTTGATGGAGTTGACTCTTGACCAATAACAGTTAAAGACTCTACAATATAACATAGTGGAGCTCTTACTAGATTAAAGGCACTGAGAAAAAAATAGAGATGTACATGACAATGATCCAGGACTGCCTCAAGGGACCTGGATTGGAATTCTGAAATTGCTGATTACCTGTATTATAGACATGGTAATTTTTCACTTCCGATTTTGTTTGGCTTGCTCAGCTGTAATGTATTTGCAGAAGACAATTTTTGCTACATATTTGTAGTCAAACACAATGCAGTCCTTCTCTCTTGGACGTCTGCTAGTCATGTTCCCTGCTACAAACCTAATAACACAGAGATTTCCTAAACTTTCCTGCAGAATATCTTTATGCACTTTGTAAATTCATGAAATTAGTATGAATTAGTTAGCTGAAGTCAGCAGGAAGGGTCTTTTTTAGCAGAGGAGGTGAGTCCTTACTCTTTGAGTCTTATTGTTACTTACTGAGCAGTGGTTCCTCGCACTAATGACTCACAGATTCCAAGATACGAGAGTCTTGTTCTTGTCCATGCACGTGCCATCCTGTCCATTCCTATTGATTCATTTCCAGGCTGAGAGCAGTGTAAGTGACTGGTCCAGCAGCATAAATTACTCAGAAGAAGAGCTGGGCAGTCTTCTACAAGGTTAGGGCAGCATCCAGAAGAGTCCAGAGTCACATGTGTGGTGTAGGAGCAGGGCAGGGGAGAAGAGAGGCCAGGCAAGGGTCACACTTCCTCTTTGCTGGCCACCATAGGGCACCAGGTTTGCTCAGTTGTCCATGGAGCCTTAGCTTAATAAACTATTAAATTGTCTCCAGTTGTATGTCGGAGGCCTAGAAGATTCTACAACTCTAGGCTGACCCAATTTCTTTCTGAATTCATGCAGTATGATTACTTACTTCATTTACCAGAGGCTTTAATTCAAATGCTGTGTCCCCCATATATCTTTGTTAACAATGACACAGATTAGTAAACATACTTCACTGTTGGAGCAATGACTGTCTTCCGTGGGGAGGGAGCAGTCTGTTTTGGCATTCTAGGAAACTGTTTTCATTTTATCAACAGACTTTGTTTTGCATAGCTGCATAACATGAGACAGAGTTGAACTTATGGTCAGGTATAAGGCTCCTACTGAGGATTTCAACTTTTCAACTACAGGGGAAAAGGTCTTACATTTTTTTCATCACAATCTCTGTTGAAAATGTTTGAATTTGCCTAGAAATAATTACTGTTTCCTAACCCAGTAAGATCTTCCAGCAAATGCAAAGAGCTGCCTGGAGTTCAGACACCATGCAGATCTGTTGTTTGTTTATCTTGGTAAACTAGGAGTTTTGTTACAATAGGATGCATATTTTGGCTTTTGAAATGCAGCAAGGAGCACAGGAAATTATATGTGCTGACAAATGGATTCTGAACTTTTGTTAGGAGGAAACAATTTCAGAGCCTCCACTAGGAAAACTCCACCCATCTTGTTATATGGAGTTTTAACCACTAGCTGTTTAACGACTTACATGCTATGAAGGACATGCATGTTTTCTCTTAGAATAAATTCTTATACTCAACCCTGCTTGTACACAAAATTTCATGGATTTCACTAAACAAAAATCACTTTGGTAAATGTTTCAGGAAAAAACCTCTACTGTATTTAACTTTACTGTCGAGTTCTGTGTTCTTTCAACATAAAAAACTCTTCTTCCACTATGTAACAGAAACACTGCTATTAACTGAATCTTCAAAGCAATGATGATGATTTACATAATATATAGCATGTATATATATTAATGTACATAATATATAAAATCTCTCCCTGTAGTATCTTGTAATAAGGAGAGGGTCTTTCTCAAACAGGCTTAATATATGTTCTTACTATCTGTTTTCCTTGAAGTAATTTAATGACAAAGGGCAAGGAACTGCCAAGCACAGTGGAACAGAAGATTTGCCCTCGTGGGTGAGGGACAGTCAGGAAGGTCGGTGTCTCAGGGCTGGGATTTCCCATCCATGCTGCATGCACTTGGCTGGGCTGCTGACCATTGTTTCAAGTGATACACTGTGCTGGCTCCCACGCAAGGTGATTTTTTTCTATGTCACATTTACTGAACAAGCTCTTCTCACAATATCTGGGATAACGGCTCATTGTGGCTTCTGTGAATACAGGGGAAATTCCTGGCATATTCCAGGACCAAGACATTTGAAGGCCCCTCAGTGACTGAAAATGGGACTGAACCTTTCTTGAAGGTACGTGAACTGTGAATCTGAGAGTAAAATTCACTTTTTACTGTGGGAAAAAATAGTGCTGTCTTGGCTTTCTGCATGGTCTTTTCTTTAGAGCAATGTATATCGCACACATTTTTGCCATTATTCAGTAAAAGTACTGAGTGATAGTGTCTGACATGGAGCTGTTGTTCCTTCAGATTTTCCTTATTTTGGAGTTCCTGATTTATTAAGGAAGCTGTACCAATCAGGGCACCCCTTCTAACATTAGACTGTGAAAAAGAAAGAGGAGTGCATCAAGTGTTTTGGGACTGAGGTTTCAAGGGAAGAAGTATTAGCTTCATTTAGCCAATCTTCTTCTATTACAGCATTGACTTTGTCTCTTTGACTTTGGTATATTCTTTGCTATACTCCCAGGAGAAAAACCTGTATGACAGAAATGAAGAAAACAATAGAATAATGGGTAAACAATCTAAAACTTTTGTCTTTAGGACATCATGGCTTATTTCATCTCCCCTCTAACTATCTGCTCTCTCTCTCCCCTCACATGTCAGATGAACTCTCGGGGTCTCATATGTCATCTTGTTTTGGGGTGTTAATCTCCTAGGACAAGGAGGTCAAATATATAAACTATAATATACTGATCAATATAAGGTTGGCTAGTGAAGGTCAATTAAATAATAAAAATATTAAAACTAGAATCACTCTTTTTATTGTAAGAATGTCGCTTCCATGGAACGCAGGCATCTCCTTATATAAAGGTGGGGCTGCCTCTTGACTTGTTTCCTACTTCCAGATTTCCGTTTTAACCATGGCAGGAAGACTGGGATTGTGACAATAGGAAGGGGAAACACAGAAGAACAGTTAGTAGCAGTAAGTTTTCTCATGTTTAGAAATAGCCTCTGTGTGCAAAAACAATTGTCAGCAGCTTTCAGCAGTTTCAGTGGTGGGTTTTGTTTTCCCAGACCTGACCACCCCCTGTTCATCATTCTTTTCACATCCATCAGTCATGAGTCTGAGTCTCTCAGCATCCCCATGCTGAGCTGTCATTAATCAGTTTGCACTTTGGAAGCTGCTTCTAAGTCTGCTTATGGCACAGCTTAGGCAGCAGGGACCAGCTCTATTTCAGGTTATTATAAGCACAGTAAAGCTTTTCACTGTCCTGTATAAGAGGAAAGATAGAAATGCAAGTTCTCCCAGATCATTGGGAGAAACAATGGCAAGCTGCTGTCAGCCATTCCAGAGAAAAAGGAACAGGGTCAAATCTGATGTACACTCACTAAGAGTGGTGTGTATACTCTTATCTGGTATCTGAAGTCAGATGCAACTTTTTAATTATTTTCATGCCTTCTAACATCAATATAAGCTACTATGCAAGCTCACCAGTGGGGAACAGCACAGTTCTGGTGTGAAAACACATAGCTAAGATTTGGGACCAGCGCTTAAATTCCAGCCTCATTACACCATGAAATTCCAAGTTACAACTTTCTGTCGTGTCTTCTATGGGTGGCGAAAGCTGAACAGCAGTGAAGACTCAAACCATTGTGTGACACACTGAACCATGCTATGCCAGGATAAAGTTAAACAATGGAATAGTAAACACATCCAAATCCCATCTCTGCTACAGTGTCCACCAGTAGGACTGCAACTGCACCATGGGATCCTGAATTGCAAGTCCTTTTATTTGAGGGAAAGGGACACACATTCTAAATATTAGTATAATTTTATCACTTAGTTTATTATATTAGTCCAAAATGCTGTAGTGAATGTCTAGATCAGTTATGCTTTTTCATAACTGCCATCTTTTATAGGGTAATGCTAAAAAAAATCTAGTACTTTGGTTTATCATTCACATCAGAATGACCTACACCCTTCTGAATTTGGGTGCATAAATGTAACTGTGTCTGTTCATATTTTTTATGTTTCTTTGCAAAAGAATGTTTCTACTCTGCACAGTTCGGTCCTGCATGAGGAGCCACCAAGGATTATGTTGTCGTTCTTATGTATGAAAATGGAAGAAAACAACAGCTTCTTTCACATTCAAATTCAAAGTAGAGGTGAAACGAAAGGTTTAGTTGCAGTGATTTTTGCTGCTTCAGCTGTTTACACTAAGGGGGGTAAGGTGCTTGAGTGCTTTTGCTTTTGAACAGAGTGCCCCATTCTGTCTCCCTTTGGTGCTGGGACTGGGTGGAAGGTTTGCTTTGTTTGCAGGGAATCTGTCTGCTTCCACCTGTAATCAAAAGACTGGTGTATTACACCCAGGCCCTTATGAGAGCTGTCTTCCTTCAGTGCAGATGTTGTGGATGGACTTCCTGAGTGTCAGATAGGAGAGAGGTGAGAGAGGTTATACCCAAGCTAACCTGGTCTGTTACAAATTTTTGGGCATCCTCTAACTTTGATTAATGAACTGTTCTGCCCCAAATATTTCTTGGATGTCTACATTACCGTTTTCAATTGTGCTAACTCAAACAAACCAGCAATCAATTAACTAGAATTACAAAACTCTAGGCTAAACAAAGCCATCGTGAAGAAACTGGCTTTCAGCCCAGTATCTGCTGATGATGGGATGTGAAACAGCCTATTGATTCTGCAGCTCTCGAATTCTTGCACAAGAGTAAAAACAATGGTATTTGCCTTTTCAATAGGGAGAGAAAAAAAACCCCATTTTATTCAATACCTCCACTTAGAAAAGGCAAACTATATTACTGAGCCAATTTTTAGAAGGTTGTACAGAAAGAAGTGCTTCCAGCACATTAAGAAAACTTCAGCTTAAAGCTATACAAACTCTAGAAGAAAGGCAAGAACATTAAATTTTAAGTTAGATTTATATGACCACCTGTCAAAAATGCTGTGCAAACTTTTTGAGGTATTTTTATCTTTCATCAAGAACGCAATTTGAGAAGACAAAACAGCTCTTTCAAGTTTTTGTGCTGGTGACTGTCAAGTTTATTGCTAATACTATGATATTTAGTGCTTTTCATCTGGCTTCAGATGACAGAACCCTAAATCGTATGAAGATCTCAGCTTCTAGTATTCATGCTGTGGGGGAAAAAAACTTGGAAACTTGAAACAAACACACACAAATGGCTTAAATAAGAGGACATGCAACAACAACTGAAAACATCACTTTCCTAAACCTCTTCTTTTTAATTAATTCTCTGCTCTGGAGGAGCAGTTTTGTAGTTTTTCAATGCACAAGGGTTGCCAATACAAAGAGCATGTGGTAATTGTAAAAGCAATAACCAGTCCAGCTGCATTCCCTGTGCAGAAACTGAGAGGGACAACAAGCCATAAATAGTGGTGTCACCGCCACTCTTTGCCTCAGTTAAGGAGTATTATTATTCTAAACACAAAACAAACTATTGCTTGGGCTCCAACTGAAAGTTTCAAAGCCTCATAAATCTGCCAGGTCAAACCCAATTTTCATTGGAATTTTGGAAGGGAACTTCTTGAGAGAAATAACCAGTGCTAATTTTAATTTCCTTTTACTACTTGTTTTAACAGCCTTGTCCAACCCCAAAGTGTTCTTCAAATGGAAGAATACAAATTTTCCTCTGATTTTCCTCATTCTTTGTATGCCTACAGCTCAGCATTAGTCTACTACAGCAAACCCAACCAGGACATCTACAATGAGTACATATTTTCCTTTAACCTGAAGCTGCTGAGAACTGTCTGTAGGCAGAGATTGATGTGATGAGTGACTGCATCTTAATTACTGATGGGCTTTAGGTAGAATGTTGCTGCCTAAGCTGTTGTATCCAAGGTCCCAGTCAAGGCAGGCACTTTTCCTTCAGTGTAAACCTTTTTTAGGTTTGTTCAATAACAGTTTGGAAACTGCTGCCAATGAGGAGAGTTGTTGGCTCCAAAACATGAAGAGGAAGGTTTTGATTTTTTTTTTTATTAAAAAGGAAGAATCTTTCCATGAGAACTCAGCAGACATCTGAGGCAATTTTCAGAAAAGTCTACTCAAAAGGAAGGATGTGTGTATGTGTTCACTCTCTGATTGCCCTTCCAAGAATAATTTTTTTCCACAACTTTTTCTGCTTTGGAGTATCTTCCCAGGTGGAGAGGTCAGCCTTCCCAGCCTTCTGAAAAGGGAGGGGAGGCAGGTCAGAAATGATGGTCATTTTCCTCCTTTTTCTTAAGAAATTCCTCTTCCCTTCACTACCCTCCTGCTATAACACTTAATTGTCTTCATGCATTGTATTCTACACAGAAAACCTGCTTGCAGCACAGTGTTTCCTAGACTCAGTATTTTATCATTACAGTATATGGCATTATATGTTTGCCAATATGTAAAAGAAACAAGATGAGCAATATAAGATAAAATCAGAGGTCTCTTTCTTTCTAGGGATATTTGTTCCATTTTCATGGTAATGAAATTGTGTTCTCCTTCTATGCAAAAAAAAAAAATTGGCTCTAAGCATCAATGAATGCAGCGATAGGATAGACATGATTAGAAAGAACTTCAAAAATGAGAAAAGCGGCAAAAAGGTTGTAGAGTGAGAGAGATTGATCAAGATATTTGGTATTGTGAGAAAATTCTCTTTTTTCCCCACTTGCTAAATCTTTTGCCCCAGACAGGAACAATTGATTTTAACAAACATTTGTCTTAATTTTGGTGGGTTTTTTTTTGGTGGAAGCATACAATAGGCCCATACCATGCACTCAGCCAGTCAAAACCTAGGTCTTGGGCCTAAAGAAAGGCAGCATAAAAGTGTGGGGGTTTTTTCAATTAAAAGACAGAAAGTAGTAAAAAGGAGTACTTTACACAGTTCAAGTGATTAGGGTAGAACAGAAAAATATTCTGCCTCTAATGTGTATTTAAATAAAGATGTTTCTTTGCTTGTTAATCACTGTCAAAAGGGACCTCATTCTGGGAAACATGCTGAAAAAAGTTTTTCTTTGTATACCATGCATATCAGCTGCCTAGTAGACAAAGAAAGATTATTTGTGACTCTCTTGTTTTTATACACAAAAGCAAAAAACAGTGTCTGCATCCATAGGTATTGTTTTCCAGTGAAACAGTTTTATATCATACCAGTCCGTAAGAGTCAGAAAAAAAATTGTACTATTGTTTGCCGTAATGAAATGTTGTAATTAAAAGAGATCTTCACTCTGCATGTCAAAATCAAATATATAGGCTTGGGAGCATTTTTTAGCTTTTTGCTTCTCTGATTTGCCCCAGATTGACCCTGCATTTCTGAATTTCTTGCTCTACTAGGATAGCTCTTAACCTTATTAACATAGGCTCTTATGAAAGGAATTCCTCCAGGAATGACAAAACAGATAGTTACTAACTATCAAAGCGAATTCAGGCTTCAGACACAAGTGTTTCTTTCTTATTTTTTTTTGCCCTGATACTGTGCAAGCTATAGCGGAGGTTTTTTCAGCAGTATCCTTGTCAATAAAAGAGCCTGGAACTTTGTTTATAGCTTGGCAAAGCCATCAGAGACTGAATTAATCACAGCAGCAAAGCTATCTGCTCACCAGTAGGGAATCTTCATATTACAAACATTTTGCATGAACCTCATGAGGTTTAATAGGAATTACTTTATATACTAGTAAAATCTATAGATTTTTACAGACTTTAGAGCCTGTTTTTACTCTTTCCAACACTTTGCAAATCTTAGGCAAGTTCCTCTGGCTCCTAGGCTCTTCTCTCTTAGCTTTCTACCAGATGCTGCTGCTAAATGTTCAGCATGCATGGATGAGTCTGGAGGCTTGGCTGGAAGACAAAAGAAGTCTGGGGCTCAGGAATACTGCTGCCTTTCCTGTCTCTCTCAGTGAACTTCCCAGAGTGACTGCTTCTCTTGTTTAGCCAGTAGTGTGGTTACGATCCCATCAAACAACTGAGCACAAATGCAATTCTGTGGTGTAGTTTACAAATCTTTAGGAAGATTGGTATTTTCAAGCTGTCTCAAATTTGTGGACCCCTGTAAAGTGAATCTAAGTCCACTGAAGCAAACTTTCCTTGCTCAGTTATCTTTCCAGGTCTCCTAGGAGTAGACCACATGTTAAAGACCACCGATCTAGTAAAAGGGACCTCTCTTCCAGATGAAATTTAAGCTACCTTTACTCAAAAGTTCAGAACACTTTCAACATCACTTAGATAGTAAATTCCCTGTTATAGGGACCACCTTCTTTTTTACAAATGGTGCATTCAGTTCATTGGTCACTGTGCTTTGTGAACATTATTGCAGTATAAATAATAAATGGCAGTTTTATCTGAGGGTTCTCAAAAATATCACTCTGTAAGTAAACTTCTCCTCACTGGATTTGGAATATTTGGAAATGATTACTGTTACATTCTCAGAAGCAGGATGTGTTTCATGACGGTTGGTAGACTAGAGGTATGAGGTAAACATTGTCCTAGCTGACTGAGTTTTTGTGGTTGCACCCTAACTTGTACAGCTTTCATAAGAGAAGCCAAGACTGAAAGGAAACATGGGAGTTTCATGGAGCACAATTACAGTTGTTTATTCAATTATTAGCCAGTCCTGAAATGACTCACAACACAGCTGCTCAGATTTACAGGCAGTTAACAGACTTTAAGTGTTTGTTGGTTTTTTTGTTCAAAGTGATGTAGTGGGACACTGTCCTGGGACAGATGTACCACAAAGTCGAAGGCTTGAGGAAACAGAACAGACTTTTGTCAATGGCTGTGAGAAAGATACTATGGAAGTGATTTTATCTGCCATATCTTGAGATAGCAGAGTAATCTAGTGATGGTATTCAGTGAAAGTTGGGCACTATTGTCTCTGAGATGCTCTGAAAATTCTGGGATTCTCTGATCTGTTATTTCCAAATTCTCCAATTTTGATGTGACTTTATTTGGTAACTCTTGCATCTGTAATGATATTACAGTTCGCTGGCTGCTTGACTGATGGAATTATTTCAAAACAGTGATAATTGACATTCAGTCAGAATAATTTGGAACTGTTTTGGTTACACTGACATTCAAATTTCATACTTTTTATATTCTATCTCTTTGTGAACAGAGATAGAATAACCGGTAAACATAGGCCGTGTCATGTCATATAAACAAGTATTTACAAAATGCCGCGACACATTGCCTTTTCTAAATGATATTGTTTCTGATTTTAATTTGGGGTTGTTCTCCTGTACTAGACTTCTATATTAAGTAACAGGAACTAACAACACTGACCATAATACCTTAGGATTTTTGGGTTTCCTTTTTTACTTTTCTTTTTCATTTTCTTCTGTTTTTCTTCCTTATTTCATTAGTTCACAGAGCTATCTCTTCTGCTCTTAATATCCTTTGCCTAAGGTTGAGGTACCATCTTTTTTCTTGCTTCTGTTTAAAGTATTTTGTGTTTTTATACTTCTATAAACAACCATTACAAATTGAAAGCATCTATCCCTACTGTAGGTAGCAGGATTTGTAAAACTGTAAGAGGTTCTCTGTCTTTTTGTCAATGACAGATCTTCATTTTAGGGCTTGCATCCTTCCTCTGGACAGGCACTGATCAAGCTCAATGCAAGTCCCTAATTGGAGGTTAACAGCCTTCATTGTTACAATTCCTGATAAAGCTTTAGATTTCCCTTTCCACTGCCCTGTCTGGACTCATGTAGATAGGTGCAGAATGGAACTACAGCGAGTTTGTTACTTTCTTTATCTTTGTTCTGTCTTGACAGGACCTGAAATATCACCTTCCCTCAATGAGTCTGCAGTCACTGAGAGTGAATTTTTGAGTGTTTCTCAAACTTCCTGAGGGTTGTGATGAATTATGCCCCCTGACCATGGTCTGGTTGGCTTTTGCCACTCACAGAATTTAGTAAGAGAGAGGAAAATCTTTTGCTGTGGTAGTAGGTTAGGACAGCACAGGATGCAGCTTTGATGCGGATTGGGATGGCTGAACAGTGGCCAAACAGTTATCTGATAGGTGATTTGGACTGCGAGTTGCATTAGACAGTGATACAGCAAAAGAGATTACAGTCCTCTTCGCTCCTTCTTGGAAGTTCGCCCCTTGGGATCCTCTCTGATCATGCCCAGAGAAATGCCCTTGCAACCTTCCTGCTCTGGGGTCCTCACTCTCTGATGGGCAGCAAACCAGAATAAATGCAAGGAAGAACCCAGGGCTAGTTGTGCTTGAGGTAAATACTCCAGGGACTGGATGGTGATCTTGAAGAAATTAGGGGCTGAATTTAGTTTATTGCCTAAGAAAAAAAAAAAAGCACGTTTATTACTTATTACTCAGAAGGTAGTTTAAAACAATTAGTCTAATTATTGTGGAGCATTGTACTTTAAAAGCTACAGCTGAAAGTAGGGAACCACAAGATTTCCATGCAAGTAGTAAAATTTCTTTTAAAATAACCTAGATGAGTCAGAAGAAACCAGTGGTTTCTTATATTTTAAGGAGTTTCCTTGAAGTTGGAGTCCTGTAATCAGATGAGTTCATCTGCCATCTCAGCACCTGTATTAGCAGTGTTGAAAAGCAACTCTTAGTTGCTGCTTAAAACAAGTCCTAATGTACCCCTTGTTGTGCTCTGAAGACCTTGGACTTGATCCTGCTTTTTTGTACACGTAGACTCACCACAAAGCATGCAGCAAGAAAAAACCCTTTTAAAGAGCATGATCTTGCAGCCCCTAAATAAAACACACAAGATGAAGGCCTCCTTGTGACATCTTAATACTCTTTTTGTGAATAATTAATTTAAGCTAAGAAGAGGCAGCTGAATTTTGAGAAACAAGCACCTCCTGTGTGTCCAGTAAGGCTGTTTGCTGTGCAAGCAACTAAACAGAGTAGAGGAACTGGCTGGGATCCTGCTCCAGCTTTATTTTGAGCTTTTGACTGTCCTGTCCAGAGAAAATGGGGTAAGCATCTTTCACTCTGGAGGGGCTGCAATGAGCCATCCTTAACTGGTGGCATTGTTATGAGGAGCATGGAACTAGTGGGCACTTTCTTCTAGAGCAAGACGGCTGCAGGCCAAAGTTTGAAATTAACGGCTCAATTTTGTAACCAAAAATGCTCCAAAGAAAATTCAATTGAGAAGAAGATGAGCCCTTGTAAGACTGAAACATGGTTTTTGTTTGCAAGGGTGTAGATGCAAATGTTTTCAGGAATAATACAGAGGAAAAACTTTCTGTAGAAAAACAGAAGGGAAATGTAGACAGCTATTCTTTAACACAATGAAAAAAGCATCATGGTGGAGGCTGTGCTTAAGACCCAAGGCTTGTAAGGAATTTGAGACCTGAGCTGACAATGTAATTGCACCAGCTTTTGAATTTACCAGAAGCCTACTTCATGAAAACTGCAGCTGGTCTCCATGCTTTTTTTATGAAATACAGTTGCATTTGTGGAAGATCCAAGCAGTGCTGCTATGTAGAAAAGCAAATCATCTCAAAGATGTTTACTTCTGCATGGAAATATTCCCAGACAAAGGAATCAAACCTTCTCCCTAGAAAGATTAAATTCAGTCATTTCCTTCTGTACAATATTTTGCTATTTTCTTATGTTGACCATCTTCTTACTTGTAACCACTAAACTTTATCCTCTTACTCCCATTCTTTATGCACACTATTTGTTTCCCAAGGCAAGTGGCATGCAAAGTCATCTTGTATTTAAAGTACTTCCACTTAAACTTTACAGTAAGATTGGGAGTAAGATATTTTGAACTTTGTGATTAAATGTTTTAGCAGCTGTTGCTGTAAAGACTTAAATATGCTTCCAATTTTTTTTTTTTCAAACAGGTATCTCATCAGCTTAGAAGTAATTGAATACCTGCAGGATACAGGCATAAAGTAGGTATGATAGCATGATAGCATTTTATTTGGTATTAATGGTTTTACTGGAACATGTAATTACTGGAATGGTTGTGTATTCCTTGGCATAAGTGTACGTGAAAGAGGGTGTTCCATGAAACAGGAGCACAGCTCTAAAAACCTACTACACTTAATAATATTGCTTTGCAAAGCAAATGAGTGTACCTGTGCCTGCCAATTAAATTGTATTGTGGGTGGAAAAATTAATTTGGACACAAGGCAAGGAGAACACTGCATATTTTAAAATTATTATTATTGCTGACTGGGGAGTGCCCAGGTTAACATTATATCTGTTTTCCCTGTTTTACACCCTTGTGCATGGCATGGATGAAGCAGTTTTCTTCTACATATCCTCCCCCTCATCAAACAATCAATTCTGGGATGTGTCTTTTTCTTTTAAGTGTGTGTGGGGGGTGTCTTTACAAGTAGCAGTTTTCTATTATTGTACAGACAAGCTTTCCCCGTACCCAGGTTCTAACTCAGAACAGATAAACTTGTGCTTCTCCTAATTTCAGCATTCATTTGTGCATCCAAGTGAATGCTGAAATTAATCATCAGTCAGCAAAACTGAAGTGACAGCGATCTCTGTACATTTAAAGGCATTGGTTACAGTTTTGCTGAGTCACAGCCAGAATGAGGAAAACATTAACACAATGATTGGTGCAGTTCAGAGCTGGTGACGTAAAGATATGCTGTGATGTTTGAGAACATATGTACAAACTTATTGGTAGACCAGTTGATATAAGCAGGCCTAGAAGGAAAATAATTTTAGGTTATAGATGCCCAACACAATCACTTTCAAGTAGTACATGAAGGAAAGTCCTGGCCACCTTTGTGAAAGACACCAACTCATTAGCGGTGCAAATTTCTGACTGCCAGCACAGCTGGAAGGATAGAGGTGAAGAGCTGGCAGATGAAACTGGATCCCACCTTATGTATGGGGGAAGGCAGGGATCCTGCAGTGTGAGAGTGAGAGACATGCTGTGAGAGTGAGCAGAAAAAGATGTGTGTCAGAAAAGGTGGAGCTGGGGGAACAAAGAGCTGCTTCTTGCCTGTGCCCAGGAGTGCTGCTGAGAGCGACTGACAACAACTGGTGCTCCCCCTCTGCCAGTGACCTTCTGGTGCACAGGCAAAACCCAGGAGAAAGGTTCACCTGCCTGCAGCTTCCTAGTCACCCCCGCCCTTTTACCAATAGTTACGCGAATTAGCTTCAAAGACAGAGTTCCCACAATTTGTCCATGTATCTAATTCCTCCAAAAATGTGTGGTTCTTCAGATACACTATGTTGTGTCACACTGTTGTTAAACTTGGCCTTTAAACCTCTCTCATTCCTTCTGCAATGACAATCCTATATTATCAGTCAGTTGCCTTAAAACTCAGGGTATTTTGTCAGTCCACTGTAATGTTATTTTTAGCACAAGCAAACAGAAACCAGACAGACTCATGATCAGTCCTTTGGGGAAACGGAGGTAGAAGGATGAAGAGAGAGGAAGAGACTTCTCCTCTTGAAGATTTTTCCTGTTAGTCACAGCACTGAGGAAAAACAAACTCCATATGGAACAGATCATGTAAGGCCTTTAAAACATATTTGGAGAGACTGTACAGTTTCTTAAAGGAACTTGGAATAGTCTGTGGTTTGGGGCTTTTGCTGTATTTCCCATTTGGGGATGTGTGTGCGTTTTCATTTGTTTTAATTTGGACTGAGTTAAATGCATCAAGTAGTAGTTTGTTTTATTACTATCTTTCAAAGATCTATTCATAAAGGAAAAACATTCCCTGATTCCCCAAATGGGAAAGAGTTACAAATGCTTCTCTCCCAGTAGTTTCATCAGAGAAGTATTGCTGCTCTTTTTCTTGATTTTTTTTCTTTTTTTTTTCTTTTTTTTTTTTTCTATTGACTTGCAAATGAAGGCTAACTTTTTGTTCCTAGCACAAGGCCAGAGTGTAGTGTGCTGAGGCAAGGATGTGTGCTCAGCTGGATGCTGAATTCAGACATAGAGTAGGTATGTAGTGCAGGAGATCACAACCAGTGCGCTGATTTTAGTGAAGCTGCTAAATCTCATCTGAAATTGCCCCTTTCCCGCTTGCACCCCTGCTAAGCAACTTTGTAGAATACCGTTTCACAGTATTTACTGTGGAGTCCAGCCTTCTGTGATCTGCTTTTCCTGCCTGGTAGGACAGTGATGGTTCCCAAGGAAATAGGAGTGGAGTGAGATTTACCCCTTGGTGATAAGGTTCTTCACCCAGAGGATGGCTGGGCTCTGGAACAGATTCCCCAGGGAAATGGTCACTGCACCAGCCTGGCAGAGTTCAAGGAGCATTTGGATAACGCTCTCAGGCACAGGGTGGGATTCCTGGGGCTGTGCTCTGCAGGACCAGGACTTGGACTTGATGATCCTTGTCAGTTCTTTCTAACTCAGAATATTCTGTGATTCTATGATAACTCTGCTGTAATTCTGCAATGTCAATAAATGTTATGTGCAAGAACAGCTGTAATTAAAACATTTGAGGAATTTTTTTTTCTTGAAAAGTTAATACAGTCCCACTTATTAAACACAAACTTTTGTTTGGAAATGGGCCCAAAATGAATTAATAAATGGGGTAATCTTTTAAAATTCAGCACTGGTCTGAAGAATATTCAGAGTGTATATTGGGAAAGAGCTCTGGGCTTCTGAATCAATGATAGAGAAACAGACCCTGACCAAGGTGTTTTGGTGGTTTTGGGTGAGTTTTTTGGTTTTTTTTTTAAGGATTCCAATGAGAACAGGTAAGGTGAGGGCAAACACTGAAACTTCCTGCTTTTCCGAATTACTACTGTAATTACTTCTTGTGACATCTGAAAAGTATGAGCTGTTCTAACCTCTCAATTTTCCTTGCATTCCACATGCTGCGTATTAGCATGAGCAGAGGGAGAAACTGTTATAGAACAAAAGCAATACAGCTTTACTAAATGTGAAATATGGAATGAGGTTTTACAGGAAACCAAGGATTTTGTTAGAGCTCAGAGGAATAAGGAGTACTGAACAGGTATGAAGAATTCAGGCTTTATCTAAGCCAGTTTTTTTCTCTTTTGTTTGTGTCTTTTTAATGTATTCTTTTTTAATGTTGTGTTACTTTTAACACACCTTTCCAAAGAAGATGACCCAGCAGCCTGCCACGAAGCAGGTGTAACCTCTATCTACAACCTCGTGGAATTTGCTTTTTACGGGTCTGTATTTCGTGGTGGACTTACCCTCTTCACATTTTGGCAATTGGGTAAACTCATTTACAGAAGCTCTCTCAGACCTGTGAATTGAATTTCAGACCTGTGGTGGCGGAGAGGAGCCGGTGGGCAGCCCGGCGAGGCGGGGATGGGGCTCGCAGCCGGGCGGAGAGGCTGTGACCTGACACACGGGGGAGGGCAGGAGAGCCCAGCGCTTTTACCTCCGTGAAAACAGTAGCGGAGTTTTAATTTTTTTTTTCTTTCCATCCCCCATCCCCTTTTCCTCCCTTCTTCTTCCCGGGGCTGTAATCCGACTGCTCTCTTTGGCTCCATTCCAGAGACAAATCCGAGTGGTTAATCGCTGTTCCCCCCTTTCCCAGCCTCGGGGGCTGGGGGGCGGCGGAGCAGGGAGGGGAAGGAGAGCCGAGCAAGCCCCAGCCCTGAGCCGGGCCAGGCCTCCCCGGGGAGGGGCTGAGGCAGCGGCTGGGCTGCGGGAGCTGCATGGAGGAGGGAAGTTGCACAGACTCCTCTGCCCGGCCGGCAGGAGGAGGAGGAGGAAGTTTGGCGATTAAGCGGCTGCCCGGAGCTGCAGCGCACGGAGTGAGCCGGGGCGCGGCCGCGGGCGCTGCGGGGCGGACAGCCGGCAGCCGCTGCACGGGCTGCGGAGCGGGGTGAGCTGCCGCACTCCACCCGCACCCCCGTGCCTGCATTTCCAGCGGGAGGAGGAGCGCTGGAAAGACGGTGAGCGCTGCCGGGGGCTTTGTTCGGTGGGGCGCGCCGGGGAGGGGGCGGCGGCTCCCGGAGCGGCTCCCGGAGCGGGGCGGGCCGGTGGGACGGGAGGCACCCGGTGTCCCGCAGCCCCCGGGACCGCGGCGGGGGCTCGGCAGCGCAGCGCGTTCGGTGAGCGCAGCCTTTGTGCACTCCCGCCGCAGGCACCGTGCGCCCGGCTCCCAGCGCGGCCGCCGCGCCGCTTTGTGCCCGCCGGGGCAGCCTGGCCGAGCTGCACCGGCTCAGCCCCAGCCTGGCCGCTTCAGCGACTTTCTGCGGCGAGGGAGGAGGTACTTCTTTTAAAATATGATAAAATTCCAGAGGGCTTCAGGTTCTGTGGGGATGCTTTAACAAACCCCCAAAACCCATCCTCTATTTAAAAAAATGTTTTAAAGTTAATGGGATTGTGATAAGTATGGCATAAAGAGGTTTAAAAATTGATTGATCTATTGTTAAGTAGCAGGAGCTTTGATTCTGTGGCGAGGCAGTGGGGTAGAGCTGCCCCATAGGGTCCTGTATGCATTTCCCCATATCCTGCGCTCATCTTTTCCTTGCTTTGCGGGTCGTGTGTCCCAGTCCGTGTTGCTGGAAGAGAAGCCCTTCAGATCTCATCCTTCAGTGACAGACCTGAGGCACTCGTTTCCTTCTTTCTTCACAAGCCACACTGCTCCAAGTATGAGGGAAAAGGACCTGAAACAAACATAGACGAACGTTCAGCTAGTTTCCAATACGGTCTTTCTCTAGTTGGCTGGTTTTCCTCCTTTGGTTATTAATTGGCAGGCACAGAAAGAGCTCTGGCCTTGCTTTTTTCTTTTAATGCTTACTGGTACTTCAGCAGTTTAGTAACCCTGCCTAGAGAACCTGATGACTTATAGGTGTGTTTTGAAAGCTGTGTAATAAGAGCCTACTAATAGTCATCTTTTGCTACTGTTTCATTCTTGGAGGGAGCAGTCTTTGCTGCTGGAGAGCTGCGGTTCGAATTTCCACAAGCGTTTGTTGCCCGTGCCTCTAGCTAAATTTATAAAGGAATCCTGTTAGCTTGTGTGAAGCTAAATCTGGATGTAGCGACTCCTGGCTGCACAATTCACTGTGGTTGGCAAGGCACAATATATAGCTTCCTTGAGATTTATTTTTAGGGTTTTTTCCCCCTGGTGTATGTAGGGCACGTAGTTGTCATAATTTTGGGAACTCTTCACCAATGTGTGTGTGGGTGCTTTGGGATGAAAACATAAGAGTTATGCTAAGGTTAGGAAATGTATTAATAGAGTGCTTGTCTCAAAAATATGAGAAGGCAGTTTGAGATTGGCCTCTTAATGAATATTGGTATTGTTCTCAGGTCCATGCAGATGCTTAGCTATTAAACTTGGACTCCACTTCTGCTCTGTGTTTTCAGTTGGCAAACTAGAAATAGTGCAGAACACTCTGATAAAAGGTTCAGTTTTAAATGTGTTCATTTACGGGAATGCTGGCTGTTTCTCACAGATCTGGAGAGCCCTAAGCCAACAATGTGGACTCGTGGACACACAACTTATTGCATCTCTGCAAAGGCATGCTATGATTCTCATACTAGGTGTTAAGATGTCATTTTCCTTGCTGTTTTACTTTTGATTTTCCAAAAAAAAAAGAGGAAAAACAAATAGGTTTTTAGCCTAATCAGTTTGTAATTTATAGTCTTGATAACATCTTGCAAAGACAGCATTGACTTGATTTTTAAGTGGAAATCTTCAAGTAGGGAACCTAGTTTGTTGGCAGCTCTCATCACTTCAGGACATCTGCTAATGTGTTCTTCTTCCTTGGGCAGGATGTGAGACTACAGATTAACTGTCTAGAGGCATACTTTGAGACTAAAGTGTTTGATTGTGAGGCCATGGAAAAAGGTAGAAAGGGTTTGGAGCTAACTGACTGAACACTTGGTACCTTCCTGTGTGTAAGTGGGCTGTTTTTGTCTAGGTTTTTTATGGGGTCGTGTTTTGGGTTTCTTTGTAGTTTTGTTTTGTTATTTTATTTTAAACCTTTGTTGTTCCCTAGAAGGGAAGTGAGAATACCTGCTTACTTTCCTAATAAGTGGCACGTAGTGAGCTTGGGTACTTTTTGCTAATATATTTGTGTAGGTTGGTTTGTTTGAACCTTTCACTGACACAGTCTTTCATGTGGCACCGGTGATAGTATTTCTGTGAAATCATTTGGAGCAGTATGCATGTTTGAGAGCTTCCTTGTGTGCATTTATTTGGATTGGGCTGTTGTATACCTGTTGTCCTCTGCCTTTCATATGCTTGTGATTTCTTGGCTCCCATTCAGGAAAGGCATTTTAAAGCCCTGCTAACTAGATAGGGCTGTAGCAACTGACAAAGGCATTTACTTGAAGTAGTGCCTTATTGTCTTTGAATGCAAACTCAGCAATGCAAAGCTGGTCTGTTTCTCTAACCATAGAACACTAACAGAACTGTAATTTGACATTGGCTTCTGCCATTTTATCTTGCTTTGTGGTAGCATCACCAATACAAATTTTGGACTCTGGTGAGTACTTTTGAGATCAAACCAAAAATGGGGAAATCAATAAAACAGTTACAGAATCTGCTGTTACTAATTTTGAAGAGTAGTTCCACAGATTAGCCTGAGATACTGCTATTGAAAAAAAGTTTATGTACAGAGGTGTCATCTCTAAAATTGTCACTAAAATAGACCAATGGTAAACCAAAGCAATTCTTAGGGAAGGATACTACAGAATGTATGGAGCTTTTTTATTTTATCTCTTCATTTTTTAAAGAATTCCAAAATAGCAATATTTTAACAGATACTTAGCACAGTTGTTAAAGTATGTCAAAGACTTGTTCAATTGTTGGTTTTTATTTATTTTTTCATTTTCTTCATGCTTGGTTGCCATTCCAGCAGTTGCTGGGCACCACTAAGTTTCTACTGGCCAAGCCAGAGCTGCAGCTCTTGGTCTTGGGAGCATGGGGTTGTGAAGAAGAGGGACCACATTTCTGGATGGCAGCATGGCCCTGTCATGCACCCCAACTCCATAGCGTCAGGAAATAATGGGAACATCCAAGCTAATGAAGGGAGCCATTTGCAGACTCCATTTAGAAGTGTTTCTCAGATTAGACATGTATAGAGCTGTGGCAGTTATAAATTAGAACAATGGAATTCATCTGATGCATCTGATGCTCTTTTGCATTCAGTTGTGTTGAGAAGGAAGGTTGCTGTGTTAAAGAAATGTTTTATTGACATGTTAAATTAATTATGGCTTGAAGTTACTTTGCCATAAATGTCTTAATTGCCTAATATAGTGAACAGATATATAATATATACATAGAATATATAATAATAATATATCTAGATGGTAATATATCTGGAATATATAATAGAAGATAGAATAATAAAATATGAAAAAATGTAAGTTAATAATGTAATACGTACTGAAGACATTTGGAGAGATGGTGATCCTCTTATAATAAACTGGATTTTTTTCTAGTGGGGACAATGGGGATATCTTACCACTACTTACTCTAAATGACATTCTGTTTCTGTAGAGTTAAGAGGGGGAGGTGGGGGAAAAGAATTTTTGCAGCCCTCAGCAAAGTCTGGAGTGACTGAAAGGCTTGCAGAGCTGTTGCTGAATGGTTAATTCTGAGAACCTGCATTACTGTCACTGCACATAGAAAGTTGTAGCTAGTAGGACTGTCAATGAGGAAAAAAAAGTGGAAGAAAGTGTTATTCTTGTAAATTTAGAATGCAAAGGATGTGGAGCCTAGATTTCCCCTCCACTTTAGAAAAGCCTCACACACCACAGTGAGTGGTGAAACCACAAAACTGGCCTGGGAACAGGAGTAAAGGGAATGAAGAGTAAAGTCAATCTTAGTGCAGTGGCAACAGTTGCAGCTCTAAGTACAGGAGTCTTTTATATATGTGGATAAGAATACAAAAGATGAATGTGAACATATGTAATAATAACTAAAGGTACCAGTATGGCCTGTTGGTATTCATTAATTTAAAAAAAAAGTGTGTGACAAACTATCTCTTAGTGCTTAAAGTCTCCCAAATCACTAAAGGATATAAACTTTTTTTTTTTTAGTTATGGTGTTTGTATCAAATAGGTTAGTCTAGGCTGATTCACCAAAATTTGAGTTTATATGAACTTGGTCTGAAATAAGCTTAACCATGAACTTGATTACAAATACAGGAAGAGAAAGGGGCCTAGTCAGGGAGGACTGGGGAAGGAAATGGAGGGGAAAACTACTTATACTTGTGAAGGAGGCCTGAAAGAAGCAGTTGTCTAAGCCATGCTACAACTCTTAAACCCACTGTCATCTCTTGACTGGGGTGCCTACTGAAGTATCTGCATATGGGAGTGGTCACTACCTGTGTTTTCACTAATCACAATGCAGAGCATTGCTGGTAAAATACAAAGCAAGGTGACACTGTGAAAATTTTTGTGTAAGAGTGACTTCATGCATTTGACTTGATTCTTTTCTTCCTTCCTCAATGTGAGCTCCACTAGTTCTGCTTCCTAATGTTCTCTGGGACCATGATGATTATGCTAGTGGAGGCTGCATGTGTTTTTTATAAGGGTAATGAACAGGTATAAATTGAGCTGGCAGCAGTTTCCCATGTAAACTTTAAACTGAAGCAGTGCTAATTAACTTTGAATCCTTTAAGTCTTGCTTGCCTGCTCTGAGTTTCAGACTGCAAGTGGTGCCAAACCTCTTCCTGTAAGCATACATTCTGTAGAAACTTGCTTGTGAGCCCTGCCCAGATGTTTTAAAACCTAACTTAATGAATGCTAACATTTAAATATTTGAACCTTCATATCCATTCAGTGTTTCAGGATCATGCTCCAAGCATTAATATCATTCAGCTACTGTTTTCTGCTGATAAGATGCATGCTTCCTTTCCCTGGAAGTACAGAGCAGAGATAAAAAGTGTGTCATGGCTACAGTGATTGAATCACCTGCTCATTTGCTTGCTCACAGCCATTGGAGATAAAACCTTGGGGAGAGGATGGCTGTTTGGGTTGTCGTAAGGAGCGGTATCGGGAACAGCGTAACAGCCGGTTTCTTTTCATGGTCATGGCTGACATCTTCCAGCCCTGTCATCTGGGTGTGGGCTTCAAGGTCGGCTTCTGCCTTTTAATTAGCCCACATAAGGAGTCTCTAGCTCCTAGGTTTAGTGCATAGGCTCTAGTGCTTGTACTTTCTCCTGTCCTTCCCCTTGTGTTATGCAAAGTTATCTGTAAACACAGACAAGTTTTCCTCCCTAACCTCCTGTAAACGCTGGTTTGTTAAAGTATTTAGAAAATGTTTACCCTCAAGTACGTCCCCTAAGATTAGATACACTGTCTGCTGCAGCTTCATTGTGATTTCTACATACTGGAATCAATGTGTTGTTTGGGGGTTTTCTTTCTGTCTTTATTTCTTTTTCTGTATTTGCATTGCCTGTCCCAGTGAGTCCAGATCCATCGCTGATGTCCCAACATGTTTCAGAAAGGCAGAGACAGAGCAGCTTCCGTTCTGCTGCTGCCACTGATCTGTGGTGCTTCAGTATAAAGTAGCATAGTGCTTTGTGTCCTTGATGTCTGATATGGGGGAAAAATGATAGTTCCTTCTTTGTAAATAATTTTGAAAATAGGTGAGATGAAGAACTACTTATTTGCACGTCAGTAATCTTTATCACTTCAGTATGCACTGAACTTTCCACTTATTGTTTTAAACTGAAACCAAGTAAATAGCAGAAACTTGGGTTTGGCTTACAAGCAGTATTGGTGCTGCCAAGATGAGCATGCTTCATACTCAAGTGCTTATGAAGCTTTCTCACTGTTTAGTTTCCAGTTCCTTCTCCCTATCCTGATAACAGGCCTCGTGAGGTTGCTCAGAGAGCTGTCACACCTCAGTGTCTGAGTGATGTCATCATAGTTCATTTGCTTGTGTCACATCACATTCAGTTGCCTGTAGAAGCGCTAATTTCTCTGAAGAATCAGCAGTCATCCTATTTGAGTGGTAGACAAAGATGTATTTAACAATAAACCATTATTGAATTTGGAGAGATAGTTTGCCTTCCCTCTTACTCTACCAGAATGTGGTTTGTAACATCTTTCTGTCAGTCTCTTCTGGTAATTGTCAGTCTTTCTCATGTTGGATGAATCTGAAGTCATAAATCTCTGATTTGCTTTATCTTGGTCATTCTGTGCTCCTCCTGCCTTGAAAAGGGTTGCTGTCTGTGTCCTGCTGGCAGACAGGACCACTTAGCCCACTCCTCACTGGATACAGCCTCTGACAATCCTTGCCTTATCAGGTTGGTTGCACTGTGAAGGCTCTTCTGCCTTGTGATATGAGGAGATTGCCTTCATCCTCTCTTCCTCCTGAGCTTGAACTCATTCAGTCTCCTGAGTTTTCCCAGATTTCTGGAGCAAAGCTGCTGGCTTTCTTAAGTCAGTACCGTGCATCAGGCACAGTGTAGTTGTTTTGGCAGGCCACTCATAGAATACTGTGATCTGTTATTAAGTAAAGTAAGTAATTTCTGAGGGCATTAATGACCATTTAATCTCCAAGGTTTTTTTTCTGGTATCTTGGGACTGCCCAAGACTGACTTGGCATGCTTGTGCTCCTCCATTGGTCTAGATGACATGGGTCCTAAATTCATTGGAAATATCTGTGTTAGGAGAGTCGGTGCTAAGCACATTTCTCAGGTGAAAAGGACAAGTTTTCTGCAGACCTTCCCTTCAGGAATTGTTTTCCATTTTCTTAGAGTCTGCCAGAGGGAAGTGCAGACCAGAGCACTAAGAAAACCCCATTCTAGTGTGAAGGACAGAGTGGTTTGCTAAGGCACAAGCCATGCTGGGCAGATTTTAGAGCTGATCTCCTGGTGCTGACTCATCCTGGTGATCTCAGTTACTGCAGTTTGCACTTTGCCACTTCACCTGCAGCAGCTCTCTGCTTGGCAGTGTGGCCTGTTCCCAGCCCTGGTGTGCTTCCTCACTTGTGGCTGTGCATGCTGACAGGGTCACTTGTGTTCTTCATCTTAGACCTAGGCTGTCCTGCTGCTGACAAGCTCACTGCAGATCCAAAAGGATCCATATTGAAGAGGTTCTTTCTGCAACCTTGCAGCAGAGGATCCTGCTGATAAACAACCTTTCCTCTCAAACACAGATTTGGCTCTTGCACACCTCAGGTCCTTTTAAAGCAGTTTGTTCATCCAAAGCACAGAATAGGTACTGACTCGGAATCTAACAAGGCCAAAGCAGGGAGGTGATTTTTCTTTTTCTGCCCTGTTTTGGTGAAGCATTGATGTGATTGGGACCTGTAATATGCACAGGTAGAGTATGGAGGAGAAAGGTTTTCTCCCAGACACCACTGCATGCTGTTTGGATAGGATAGGGGCTGTGGCTGCTTTTCAAGGAAGAATTCTGAAAAAAAAAAAAACCATGATGATCTCATTTGCCCTCTTCAGAAGAAAAGCTGGTCATCAGCCTTTGTTACTGAAGATCTGTTGCTTGTGAGTCTCTTTTCATCTCAAGAGGGGACAGTGCTGACACACATCTGACAGATACACCTGCCCACCCTGTGTGCATCATGCAGCTCCTGGAGCTTCCACAGGGGTCTGGATGCTAGGGCCATCTGGATGCTTCTTCATTGGTGCTGTCTCATAGGGAGTCTGCCCACTAAGTGTTATGGGTTTTTTCCCTTTTGCTCTTTAAATCAATGTCAGTGTTGCACAAAGAGTTCTTTCAATATTTAATAGAGGATCAGTGATGCCCATCCTCTGATGATTTTAGGAAAATGTACTGGGTTGGTTCCTTTTATTTGTTAATTATAAATATTGAGTCATATCAGGGGGTGATTAGTTCTGGTATCTGGATCACAGTTACTTGTCTATGCCCATACTTGCCCAGTGCTGGCTTCTTTCTGGAGATCATAGCAGGGATGGTCTGGAGGAGTTCTGGCAAAGACTCACTCAGCTGTTGACCTTGTCATGCAATTCACCTTTGTGCTGTTCACTATTGTGAATGGGTAGAGTGAAAGAAACTCCTGGAGCGCTGCATGAATTTAGTCCATGAAATTAGCTTAATGTGTCTGGGAAGGCTCTCAGCTGATTGCATGTGGAATAAATCCTTTTGCTTGGGATGTGGCGCATTTTCCATCTGTTAATGGGTTCTGTCATGCAGTGAGAAGGTGCTACAGCATGTGGCCTTCCTGTAACAGCAAACTGCATTCCTCAGCCAGGAAAGCTGGGCTTTAGGAACTGGCACATAGCTCAGTAAAAGTCATGTCAAATAAATTTTTACTTTAGTCCTCGTCTCTGGTGATTAAACTTGCACAATGGTTTGCTGTCTAGCACATGTGAACATCTACAAAGGATTTAATTCTGAGCTTTTCTTAGAGGGTCAGTATGTGGAATTGTTCAGCAAGAGTGTTTGTTTTAAAATGCTACAGTATGCATTGACACAATTTTATTATGTCCAATGCGCAATAAAATCCAGGTTGTAGGGATGGAGTTCTATGGATGTGAGGTGTGGCTGGGGACTAGGTGAGAGCAGGAATGTCAATGAATGGAATGAATATCTTGATATCCTACTTGAAATGGAAGCAAATTCCCACCTGTAATTTTGTGGAACACAATTACATGTAGTTGAGTGGCTCTGGCTTACTGTAGTCTTTTAGCCTGGCTGAAATGGGATAAGGAAATTATTTAAAAGCAGAGATTTCAAAGCTCAGGCCTCATGATTTGAGGGAGCCCGTTAGCTGGACTAAAGTGATAATGTTAGCTTTCACCACTCTGAGAGAGTCAGTAGAACACAAGGGTTATGTGTCATTTACACTTCTTTGGGAAACTGAGGTAAAGATAATCTCAGTGACTCCTAAGGGATGAAGTAAAACCCATCCTCTTACTGAAAATTATTTTGCTTGCCTCCCAGGTATGCTAGAGTATACCTGAAAGGAGCACCTCAATTTTACAGCATTTTGAAAGATAGTTTTCAATCTTAGGGCTTTTAATTTAACATTATAGTGTGAGCCCCAAGTTCCGAAGTGTTTTTCACAGGAGAGCCAGACATTATGGTTCGAGTCAGTTTAAATATCTGAATGCAGGGTTTTTTTTGGTACTTTTGCTCTGCTATTTGCTTGATGCTTTAACCCTATGTATTTTCTAAAAGTGATTAAGAAGTCTAGCTTTTTGTTAATAAGTGTTAATAATATATTTCTAGACTAAGACTATTTTAAATCATGCAAACTTTTTAAAAATGAAATGAAAATTACAGGACAAATGATGATATATTTGTTAATCACTTTCTTGAAGGAAACATGCAACATCTTTTCTTCATGGTAGTTTTTCTAGTACAAAAGTATTCAATTTTCTTACACTGATGGTTAAGAAATAAATCACTGAATGGACAAAAAAATTTCACAGGATGAAAAGTTCCTTTTCCTTACAAATTGTTTTGTTTTATAGTGTGAGGATAGTAAAATCATAGAAAATTTTCTTGGAAAAGTTAAAGAAGGCTGATAGAACATTCTGTAGCATCCAAGAGCTGGTACTTTGGTCAATTTGGATGTCACTGTCTCAGATCATCAGTTGAAAGGTTTTGGAAGTCCGTTGTATCTGCTGGGGATTGGAGAATATCTCAGTTTTTGGCAAATAATTTTACCCTAGAATTGAGAAACTGTTGTTGATGAAACTACTGTCAAACAAGAGAGCCCCAGTAAAAAGTTTAGGCTTCTTTGGGGTTGTCTAGATTCCTGATTTTCATTTATTTATATATAATGTATATAATATATATATATATATATATATATATATGTATATATATACACACACAAATGTGTGTATATTTAAATGGTTATATTGTCAGTCTGGTTTTTTTTTTTACTAGGGTTCTTAAATTGGGTTCTCAAGCAGTTGAAATTGAGTCCTTTGACTTTGGAGGATTTGAGGCTAGGGAAACTTACATGATAAGTGGAAAGTAGGATGGTAATTGTAGGTCACTTTGCATTTCTGTTTTGCTTAATTTACAATCTGAAGTACAGTCAGGTGGTTGGGCATTTGAATGTTACAGCTGTTACAGTCTGATCGCAGGAACTTGGTGAGACTACTCATGTAGTCTTCTTCAGATTCCTCGAAATGTTAGTGGAGACTGCTCTGTGTCTTCAGTTGTTAAAAGGAAAAACTAAGTGAAGGAAATAAAAATATTGCTGTAGTTGTCACTCAGCGATATCAAAAGAAAAAATATACTGTTTTAGTCTGTGAAATTGCTAATTTATTGCTATAAAGATAGCATGGAGAAGGCAAATATATTGATATTTTATTAAAAGAAAATTTCAGATGGATTTGTTTTTTGTATTTAAAAATGTGTTTAGCTGTAGATGAACATTATGCCCCATTAGCAAGATTGAATTGATGGCATTACTGTTGAAGTTAAAAATAGACCAGTATTTTTGAAATGTGTTTTTGAAATAACAAATTTTGTCTGTTTATGATTTGGGTCAGCTAGACCAAATGAACTTGGACACTTAGCAGGGTCTCTCATTTATTCTGGCATAAGAACAAGCGTTGGGCAGAGCTTCCCAGTCTCAGAAAACTGATGGTGGTGAGAGGCCTCCATAGTGTTCCCAGCCAGCTGAATGCCTGAGGTATTTTGCCATACAGGAAATCAATTGCAGCTGAATGTGCACTGTTTCCATTTCAAGTATATAAACAGGCCTTATGATGGTATAAAAAAAGAAGAAAGATATTAAATAGTTTCTTGAAAGTTCAGAACAGGAACATTTGATGTTCAGTTTCTGTGGATTCTTCACTGTCACCTTTGGCTAAGTCCATGGCACGAAAATAGCACAGAAGGAGAGGTGAATTAATGTTGGATACTGTAGAAAAGGGAAACGTAAAGCAGTGTCTTAGAGAAATGAAAATAATAAAAAAGGTATCCTTGTTCAGTTCCAGTTGATATTCTGCTGAGGCTGGGAGGGGTTACAAGTTTAGCAGAGGGAATGAGCTCTTTCCCTTGTTAAATCAAAAATCCTCCATTTTTAGGCTTCAAAGCAGGCTAATAAATTTTGTAAGAAAAAGCTGCACCGCAATTCTACCTAAATAGCTGGGGTTGGTAGGAGAAACACTATTTTTGTTCAGACATTTATCATGCTTTGTTGACCTTGTGAAAATACCTGGATTTGGTGGAGGTACCAGGCAGATCACAGTGACCTATATCTCTGATGTGCTTTATAGACCACTGATGTTGCTTACCAGGGAAGTGAGGGCTCATTTGGATAGAGGTTTCCAGGCATTGAAGATAATTATGTTGAGAATCAGCTCTAACAATTTCCAGAAGGAGTGTGGCCTGGAGCCCTTGGGGTTTAAAGCTTGGGAACCCAGCAGTACTTCCTTGCTCCAGCACAGGCATACAGCACGACATGGGCAAGCTGTCTGATCCACATTTTTAAAGATATGTAGGTAGGCAGAGGTGGTAAAGGCTCTTAATAGGATTTTCAGAATGACATTAGTGTCTAATTCCTATTCAAAGTCTGACTCCTTAGCTTGTCTGAACTGGATTCAGCCCGTGCTATGTTTTATTCAGCTGCTCTTTAGGACAGAATGGGAGGTGTTCGTACAGCAAGCGTGACTTAGGGGGAATAAACCGAGGTGTGCCTAGACCCCTGCTGAGCTGTGCAGCTGAGCTCCCTTTTATCCTTTCTCTAATTCCATAATTTCCACTCTCCTTTCTGCAGGATGCCAGAGACTCAACAGAGGAGAGGAAAAGTGACTCCATTTTGCCCACCCAAACAGCGACATATTAGGTGAGTACTCTACCAGGTAAATTTTTTTACTATTATTTTTATATTTTTTCTTTAACATTATTTTAAATGTGAGATGATTTTTGGTGTGTCTCTGACTGAGAGGATTACCACTAGTGTACAGTGAATGTGCCTCAGGTTAACCATGAGGCTGCTTAGTGTCCAAACCCACAGTAGGACACTGTGCTGAACAGCCTGGCATGTGGGTTAGCCAGGAGAGAGGGTGTTTCTCATGTGCACACTAGTGGCGTTTTGTGCTCATTAAATCCAATTTTGGGGGGGCACCTAAGCAGTTAGGGGAGGTTAACAGTTCAGTTTTAGCATTTGTTTCTGAAACTGAGGTTTTGCTAAAGATCTGTAGCTGAAATTTTGTTCAGTGTCTTGATTCTGTCCCTTTTGGAAGGGAAAGTGCCAGTTTTATATAGAAACAATGTACCTATGGGGAGATCCAGGACAACTTTGTTCTCCTGAGATTTCCTATGTTAGTCTGTGTCATTTTAGCTTATTTGCTAGTGATTTAATTTTATTTATATAATCTCACTGCCTGGCAGTCTTGGAGCATCTAAGAAACTTGGGAACATAGGAAAAAGCAGGTTTACATGCCATGGAAATGTAACCTGATTGTCATAACTGATTTCACTCATTGACTATCTGAAACAAATCAACATTCCAGAAAACTTCACAATAGGACTGGAAGGAGACTCTACAGAAAAGAGAGTCTCCTTCTCTATTTTCTCTGTCTTATAAGAGCTTTAGGCAAGATCCCTTTTTCCTGCTCTCCAATAAGAAAGATTTCTGGTGCCAACCTAAAGGAGTCTTCTCTCTGAAAAAAGCAAACATTCAGTGGCTAACAACTCAGACACTGCTATTTGGAAAAACTTGATGCCTTACAGGTAATCTACTTCACTCCTTGCAGTTCTACTGTTGAAACCAGCATAGCATAGATAAGTATATTTTAAAAAAAGGTACATTGTGTTAATTGCCTCTCTGGCTTCTGTGGCCTGCAGAGGGAATACTAATATGCTATATTAGACCACTAATTAATAATATTTATTCTTTTTACCTTACTGTTAGTGGGGCTTGTAGTATAATTTTGTAGTATATATTTATGATCCAATTGTGTTCAAGTGTTTATGAAATTTTAGAAGAATGGCAACTTTAGTTTGACTCCAGTGCTTTGAGGTTGCATAACTGTAATAAAGAGACACTTGCAGGACTGTGTAGCACTAGATTAAAGCTTACGTCTGACAAACATTAGTGAGATCTTACTTTCCTTTGGATCCAAGGGAGAACAGTCTCTGTAAGTAGAAAAACGTTTTGTGGAGACTGCAAGAGGAAAGACCAGAAATTCCTCTTCAGCCTTTTCCAAAAATAGCAAGATTTGAATAAGGTTGCATGTTTTAACATGCATTAGAGAAAAATAATTGTCATGACCTAAATTCAGTACACTAGTTCTCTGTCTTATTTGCTGATAGTTAATTACTAGCATATTTTTTTTATCCGCAAGCATGGAGGGGCTGTACATTCCCATCTTCCACACAGGAAATAATTTTATTTATTTAGCTCAAAGTTTGTGCATATCCAAACGCATGCAAAGTATTTGCCTAGTGACCTTAGAGTGAATTATTTGCACGAACTCTCCCCCTTTCCTGATCTCCAGTTCATTTCAAGTGTGCTGCTTGGCCTTGGTTTTGATTTGCAGTGGTTTTATTGTGTTTTCATGATGAACAAAAAAGCTAACCGGACCAGCAGACTAAAATAACCTTTTTTCTGAAAGCAGAGATAACATGGATTGCTCCTGTGGCCTAAGATGCAGAGGATTTCCTAAGATTCTTTGGGATCCCTGGCTGACAAGCATTCACTGTGAAGTGCTTCAAAAAATTGTTGTGTCAACAAAGCTGGAGTGTGTGGGAATGTATCAGCTAAGGGGATAAGGCATTCAAGGACTGGATGAAGTGCATATTGTAAGGAATTCATTTTGTGGGAAAAAGGAAGAAACAGAAAATATGAGGACTGGTGTTCTGTAAAAATAGGAGCTTAATGGTTTAGGCAGATACAGCTTTGAGGGGTGGATGTTGAACCTTGCCAAACAGCCACCAGTAATTTTTCCGAATTTGCTTTACATGCGAGGCTTACATCTGGAACATCTAAAAAATTTTCATTCTGAAAAACTTTTGGGGGTGGTGGGGGGAAATGCTTTATGAAATTTGTTTCTGTTTTGTTATTATCCATTTGAGTTACATAACAATATTGTCTGTTTTTAATTGTTTCAATAAGTTGGTGGTTAGAATATCTTTAGAAGGATTAAAATGGGCTTCAGCATCTATTAAATTATAACATGTTGTAGCAGAGAAGGAAACATTAGATCAATATACTTTATTCTGACAATTCCATGTGACTTTAATATGCAGTGTGTTTATGCTAAAAGTCAATACATTAAGAAAATTCCTTGAGCATTTTTGCATCACTGAATGCTTTGTTTAGGTCATGCCTTTAGTGGTGTGAGCGCTTGCAAATCTGTGTGGGGGTGGAGAGGAATGATCCTATGCCCACATATGAGCTTTTCTGTAAGTTGGGTCTATTTTTGATATGCAATGAAGCAGAGGTACCGAGTGAAAATAAGGGTTCAGTTGCAATGTGAAGGCCTGTAAAAGCTTTCCTATTGTGGGAAGTGCGTACCAAGCTCTTAGAGCAGTTGCATTAGTGTCCATGGGAATATTTGGAGTTTAATTTAGCATGCTAGATTAGGGCCTAATACCTTAATTAAGGCTCACATTTTTAATAAGTTTCCTGCAAACCCTTTGTGGCTGACTACAGTTGTGGAACAGACATAATATAAAGCCCATCTCTAGGGTTTACTGTTGTTGGCATTTTTATGAAAGCTGTCATTCTACTTCAGAGTGATGAAGCTGACCAGCAAACGTAGTTTTTAATGGAAGAATTCACAGCTCTTACTAGACTTCTTAAAAAACGCTAATCCAAATAATTTATGCCAGCGATGTGTTGAAATTCTATGTACCTAGTACATTTAGACTGATGTTTTTATAAAAATTGTGATAACTGTTTTAGAAAAGCCTTTGTTAATTGATAAAACAGCTTTTCCAGATAGAGGCTGCTTAATTCTCTTGTCAGTTCCCATGTTTGGGATTTTCTGCTATGGAAAGAACTAAATGTATTGTCTGAAAAAATTCAGAAATAATATAATTAGGATTTTTTGGTGTAACTTGTAGGCGAAGTGGTTTAATTTTTAAACATTTGTATATTAAAGTATATTAAAGTTGAACAAAAATTCTTACATATTTTTTTAAAAATCCAAAGAAACCAGCTCACTCACACCTCTCTGCTCTCCCCCGCCGCACTTGCTCGGAGCAGTCAGTCCTTTCCCGCTTCCATCCCCTATTGTTGCGGTCAAGTGACCAAGGAGAAGTGTACACTTCCTTTTGTGTCCTGTAGATAGAGCTTCTTAATTGATGACTGCTGCTTTCTTTCTGGCAGAAAGGAAATGAATGGGCAGTAGTGATTATAGCACATCTGTTGTTTTCTGGTGAGCATCCTGTACAGCAGTGACACTGTCTGTAAGACTCCTTTTTTTTTTTGCCTTTTTTTTCTTTTATTTTTCTGTTGGCTGTTTTTTTGTTGGTTGGTTGTTTTTTTGTCCTGTTCAGGACTAGTTAATAGAGAGGGTACAGGGACTGTTGTTTTCTGGTGAGCATCCTGTACAGCAGTGACACTGTCTTTAAGACTCCTTTTTTTTTTTTGCCTTTTTTTTCTTTTATTTTTCTGTTGGCTGTTTTTTTGTTGGTTGGTTGTTTTTTTGTCCTGTTCAGGACTAGTTAATAGAGAGGGTACAGGGACAGTGTTATTCCTTTATCACAGGTGTAGCCAGAGCAGAAAAACAAATTGCACACTGGAAGAAAATAACTTGCTTTTCAAACAAGTGTATTTTACACATGCACACACACACACAATCTTACAAAATTTTTATGGAGGTGATATGTATTGCTTGCATGTGAGTCCTGTCTTTGTAGTTGACTGCCTTGTAGATTTAATATTCAAAAATCAAGCTGGAAATGGCTTCCTTTAGGGAAAGGTAGAAATAAGGTAGCGTTCATACCAAGGACTCAAAACCCGAAAAATTCACACATCTTTCACTACAGTTTCTAAGATGCCATTTCTAAGTCTGTGATACCATTGTCCGGCTCTTGCTGCCGCATCTACTGCTTGATGTGTTGCAGCATAGCTTTCAGAAGTGCTGAGAAAGAAACAGGGGAGCTCTGTAGTGTGCTCCTGCTCTCCCAGAGAGGAGGTTGGGCATGTATGGAGCTCCTTACTTGGCTTTACAGATGACAGGGAAAGAGGTTCTGGGGCAGATGAATGGTGAGCTCTTGGTAAGTGTCTGGCCTGAGAGAAGAATGGGACTTGATGCTTGGGAAGACAAATGTCTGGAGAAATGATTGAGGAAGGCCAGTAAATCAGCTGGGTGAAGTAGGTTATGGTAGCAAAGTGTACCACAGCTTGTCCCTTCCATCACACCAGCCATAATTTTTCCACAACTTCTTTTTAACTCTTGTTTTATAAAGATGTGAAAGTGGTGTGCACTCTATGCAAACCCTGAGCATGTGTCTTGACCATTTTGTTGTCTCTTGCCATGCAAAGTTCTTGAAAAACCATTAATTGAAAGAGCTCTGTGAGTTGCAGTTCTTGCTACTTATTTGGTTGCTCTTTGTTCCTTCCTTTTCTTTCATTCTGTTTAATTGCACCATTTCTTGTAAGTAAGGTGCCAATACTCTGCTTTTGCACAGACTAAACACATTGATATTTGAACTAAAAGAGTTAGTGTTGGGCTTGGATGTAGCTGGTTACCTAAAGTTGGTGAACTGGGTAGTGCTGCCCTCTTCCTTGAGGGTTTCTGATGGGTATTGGATAAAATTGGGGGGGGGTTTCATCAGCCCTTTCTTGTCACTTGCAATCCTGAGAGCTGCTTTGTCCCTGTCCTCTTAGGAGAGGATCCTTTAGCAAAGGGTATATTGAGATGTACAACTTTCTATCCATACAATGCTGGAAGCTTACAGCCTTTCAAAGGTTTTTCAAATAACACATACACCTGGCCACTAGAAATGGGAAAAGTGAGAGAGTGTTCTGTTGCACACCAACATAGGTGAACACAAAATTTGTGATACTAGAAGTGAATCATGCTGCAGTTAATGTCCCAGGTTAACCTTTAGTCACTCCTTGATCAGAACAGAATTCAGAAGATGAAAAAGCAGGTGACATATACCCAAATTTAAATTAAAATTTGAATTGGTTGGGGTTGCCTTCTACCTGTGGTAAAACTGGGTTTTGTTTCCCCAAAGACTTATCTAAGAGTAATTTAAGCAACTAAGTATCCTTTTGCTTTCTGAGTGAGATACGCAGAGACCCTGTTCATGCCTCTGAAGTTTTTTGAACATTTAGCCTACCCCCATAGGATTTCAGAATTATCTTGCATCTCTGGGCAAGCATTATGGTGTAGCTAAATATTAGTCATGGCAAAAGCCAAGTAATACAGGAAAAAACCCACAGAATCATTTAAAATGTATTTGTTCGAGTTTTTGTGTATCTCATTTTATGGATCTCTTAATATATTAAGCTTTATAAAGAGTGCATTATTAAGAAACATAATATATTGTTAATGTGAGCTTTTTACAATTCTGAGCCCTACATTGATAGATTATTCTGCACCACTTGAATTACTTGTGAGAAACACTTGAATATTTGTGTGACTTAATGTATTCAAATTACTATATACAAGTTTGCTAGGATGGTTTTAATATGGAATCTTGGCTTTGAGAACAGATGTGACTTCTTTTATCATGAATTTAAGATGCAATACATGATGTAGAGCATGACTATAGATTGTTTTACAAAATTTTCAAAGACAGCTCTTTGAGTACATATGCATTGATGACTATACACACATGCCAAAATCCTATTAAAAATTAAAAATACTTCTTCCATTGAGGCAGATATTCATTAAAGCTTGATACATAGCTCTTCAGTGAAAGAAACTTCAACAAGACCTTCAACCTCTAAAAGAAAGATTAGCTACTGCTTTTATCAGTACGGACATCGCTTTGAAGAAACTGATCATCTGGTTTCCTTCTGAGAGAATTATGTTCTGTCCACTTGACCCTTTGTAAAAGTAGATATTTTTATTAGTTATGTTATGTAGGAATTTGAAAAAATATTTAATAAATGAAAAGCCCCCACCTTTGTATATTTAGCGTCAGTTACAGAAGTGCAATACATCAAATGATCTTATGTTCTTGATTAATGACTTTCTATTGTATTAAAAATTATACCAGTATGGAATTTGATAAGAGATATAACTTTTTCTTTGTTTTCCTTTTAATAAGAAAATATTTCTTTTTCTGCCTTGTTCCCTTCCAGAATTATGTTTGTAAAACCACAGACATTTCAGCCCTCACTCCTTTCGTTCAGCTATGACTGTAAAACTGCATTTCCAGGGTAAATCCCCCTGGATGATATTTGCTTTCCACATAATTTAAATGTGTAAAGCTTTGGCTGTGGTCAAACAGAGGCTAAAGTATATTGGATATGTAGATTCTAATCCTGTTTTCAAGGCAGAATAGAACAAACTGTAATATTGTAGGTGTTATATTTATTTCTTCTATGTAGAAATAGATTTCTTAGGAAAAATGCCCCCTATGCATCACAGGTTTAAACACAAATGTTACTTGTTTTGTGCTGGTATGAGAGTGAGTGGATATCTTTAAAATACACAATGCAGCCTTTTAACTAAGGAAAGGCATAGGACTTAATGAAATGTTACACTCGAGAAATTATTTTACAAGTCAAGCTAGTTAGGAATTTTTCAGCCAAAAATATTTTGTTGGAAAACAACAATTTATTGAAAACAGAACATTTCACAAAAGCAGTTTTTGACAAAACTATCAGCAAGAGAAGTTTTTCAGATACAGGATTGTAAGAAAACCTGTTTCAGTTCCATAGAAAAATAACAATGTAACTCAAGCAAATACTATCTCTCTGGAAAGCTTTTTTTATTATACTTTCTTTTTGAATTAGAGTCCTTCAATGATCTCTAACTTTTTTTTCACAAGGAACATGGCTATTTTCAAAATTATACTTTTTATTTTTTCATTAAGTGGGAAAGCTTAATGGCTTCCTAGTTGATTCTAGTCTATTGATGTTCATATTTGGAAATTGTTCCTATGGAAAAGAGTCTTCCATTGTTTTAATGCAAACTTGCTGTCAGACATGACATGACTCAAGTCGTGACAAATTATTTCCTCTGTTCTTTTTCATTCCTCATTTGAGGTGTATCAAAATCTGCTGGTGACTTGTCAGTGAAGTTAAGACTTACTCCAAATTCTTATAAATTTTATTTGTCCCATTTCTTGTTGTTATTGTTATTATGATTGGTCTAAACTGTGTTGCTTATGTAATAGGCACTGTAAGTGCCTGTCTCTTTACTGGATATGCCAGGGTTGAGGGTTTATTAATCTTCAGGGTGAAGTAAAGCCTTTCAAAAGACTGTGTATCAGAGCAGACAGCTTTTGATCAAGTGGGTTGCAGGATAATTGAGCAATGCTTGTGCCAAATCTGTCTAGGATCTAAACCAAAAATACAGAGTTTTTGTGTTTATTTTGGGAATAGGTTCGTAGTTGTACGTTTGCCTTGTACAGCAATATTTATGAGAAATGACATTAAAGTGCACTTTAAACAGCACATTATAATATAAAATGTTACTGTGTCTCTGAAGCACATCTGGTAATGCAAGATGTAAAGCTATTAATTTGGTCAGGACAATGAGTTCTTTATGAATTGGGGCTAGCCCATTGAAATGAGTTTGCTCCTGAATTAATAATGATGGGGAATTTGGAGTAATGACCATCTGCTGGGTTGTTGATGTCCAGCAGGCTTTAAGAGACAGAGTGACGCCTGTGGTAACATGCTTGGGCAAATCTTAATTTCTGTATTGTTACTAAGCATAGAACAAGGAAACAAAAGATGGGTGAAACTGTAAATTTAGGTAATTTTTGCTTGAGTGAGAGGACTGTCTTCCAAGGGTTGAAGCTTACTATTATTCTCCATTCTTGAGAGCAGCTTGATTTGATTCCCCCACCAGCCAGGAGAGTTGAGAGGCAAAAACCTCAAATACTTTTTACTCTGGGGACTGGAGGAGCCCCACACAAGTGCTGTTGTGCTTCATCTCCTGTGGTGCAACAGTGCATATGTGATAAACTGAGTCCCCCAGCTCTTCATCCCTGTTGCTATTCATTCCATGTACCTAAATGGCTTCCCAAGATGTAGTTTATCGGCCTGAAATTAATTCTTATGAAGCTCTTTAACAACCTTTCAGCACCGAGAGTGGTGTACATTTCTTGAGATTGTCAAATCGTATTTGTCTTACCCATACCTTCATGCGACATAAAGATACTTGAGTAAATTCTGTAGTATAAATAACTTTATAAATGAGGGAGGCATGAAATTCCCCTGCACAGGTAGGTTCCTTCCCTGCTTTCTTGGATATTAGTCTTCAAGGTGAGTGACATAAGCTGCTGCATGCTTGCTGGAAATGAGATTAGTAGCTGGAGTTTTTTCCTTAAAATGAATGGGCAGTACTGGTACAAAAATGCACGCTTCTTTCTGTATATGTGGAAAGCATAATGTAAACACACATCTATTTATAAGTAGGCATCACACAAATATCTTAATAACTCTATAGTATCATGCTTCCTGCCATTGATCTTTATCACTAGGAGTAAACAAATAAGTTTTCCTTGATGATTCTTATATGTTAATCTAGGATTGCAAAACTCTACTTCCAAAAATGCTGCTCATGGTAGATATCTTGAAGATTACAGTGTCCATGGTGTTCTGATATGTTTGGGTGGAATATTTTCAAAGTGTATTTCATACTCTATATGAAGTGTTAGTTTGGATATACGGTTTTCCCTGCAGTCTAGAGTAGCAGGCTCCCACTTGGGAATAGGTGGAGTGCAGCCTTCTTGGGGGAGGCACCAGTATCCCAGAGGAAAAGTGGAATGTAAAACACTACCCAATAATCAGGCACTGGGTGGGCCATCTTCTTCAATTTTGTAGAGCATTCAGTGTTCTTCCTAAGAGATTTTTTTTCCTTCATTGCAGCTAAAAGGTTGATAGTCTTTTTTCATTTGATGTCTTCTTATAATCTTGCTAAGTGTGCACTGTGATGCATCAGTTAAAATAGATCTTTGATGGAGTTCTTGCAGGGTAGAAAAAAGAGCAAAACTGCAGAAAAGAGCAGAATGTGTATGTGGTTGAAATGGACTTGATTATCCATTTCCATGTTAATACATGCTTGAATTGGTAAAAGAAAAATATATTTTTCTAGTTACTTCTCTGAAAAGTCGAGCAGTTCTCTTATTTTCTTAGAGAAATATGCTGAATCTTCAGCTGCATAGATTTGAGGCTGGTAGTTACGGGTAATCTGTTTTAGCGAGTAACTTTTGTAACAAATTAATAACCAAACAGTTGAGTTTCTGTGTAAATTTTGCTGACAGTTAACTCTGGAAAAAGACAAAATAAATCTAGACATACTATAAAGGTTATGCTAATTCAAACCATTACAGTTTACATGATTCAAACCCTTTTCCTTAGTTTTGTAGTTTTGTTTTTGGGGTTTTTTACCTGTTTGGTAGTAAGAACAATTCGAAAGAAGTGCCACATAGTTTACATGTTTTATAATAGATCAAACTTTTCTTAAATTTAGGTGTAAAAACTCAAAGCTTTTAAAAATAACTGGTAATTTTGAAGTTTGGTAGTTGCCTTAACATTCACTATAGTTGCTTTTATTAAGTACCCTGGGTTCCTGTTTTCCACCAGCTGGGGTAGATGCTAAAATAACTGAACAGTTTTTTAAAAAGTTTGGCCTTTGTTTTACGATTCATTCAATCAACTGTGATTCATTGCAACTTCTTCCCAAACTTTAATAATTTTTGCTTAAACTATATTACAGTTGGATTTTAAAAGAAAATCTGAAGCCCCCAAACCACAGAAAATTCCCTCCCACTAAGGATCTGCTTTACATTTCATGCTGGCATTTGGCTGGTAATATCACAGAGATGCCCAGACTTAAACTTGTATATGGATTGTGTATGGAACAGCCAAAAGAGGAATTTGCTTGCTACAGGAGAGCTGGGCGACTGCCCCTGAACTCTGCTTGTGTCAAAATCTCTTGCTCTGACACAGTGAAAGGAGGCATCCACCATTTGTTGGATACACAGGAGCTGAAAGTGCAGAGACAGAAAATTATGCTTTTTTTGGAAAGGTTTGTATCTGGTCTGTTTTAAAGGTCAGGACTGAAAGGTGAAAGTAAACACTGACCCAGTGGCATATGCATAAGGTAAGAGGAGTTCAGTTGCATGTAATTATACTTTCTCCTCTGCAGAAAGTATGGTTGTCTTTTTTTCTTTCTTCTCTCCCTGTTCTGCTTTTTATGCCAGCAGGTGTTTTTCTCTCTCCAGTCAGAGTTCTTTAAATCTTTGAAGTGTGTAATAATACACAATTAAGAAAAAATTGTTCTAAACTCTGTGTCAGTAAGTTTTTATGAGCATAGGTGGCCTGAGAGAGGAGTGCTGTAAGGTTGCACCTGTGTAAAATTCAGATGGGCCTAGGAGTGTTCCCAGGCCTGGGAGAAGATGGTCTGTAATGGTCATGTTTGCTGGTGTGATGGTGGGAAATGGCAGCCTTCCCCACAGACAGTTTCCAGGCATGACTCAGTCTCTAGAGTGGGTCAGCCATCACTTGAGAGATGGCTTTTATGTACCCTGTTTTGGAGACTAGGATTATTTATTACCAGCGAAGTCTTACTCTGTCCCAGCTTGCTTTTGCACCCAGGAGCACTTTTTGGGCACATCTAATGCATTAATTTAAGAATAGACTTCGTTTTTCTCATTATGAAACCCTGCAATGTGACCTCAGCATTTATTCAGCATCAGAGAATCTGCAGGTTGGTCCAGAAATCCCATGAGTGTTTTCACTCTGGGGAAGATCAAGGGTCACGTTTTATTTGATGTCAGCACATCTTCTCAGTCAGCATTTCTCTGCAGATTTTTCATTCCTTGCTTGGGTAAGTTTGCTCTACAGAATTGCTGTTGTTTATTTCAAAGTGAATTTCTGGATTGGTTGTTTTGTAGAGAGAAACGGAGGAGTTTGGAACTGGGAAAGAGGAAACAAAAGAGTTTGGAACTGACTTGGCACTTTGATATGCGTTGGTGGGTGAACACATAGTGGTGACCACTGGGGGAAAAGTGTTAAAAGCTTGGTGGTATCTCTGGGAATACTGCAAGGCTGTGGGAACTGTGACAGGATGAGGAGGAGATCAAGTAACTGTCACTGGATTTAAAGGGAGCAAGTGCTTCTTCCCCCTGCTCCTCTTACCTAAATGCAGTAAGGCTTAGAGGGCTATAGAAATTCATTTGCTGATCAGATAGAGTGGTTCCCTGCTTTTTGTGGTAATATACGTAGCTCTTAGAGTGTGTTTGAAATACAGCAGGGACTTTTTCTTTTTTTCCTGCAGCCCCACTGAACAGGCTGGCATAGTCTCAGAGCGAGGCAGGGCCAGGTGGTTTCCTCACTCTGCTGTGCCTCTTGCTGGGTTAAGTGGGAACCTGGTGTTGTTAGTATGCACTCTGTGTGCCTGTGTTCCTCAGAGGACAAAATGTGGGCTAGGCAGCAAGAATGGAGGAGCTGGGGTTTTTATGTACTAAGGGGATGGTGTTACATAACTTGAAACAGCATTATTGGAATACCTCTGTGTTGTTTCAGTAGATCAGTGCTTAATATTTGTATGAAACATTAAGGTTTATAAATGGTTAGCTGTGTGTCTTGGCAGTGCTTTAGGTTTGTTCCCCACTTACTAAACTCAGAAGGGTGTTTTGCAGAAAGTTCACATAAGTTATTTCTTCCCTTAAAAGTGGAAGAAAAGGAACTTTCATCTGAATTCACTGGGCTTAGCTCTGAGAATTCAAAAGGCTTTGGAAACTGGCTGAAGCTCTTGGTACTGACTTGAGTAATATCCCTTTGAATATTTACTTTAATCAAGCCTATTTAGAGATTCCCGCTCACACCCTGCCCTTATTTTTGTTGGTTTCCAGTACTAGATAAAATGACCAATGAAATAGAAAGCTGTTTTCTTAAAAATAGGTTCTTCTGGAGTTCTCAGTGGTATTGCTATAGCTGGAATTTGTGTTATTTTAGCACATAATAGGTATTTCTTTGTTTCTGTGTTTGAAAGATAAGTCCAGGTTATTTATTTTACTTTCTGAGAAGGTGAATGAAGTATCAAAGTGCACAATGGCTCAGACTCCATGCAGTTGTCGAGATTTACTTATAAACAACTGATTGATCAAACCATATCTCTTAGACTGATGTAGAAAGGAGAAAAACATTCATCTGAAGGAAATCGCCTTTCCAGCTATAATCCTCTTAAGTCATGTTATTTGTTTCCCCATGTTTTTTCTGAATGGAAGTAATATTTTGGTCAGGAGCCAGTGAAGGTTTGCATTTGGCGATTCAATCTTTAATAAGAAATTTGGCTCTTCTGGGAAAGAATAGTGGAGATAAGGGGCTTTACATACTTATATAGAAGGAGTTTCCTTATCTAAGGAATACAGCTGTTTAACCCGAAAGAAATGTTCATTTAACAGCTTGTCACCTGCTTCTGTCAAAATGGTCATTCACATTGCTTTGGAAATTCTGGCAGGTTAAAGATTGTTCCTGTGAGTGTTTTCCCTTTTACCAGTTTTAGTCTCCTAGACTCTGTACTTGTGCTGATCAGGTAAGTGCTGAAATAATTTCCTTTCCTTTTCTAGTCCTATTTAATCTAATATTCCTTATTTTTTCTAATGAATATATTTAATGACTCTATAAATGCATGTGTTCTGTCAGAGATGAAGCATGAATGTAATTTGAAACTGTAGTTTCTCTGTGCTCTGCATATGCAATTCAGTGCCACAAAGGCCGGTTAGACTATGCCTGCAGTTACAGAACTCTGAATTGAGGACATGCTTTTCAAAGCTAATATACAGCAAGAAGGCTCTGGCTTCTCCATCCCCACTAGTTGCAGTGTTCTGTAGATAACTGCAGGCTTTGGCTCTGGAAAGCATGTTGTTTGCAAGCCATGCTTCAACAGTTGCACTCTGGCGTGGCTTGATAAATAGTGAAGTGTTTTTACAGGAAATGTCCCAATCTGAGTTATGAGGCCATTCATTTGGGTAAATTGCAAGGGAATGTACTCAATGCTGTCAGCTTGTCTGTTATTAATTTCCTCTTTTTTAACATGTGTGCACCGTGTGTATATAAATATGTATACATATATACACATAGATGTATGTATTCCCAAAGTAGGGAGAAGGAAAGGCTGGAGGAATGTGAAAGGGTCCTACAGTCAGGCCCAGTCAGCTGGTCCTGAGCCAGGGCTGGGGGGGCTGCCAGGTTCAGCAGCATTTGGAGCCTGGAATATGTCAGGGCTCAGAAAGCTTTAACTGTTGACTCTTTTATGTGATTTGCTGTGTTGTTTCCTAATGTTTCATACTCTGTGATGAAAACAAAACCCCAAAATTTTCATTAATGGTACTTCACTGTAGTCAGAAAGTTAGATGGACTTTTTGTGATGGCTGTGGGTAAAAAACCCGCAACAAACGTGTTTCAGAGGGCATGCCTAAGTAGTTGTGCATGGCTGTACTTTGGCTAGCCACTCAAATGACAATTTCTGGAGAAGCCAACTGAGTATTACTTGTCTAATAATTGTAAAGTCTACGTCTAAACCTCTCATTTCAGCAGTAATGCCATACTCAGGCAATTGCAGTTGAAGGAGACACACAAATGGGCGTTGTAGGGGTCCGTTGTCCTCATGGTGGATCTGTGTCTGAGTCTTTCCTTGTAAATGTAATGGTGTCACTGTGTGTCATGGAGACAAAACTAATGAAGGGTCCACATATAAAGCAATAATTATCCATTATTCTGGTTTTAAGTAGGCTTCCCCTTCATGAACATTCCCCTTGTCAGCAATGCCAAACCAAACATTCTTTTGTATCTCCCCCCACCCCCCGCTTTAACTCTCCTCAAGAATTTGCACTTGAAGGGGAAAATATCATTCTCTCTTCTTTACTTGGAATTAACATTGTTTAGGAAAATTTTTAAGAAAGTAAACTGACTTTCTGGACAGTGCTGACATTTTTGTCTTTCATCAGTATGACCTTATTCTGGAAGTTCTGTGGTTTTCTTTTACAATGAGGTCTGAAGTTATTTCTTTGAAAATATGCAGTCAATCCAAACATATTGCAAGTATTTTACAGAAGAGGTGTAGTAACCTAATTGGAGTTGATGCATACTAATTGCTCTGCTGTTAGCCAAATTGGAAGAAAAACAGCAGTGCTTTTAAAAAATATGCGCATGGGAGGATAAATTTGTGTTTGTAATTTGGTGCAGAGCAGCATTTTGTGGCTTGCTGTTTTTTGGTTTGTTTTTATTTTGGGGGGTGGGGAGGAGTTTTCAGAAATGTGTTTAAGTGCAGAGAAGAAATACCCCTGAAACAGCTGATTTTGAATAGCACTTTTCTGTACTTATACCCTTGAAAAGCATTGGGCTGTTCTGTACTCTTGGAGTATTTGCTTTTGGATGCACCTTATCTCTGTCAAATTGTCAGGGTTTACATTTCATACTGGTTATGTGAGTTGAGGAAGATGTCATTCCCTATCTCAGTGCCTTGACTTTGGCCATATAGAGAGTTTAAACACATACAAATTTCATTCTTGCCATAGATAATAGCTTTCTACTGACCTTGACTATAAGGAATTTCTCTGTAAGAGGGCTATGAAGTTTTCATTTAAATGAAGCAAGCCCCAGAAAAACCTTCATTATTATCATAGTCCTGTGATTTCAAGAGAAGCTACCCTGCGTAGTAGAGGCAGCCTGATGTCCTTACTAAGCAGATGGCAAGGTTGTTTCCTTTCTTCTGATGAGTAAGTGTGACAAAGTTAGTGAACTTTAGTTGGGTGTCAAGAAGCTTCCTGAAACAGAAATGAAAAATACAAAAAGGAAGTGTCAGAGGGTGAAACACCTGCAGACATGGTAAGATTGTTTCTACCATTGTTAGATCAAATTTTTCAGATGCATTGGGGTTCACTGGCATGTTATCCATCACTGTAATATTTATTCAGCACGTAGGACTGGATTCAAGTAGTTTAAGGCTTTGCATATTATAGTTTATTTTCACTGTTATTTGACTTGTTTGCTGTAATTGGATTCCTTGAGATCTAACAGCAGCTTTGCATCCTCACAGCCTGTTTTGATTTTATTTCTTCCATGAAATGATGCATTTACCCATCAGTGGTCTTTTCCAAGATGTTGTTTGGTGATACCCCCAGCACAGGCATCATGTAAAAAGACAAGTGTCTTTTTAAGTGCTACACAACCTCTCTAATAGAAAATATAATTTGGAAGAGGCTTACAGCCTGTAAAAGCAGGTACCAGGTTCTCTTTACTATATAAGCCAGATGCAAGTCTGGAGGATTTTTTGTTTGTTTGTTTTGCTTGTTTTTTCTTGTATAAAAGAGAAATGAGAATAAAAGCTGCATGCTAGGATGATAGCTGGGTTATTGCTTGTTTGTTTTTTTAATATCTGTGAGTGGAGTGTAAAAGCAGCAGCAGTCCTTGTCTTTAACCCGAAATCATAAAACTGTAGTTGCTGAGCACTGGAGGCTTGATCAGAGCTCCACCTAACCTGGCTTAAACACTTCCAAGGATGAGATATCCACCACTTTTCAGGGCAACTCCTTCCAGTGCCTCACCACCCACAGTAATAAATTCATCTAAACCTATTTCCTTTCAGTTTGAAGCCATTCTCTCTTTTCCTGTCACTACATGCTCTTGTAAAAAAGTCCCTCTCCAGCTTTCCCATAGGCCTGCTTCACATTCTGGAAAGCCAAAATCTGGTCACCCTGAAGCCTTCTCTTTTCCAGGCTGGAAAACCCCAACTGTCTCAGCCTTTTTTCCTAGGAGAGGTACTCCATCCCTCTAATAAACTTGATGGCCCTCATCTGGACTTGCTTTGACAAAGTACAAGACCTAATGCATTTGTAGTTGTATTTCTCCTGAGAAAGATTCAAGAAGAGGGGATGCTAGTGACCAGTCAAAATAACTAATGTAGATTTAAAAAAATATACTTTATTTCCCCCCACAAAGTCTGAACAGTTACCTGGAGTGTTTAGCTGGGAGGGTGAGTGGTGAGCTAGGCAGAAGTGCAGCTGTAAACCTGTCATGGTTTGAGCCTGGCACAGAGCCAGTGCCCCCATGAAAATGCCTCACCCTGGTGTCTGCTGTGAGATGTGACCAGGAATAAGCAAAACAGGCTCCAACTTAAACATAAATAACACTTTATTACCTAAAACTACAGGAAAAAAAAATAGGAAAGACTATAAGGAAAAGAAAAAAAAATTGAAAACCTTACAAAAACCACTTTTCCTCCTCCCCACTCCCTGACTTTCCCAATCCAATACATTCTCTCAAAAATACCAACTGCCCAGCCCAGCACGACACTTTAGTATACTCAAACTGCAGTTCATGAAGAGGAACGGAGTCCTTCTTGTTCCATAGGCTTCTGGAAACACACTGAAATCCCGGATGCTTCCTTGTCACTTCGGCACCGCCCGGAAAAGTCCATTTGCCGCTTGTGACATGTTCCTTCCATGCTCAGTGCTCTCACCACCGAGACATGGATCAGAGCTGCTTTTAGGGTGGTCTTTCAAGGATGCCTTGTCTCACTCCAAAAAGGCACAGTCTCTGCTTTTGGGACAACTGTCCCCCCCATATATTTCCAACCCCCTGGGGCCGGGGGGTCCTCACAAATGAACCCTCCTGGTTTTGAGGCACTGCCTCCCCCTAAATGCAGTCTGTGTCACAGGAACAACTGAGTCCATGGCTACAAGAAAACGTCCAGCCAAAAGGCCACTCCAAATCATCTCTCCCCATCCAATCATCTCCACAAACTCCGGGCCAAAGTTCTTATCTCATATCATCTCTCATCTCCCTTCTTATTCAGCTTCGAGGAGGATTAGCATTTTCGCAAGGCCCCAATCATGTAAGAAAGGGTTAAAAGTTTTCAGTCTCTGTCTGTCGGTCGGCTCCCACGCACGCTGCCCACACGCTGCCGCTGCGGCCGGGCAGTCTTCCTCCCCCTTCTCGCTGGCTGCTCTCCTGGGGGGGGGAAGGGGGGCTGGCTGCTCGAGGGCTCGATGTCTCTTGGGGCTCCCCCACCCTTCCATCCTTGGAGCCCCCCCGAAGCCCCCTCAACACCATCTCTGTCCAGGCCTTACCGCATGGCTGGCCCCTCCCCCGCCCAGCAGCAGCGGGCCGGACGGGGGAGAGATCTGAACTCCTCGCCCGGCGAGGCCCAAAGAGGAAATGCCAGGGCAGTGCCCTGCTTTTAACCCCTGTGTATTCTCGGAGGTGTGTCCAAAACCCACTGGCCACACCGGACGCCAGTCTCAAACCCAAAACCTTCATTGGTTTGACCACAGCTTCCCAGAATTCCCAACTTCTTCCTGGTCAAACCATGACAAAACCCAACATCCAGAGACTGTACTTAGGATGACATGGTAAAAGGACTGTGTAAATTCTGACAGTGACAGAGAATTTGTTGGGGGGAATGTCAGGTTGGCAACTGTTCATTTTTTGGCAACTGTTAGAGTTCTGGCCATGGGTTTGGCTGTTATCACAATATGGGGACTTGTGCCCTTAAATCCTGTAGGCTCTTTAGTGCTGTAACTGGTCTGTGTGCATAGTACATGCTCTTTGTCCTTTTTCTGCACTTGGTGTATGCATTACTGAAGAGCCACAAATTAATGGTGCTGGAAATAAGCTCTTGTAATAAAGAAAATGTTGAACTGTGAGTTCTTGTCTGTGTTGAGGCATTTGGGTTTCTCTTAAATAGGTTTGTTTCAAATTCAGTTTTCTTTGTGTGGCCCTAATTAGCACTTAACAGTAGAAGTACTATTATCTAAAAAATGAAATCAGGAAGCAATGTAAGGAAAACTCAGTTAAAGGATTTTATCTCTATCTTTCTAAGAGCCAGTGAAGAAAACCATGCTGTTGGTTGATTTTTGCAGAGTAACCACACGTAATGCATTATGTGGGGCTCTTAATTGGCTCAGAAAATGCTTTGCTTAGAATATGTTGTATGCTTCACTGTATGGTTGTTGAGTAGCAGATGTCTTTGAGTAGATGACAGCAGTATTTTGTGATAACGATAGCTGTTCTTGGCAGCGATGACTTACTACTGCTGTACTCTCAGCGGTCTGTGCTGGGACTTGCCTCTAAGGCCCTAAATATCTCGGGACTGACCTGCTTATCCTGCTTTTCCTTGGTTTTCATCAGTGTATGTCAGGCATGTCCTGTGCTGTGCCACTTTACCTAAGTCTGTCTGTTTTCTCAAGCTTAGATTCAAAAGACAGTGTCTGAAGTGACAGACTTTCTGTATGTAAGTGAAACATGATCTTTTGATGGATTTTTTTTCCTTTGTTCGTGTGGGGTTTTTTAACTTTAATGAAGAGCTGCTGAGATTAACTGCGCTGTACAAAGACATGAGAGAAGCAATATGTGTACATAACTTGAAAAATGCCCGGTGCTTTACAAAATAATTCTGTTCATTCTGGTTATAGGGGGTTTTGAAATAAGGAAAAGGTGGTAGAGCAGTTTAGCTGTCAGGCTACCCACCCCCAAATCCAGACTCGAGTGATGGGTATGGTGACTCAGAATGGTTTTTACCCCGTGTCCGACACGCTGACCGGGAGGGAGAGGCAGGTTCTGCTGCAAGCGCTCACTTTTGTCTCTGGGTGCAGCAGCAGCAGCGGCAGTGCCACCTGCGGGAGCTGCGCTGGAAGCGGTGCCCGCGGCTCCGAGCATCCCGGCAAGGATGCGCTGCCGCCGCTGCCAGCGCCGCGCATGGAGCGATGCCTTGGGTGGATTTCTGTCCGCGTTCTGCAGCGCAGCGTGATTCCTTGTCGGCTTGGGCAAAGCTGCGGCTTGGGCAATAGTGCTAAAAATATTTTCAAAAATATTCGTCAGTGGTTCAATTTTACAGAAAGAGAAATAGCAATGGTTAATCATAGTAAGGAATTTCCTACAAACTGCGCTGAGATGACTTGAGTTTTAAAGACAGTGCTTTACCTGAGCTGAGAAACTCCCGTGATCAGCACAGAGTTAATGCATACATGCAGGAAATGCATGCATTTCACCAATTAAAGCGGATGTCTTTCTGCTTAGGCTTTGAGCATATGCTTCACAAGGGTATTTGGGAAGTGTCAGTCAAGGTTTTGATCCCTCTTCCTCCTCCCACAAGACCCTGTGGGGAGTTTTCCTCTTTGTTTCACTTGGCATAGAAGCAGCATATGCTGTTTTAAGTAAGGAGCCTTACAATGTGGTTGGACACAGACCAAAAGTTGAGTATAGCTCATATTTTCTAGAAGTTCTATACAAAGTTTGAAGGAGAAAATATTGTGTCACATGCCCTTCTAGACCTCATATCCGGCGTTACTTTGTAAAAAACACGCTGTCATGCCTTGCAGACTGAAACATGGTGATTAGCTGCTGAACTTGATCTTTTAGTGGGTTTGGAAAACCATGACCAAAACCTTGGAATAGTGCTGGGAATGGATTCAAAAGTTGGAGAGATGGGAGGAGGAAGAAGACATAACGCGTAGCAGTTAAACCACAGAGGAGCCAGACAGCTCATTCCTTGCATTAGAACATTTATGATGTTTTTCACATTCAAACACTGTGAATTTGCAGTAAACCAGAATGAAAGTGACAAAGGGATTCTGTGATTTGGTCTTTGCCTGCTGGCAAAAAGTTAAGTGTTTTGGATTGGAGCCACAGTATGGATGATTATCTCCAGAAACTGGGCAGAGGATGCTGTAGATTAAATATGTTTTGAAAAAGTGGGCAGGAGAGTGATGTTACTGTGACTTTCATCAATGGGCAAGTGTGTAAAGGAGGTTTTGCTCCTTCTTGCCAATGTAGATCAGAGGGTCTTGTTTGGACCAGCTCATCTCTTGCTGCATTTGTCTTAAGTGTCACAGTTACTGCCTTTCTGTGGAACAGAAAGTGAAAGGATGGCATGGTTTGGGAATATCAGCAAAATCTGTAGTATCTTACCAAAAAAAGCCCACAAAATCCAAACCCCCAGCTCCAGCAAAACGCCTCAAAGCTGGAACATTTTGGTATGTGTTGATGTGCGGGGGGGGAAAGACTGGAAGATTTTTGTGGGACATTGTTGAAGAAGGAAAGCTGTAACTCACATCCAAAGTGCTGCTGGAAGGGAATGGAAGGAGCCGTTAGAATTCTGTGCGATTTTTTAAGGAATAACTATGAACTTGAAATAACATTTGAATCTTAAACAGGTTTAATTACTGTTTTTTTCCTAAGCCGTATTACTTAGGAAGGCTGAGGGGTGGTGGTGAATAGGAGCAGAAATGAGGGCTTGGTTTATGTCCTCATAATGATCCCTTAGGTCAATGTTATTTAGGGTTTCATTCAGTGTCACTTCTTGGTTCATGTGAAAGAACTGTGTTAGTGTTAACATATGAACTTGTTTTATGGTTTATGTGACCTGGGATCAAAGCTATTCTTGTGGGGTTCAGAGCAGCAAGGCATCTGCTCCAGAAGGGATTTTGTAGGCAAACAAATGGCAAAAACTAGATCAGGGACAGATGTCCTTATTCTCTAACAAAGATAGTATGCAGTGTTAACACTCAGATGTCAGAGCCTGAGTGTGTTGATGTGAGGATGAATTTTACCATAGCCATCCTTGGAGTTTGGAGTTCATCCTGAAACCTGAGAATGTAAGTGCTGGTTTTGGGGTTCTGTGAGTTGTTTTGCATTCAGAAGTGCAACATCCAGTACCATTCATCCAAGAAGGGGGGCTGGCTGTGCAGGCTGTCTCTGGGCATCTAATTGTCCTTATTTGTTTACAAAATATTTTATGTCAAAAAACCTACTAATATCTATTTTATTTCTACCCCCCTTGCACCTTTTTTTTAATTGCAGCAGAAATAACTCATCTAGATACTATTTTAAAAATAATCCATCAGACAGCTTTTCTGTTAATGATACAGTATGTAATGTAGATTCTCAGGAGTTGAGTTGTTTTACATGTATTCATGTGTGTATAAAGCACTGACTGTTTAATTTTAATCTGTAAAAGGCTGCATTTAAAATTGTATTGAAGTATTATAAGGGAACATGTATTCTGATTGTGAATAAAGTGACCACAGCAGTGGTCACAGTAATCTTATATTAATGTTGATTGTGCCTATGGAAGATGGGGAAGAAGTGCAGTGTCTGTCATTGAAAAGTGACTGTATTTGACAAGTTTTTGAAGAAATACAACAAACTTTCTTGAATATGATCACTCCCAGCTATTTGGAACAGATGTAGACTAAGGGCCAAGGGTTTGACACAAAGGAGGAGGGTCAGGTTAGATTTTGGTTAGTGATGATCATTGTTCAACATAAATACATAGCTGAGCTCCATAGTTACATCTGCAAACAGTCCTGTGACAAACAATGGTCTCTTTCAAGTTCCTGGATACTTTTTTGAGAGTATAGAAATAATTTTTTCAAAGAATGAAAGTAGAACAGAAGTCTTCTCTCCAATGGAAATTGGTCCATGAAATTTTAAATGTGAAAATTGTGATTAATAGTGATTTTGAATAGTTGGAAACCCTTACTGGTGGTTTTCGTTTATTTATTTTTGTTTGTTTTGTTTTGGTTTTTTTTTGCAAAGACAATTAATTAAAGAGGCAAGGAATATATTTGTCTGTGAAACACAAGTAATCCATGTTTTTTGTGAGTATGATTTTTTTAAAGTATTTTTTAGCCTCCCATGTGCTATAAATTTGAATGTTTTACTAATTCACCTACAGCACACTATTGGCTTAGATGCTGTGTTTAAAGGATCTTATGTTTTTCATAACGCTAAAGCTGATTTGCAGTTTTTAGCAGCTCAGGATTTTAAAAGCAAATCAATCTACTGGTAGGAACAAAAAATTTCTTGAACTAGGACCTCCCAGTATGCCTGTTTGGGTGGCCCTGGCTGATTATAGCCCATGAAAATGCATGGTCATACATCTGACTGGTTTTGGTTGCTGTTAAAAGAATTTTGCTTAACTGAGCAATGTAAACGGTATAGCTGTGTTTATTCATAAATTATCAATGCATATGTATTTCAAGTTCTCTTACTAGGATGTTCAGTGAAAAAGTGCTCTAAGCAATAGGTAGCAGTTTTGACTAATGGACTAAAAAATACAAGGTACCTCATGGACTACTAGAATAGCTGAGCCTGAGATTCAGAGAAAATTAGAACTATTTCAATAATAATATTGCAAGAGTATTTAGAAGGGTCTACCTGGAATGTTTTTATAAGGTTCTTAAAAGCTTTAGGATGCTACTACTACTAAGGTTGTCTGGATAAGTGGAAATTATTTGTGTAGAAAGTGAGCAAGCATTATTTCCTTTTACATTTACTAGCAAGCTTGTACCCCATATGCTACTTTTTGACTGATTTTACATGAGTCCAGCTTGGCCTTACTGCAGAGAGAGGGAGATTTAGTTTCCTCATCTGGTTAATACTTTTTGTCAGAGATTTCCTTCCTAGATTAAAAAGAGGAATTGTAGAAGTAAAGGAATGCTCAACATTGACTTCTGTTTCTTGAATAATTCAAAACTTGGTGTGTTGCAGAAAACAACAGCAGAGTTCTCTATTTCTTTTTCTTAAAGTTTTTTAGTATATTCTGCAATTTCTAGCAATAGAATGGAACTGGTTTGCATTAATGAGACAGAAAAGGGGAAAGGTATTTTTAAAAATATATAGATTTGTGTACTTTTTAAAGAATTAATAAAACACTTTTCTGTGCCACGTTACTGGACCTCAGTTTTTAGATGTAATGTTTTCAGTTGACAGTGAATTGGAAAAGTGCTGAAGACTGTGTCATGTTTGCACCTGGTTGTACAATTCCGGTACGACTAATCTCCTGTAAGCTTTAGAAAAAGCAGCAACAAATTTCAGACTGTTTCATTACGGAAAACCATTACAGACAGTGGCAAGAATCTTTGTGGGGGAAAATTCTTTATGGAAAGGGTTTTTCAAGCATTGAAACAGGCTGGTCAGGGAAGAGGTGGAAACACATGGAGATTAAAAGACACATAGATGTGGCACTTAGGGACATGGTTTAGGGGTGGACTTGGCAGTGTCAGTTTAACAGCTGGACTCAGGGATCTTGGAGGTGTGAGAGTTTTCAGACATTGTTCTGAAGATGCGCTTTTCTAGGCAGAGAAGCTGACTTTCTTTAAACTGTGGTAGTGTGTTAAGCCCTTGCTATCATGTTTTGTAACGCAGAGCTGCTAAACTGGCGAGTCTGTGGAAAACCATTAGTGGGACTGTAGTTTATAAAATTGCCATGGATTATCCAAATGAGCTGTTGAGACAGAGTTGTTGTGGCAGTGGCAGGTCTGAACCTGTTCAATAAATACCTTGGTCTGTGTGCAGTAATTGAATGATCCAGCTTTCAAGTTACTATTCCATTATTAAAAATGACAAGGTCATTCAACGCCCATTTGAATCCCGCTTGGTTTTGCACTGGGAATGATAGGTCATGCTCCATAGCAAGGGATAAGCACAGGAACTCCATTAAATTCGCATAAATGACTGTTGGGGTGTGCCTTACTTGCAGTAAAATTGCTTTCTGGTTTTGAGTTTAGATAGCAGAAAAGCAAGGCTGTCACTTCCTTGGAAGGCCAAGTAGAAAATGCTGGCCTACTTTAGATAAGGAAAGGTTTTGACTTACGTAAATAAAAATCAGGGCAGAAGAGGAAAGAAAAAAGGTCTTTTTTTCATGCTTCTATTTAGCACCTCTACAAAATGTCAATGAAGAAGCCCAAAATTATTTCTGAGACTACAGATCTTTTTTTTTTGTCATTAATATGTTAGTAAGTGACTCTGTGAGCATTTTCATGATCAAGTTTACTTAACATACTTATTTCAAGTCTGTACAACTCCAACCAACCAAAACCAGGAAACAAATATGTGGATATCTGTGTTTTTCCATTTTTAACATATTTTTTCCTGAATAAGTGATATTAAATGATTTATTTAAAATTTAAATAAAATGGTTTTTGTATTAATCACAGAAAGTAAATATAGTATTTATTGATGACATTTCTTGTTTCAAATATATTGTGTGATTAACTGGTTCCTATCAACTTTACTAGTAAGTCACTGGATAGCTGAAATTTGATTTATAAACCTGTGTAATGTTCAGAGAATATGTAGTGCATCATTGAATGCAGAGGGTTGGACACGGGCTTGCCAAGTTTTAGAATTAATTGGTGTATTTGTTCTAGCCAACTGCTTAGTGATGATAACCATAGATAATTAAATTTGAGTAATCTGTTCGAAGAACAAATTCATTTTTTAATTGTCTTGTGGAGAGCGGGTTCTGTTTTACAGCAGATTTATAGAGGAGTATGGAGACCCCGAGGTTTTTATACTTGTTTAAGCCTCTGTTGTGGTCACACTTGTTTGTTCAGTTTGTGGCACTGTCCAGCTGTGTTTTATGAACTCATAAACCCAGACCTTCAGGTGGATAAGCATTACAGCTATTAATTTGGGCGAATTAGAGATGTTTAGCTAGCTCACAGTCTTCACTATATGTACTGTTGTGTGGGTGAAATATCTATGTTAAGGACAAAGTAATTCCTGAGTAAGACATGGTGGATTTTATCTTGAGAAGAGATGAATTGGCTGATCTAGAAAATCATACAGAAAATCTAGTAGAATTTCCATCAGCTAAATAGAAATTAATTTCCACCCTAAGAGGATTATAGCCTCATGTGTGTCTAATATTTCTAAGTATTTTACATATTTGTGAATTAAATATGACAAATATACTTGCCCTGGATATAACACCTGAAATACTGTTTTACAACTTAAACAGCTTAAGAAATCCTACAAATTTTGTATAGTTTGGTTGTAATGTAAACCTAAGGTCTTTATTGGACATTAGGGCACAAATGTTTTCATTTTATGTCTGAAGATAGGATTCAAAACAAGATATATGAATTTGAAAGCAAAGTAATTTAAGAAGGGAGGAAAAAAGGGCCATTTATTTGAGTTCAGTCTCAGTTCTGCTGCAGGGTTATCCAGTGAGGTCTCCAATATTTCTGGATCTAATGGCTGTCTTGAAAACTGCATGCAAATTTTCAAAATTCATTAGGAATTAGGGCTCTACTGTGGCTACTTCTGATGCTGTGCACTCTGTACAGTGCTGTACACATCACTGAACTGTGTGGATCATCAGCTGAGATGAAGTCCCACTTGGCACACAAACTCCTTCAGACAGAGAATCATCCTTGTTCTGATTTGTCTGGTCTTGGTGCATCCTGTCTGATCTTGAGGCTTTCATTATGTAAAATGGAGTGTCAGCGTTGCTGGTGATGAAAAAATATTCAAAGATGCCAGAAAGAAGGATACAAAATCCCAGCCAGTGTGTGGTGGCCAGATGTTGACTGCTGGCCAGTACCACAGAGGGTACATAAGGTTGCTGTAAGAGGAGACGTGTTCACTGCCTTCCTGAGAAGCCTTTTCTTCTCTGCCCACTGCTATGCTGGAAGAAATACTGGTGCTCTGCAGTGCAGTAAAGCTCCAAGTTAGGGGATTTTCTGTTTGATGCAGGCTGCTGTGACCCTCCAGGTGGTCACTCCATGGTTAACTTCAGCAGTACCTGAGTGTAAGCACCTCTTCCATCCCAGTTCAGACCTCTCACTCGAAATTAACTGAGGCAAAAAAATGTGTGAAATGAAAGGCAGAAGTTCACCAGATGTAATTAGTGCTCTCAGGTCTGAGAGGGTCCTTTGGTGCCTGCCTACCTGGAAGAACATGCAACTGAGAGCGTCCTGAATGGTGCCGCAGTTAATCCTGAGAGAAGTTTGTCTGTTTACACTTCTTACATCCAGACACAGAAGCGATGAAAGCTGAGAACTCATCCTTCACAGGGGCTCTGGAACAGGGGAGTGCCTTGCTGAAACGTGCTGGTTTTGATGGAAAACTCTTCTTTGCTTTGTGTCCATCAGGTTCTACTAAGCCTGTGTCTGCAGAGATGCCAGATAAAACACCAGGTGCTACAGAGCCTGTGCCCAGAAGTGAAGGTTAGTAGTTTTCTTGCATTCTTTTGTCTGTTGAAAAAAAAGAAGTGCTGTTTGGATTCTGTGAAGAATTTTTTGAAGTTAAAGACTGATTTCCCTTACTGGCCTTAATTTTAAGGAGGGGGCTGGATCAGTATTATATATGCATGTTTATCTAGATAGCAGGAAATTTTTACTTGTCTTTGAGTAACCTCTCCATCCCTCCCTAGCCCAACATCCATGATCGTATTAAAATATATAATAATATAATATAATATAAAAATATAATATAAAAAATAATATAAAAAATATAATAATGGGGAAGTGCACTGCTAGGATTTCAGCATTTGGAGATGTTTTGTCCCATTTGCTAAAGAGATCTTGTTAACTGAAGCCAGTTTTTTGTATGGGATACTTGAGTCTAACAGAACTAAAGCTGACATTTAGGATGTGAGTTGATTGATACAAAGAGGAATTGTCTGTGTGATTTTCACTAAATCAGTGGAATCTTGAAATGCTCAGTCAGACCATTTTGTTTCCTCTTGAGGTCTATTAATTTTAAATTTCCACATCTGAAGGTTTGGTACTTAGTTTCATCGAGGAATTCTTTGAGGACAACTGTAACCCTGCCTAACTTGATTCCTTCTCCAGAAGCACTGCTGGATCCGTCATTAAAGCATTTTATAAAAATTTTCTATTTCGTGTGAAGTGAAATTTGCTATTTTGTTGTGAGGTGTTTCTGACAGTATTGTGTCAAAACTATAGTAGTTCTTGTATATCCTTGCTTTCTAGATCATTGCTGTCCTCACACAAGGACTATATTAATAAAAATGTGTGGTTTAGTTTGACTACAGTTTACAGCTCAGGATTGTTTTTTCTATGCCTCAAGACAGAGATCTCAAAATTTAAAGTATTTTTGTAAATTTTTGAACCTCAGTTTTGGCATTTGAAAGGCATGGAGGAGCGAGCTGCAATAATAATCTCAAGAAGTGCATCAAATATAGTTGAGAAAGGTACTTCTCTTCATGTAAAGGGTATTAAATTATGCTTAACTGTGGAAGGCCTTTAAAATTTACTGTAAATCTTAACATGTTACTGGGAGAACTCCCCACACAAGGGGAGAAACAATTACAGCTAGTCTTTTAAAGACTGAGCTCTCTCTGATGCACATGTTTTGTGTCATCCTTATAAATAAATGCTTATGCTAAAAGCATTGGAGTGAGTCCAATTGAAGCAAAAGCCTACAATAAAATATAGCCAACTAAAATGATGAGATTATTCTGAATCTTCATTTTCAAATTGCAGTTATCATTGTTCTTTGTGATAAGAGGTCATGAAGTTATTCCAGAGTCAGTATGGAATATCCTTGCTCAGTTGGTTAGAGCAGGATGCTGATAATGCCAAGGTCACAGCTTTAGCCCCTGTATGGGCCATTCACATTAGAGTTGTACTTGCTGATGCTTGTGGGTCCCTTCCAACTCAGAATATTCTGTGTGATTTTGTGTGTGTGCTTTAACAAATGCAATGTTTACTAAAACAAAACTTTATCCAGGTTTCATCTGGATGTTTTGTTTTTAATTGCTCTTTAGGAACTAATTTTTAGATTAAAAAAGAAAAAAAGATGAGCTAATGAATAATGATGAAACTGCACTTAAGAGACCTGTTTTTATGTCTTGATGAAAATGCTGTATTATAGATAAAACATTCTAATGATATGAGGTCATGAGTGCTGGAAGTTAATGAGAGCTTGTGTTGGTTTATTGTAATAAATACATTCAAAGATGTTATGATAATGTTTACTGAAAAAAGATCAGTCATGTATGACAGTGGCTGCTGCAGCATGGATTACAAGATAAACTTCCATAGTTAGTCTTTGATCATATACATCTCTATTTATTTAGCATTTATACAGCTAAGTGGTATGTAGAAATATTTTGCTGGTATTACTGAGTCAGATTGAGAAGTGGGTGTTTCATTTCTCATGGTTAAAATAGCAATGCTCCTTATGTGCATAAACATTTATGTGAACTTTTGTAATTATTTCCAGAAATCATAACAACTTATTACTGCTTGTTTTTTCCCCCAAAAGAAATATTCTTGCAGTCATTGGTTAAAAGAAAAGAAAAAGGTGTATTTGTTGTTACAGATTTCTAACAACTAACCTCCAGTGTTCATCAGGGTCAAGTTGGGTTGAGCAAAGTGTTGGCAAGTAACTGATTATCTGGAAACTTTGAAAAAGCCAGTGTTGCTTTAACCTAGCAGTGCCCCTCCCTGCCCCTGACCCACTGCTCCATATACTCCAGCTGAGCCATGAAGCACACAGGAGCAGACAATGGAGAAAGGAGTTTCCTGTAATTAAGTTACTGTAACTTAGTCCTTGACTCGAGGGTCCCCAGTGGGTGGGCAGACTGTTTGCTTTTCTGCCACCTCTTCTGTCAAACCTTCTAGAGTCAACAGTTGTATTTATAAATGTCAATGCTTGCTTTGTGCTATCGGGACTAAAAAACCCAGGACCTGGAGATTTGGTTGTTGCAAAGATGGAAGTGTGTGCATATCACACAGGGAAAAATACTTTTCAAGAAGCTTGTCTATCTATCAAGGAGTGGTAGACAAACAAATTAAAACAAAAAACTCCTACCACCATCCACGTATAACTATTTCTTAACCGCTTTCCTTTGGCAAAACTATTATATTCTATTTACAATGGATGCATTTAGAACAATGTACTGTGTCAATACCAGGAAGTGGATTGAGTGTATTTCTGGTTTAGCTTGCAAAGGAATTAGGTTTTTTTTTTTTTTTTTTTTTTTTGCTTGTGTTTGCTGAAAAATCACTCTTAAACTTCTAGTATAGTTAACCACTGGAAATGAGGCTGTGACAGGAGCACCCCAGCCACAGCTCAAATTCCTCTTCTCTCCTTTAGAGAGGCTGCTGTGATTCACAGTGGCTCATGATGGTATCTGGAGCTGAGGAGTTACTTACTTGCAAAAATTTAGGGGAATGATTGTAGAATTCTTTCACTACAAATTATCTGTCTTACAGGATTAAAACCTTTTCTAGCTTTACAAAATTTTGATGATACTGAAAATTTTTTCATAAAACACAAGTGTTTCATCCTGTGGATAGTGGATTAATTTTTTTTTGTCCTGATACCCATGAACAGTTGTTCATAACATAGCTAGGCTTGCTTCAAAGAAACCAGATGAGGTATACCTTAGTATCTATTTGGAAGATTCCCAGACACTAAGTTTTTGGGATATCAGTCAAGTGCTACCTTAGCAGTAGCTTTGGCAAAACACTTAGAAAATATATATGAATGTGGGAACCTTTATTCAGTTTCTCCAGTCAGCTCGAGTGGTTGTTTTTCTGTGCCTTAAAGTAGGCATATTTGAAGAAGACATGAGGAAGTTAAACTCCCATAAAGTCGTCTTCCTTTCCCTCTTCCCACACCAACTTTTTCATTAAGTAAGAGGCATGACTTCCCACAGCTGGATCCTCTCTTACTGACTTCATGGTCCACACTTGCATCCTGAAGGAAACGAATGTTACACCTGGACTTTATAAACAGCCGCTGACAAATCCCTGTGGACGACAAGCTTATGTCATTGTAAAATATCCTACAGCAACAAGCAGTGGTTTTTCCTTGCATTGTGTACCTGGTGGCACTAGTGGGAGCCTGCCAGCTCTTTCTGTTGCTGCTTGTGATGTCTCATTGCATTTTGTAACTCCTCTGGCTTAGCTTTGTGTGCTGTTTTTGCTGTAATGTGCAACATTGCACAGGAAAAATGTGCAAGCACCGCCCCATGGATCACTTCAAATGCAGTGAAGAAAATAGCTTCAGTATTCCTACTTCCAGATTTTGCCAAGGCTGGCTCTTTCATGGCAGGAATGCCAGGGTGTGGTTGTATGGGTTAGGAAGTGCTGCCTTTTGTCCCAGTGCTGCGTGGGCTTTCAGTGCATCGTGTAACTGGAGAAAGTTGTTGTTGCACTTTGTTACTGCACCCTTTTAAAGAAACACAGAAATAGATGGGAAAATGAAACATCTTATCTAAAGATGCTTCAGATCTTCTGTTTCAGATCTTATGTGCACGTGAAGTTATGGGAAACTGTGGTGATAGTGCACTTGTAGGCTTAATGGTACATCACTGGGCTGGGATGGGCACAAAAAAAATCTGTGTGCTGACACTGAGTGGATGAGATGGAATATAAAAGGCCTTGGCTATTTATGCAGAAGGTAGTGGACATTGTGGACTTCCCTGCAAAATAATATTGTGAATTTTTAAAAATCATGAGTTGGAAGGGAGACCAGAGAAGACAGCTCCAAATAAATGAGCCATTGTAAACTAAGGAAAGGCCTTTAGCTGAAAAGGGTTGGAAGCTAGAAAAGTGATGGGGAAAACATAGTACATGCTTTTTAGATGCTCACTATCCCCAGTAATTTAATCTTTCTGTGCCAGGTTATTCCTTAGTTACTATTCATAGGCTCATTTTGCAGTAGCTTGTAATGTTCCCAAAATCATATCGTGATGGAGGAAGAAGTCTGTGTATAAAGACAGTATCTGAAATTCTTAACCCTAGTGTTTATAAAAGGAGGTGATGAAGCCTAAGTAGATTTGAAATCTGATTGGAAATGGGAGAAAAGCAAAGTGGAAGGGTGATGAAATTGGTTATTTTGTTTCAGACTCCTCACTAAATTGTTGGCTTTCCTCTGCATGCTGCAAGAGGGTGGCACATCTTCCTTTGAAAAAAGGGGTTGTAGGCTGTTGTCACAAGGCATAATGACTCTTGTCATAACTCTTGACATGTGGGCGAGCCTCCAGCCTGCAGAAGTTGAGCGTTCCCAAGAGCCTGAGCCAGTCCGTGTGCAGCCTCTGCGGTGCGCAGCGCAGCTCATGTTCTCTGCTGGTGCCTGAGGCGTTAAACCACAGCCTGGAATCCACTGGCTATTTTCCTGAAAGCCCTTCGGTGAACTGCCTTAGTCACTGAGCCACTCTGGCTGGGTCCCACTTCCTTTCTCAGTCACCAACAGGCTGAAACCAGATGGGCTTCTAAACTTCCTCAGCTCAGTGAGGAGGAGGAGGAGCAGGAGGTGGTGGCTGTCTTGATCGAGGGCAGCGAAGGGCAGTGAGAGGCAGACTGTTCTGAACATTGTGAAGTGTCTGGTACAGTAAAGCCTGCTCCCCATCAGAAGTGAAGATGCAGTTGCTGTAATATCATGGTGATTAAGTCACTGATAAGGTTGGGCCATTAACAGGTAGAATGACTTGTTCTTAAAATGCCGAGCCCTTTCCCTGGTGTCCTGACTGGCTGGTATCCTGCCAGAGATCAGTGTTCCGGTCATCAACAAATTATAAAAAGTTTATGTAGCCTGAACTGCTTAAACTTGAGGTTTGGAAAACTATGGAGGGTTTTTTTATATCAGAGATCCCATTTTCAAAGAATTACGTACGTTTTTCTGTTTCAATGGTAACTAATTCTTAGTTCTCAAGAAATTAAGAAGTGTAGCAGTTGAGTTTGATGCATTTTTTTTTGCTTTTGTATCAATAAATTGCACACAATGTAAAATTATGTGTATAATGTTTCACAAATAATGTGCACATATTAAATAACCAATTTGGGGTAGTTCAAAATAGAGAGGCTAAATGTGGCTTGCATGGAGCAGTCAAATGTGATGCATCTGGATGAAAACCAGCTAGTTTCTTTAAAGCCCTTCTGAGTCCTAATGTTATTAATTTGTTTCTGAATTGATCTTTCAAATTGAGAGAAATCTTAAACAATTCAAACATTCCTGGAGGAGCAAAGGTTCCTTGCTAGAGAAAAGAAAGAAGTCGCATACTAATTTTCTGTGTATTGAAGTGTAAACATTCTTTTTCCTATCAGAAATTATAAATAGTGTCTAATTATTGAATTTATTAATTATTTTGAGCTTAGATGTGTGTATAAAATGCTTGACAAAAAGATTGATTTAACACTTCTTTATAAATAGGTTTTAAAAATTTTTGTGTTATATTTAGCATCTGTCTTGCTTATCACCTCAGAAATGTGCTGCTGATCCTAAAAAAAGCTATTGCAGGTTTAAATTATCTTTTTATGTTTAAAAATAATTTGAATACCGTAATAGTTTTTGGAGAAGGCCCCAACCAGAAGTTAAACTCTAATACTGGCATCTTAGCTATGCATGACCTGGAGTAAAAACATAAATGTGCTATTCTATGATTACAGAGCTTAGCAGTATGCTTTGCATCTGCTCATTCTAGATTGGGATAGATAACCATTGCTTCTCTTGAGATTCCTTTATTGGGAAGACTTTGTCCCCAAACAGAACAGTTATTGTTGTTAAAGCAGCTACTAGGTGTTAAATTGCTGTTCTGCAATAACAGAAACAGCCTAAAAATACAGTTATAATGAAAATTGTTCTATTAAAAATGCTGATTTAAAATAGTTTCCTTTGCCAGTTTCATAATGACTTGTTTTGTTTTGTTTTTGGTGGTGGTGGTTTGACGTGTTTTTCTTTATTATCATATATTCCATGTCATTGTGTGGAAGCACAATCCAGATTGCTCGCAACTGCATGGGGTTAATATATGGAAAATAAGTAATAGTAACAGTTAGTCTTTCAACAGTTTCTTAAATGTAAATCAGCTTTCATCCCCACAACTGTGCTTTTTCCCTCCCTTTTGGAATTTCTGTCATATTTTGCCTTGCTGCTTTATTCAAGTGACAAGCCAGAAATCTGTTTTCAGATTCATTGATTCCACCTCCTCCCCAGCCATATTTCTTCCAAAATAACTTAAAGGACGTGGAAGGATAACAGACAAAAATGAATTACATGCTACCAATTAAAGTGAGCTGCAACTCTTAAGATAAATTACAATGTCAAGGTTACATTCTTTCATCTTGTGCTGACCATATCCTTAAAACCAAAAGATCCAAAGTAGTAAAAATAAAGATAAAACCACATTTTGCTGTTTGAGTTGCAGCAGCACAGGTACCTCCCCATTACTGACCACTCGATTCTGAAGAATTTTGACAGGTGCTATATAGATAGCAAATGTAAGCCTGCTAGTAGTAAGTATCACTATTTTTTGTTATTTACCCAGTTATATGTCTAGCAGTAATTTTAAACTATTTCACTGACATTAGAAGTGGGCTGAGAGGCCTTGATATGCTAAATTTAAACTTGAGAGATTAATATATACACAAGAAAGCTTAGTTGTAGTTTTGCTTTTTTAATTGGTTCCCTGTAGTTTTATTTAGCTTAAAAAGGGGGTAAATGCTGCTTGCTGATAAACCAGAAGGGGAGGTAGCTTTGATGTTTTATGAGCAATAAAAAATTTTGAAGCAATATGTCAAACTCCTGAAGTCAACTTCTTGAAGAGTCAGCAAGCTGAGGAGAGCAGGGAAGGGGAGTAAAGGTGGGAGGCTGCTTTTGTTGTACTGTGCCCACATCCATTAGTGGTGCAGGCAAAAGAGCAAACAAGATACTTTAATTCTTTAACTTATATCCACATTAGTTTCTGGTCATCTCTCTGGTCAGAATACACTGCAAAACTAATTGTGCAGTTCAAGACATGAGAAGTTAATTAATTTTTTAAAATCTGTTCTTAGTTGTGGCTTTTGTGGAGTGAGTCTTAAGATAAATTCCATTACATACATGTTGGCAATGGTTCCTCCAACGTATATATTGTAGAATAATTTAAAAGGGACACTGCTTCCAGGTGAAGTAAACACTTTTCTTCCCATATGCACACAATGTAGCCTGTGCTTCAAATGATAGAATTACCAAAAAATTTATTAAGGTGATAAGAATTTGAGCTTAACCTCTGTCCTAGGAAATCTGGACTCTTCTGGTTCAGGAAAGCCAGGCAATCCAAGTTATTTGGGTTATGTTTTGTCTACTTTCTGTCGAGATAGTTATAAACCACATGCTTGCTCTCAATGTCTGTTTGTTAAGAAGGGTGGTTATCAGTTTGTGTATTTGTACTTTTCACTGCATAAAAATTTCATGTTCATGGTTAAATCTTATCTCTTGTGAGGGTATGTGTTTCACAATGGAAAGCAATATTGGAAGAAACAAGTCAGTCATGTGTGAGGCTAATTGTTAGGGAATTTTGCCTGATGTCTGGCCAGGAGATGGTTCTGTCTGGTCATATCTGAAGTAAGCCAGTGTTTCTAAAGATGGAACATCCTGCCGTGAATGTTTTGTGGTTTTGCCATATGAATACAAATTGTAGGCAACAGGAAATCCTTTAGGAAGATAAGACCCTGCTACAACTCTCCCAAAAAGCAAATGACTGCATTCAGAGTTTGGCCCCAGTTAGGATCCCTACCCTGTGAGAATCTTGGTATTAGATCCCAGTCCTAGGAGCTCTGTAGTCACTCAAAAAAAGACACAGAGAGCCTTCTTCACACTGTAAGTATGATAGGGATAAATGGAATTTTTCTTATGTCATTAGTGATTTTTTTTTCCACAACTGAGTAGTAGTAAAATACATTATTTTTGTTTAAAGGCTGTCTAAAATTTTGAGGATCTTTTCCCCTTCAGAGAAGCAGCAATATTAACTAGAGGCATTGGTCTAATCTTACAGCATTTGGCAAATTTCACATAGGAAATTGAAGGAGTCCCAAAGCTGCCCTTCTCACAACACACAAATATTTTGTGACCTGCTGAAACAGGCAAAGTATTTAAAGACCCATTCCACTGACAATCTTTTTGCCAGGTAATCCTTGTGACAGAAAGAAGACGTGACAGAAAGATGACTTTCTTGAGTGTGAAGTCTGTCATGAACTGTTAGTCATTTCTCTCCTCAGAAACATTGATGAAAAATGTCCTGATTGTCTTTTAAATCCATATTCATTATTAGTGATTGTTGTTCAGTTCTGCTGCTTACCCCCTCTTATTTCAACCTCTTGAAGGAAAAATCTCGCACCTGCATCTTCTTACATACCTGGACCCACTTCTTGGGAATTTAGTCTTAAAAGAGCACTGTGCTACAGTCCTGCAAAGAGGTGGCTCCTTGTAATTATGGAGTAATCAATGGGTGTGAAGAGCTGTATGGTGAGTTGTGTTGCAGCACTGAGGTTTCAGATTACATCTTCAAACGGTAATTTTAGGACCTACAAATAAAAATATTTGTCTCTTTGCATATTTCCTGTCAATGTTGTGCATTTAATGAAAGGCTTAGAAATATTTTAAGTGTTTCATAAGAGAAATACTGAAGAAAAATAATGCCTCCATTTAACATGCTGAAGAAACCAAATGCTGTTGAGAACCTGAGTTCCAGTGTTTGTCACAGTTCTTCAGCTCTTACTGCAAGATGTGGCTACAACCAGGGTGACAGGGACTGATGGCTTTTTTGAACAGGTCTTACATTAATGCCTAAGGTTTTCCAACAATAAAGTTTATCTGCTCTCCAAGGCTTCAGGTGTACTGAAAGTACTGGTTTTTTGGCCAACACCCCAAGCTGAAGGGCTCATGATGACATGGCAAGCTTCATTTGATTTGGAGAAGCAGCAGTGGGAACTCACAGTGCTTTATGCTTCTGGGGAAGTTGCTCCACACACTGCTTCCAGAAACTTCTGTGTCAAGTCAGAAAGCTAGAGTTTCTGCTTTAGAATCAGAACAACTGATGTACAGCTATGTACAGCTGAGGCACTGCAATCCTCTGTTGTGACTTAAACTTTTCCGTCATGCATGAATGCTGTGCATTCATCACAGACCACGACTTGCTTGTCACTTCAGGCCTGCCTGGAATCCACATTATTAATACAGCAGCTCCAGTTCCTTTTGCCACACGTCTTTCAGACAGATGCAGACATGTGGATATGATTCAGATCATGCCTTTGGAGTAGTTTTGTGGTCTAAATCCAACTGTCCCAGCGTGTTCCTGTGCCCTGTGCTACACTGAGCTCTCCTGGCCACCAGGGAGGAGCGGTATGACCCTATCAGAGCTAGCATTGGCCCCAGCCAGGGCTGTGTTTGTGTAATCAGGGTGCAGGAGAGTGAGCCAAAACCACCAGAAATGCAACGCATTTTTAAGTGCTGAGCCCTCTTTCTTGTGAACAGCCTGAAGATAGTGGTTTAGACTTTGTTTGGATAGATGTAAATTTTTTATGAGCCCTGATGGGGCAGGATTTGACTCTGCTTCATACATTTTTTTAGGTTTTTTAGAATGTAGTGTTTCTAAATGAGAAGTTTTTGGGGGTTGTTTTTGGTTTTTTATTTTCTACTTCTTTGTTGGTGCTTAGCCGGTATTTAGATTTTCACATTTTTTAAGACAGCTGGGCTACCTGGATAGCTGGCTTCTGTGGACCCTTTTCTTGACAGGTGGGATAATCAAAGTCTTACTAAGAATAAAAATTATTGCACAAACTTTTTAAGTTCACAAATTTAAAAGTCATGGAATTACTGCTGTGATTGAAGACCACGATACCCAAACCCGAGTTTGCACTTATCTATTGTGGGAAAATGTCACTGCATTGTTGTCACTTCTGAATACAGACAAATAAATGCCTTTTATAAAATTGTCAGAGTTTATAGGCATATTTACTTTACAGCTACTTTTATAAGTTACCCACACCCTTTTCTGCATGTGAATAAAAAGCTGGAAAGGCCACACTGATAATGTCATACCAGGAAATCTTTAATGTGAAATACAGAGAATATAAGGAGGAGGGAAGCTTGTGGGACAGGAAAAATCACACTGAAGATACTGTATGGAGGGGAAAAATATAAGGTTTGTGTCTATTCCTTTTTTTTTTTAATTTTTAAATTTAAAGAAAATAAATTTAGCTTGCCTTTGATATAAAACAGCAGATGTGTTTGTAAGCACTGATATACAGGAAAGCTTCTTGGTTCCAGGTTTAAGCCTTTAAAATTCCTCTAAAATGAATGCATATTAAAAGGAGAAAAAAGAACCAGAAAACTAAGAAAACAACCAACCAACCAACCAACCAACCAAAAACACCCCTGAGTCTCGTAGAGCTGAAAATACTGCCTGTTGACCAGACTTGATCCTGCTTAATCTTTTTCTGCCAAGTTCGACATTCTGGCAAGCTTCCTCAAGTCTGGATGTATTCAAGTACTGTATTTGGCTGACTTAGTTTGTTACTTTGTAAAGATATATGAAAATCCCACTTCAAACATTTCAGCCCATAGTTGTTTTTACAATCTGTCAAGAAGCACAACTAATTGATATTTCACTTTATACATCAGATATAATTTTTCTACCAGTACATTATGTATTTGGAAGTACATTTTCCATTTAAGAAAGTTCTGCTACTATGTATTTTACCTGAAACACTTCATAGTTTTACAGAATATGTGCTCTTTCTACTGAACAAGGTACAGTAACACTTGGCAAGTCATTAAATTTTTTCTACCTTTTTTCAAATTAGCAACATCTTCCAAGTCTTGGCTTCTAATGTTTCATCTGACTTTAATGCACAGTGTGTCCCTGCAGAGATGACATCTTTGTTGTCTTAACTTTGATTTTATGAAGAACTACAAAACCATTACATATGAGACATTCTGTATTGGAATACCTTTGATAGTTCCGTCCCTTGTATAAAGGTGAAGTTAAAGTGATAGAAGTAAAAGTAATCAAAACTGTATGGTTTTATTGTAGATGTTAATTGGTCTTTCTTCTAAGGCCAGTGCTGATTTCAGCAGTAATTCTGCTTGTCAATGCACATATTACCTATTGCGTTTGGTGTATGAGGAGAAGTGGGAATTTTTGTGTCCTCACAGGAGTTTTAAGAATTGAAGAGAATGAAGAGAATTAACACTGACTCTACACCTGTTGGAGAGGTATCTAGAAGTTTCTAAAACCTGGAAGTACTAAAATGGTTGTATGAGCCTATCCCCTGCAAAATGCGGTCTTTGGAAGCTGAAGACCTGAATTGCAAGGGTTTTGTTTCTGGGATCTTGTACTGTTTAGAAAGAGATTTAGTCTTTTAAGCAATAATATATTGTAGAATCAACCATGACAAAAAGATTTTTATCCCTAATTGTGCCATCAGTTCAATCCCGTTTCTAGACTGAACATGTCTGTGTGTTTAGCTTAAACCATTAAATTTTTGTTTGAAGAAATGGTTGTGACCCTCAGACCGGTACCTGTTGGCTGTGTAAATTGAACAGATGGAGCTTCTTTTACCTGTTGTTGCAATGTAGGATTTCTGACAGCACGTTTCTCATGTCTTCTTTTGCAATCTTTACAATGCTTGGATGTTTGGAAATGCTAGAGCTTGAGTGCAGTGAAATCCTGCACATCTTTTCATTTGTCTAGAAGGCATTTTTTCCCTATTCCCACTTGATTAAGATGCTTAGGATTATTTATAAGTAAGGGAAAACTGGTCCCCCACCATTTGGAATTAAAGTGTACAAGCAGAAACTTGATGAGATGGAATATTGCTCTATATTGTTCCTAAAATAATGTGAAAGACTTCGTAAGAAAGGTACTGTCTCATTACTAGACAACACAGAGTTAAACTTAGGCACAGAAACAAGCCAAAAGTTGATTTTCTTCATTTATTTCTCACAAGAAGTCCACTTGGAACAGCAGTCCTTGTAATTGATGCAGATGTTCGGAATTCTTTTCTGCTGACATGGAATAAAGGCTAATCCAGGTCAGTCAGTACCTTGTAATTAATGCACATTCTTTTCCCTTTTTCTTTTTAAATCTCTCTTTTAATTTATTTCCTTTTTTTTTTTTTTTTAACATTTCTATTCTTTTTTTCTCTTGGTAGGGAAAAGGGAGCAGTCCCTGGTTTAAATCTCTGAGCTAGTCCAAAATTGTAATAAAAGTTTTGAATAACATTCAGGTTACAGAGTAAAACTATGCTAAACTACTAAATAATAGAGCCCTTACATTTAAAATTTAATTACAGGTAATTCTTAAATGCAGGGTGATTTTTTTTTTGTAATGTTCTTCTCTGCCCACCCTGGTATTGTGAGTTTGCAGAGAAGCAGTAACTTGCATTACCATATAATAGTGCAGGGTGTTAGAAGGGTTAAGCAGAAAGGAAGATAAAAGCTACTTTGAGCTCACTTTGTTGCCTTGAACTTTGGATGCTGTTGAATATAGCAGTCATCCGTGATCACAGGTATCTTAGCACCTGTATAATCAAAAACTATAAATGTCCAGATAGGAAATGATCCAGTAATTAGAGGAAACAGCACTGAAGTGATGACTTGAAGTCACTTTCGTTCTTAAATCACACAGTTGTAGCTGTTAGACTTTATCCTGTGATCTTTTCTCAGTACCTTGGCAGAGTACTTGAAAATCTGATAATCAGATTGGCTGAGAGTTGGAAAGGAGAGAAGGATTGGGACTGCTGTTTGTAGCTCCTTGCCAAAGAAGCACCTCCTGATGGAGAGGTGCTGTAGCTAAAGTAGACTGGAAGGAAGCTAAGGGCTGGTCTCTCTCTTACCTAGGTGCCCACCTTTCTTTCTTTGTGTGTGCTGTATTGCACATATTAATATGCAAGGGAGGACTCTAGGGTGGTTTTGTATATGTGCCACTGAAATCTAAACACTAATCAAAGCTTCAAGAAGAGCTCCGATTTTTAGCTTGGACCAGTTTCAGAATTAAAAAAAAGAAATCTGTGGCCTACTTACCAAACAAAAGGGCAATACGTTTTTAGTTCCTGTGTGTAATACAACCCTGAATGTTGGAGGTTTGTGGGTTCTTTTCTTTCCTATTTTTTTTACCTACCAGAAGAACATTAGGCAACATTCAAAAATGAAATGAATTTGTTTCAAGCAAAGTGGGATTTTGTAATTTAGGCTCACAAGTCATCAGTGAAGGATTTCCTAAAAGTTATGTAAGAGAACTCTGTTCTCAGAAACACAAAAAAATCCTCTACCTCTTCTATGGTGTTGAAGAGTTGCTTAGATATCGACATGTGTGCACACAATATTATCTGCTTCTTCAAGGTACTCAAGTTTTGTGTTTTTGCATATTATGTCTACTAACCTTGTGCGTGTGACTTGGGGATCAAAATAATGACTCAGAAATTTGCTTGCTGGCATGGTTGTAATTATGACTTATATTACTGAGGAATCCCTTGTCAACTCTTCAGATTCTCTCAAGAGATTACTCTTCTCAAATGCCAAGAGTCCTCTTTATGAGTACTGAATACTGAAAACAGTATTGTGTCAAACAGTGTGATGCAAAAGAAACTGAAATATATAGTGATTCACTGGCTTTATTTACCACTGTGGTAAATAAATACCGGTTATGGTTAAAAGTTCTAAGGACTCTGCATTTAATGCTAAATTTCTTCTTAAAATACATCCCTTTTGAAACACTAGTATGTTCTGGGGAGGTGACTAATCTAGGCTGATTTGTGGACTGCCAACTTTGAGAACAACAAAAAAAAATCCCTGAAGAAACTGTCCTGAAGCAAATACACAGACACAGACAGACAAAATCTATTTGTTTTCTATTTTGAGTCATAGGTAGTTTGTTCACAGTTCATGTTACTGTGCTGTGTCCTTGTAACTACAGAATAATTGTGGTTAGTATCATAGAATAGTCCTCTGAAGTTTATTCAGTGTGTTTAAGATACTCTGAGATCTTCATGTCAAGATGTCATAGCAATATTTTGTGTTTAAATTAGGTGTGGAGATGGAATGTCCAGAAAGCTTAGGTGTACTTTGAATGCCATTCCTCTGGTTAAAAACTAAAATAAGTTAGTTTTGAAACACCTCCTGTAAACTATGCTGCCAATAGCAGCAATTCTAATATTAGCATAGAGAAAACATAACTTTAAAGTGCCTGTTGAATCAGAAATCAGTATATTTGAACTCAGTGATACAAAGCTCTCAGAACAAGATATTTAAGCAAATGAGTAACTTTAAATTCATGAAGGATTCATAGATATAGAGAAGTTGGCATGCTCATTGCTAAGTACTGACTTTAAAATTTCCAGCTTGCAGGGAAAGAGCTGTGATTTCTTGCTACAGCTAAGCAGATTTATCAGTAGTACCATAAGAAGGAACAGTCCCATCCTGTGTCTAGTTACATATTCACTTACCTCTGCTTGCTCTCACCAGCATGCAAACCACAGCGTTTCCCGAGCAAGACCAGCAGGAATGTAATTTTTTTTTTTCATTTGAGGTTTTTTTTTTCTCATGTGAACCGATTAACCATGCCTGAGCCCACTTACCTTTGGTCTTTGCTGCTAAACATCCATGTTCATTTTAAATCATACTTGGTGCAATGGATTTGCCCAGCTTTATTAAATGTAAAGGCTTTGTTCAACATTATTCAGGCCTTAGTAAGATGTTCTGCTTCATGCCTGCTGAAAAACTGGCTGTAACTCATTTTCCCTTCACTCTGGTGTTAACTCTGTGCTAATGAAATAATGGAACTTCTGGACTCAAGCAATAAAAATATCACTTCTGAAGCAGATGAGAGGCTGTTTCTCATCCAGCCAGGGCAATTTGATACTTTTAATGCCAAGTTGGGAAAGGATGTAATTGATAGCTTTACACAGAGCAACAGGCACAGCTTGCAGAGGGAAAGTGGCGTTTTTGTTGGCTCTGAGACGAGACTTTGAAATCTGGGTCTGTTTATTTCCTTGCCTGTAATACTTAAACAAGTCCCTGACTTGCCTAAGGAACCTGATAGGAACTTGACAGTGTTCTAGGCAATGCGAAGGGAGGAATTTAAGCTGTCAGCTCAGGGGAATTTTCCTTTTTTCTCCTCCATGGTTAGTATTTAGTAATGTTTCACTCTGCCTTCCACTCTTCTTTGTCCCTATAGTCCCAGATCTTATCCTAAGGCAAAAAAAGATGCTGCTGACAATCCTATTTGTATAAAGCAGTAACTATTCACCACTGTAAGGCTCTTTAATGACTACTGCTTGTTTTGTTACAGGAGATAGATAGTTGTTTGGAGCTGGAAGGATGTAAGTTCTGACTCAGACACAGAACTGAGGTGTAGTGGCTAGCTCTTTTTCAGGTGAAGCTTCACCCATACTCTAACACATGCTTGTTGGCAGATTTTGTTGAGAGATTAAATGGCAATGATAATTAGCCTTTGGTTATGGATTTACAGAGGATGGTTATCATAAAAAAATATAATCTTAAAAATATTTTTACAGTGATAATTGGACACTACAGCTCTCAAGCCCTCAGGTCTCTTCCACTCAAATTAAAGGGGAGAAGCATCGTGGTTAGAGAATCCAGGAGGATCTCTGCTGAACTGCAGATTACAATCCAAAACAAAAAGCATGAAACATACTCTTTTAAAAAAATATTAAAATCTCAATGTCACAAGTAGGAGAAATGCAAGTGTCATTTTACTGACAGATGAAACAATCCCAGTTTGAAGGGGTCAATATGCACATAAACACCAAGAAGAATAAAAAAGGTATCCATGGGTTACCTCTGAAACTGCATCCCCTGAGGGTGGATGAAAAGAGACCTTATCCATACTTGAAGGATTGGAAAATGATGTAAAAAAATGGATGTGCCTGTAAAATACACCACAAATGTCTGGGCTTTCTAGGAGTAAGTGCTAATTTTCAAAGTCCTGGGATTATATTTACCAATTATTTGATATAATTACTTGGTTGTGTTTGGAATGCAGTGCCCAGAGTAGCTTATTCTTTGTACAATGATATTTAAATAAAGCCTGTGATTATGATCTATGCTCTCCAAATCTCTAATCTGTCTGAAGGAGAGCAAACAGGACCTCTGATTTTAAGGTGTGTTTTTGGTGGGTTTTAATTTTTTTTTTACAATATTTGCTCAGTGGTTGGTATAATCCTGTTTAAAAGGGTTTTTTTGCTTACTGGGCATGTTTTGTCTGGCTACCATTGTTTCATCCCTCATTCATAACTGAGTAACTTAATACTGAAGTCAAACAAGTTGGAGTTTCAAACCCAGACAAGGATTTTTTGTCATCCCATTTTCATTTTGTTTTGTGCAAACAGGTAGTACTTTTGTTGGCTGTTCTGCTGCTAGTGTCACATTGAAAACATGTGAAGCCAATTTTTGTACACAGTAAACATCCTGTGGTTAGAAGGGCTTAATTAGCTCAGGTGCCTTTACTGCTGGCATATACCTTCTTATCTTGAAAGTAGTGTCCACCAACTAATCCTTTATTTATGTTGAGCTTTGGTATTTCCCTTGAAATGCCTTTTTGTAACCTCTCCCAATATAAATGGTAAGTGAACAAAGTGTCAGGTAAACAGTGAGGTTGCTGGTAAGCAAATTAATAATACAGATGAATGTAAATTTCTTCTCACTGGTGGCAGGTTGGATGCCTGTGATTAACCTCGGAAGGAGTGCCAGTGATGTGCTTATGCCTGTGATATGGTTTGTTACCTTTTGTTGTACCATTTTACAAAGGAATCTTTTTCTTTTGTTTATGCATGGGAGGACTGAATTTGTTAATCAGGTGTCCAAGGCTATGTTTTCAGTGCTCCAAAGGAGGGAATTGTTCAATGACAATGGCTAATTTGCGATAGCAATCGCAATGTGAAATCCTAGTGGGCATTTGGATCTCTTCGTCTAAAGCAAGCTGATATCACAGTGTATTCTACAATTCAGCATGAACAAAATGGGAGCCTATTTCCATTTTTACAATGATGGTACTAGCTCAACTTGGCTCCCTTGGCAAAAAAAAAGTATCATTTTAGTTTGGTTTTGGTAAATTCTTAGCCCCATTGTGAAATGGTCTTTCTGATTACAGGATTAAAGGTAATCCTAGAGAATCCTGATAGTGGTGGCTGAAAAAGAAAATCTGTAAAACCATTGTATTCTGTTTCTCAGGTTTCTGGTTCTATAATAGTATATGATTGCACTGACAACTGGTTAATTGAGAGTATTCCATCACAAAGGAGAACAAGGAGTATGGCAGAAGTTACTGCTTTCTTCTGTCCCATATTGAGAGAAGGGTAGTAGTGTAGGGAAGTTGAAATAAACAGAAGTAAAGAAATCATAATTTTGGCTTAACTATACTCTACATGGTAAAAGAAGCTTCTAGACATCATACCTGAAAAAGCTGCCTTTGTATTCTTTTTTTTTTTTATTAACCCAAGAGCCAGGTAGCTTGCCATTTCAGATCAGGTCATGGTGTAGGCCTTCCTTACAACAGAAAAATAAATTCTGATCTGTTTTGAGTTTGTTTTGTTGCTTTTATTCAAGATACTGCAGTAACAGCAATATAGCTATTAGTGTATAATGGAGTAAATAATGGAGTAAATTGGAGAATATAGACTATGATATATCTCCCTGGTGCAATGGAGGGTGTTTGCCTGTTTTTTTCTCTCATACTCCCTGCATTTAGGCTCTGAAGGAAGGATTACAAACGCCCATAGCAGAAAACTTTCTTGAGCTTTAGGGGGAGTTAGTGGGAATGGACCCTCAAGCAGGTGTCATGGCCATGGGCACAGGTGTTTGAACTGAAAGTGATCACCCAGGCTCCAGCTGGCAGAAGAGTGCAAGAAAAATGCTGGTTTAGGTCCAATAAAAGCAAGTGCTCATGAGTGTGTTATTTCTGCTGCAAGTTTAACGTGTAACGGTAGTACAGAATATGCCTGCTCAAAGGCATTTAACTCGGAATTCAGGGTTGACTTGTTCAGATCAAAGGGGGAACTCAACCAAAATCTCAGATTTTGAGAGCTCCACTTTTAATTTTTTTAATGTTACTGTTATTTTTACTGTTTTTTAGAATGTAACAATCTGCGCATCTGAATGTAATGCTGATCCTGCTGGTAAGACTTTAAGAGTGAGCAGGTTCCATGGGAAAATCGAAAGCATAACAGCTTTTGGTATCCAGTCACTTGTGGAATGGAATCAGATCTTTGTTTTTTATCAGAGAAAGGGTCATAACCTCATCAAGCATTCCCTCCCTTCCTCATGACTCCCCAAAGGTGCAGTACTCTTAATTGCTTTTGGCAGATAAAAGCTATGAGGAAGTCGGGCAATAGGTTTTATTTTATGTTACTGTCATTAGTCTGAACTAGTTCTTAATCTAAGATTACAAAGACATTGTTTATAAGGATATACCTACTGCAGTTTCTGTTTCTACTCCTCTAGGTTATAGAAGGCAAACAGCAAAAGATCTTAGATCCTTAACTTACTGAAAATTGAAAATGTTGTAAATGCTTAAAATTCAACACTTTCCTCTTTGTTTATAAAGTCATTGAGCTCTCTTCATGTTTGCCCAATATAATGACTGTATCTACAGTCCATACACAACACTGACTATTTTTCATCTATTTATACTTGCTAGGTCTATGTAAGGACAAATTGTGAAGTAACATGAGATGTTTCTAATCAATATAGCAAGTGAACAAAAATGCAAAGCCTTGCTTAGCACTTGATCCTAGTTTTGTGAAAAGACTTCTAAATCATACTACCAAGGCAGCAAGTAATCTATATTGTACACTTAGATTCTATATCTAGACCATACTGGCAGTATATGTTTTATTTAGCATTGAATATAATCCAGCAGTGATGCTGGGGACTTGGTGGTCCTGTGGCTGTTCCTCCTTTAAGCTGAGTAATGTCAAAAGAGCTGGTAGCCCTTCTGATGCAACATTTGCACCAGGTTGTTGTCAGTTCAAAAATCGATAGCTAAGGTGGTCTTGTGACTGTATCTGTCCTTTCCTTGGTGTGTCTAAAAGTGCTGCCTTTAATGTATTGGTCTCTGGCCTTTCTATTTGTTTTAGGGAAATCCCTTTTGTATTTTCACTCTAACATTACTCTGTAAAAATGTGTATTTACATAAAGAGCTAAAATTTCTCTGTTGGTTGATACATTCCACAACAGAGCAGTGACATTGTCACAATCTAAGCAGGTTGTGTAATTGTGATGGAAGAACTTTTAATAAAAAACAAAACAAAAAGAGTAGGAAATGCTTGAGTGAATTCATGGACATATAACTTCTAAGTAAGATATGCTTAATATTTAAATGAGGAACTCTGCTTAAGAGGACAAGTGAGATTGCTCTGACCTTGATTCTTTGCTCTGAAGAACAAAGTTAAGCATATGTGATAAAGATAAAAGCACACTTTGCTGTTTGGTGAATTGGAGCCACTATTAATATTTGAATGTGGTGGCCAAAGCCAAGCCTGTAAAAATGGGAAACTTGGAATCAAATTGAGTATTACCTGACACAGTAGTACTTTTTGATACATGCAGATGAAAATCAAACCCTGCTTTCTCCAAATTCTTCATATATATTTGAAAGGTGCATGCAATTTGTCAAATAACTTCATTTTTGAACAAGGGTGATATAAAACCTCCAATTTTTAGATGCTGATTACAGTAATGAAAGGAACAAATCTGTTCCTGGCCATACAGAAAAGAGCTGAAAAGACAAACACTGTATTTACTCATGAATTTTAGTTCTGGAAGATGTAGCTCATTTGCTTAGTGCTGCCTGAGGGAGGGAGCTGGAAGACGATGAAATTAGTTTTCTGCTTGTTTGTTCAGAGGCTTCAAGTGTTATCATTGGGTTGAGTTTATTTTTCTTTTCTGTTCAAAGTTAGGTGCAGAACTGCAAAGTTAAAAATTGCTATGCTGATGATGGGAAACAAGCTGCCTCTTTTGCTCCTTCCTCTTTGCTATCCCAGCTCCTTTTTCCCCCATCCAGCCCTAAAACCTTCAATAATTACTTTGATGATTGAAATTATGGAAATGTTCCCAGTGGTCCAGACCTGCCAGTACTAATTAAATCTCAGGATCTGTCAGTCTTTTCAATTTAAAATTAAGCTTTGTAAAGCTTTTCTTGAAGACATGATTTTCTTATCTCTAGGGGCCCTGACTCACTTCATACTTTAATATGATTTCTAGGGAGTAAACATGCTTTATCTTTAATTCTCACAGCTGTGAAAAAGAATTAATGAAAAACCTTCATTACTTAGTCTCTTTCCATTTGCAGCTTCCTTGTTGCAAAATTTGGTCAGAACACATGAAAGAAGGGACAGGTAGTTTCCCTGGAGCTCAAATGAGCAGGCTGTTGGCCCCCACCCATGAAGTATATCACTTAGGTTTGTGGGGTGTATTTTAATAAATGCTGGGAAGCATGTAGTTGCTGTTGTGATAACTGCTGAAGTTAGGTTCTGGAAAATACAGTGAGCTTTCTTGCAAATTTATTGCTTGGCATGCACATAGCTGTTTGACAAACACTGATGGAGCATGCAATTGTAGTTGTTATTCAGCTTAGCACTTAGTGTATGTCTTCCCCTCCAACCCAGCTAGAATTTATCTTTTAATGCTAGGATAACTTCAAGTAATATTTTGACTCTTTATGAACAACTTTACTGAGGCATGCATTGTACTAATAATAATACAAGCGGTAGTGAATACACCCAGTGATAGTGAGCAGTAATGGGTGTTTTAGAACATGCGGTAACTGCACATCTGGCGTGCCCTGCTCTTTGAACAGCTAATTGGTACTTCTGGGACCTAAACTCTTGTACTCTTTAAGGACTAGAGTCAAAACTGTTCAAACATCAGTGCAGGCTCCTTATTATGCAGGGCTCTACCCTTTGCTTATCTACTGACATTATTTATGTGTGAAACTGACGTCCTGCAATTAGTGTGAGTGTGGCTTTGCTAGCTAGTGGTACCATATACCGTAAGTATTTTTGCTCAAAATAATCTTAGAAAAAATTTAGTATTCATGCACACCATGGAAAAGAAGTTAAGTTGATACATTATAGTCTATTTCTAGTAAAGAGATGTCCACTGTGGCTTTGGTGCTGCTTGGTAACTTCAGTAATTTAAGCATGTGTCTGGAAGGGAGAATAAAGAAAGAGATGTTGTATATGTAAAGATGTGCACTGCAGAAGTTTGAGAAGGTTCTGCTTTTGTCCTTGAGTTATTATAATTAATTTAAAATACAACTAATTTATTTTCTTCTGGAAGAAAATAGAATTTTTCTTTCTATTTTTCTTGCCAGATCATGTGGGTCTAGGTTGGTGATGTGGTGGGGATGTTACTGTTTTAAAAAGTCTTTTCTGTCAGTCTTTTCTGCAGTCTGTACTAGGAGCTTGAGTCCTAAACACAGTGTGAATTTATCAGGCAGCATTTCCCAGACAGCTTATGGAAAACAGGAAAACAATCCTGGAGGACTCCCAAACTTAAGTAACTGAAAGATACTGCTTGCTGTTCCTGCGGCTCTCTGGAATTTGGAATGTAAAACTGGCAGTGGAATAAACGCACTCCCCGAGGAGGCTGAAGATGCTGCAGAGCAGCAGACGGGGAAAAAGAACTTTCCCGAAAGAACAAAATACGCTGCTTTTTTTTTTTTTTTTTTTTTTTGTTTAGCCTTATTCCTCTTTGAGGCCTGCAGTGATGGCAGATGTCCAGCTCAGTATCAAAACTGCAGTTTTAAAATTGGAATGAGAGGATGGTTCTTAGCCACAGTTAATCCTGTGCTGAAGGTCTCCAGGAGATTGACCGGGGCTGCACAAGTGCCCGAGGAATCACGGCGGGGTGGGGCGCAGGGCTCACTCTGCAAGTGTGTTTCTGGACAATAACATTTCTAGGATATCTGAGAAGCACAGTACCTAATTATCTGCTGTTTCTTGGCCAAATTGGGCTGTATGGTGTATATAGTTATGCTTCCAGAGAAAATGAATCTGCATTTGCTGTAGGAAGAGTTTTATGGGGTAAGCTTTTCCTATTTTTTTTTCACTTTTTCCATCTTTCTCTCTGTTGCCTGCTTCCTCTAAGAGTTTTCACCAATATTTAGAGTTCTTATAAGATCTTAAAACCAGAATATTTTCTAAATTTCTGATAATGCTGTTCTGTAAAACTATGTATGGCATTTTTTTAATCTTTTCATGTACCAGCTATATAATGTAGTGCAGTAAACATTGAGTGTTGATTCATTTAAAACGGAAGATGTGTTGTGCTATTTCAATTAATTTCTAAGGTGAGCTAATGTCTAAGAATGAAATAGCAAGAAAAATGACAAATAGTGACACCTTGTATTTTCATGACAAAATTTTGAGAGGAGGATCTTTGAATCACTGAGTTAAACATCACTAGGATGACCAATCACTGTGGCCATTGAAGCTGGTCCATCTCTGTGTGCTTGTGTTCTGTCATCTCAGTCAAGCACCTGAATGTCTTTGATTCACTACCTAAGTGACAAATGTCAAATCAGCTGTGGGGCTGATTTGATCATCATGGTAATTGTATTTTGTATGGTTTTACATGGCTGTATAAGAATGAAAAGCTTTGTTAGAACCCAGAATGCATTATTCTGGATGCTTCATTTGTCATTTCTCTTTGAGATGGGGGAAAAGAAGCAGAAGATAGAGACACTGCAGACTTGGAGTGTTTTAGAGATGTTTCATGATGTGTTTATACATAAACCATAGAAGTGCAAAGTCTTTTTATTTTGGGTGTCAGCATAATATCCTATTCCTGTCACTGCTGATACTGTTTTATGTCTAGAGGTTGATTTGTGGAAGTGTGATATGCAGACACATGTGAAAACACAAGTAGTTGTTGTCTTTAGTTAAAGGTTAAGAAGATCATGGCCTCACATATCATTCTAGTTTCCTTTAGTGACTGAAAGATTTGCTCTCTCTAAAAGTTGATAGCTACAGGAGAAAAATGCTTTCCAGAAGCATTTTTCCTTTAGCTTGCTGACTTTTTAAGTTCAACAATTTACCTTTCTATGGTTCAGAATAAGTAACTTGTATGTCTTGGCCTCCATGTAAGTGATCTACAAAGGATGGATTGAAGTGAAGCCTTACTTGTGGGAGAATGTGGGAAAAAAGGAAAAGAGTATATTTAACACTCTCCAAAGGCACTACCTCTGAAAGAGATAGAAAGTCCTGAAATGTGCATCTGAAAGCATTGAGGCTTACTGCAAGGTGGTTTTGTTTGAATCAGCTGACATGAAGCGATGTCTGTCCAGAAACTAATGTGCCATGTGTGCATTTCTACACATGCACACAGACACACACAGACACACACAGACACACACACACACACACGTGTTAGATTTCTTAATTCCAGTTTAATCAATGGCTCTGCATGCCTGAACCTGAAGTCTGTATTTAAATGCGGATATAAGGAGGATATGGTCTGTCAGTCTGCCTGTCTATCATCAGGTTCTTATGCTTTTCAATAACCCACAACACCTCCCCAGAGGTGCTTTGATAGGCAAGGGCATAGGCATGTTTTCTAGTTGAACCTGCAAAACCCTCTGCCCAGTCTTTGGGACATCTCAGTCTGGTTTTTGTGCAGCTCCAGAGTGCAGGTATCTTTGTTCCCCCCGAGGTTTCCAAACACAGAGGGAGCTCTGGTGCAGTGACAGAGGGGATAATTCCTCCTCGCCCCGTAGCCCCTGGGCTCCGTGCTGTGGCAGGAGCAGTCCTGCAGCTGCCCAGCTTGAGCAGAAGCCTGGTGCAGGTGGGAAGGCAGCTGAGTGTCCACAGCACCATTGCTACTGGAGTGAGCTCTTAGTGGGCTTGAGGGTGTGTGATCCAGAGTGAGAGGAGAGAGGCAAGCCCACCAGTGGGCTTAACAGGGATTTCAGGTGACTCCCTTAGAGTGCTTTGAGACTGAACTTGTCTGAAAACTAAGATCATAAATGTGTTTTTCTGTCAATTATATCCTTATGTTAGCATTTAATCCTCTTGCAAGGATTTTATTTAGCCTATAAACCAGATAACTGTTTCATTATCTGTCAAAAGGAGTAAAAAAATATTTAAAGACTATTTATTAAGAAAATATTTTTTAAAGATACATTTTTCCTGTGCCTTTAGAGTACAGAGAGAAAGACAGCAGATGGAAAATGCATTATATTATTGTTTCCTTCAGGAATTAATGTCTTGAGTGACAAGAGCAAAAATTTGGGGAGGTGTGTTGTTCCTGTGTATGGTGTGGATTTTTTTGCAATGTATATAAATATACTTTAATCATGTTTGCTAGCAATGTCAGATTGTGCATTTCCACAGCTGTGTCTGGGTTTTGGGAATAGTCTAGAGAATACATGTCCAGTTACTGTAATCTTGGATAGCTTTTTGTAGTTAATTTATTTTTGTAACCTGGGGCTTTCCACTGCACTGAGCATTTACTGACCTTTAATTTCATTTACTGGAGGGTGGAGAGGAAAGAGGAGAAAAGAAAGGCTTTAGGAAATCCCTTTCCCCACCCTGCAGAAGAAGGTAACGTTCTGTTTAAGTCTTCTTTGGGTTTAAAGGCTGTAAGAAGAAGAAAACATACAGATTATTTTGCATCCTTCATAAAAGCCAAATGTTGAGAGCAAAGTATCAAATATTCAGGAGCATTACAAATTTGATAAAACCTCTGGAAAAGATGATAAAATGTTTTCAGTCCCCGTTGAACAACCTTTATGCTGATAGATGATTATTACTAATATGCTGTAGTTAATATTTCAATAATGGTCTCTTAAACAGGGTACTTTTTGTAATGGATTTTGCTTTGGATTAATAATGCACACACCAGATCAATAATATCTTAAGATGCTTTTCTTCTTACTTCAAGATCATCTAGTTTTCTCAAACTGAAAATATTTCCCCATGCAGTTGCTTACTTTTTGTGCTAGATTAATTTAATCTGCTCCTTTATTTCCATTTTAAATCAATAGCAGACATTTAGTATAAATTAATATTTTTTTTCTTGTGGCCCAAAAGGTTGGGTTTGTCAGCTACTTTCCTACAGCTGGGGAAAATCTATTTGTTCATTTCTTAACCTTTTGACATGTCTGTTTTTACAAGCCCGGCTGTTTGTGATGGGGAATTAAAGTATAGAGTAACAACAACAGAAGGAAACATCTCTTGTTATGATCAGAGTGTAAACTGAGCCAAATGCAGCGAGGGGTTTGTAAACCTCCTGGTTTACACAAGATTTTTGCACACTAGGGAAAAAAAAGAAGAGACCTTCATACGATTCTATGTTGAATTTTCATGTGGCATAACAAAAAGTTCATTTTCAAAAGTTTTATTCACATTTCTTGGACAGATGACTGTAAAATTGATTTGCAAAAAGTTTAGACCGCCCATTCTCCACTCTAAAAGGAGGCTCAGCCAAGTCACAGCTGTATTTTCCTTCTGTTCATGTGGCAAGTGAGACAGGTCTGAAGAGTCAAGACCACAGAGCCCTGTGTGAAGTTGCTAAAATGCCTTTGCTGTTGTAACAAGCAGGGAAATGCAGGAGTTTGGAAAGGAATCAGTTGACAGGGTGTGCACTAAGTGTTTTCTCTCTCTTGGGGCTCACCCCAGCCTCAGGAGTGTCCCAAGTTGATGGCGCATGTAGGTGCTGAAGAAAGAAGTAGCTCTATCTGTCTTCCGTCTCAGAGTGTTACATCTATCAAACCTTCAGGCTTCAGCAACTCAGTGCCAGTCCTACTTTTATCACACTTGGCAAGCATAACCATTATATCAAAAGTATTTAACCTTGCCTGTGTTTTTCCAGTAAGAGTGGAGAGTTGTAATTGTGACAACAGATCCAGCTTTGTCTTTCTTTCTCAAAACAAGCTGTATTATCTGGCAACAGATGATAATGATGCACATATTTATGCCACATATATATATGTTGAAAGGTTTTTCCCTCTCCTTATGTCATAAAAACCATATCTGAATGTGTTGCAGTGCCAAAGGACACCAGAGTGATTACATCTGCTATAAGCATGTGTGAGATGGCTTCTGCATTGATCTGAGGAACAGTTAAGGGTCTATCTACAGCAGCAAAAGTATCAGAATGGTGCTGTTCTGGACCCTACAGAGGCACTGGCTGAGGCTTCTGTTGCCAGTGGGACTGGGAATCTGTGGTAGAGAGCCAGCTCTGCCCCAGCACAGGGCTGATGGCAGACACTGCAGAATCACCTCTGGGTTATGCAGACAAAACCAGCTTTTGCTAAGTGTGTAAAACATTATTCTTATGGGTTACTGATAACTAAGTACTAATGAAAAGTATGATTTCCCCCCCACCCCCCATATTGGTAGGGTGGCTATTTTAGCTTCTTATTTAAATACAGTAAGTGTTTCCTTAAAATTCACACAGAGAAAGTCCATGTCTAAGCACTTTGAAAATTTGAAAAACCTGAAACCCTGACATGCTGCATGTGCATCCCTTCTGTACTGCTTTGGCAAGTCCAAAGGTTTCTTTCTTTCTTTATTTTTTTATCTCCCTCCTTAAAATGAATCTGTTTCAGATGAGAATGTGGAGTTGCATAGTGAATTACCTTTATTTGTGCAAAGTATAAGCTGTCACTGCCCACACCCATTCATCTCTGTAACAAAGGGGATAAATGAAAGGGGCAAGTGGGAGTGCTAAGGAGGGATTCCTAGCTACATCACTATGTGCAGAGTAATATTACAGGCTCAAAGCAGAACCACTGGTATCAGTGATATGTTCCTGAACCAACTGTGTTAGTCTGAAAAGAGGAAAGCAAACATAAGAGGAAGGAGTGTCAATACAGGGGCTGGGGGAGGGGGGGAATGGTGGGCGCCAGTATAACACACTCAGTGCATACTGCATAATTGTTTTCCTGTTTGCTAGTGGTGATTATTGGGACTTTTATCTTAAATATGCTTCTTGCCACCTTTGGATGTGAGAGATAGTGCTGACATAGTGAGGCTTGGAGTTTGAACTATCCTTTTCATAGTAAATAGAAATTGATGATGAAAAAATCTCATGATCCTTCCACTTACAAATCTGGCAAATCCCTATGATACTAGTTTGCTCCCATCCCTGTATGTGTTATTGTGACTGCTAAGAAAATCCATAAAATGGAAGATGGCAACTCAGAATCTCACAAATTGGCAGTGGTGACTGGCTAACACTATTGAGTGGTTAGGCATTGTCTTCTTGCTTTCCTGGGCTTTCATCCTCTCACATTTCTCCCTGTGCAGTGTTCTTCCATTGCAGAGTTATTGGCAGATACAAAAGTATGATCAATAAATTATCAGCTGTATCAGTATTTTTTATTGAATGTTCTTCTTTTTTCCCCTGGGCATGAACGAGTTCTAAATGAATCACAAATCCAACATATATCAATATGTGTTAAATGTAGTGATCAAACTGGGTTAGATTTTGTACAATCCTGGCAGATACCTCTAGAAACAGTTTGTGTTAATACTGTTAATTGAATCTTAGAAATGACTTCATGTTATTACACCTTAAAGGGCAAAGGGGATTATGGATATTGAAGTCTCTTAATAATTTCAGTGAATCTGTACTGTGCTTGTTGGGAGATGCTTTTTACCAGTCTCTTTCTGGTAATTTTGCCATTGAAGATCTCTTACCCATGGTGATCCAATGGCAGCTTCCCTTCTTTCCATCAATGTGCACATTCATGTCACAGTTTAGCTGTGGCATTCTTCAGTTTCTGATATTGGGTTTTTCTGAGTCAAGACCAGCTGTAACAATTGCTATGCAAAAGGCAGCAACATGAGCACAGTCAGTTTGGCTGTTCTTGCTATGAAGTGTTCAGGCCTTCACTGCAAGATGCCTTTGTCATTATTTTCAAAGTACTTTGCTGTAATTTCATCAGGAGGGGAATGCTTCTCCCAGATTGTTTTTCTAACCTTCAAAATATTTTGCAATGAATTTGTAATTGGCAGGATCTGTGCATAGTTTAAAGGTTTGAAGTGTTTCAAGTCCGTTAGTATTACATTATAAAGAACATGTATTAATTGAAAAATCATTGAAGAGGAAATTTTAGTATCTGTTGCTGCTCTGTTAAGTGATACTGATCAATTGTAAAAGGGACTTGTACTCTTATGCTATTTGGTCTGATGGCAAGAGGATATAGCCATCCTTATGGCCTGTGGTATTAAGAGATACATGGTTTTGGGTACAGAAATAAGTATAGCTGATTTCATCCATGGCTATATTTAGAAATTAGTGCAAAAGAATTGAGTAAACCCACCATCCTTCTCTTTTGCTGAATAAAATTACTTGAACTGAACCAGCTTGCAAATAATTTCATCATCCTACTAAATTGTTATGGCTGGTCATCTGCTGGCATTCACTTACTGACTTAATTACAAAAACTTCACTAATCTTTTGTCAAGATCTTTGTTAAGGGAATGCTTCAATAGTGACAGAATTTCTATATAAATGTAAAAGTGAATGCTTCTTAATGAAATTCTGCCTATATGAGTCACACTTTATAAGTAATGCCAGAGAGGGAAGAGTAGGGAACTGCCCAGCTAAACTTCTTTTAACCTGTGCCTCTTTTGTAGTCAAATAATGGTAGTCAGGGTTTCCAGAGAGATGAGAGTTTGAAAAGTGAGCATGCCAGCTAATAGCTGTGGTGGCAGGCTGAGGGCTGCGGAACAATGCCCGCGTAGCGGCCTCTCGGTGCGTCTCTGGTGTGTCTGTGCCGCGGAGATCAATAGTGAATGTGCGGCATTGTTCCGCTGGGAAGAGTCTCGGGCGCTGGGGATGTCAGGGCAGACTGAGGGAAACCGATTTTCAGCTTGCAGCCTCCTTGTCAGAGGGCTGGGAGAAGCCTGGGGTCTGCTGGGCATTCCTCAGAGCTGCTCTGCTCTGCCAGCTTCGTGCTCGTCTGTGCGGGTCCCCTGTGGGAATCTACTGCTCCACAGTGTGCCCGTGGGACAGCATGGGACACAGGAGAAGGATTTTTCCCCCTTGTGATGAGTTTCATGTTTGAATGTCAAGTGAAAGCTTCCCTGAGGGAAGTTGGAAGGTGACATTTGAAATTAAGGAAAAGCGTGGACATAACAGAAGTTATTTCATTGAGGATTTACACCTTAATGGTCTGAATTTGGTCACAGGTTTTGGAAGAAGAGAAATGTTTAACTGTGTGGGGGTTTGGGTGTTTCTTAATATAAAGAGACTCTAGATAAGCCATGAGAATGGCTCTTACGAGAATTACCCGGTAAGTTCCCATGTGTGCAGGCCATGGAGTTGAGAAAGCTTTGATGTTCTCTCTATAAACAGGAATAACAAAAAGAATTGGGGTTTAGAATGGCTTGTTAGGAAAATCTTGCTGTTCCACCACAGAGTTAATACAACCTCTCCTCCTCAGCTCCCCACCCTCACCTGTCTTAGACCACAAAATTGGCCTTTGTGGCCAAGTTGCCGCAAGTCCAGTTTGTGTAGTTTGGATTTGAGAATTTGATTTGGATTCTGGCTCTAATATTTTAAAAAGGAAGGCTTTGCTACTTCTTTCTTATAGAAAACAAGCAATTGGAAAACCCAAACAAGGAAAGTGGTGGGACTGAATGTCCCTATGTAGAAGAACTATAAAATGCAGAGGAAAAATCTGAGAAAAGTAACTGCTTTAACTATACTAACTGGATTTAAATAGGAGTCTAAGTTTTTGTTTTCCCTGTTTCTGATCTAAACACTGAGAAGATTCATCTGAGTTGTTTACTAAATACTAACGGGGTTAGATGTTGTTTACTGTAGTTAACAAGAACTCTGAAAACTGGCCTATATAGAAGTGCTTGAAGGCTGCAAAAGAGAAGTAGAATGTTACTGGCTATAAAAGCCAGAAAAGCACAAGGACAGTAGCAGACTGTTGTTATCTGATGTCTTTTCATGAATGTTTTAAATTTCAGCTACCTTGCTGTGAACCACAAATTAGTACATTTTTAAGAGGTGTCATGCCCCTCTCTTGTTTGCATTTCTCAAGGCTTTTTTTCCCTCCAGATTGACAAAAAATTGCATAATAAATCCAATGGTCAGAAGAAATCTGAAGATCCCTTTATTTTACTAACTTTCTTTGTATGGTGTTACATGTCTATAAAATTCAATGGATATGTCCCTGAATAGGAATGTTAGAGAGTTTTGATACTTTGAAGTCAATAGGGTTATTTTTCTGTAGCTGTTGGTAAAGAAGACACAGGGACTCTGCAATATATATAGCTTTAATAAAATGACTGTCTGGTTCAAATTAAGCTTTTTATTGCTCTGATAAGAAGGCACAGAGAAAGGCTAATGACTCAGGAAGTCAGTTGCTGTGAATTATGCACCAAATGTTCTCTGTAACCAAGTCTGGGCCTCTAATCTGTTTGCTTCTTGCCCTGTGGCTTCTGAAGTGTGATTGTTGTCACTGTTAATCTTGAATTCTGATATGTCAATAAGTGTTGCAGGCATTAACACCATCTGCATGTGGGTGCAGAGGCTGTACTGCTCTGTACACTGACATTGCAGAGATTTCAATCTCAATTCATGCTTTGTTTCTTGAATACAAAAACTCCAAGGAAGGTATTGCATGTTGGGATAGGAATTTTGCACTCAATGGTTTGTCTTCATGAAATAACAGCAAAGAAGTAGTAGGAAGCATTGTAGACACTGCAGAAGGGCCTTAAAGCAACTCTGAAAGCAGTGTGAAAACTTCTTCGTCACAAACCTGGATCTGTTGGAGTGGCTTTCATAAACATGCATGAAAAGCTGACAAGGCAGGGAAGGGAATGACAAGGAAGGGAAGTTTCATTTTCATGTAGCACTGTATTTTCTCTGTATTGCAACAGGCAAGGACATTGAGAGGAAAGGTGTATAATATGATTCCCATAATTTAAAAATGCAGATGTTCTCCCCATGCTCCAAGGGGTTATTTGGAAGGACCAAATCAAGGTAAATGGCAGTCCTCATGTGATAGGGTCATCAGTAGAAAATAAAAAAATAAGAACTGGAGTGGCTACATTTTTAAGGATCTGTTGTTTGTGGCAGCAACAAGACACCTTTGATTTTTCTGCTGTGACCAGTTATTTTGCTGCCATTTGGCAGTCTTAGTCTACTTGACCTTATTTATGTAAAATTCCACGCTTAGCTGTAGAAACAATACAGTGAGAATACACTGTGTATGTTAAACTCCTTTGAACCTGAGCATCTGCTTGGTTTCTTTTTGTTTCTTTTCATTTAATGGTTTGTGAGATGTCAAAATACTGATGGATTGTATTTTTTAAAAATCTGCTGCAGTAGTTATTAAATTCAGAGTCCTTTAACTGTCATTCCATATCTTCCTATTGAACTGGGATTTTGAGAGAGCTGTTAGCTTACTGTTGTAACGCCACCTTAAAAATAAGACTTAATGTTCCCTTTTAGGAGGGTGAGCACAAGAAAACAACTGACTTGAAATGCCAGAGCCAGTCTGTGGTGCAGCCAGACCATCAATATGTCTTAGTTCCAGCCTGTGTAGAATTTAAGGATTCTTCTCTCCAAGACGTAAACATGAACAGTTTTCTACAACTTACACTTTTATTCCAGAGAGGAAACGCAGAAGAAACTTTTCATTTCATTGTAAATGTGAACATCTGTTCAGCAGGAGGAGCCTGCTGTTACTATTTCAATTCTGTTTCAAAATTCTGGTTGCTTCCTGAGGTGCAGAGGAGGTTCCAGTAAGTGGCTTTAGTTGGAAACCAAATGGGAGAGATCATTTAGCTTTAGTATTTAAAGAAAACTATCAATTATTTAAAGCTTCTGAAACTCACTTCTATTTGGCATCTAACATTGTCTGCTCTATGAGAGAAGTGGCTTTTATAAAATGTGTTTTGCTTCATGCAGGATTTTCACTGGAAAGATTTGTGGGTCAACAGAATTTGGAGGCAGAAGCAAACAAATAACTGTTAAAATGAGTTTAAAAGAACTAATCTATTTGTGCTAGATACTGCAGTTACAAGTTATATTGAAATTGAAAGGTGAGTTGTAAAAAGATGTCATACAAGTTATTGTATGTTGATCATACAAGTTTTTCATGGGAACTAGCAAGAATGATTCATAGATGCTACGTTTCCTTCTTCCAAAACTGCATCACTTTCTAAAGTGTATTTTACCTGCTTTAAAGTGAGAGACAGTTAACAATTTTTAGTCTTAAAAACCTTCCAATGTTCTTGGTAAAGCAGCAAATGTTGTGTGCTGTATTGGCTGACCCAAGACCCTCTGTGTGTTCATGCTGCTGTGGGCTTTGAAAAGTTGTGAACTTCATTAGCAGCTTTGGGCTGCTTAGATGAAGTTGAAAGCGGTAGTGTGTTACATGTTGGCCTGACAGGACATTTGCCCAGATTAGTCCAGGAAGAAGTAAAAACCAAATGTGATGTCCAGGCACTGTTACAGTGATACAGTGTGGCATGGAAACTCACTAGTTAGGTGCCAGCAGCAAGGCCTGATCCTGTGTGGTGCTGAGTGGATGGAAGGCTATGTGTGGATTTTCATTCTGGCACAACAGTTTGAGTGTAAAACTGAGTTTGAGTTGTACTTAAAACATTCAAGCAGCATCCTGTTGAACACATTTCTTACACTTCTTCACTAAATGCCAGTTGGAGCAAAGAAAAGGATGTAAAAGCTTTGATTGCTTGTCATCTAGGGTATTGCCCCTCCTTGTCATCTAGGGTGTTATTCCTCCACATGCATTCGCATCTACAAATCTTCACTGAATTTTCATTTGCTCTCATTTAGAAAATAATTGAACTGTGCCTTTTTAGAATTCTTTTTGAAGAGGAGAGAAGCCAGCCTTCAAAATTGACAAGGAGATGTAAAACAATTCTTCTAAAAGGCCTATAAATGGAGGATTGGATCCATATGCTCTGTTTGTGTTGCAGTACATCAGCAGCATGTGATGGCTTGTTCCTTTTGTTAGGTGTCTCTGCAGCACTGTGTACAGATTAAATAGCTACTGCATTGCAGAGAGTTATTAATACATTACATTGCACTTCCAGGGAAGATGTCAGTGTGTCCTTTAGCTTGAATGTACCTTGTGGTTGAGTTAGGGGTGATTTTTTAAAAATTTTGCTGAGGATAACTTATTTTTCAGTAAGTTCTTAGCCAGCTGGGAACTACAGAATAACATTGTTCTTAACATCTATAAACTTCACTTATTGTTGAAGTTTAGAAAAATCAAAGCCTTATTCCAAAATAAAAACAGGTCACCTTTCTCAAATCTTAATCCTTATACACTAAGAACGTGATTTTATGCCACTGTACATACAATAGAGGGAAGTGGGAGCAGAGAAAGATGTGCAACTCCTAAAATATAATGCAGATAAACAAAATGCATGAAATACCAGAGAATGAGAAGTGGGGCCAGCCCATTATTTTTCTGACCTATCTGTATAGTGTTTCATTTGTGATGCACATCAGTAAAACAGGAGGCTTTTTGCTTTCCACTCTTCTGCCCTGACAGCTCTCAGAGCTGTGCATGTTTAAAATGATGGAGGTAGAGAGGTTGTTCCTGGGGAAATTCTTATGTGTGGGGGAAAATTCTGCTGACTTATACATGGGGATGGAAGGGAGAGCTAAGGTCAACTGTGGGTGTGCAGAGATGGAAGACCAAGACAGAGCAAAGTAAGGATCTCAGCTCTGTTTCCCTCTTCTCCACCCACAGGACTGCTCATGAGAGCTCCCTGTGCCGGTTCAGGCTGAACCAGCTAAAGCTCTCACTGCAAAGCTGCAGCCCCTGTTTTTACCCAGCCCAATGAAACAGATGTAGGGCACTTTCTGTCACTGAGACTTGAGAGTTCAGGAGTTTTGTCACCACTAGATGATGAAGCTGCTGATACTACTTGTATTTCTTAGGACTTCTCAGAATTGATCAAGTAGTGCTCTATGTCTGGTTAATGCTCTACAGGTCTGTCCAGGAATTAGTTCAAACCTCTGACTTGGAGGTGATAGAAGCTTTGTAAGCGAGGTGGGCACAAGGTGTAAGGAAGGAGAAGTCCAGAGGATTAAATCATTAGCTCCTGACAGAAATATGTGTGCATGTGGAGCATAGCAAACCTATGGTATATTTGCCATATTCAAGTGATTTGAGTAGCTGGGTGCTGCGCTGTAGATGTACTGAAATTTTTAGCATCAGTGTTGTCCATTCTGTGCCTTTGAGTGTGTCCAGGACTTACAGATATGTGGCAGCTCACTGTAAAGTATTTTGCACAGATCTTGCAAAAAGATCTTTTAATGTAAATATGTAAGTATTAAAAAAAATCCTCAGAAGCTGCAGGAGAACCCAGAGAATACAGGAGGGAGCATATCTCAGTGATCTGTGATGTCAGCATGGCAGGCTGTAAACACCTGATTTCTTAGCCTGGGTAAATGGGACTTTCACCCCAAGAGCCCTGATGTTCAGATCAAAGTGTTTCACAGCTTTGCCAATGGTCTCAGGGCTTCCTTTTCTACCTCCAGTTTCCTGCTGTAAGGCATTGTTCAAGGACTGTGCTCTTTAGGAATACTCTGAATGAAGCTGAGGCTGTGCCATGTGCAAGGACATTGGCAGTGGATTTCAAGTATAATTTTAAAGATAGAATGCCTCTTTGTGGGCTACATTTCAGCATGCAGCTGTGAGAGCACCCCTGGAAAGTGGTGCCAGCAGCTGGGAACTCTTCTGACTTCTTTTGCCTCCCAGCTCCAAGATGGAAATGCCACCACACCCTCTGCAGGCAAAGGAGATGTCAGCTTTCTCATGGGTTAGCAGGTTAGCACCAGCCGTTTTTTCTTATTTTCTGTTTTTCATATTTTCTTTTCTCCTGCTTTTCCTCTCAGTGTGTCCTTTCTTTTTTCTTTTTTTTCCTTTCTTTTCTCCTTTTCCTTTTACTTGTCTTCATTGCGTTTTAGCACAGAACACTTGATGGTATGGTTTTCACATTTTCTTCTGAAATTCATTTCTCTTGCCCTGAAAAAAACCCCAAACCACTGAAGCTTAGCAAGCACTCTGAAAAAACTGGTGCCTGTTTATGTTAGGGCGGAATGAGATCCAGAATGCTTCTATTTCCCAGGATCATCCTATTATATTGCAAGTTCATGGAAGTTTCTAGCATAAACACAGACATTTCACAGTACCAGCAAGTGATTTATTTGCTTTACATGCTTATCAATATTGTCTACAAATAAGCAAAGAAATGCTGTGGAAGTGGGGGCTCTACTTGATGTTTTCTCAGTGTTATGCCTGGAAAAATGGAAGTTAGTGGGTGTTGCTCGGTGAAGTGTGCATTTTAAAGTTACCCACGGCGATGCCCATTGTCCTGTCCCTGAATTGCATGATGTCATATGTCATTTAAAGCTTGTAGTGATGCCGAAGGCTGCCGGTGCACTGGGAAAAAAACGACGAGAAAGTTGTGAATCAGGTTTCTGTGAAGCCTTTGTGTTTAGGGTTTTGATAGATAAAAGCTGACTCATGCAATATTTCTGGCGGAGGAGCTGTACAGACTAGCAGGAGCTTCTCGTTTTACCTGAGTGCCCAATGAGCTAATTCGGGAGCAGCTGAAGTCAGAGCCCGCGCCTCTCTCCCCTCTGCCGCACAGGTAGGTCCTGGGCTCTTCCCTCGTTCGGGGAGGACTGAGAAAAGAGAGAGGACTTGTTCAGCCCGGGTGTGAGGAGCCAGAGACATTCCTCAGCGGTGAGATACTGTCGCAGAGGATTTTCCCTGCAATAATGTTCTCGGGCATTAGCGTGCTGCGTTGTGACAGAGGCTATTCTGCTTTACGTACTGCGGGCAGCGGGGGTGGGGGCACGGCGGCTGGACTGATAGAAGCGCATTAGTTGGTGACTCTTTTCCCTTGTTGTGAGATTTCTAATAAATGGGATTTCTGTTCCTCAAAGTTCAGTTAAAATACTTGGCAGAGGATCGTTTGTGACAGTCCAGGCTAGAAATCTAATCCTGCAAATATTGTAGCTCTCTAGTGTGCTGTTTTTCACAGAGGGTGTTAGTTTTAAAGCTGATATGTATTCATATACAAAATTTAGTGATTAAAAATCTGCTGACCTTCACTTGGACAGGATTCAGAGCAGAAGATATAGACAGTGTGTTTAAGATCATTTGGGATTCATAGTGGATGGATTTTAATCTTTCTCAGGAAGCTGGAGAGCGTTTTTTTTTCACAGTTCTAGTGTTGCATTTTGGATTTGATACTGAGTGTAGAAATTGTTCTCAACTAGTTTTCTTAATTGTATCCACAGTATGAATGCTTTATTTGAAATATGAAGATATCTCACGGAAAAAAAACAGGAAAGATATTACTTGTACTCTCATTGCTTTTTGGTAGCTAAACTCCAGAGGTTGTAAGGACTGTAATTTCTGGTAATGTTGACTTTGTAGATAACACCTGAGGTGCTCTTTTTCTTGCCAGGAGAAAGGCAACAACAATGCTAATCATGAATATAAATTAACTTTGGAGTTTTTACTTATGCAGTATGTTGTAAAATTTCATGTGCAGTAAACAACTTGGAGGAATAAACACCTATATTTAGATAGGACTTTGATATCTTTAAGTCAGTTTTATATTTAAAGACAAAGCACTTTATCTCTCATTGTATACTAATGTTCTAGCATAGCCAAAGCTGCACAGATAATGGAAAGCCATTTATCATTACCATGAATATAATTACAGGAAGGAGGTTTTTGTTAAAGAAAAGCAAGTGATAGAAGAAGGTTCATCATTTTTGGTGAGAACTTGTTTATGACTGCGCAATGAAAATCCGAGACATGCCGAGATGGTTGTTTTGCATGTGCCTTCAGCCCTGTAACTAATATTAGAGTTGCCTGTTGGGATGAAACAGTAGTATTCCTTGCCTTTGCTTGTCTGTGGAGCAGGGATGTATCATTGTTCTTGCTGGGGAGCACTCTGGGGTCGTGCCTTGCCAGTGTGTGTGTGACACAGGAGCAGGGAGCTTTGCAGGGGCTGGGAAGGGGGAGAGAGTAACTGAATTAATGCAAAGGCACAAACAAGAAATGACCTTGTTTGGGGAGCACGTTTCCTTGTGAGTAGGGACAAGTAGTAATTATCCTCCTTTCAGTGCTGAACTAACAAGTAATTACTGTTATTCCTTAATTAAAGTATGCAAATTGGAGATTTTTTTTTTTCTCCCCAGACTGAGTTAAATACCATTATTCACAACTGACAAAAGTTCTCAATATTATTTTGGTTCATCCTTGAAAAGGTTCAGTAACCAAAAGAAAGCCTAACAAAAAAAGCAGTGAACAAGGCCAGACATGGGTCAGGGTATAGAGGACTTGCTCAGAGTGTGTGCCTCCAAAGGCTGTGGGGGTACCTGCAATTTCACACAGTGTTTGCAGACTGAGTTTTTATGAATGCACCTACCCTGGTGCTGCTGCTGAAACTGGGAATTTGGGGTGGACTGGGCTTGTAAATCAGTCCCACAGGGTATGGGACAAAGTACTTGCTTTTTATAGTAAGTTTCTATGAAAGACAGAAATTTGCAAGAGGTTACAGGGTTTGCAAAGGCACTGGGTCATTTATGATTCATAGAGAGCAATCCTGGGGAAGGCTGTTTACTCTCTCTTTACTCTCATTAATTCATTGGTGAATTTCTCACCAGGCATTTGCTACAGACCTCAGGTAGCTGGTGCGAGAGTGAAGTTACTTAGTGGTACAACTGCAGAGTAAAACTACTCTTCAGAGTTCTGAAAAGCCAAGCTGCAGTGGTTAGTGGTAAAACTGCAGACTAAAACTACTCTTTAGAGTTCTGAGAAGCCAAATACAGATGCTGACAAGAGAAAATAGGATGGGCATGTGGCTGTGGCAATGAACTCCATTCAACTGCTCTCTGTCCTGATGCCCTGAAATCATCTAAATGCCTGCAGAAATCATCTAAAAACTCTTCCTAATTTTAACAGCAAGGGTAATTGTAGAGGTTGTTTTCCTACCTAAGTGTTTTAAGATGATCAAGTCCAACTTTTAGCCCAGTGGTTATGCCAATTCCACCACTAAACCATGACACCAAGTGCCACATGTACACATCCTTTAAATACCTCCAGGGGTGGTGACTTCACCGTTTCCCTGTGTACCTTGTTCCAGTGCACTTGTGGTGGTACCAGTCATTGGTTTTTCTGGGTCTGGATTGAAGGCACTTGAGACAGTAATTCTTGTTCAGCCCATTTGGTAAATAAATATTTCCTAGTATCCAATCTAAGCCTCCCCTGGTGCAATTTGAGGCTGTTTCCTCTTGTTCTAATATTTGTTATTTGGGAGAAAAGACCAAACCCCATCTGGCTACAACCTCCGTTTAGGTACGTAGTTATAGAGAGGAATAAGGTCTCCCCTGAACCTCCTTTTGTATTCATACCCTCACCTCTTTCAGATGCTCCTCACAAGATTTGTGCTCCAGACCCTTCCCAGCTCTGTTGCCCTTGTCTGGACACACTCCAGCACCTCAGTGTCTTTGTTTCAGTGAGGGGCCCAAAACTGAACACAACATTTGAGGTGTGGCCTCACCAGTGCCAATTACAATGCTCAGATGGGTTTCTGCAGACAGACTTGTGAACGACAGATCCAGTGTTACTGGGAATGGCTATAGCTTTTTCACAGCTCCCTATACCTGAGGCAGGAACTGGGAGCTGGGCAGAACCAGGGTGTGCCCCCAAGCCCTGATTTCCATGAGCAGGGTGTTTGGTGTAGCACTTGGCAGCTGAGGGAAGGGAGCTGCTTCCTGGTTCCGTGCCATGCTGAAATCCCCACTCTGCTGTGCCCTGCCTTTCTTCCAGGTGTGCCAGCTGCCCAGGTGCCTACCTGCTGCTCTGCAGGAACACTGGGCTCCTGCACCATCACAGTGCACCCTGAGAAACATATTTCACTGGTTGGAGACACAGTGAGCAAAACTGTGACAGAACTCTCCACAGAGAAGCCAAATGACAATTTATATCCGCCTGGGAAAGGAGTAAAAATTAAGTAAAAAGGAACTCTTCAGATTAATAGTCAGGATGAGGCTCTGAGGACACAACAGACCAAGTAGAAAATAGCTAGTTTGCTGTAATTTATGTAGAAGCATACAGGAATAGCAATTTGTATAAAAAATAGAGGAACTTGAATCAACCATATTGCATGCAATTGATTAGCTGTGCCTTGCAGTTGCCTGAGGTTTGCCAAGGTCGCTGGGAAGGCAGGTGTTAAAGAGCAAGCCCATTTTAACTATTACAACTAATCCTCAGCTTTTTTAGAAAGCAATGACACTGCCATTAAACATGAGAATAAGTCGATTTACTTAGGTTTTCTGAAACGTGTTAGGTTCTCCTAATGCTTCTGGCTACAAGTGTGTCCTATGTAAAACTACCTTACCATTTTTTCTGACTCCACTGTCATTGATATGAACTGTATTTTGCTTCTATTTTTAATATTACTGAAAATTTCTGTGAAGCTACTTTTTATAATATTACAAAAATTCTTCTTTTTGTGAAAAATTTTTGTAATACTACTATTAATGCCTTTGCATTATTACCTGAGAGGCAGACCATATGTCAGTGAAACAGGAAGAAAAGAATGTGGGGTAATGGAATTTCATAATATTTTTGCCTTTACTTCCCTTCTAAATGTGGCTAATCAGGTGTTTCTTTGTCATGTAATTTTAGTAAAATACCTTGGAGTAACTTAGCGGAAGTGCTGCTCCTGTTATCTTGTTTATCCTGCACATTTTTCAAGGGGGCATTTTTCATTCAGCAGTGTTGTGCTTTCTAACTTGAATGTGAAAAATTGTCCAAAGCTGATAACAAAAATACATTCTTTCTTATCAAAAATGTATACTTTCTTATCACCAATAATAGCAAGGCACACATCATTTTCTGTACCCACACAGAAACAAGAGAATTTCAATTTTCTCTTTTAATTTTTCTGCATTTTTCTCTTTTAATTTTTCCCTATTTTATTGCTTTGTATCTTATTTTGGAATTGGTACTTGATGTGATTTTTTCAAAAAGGGTATGAAAATATGCTTCTGTGCTTCAAAACTAGAAGAACCTGGCACAAAGAAAGGCTATAGATTTTCAGACTACAAGATAAAACCAGAGGTACAGACCTTCTGAATTAGAATTTTAATCTCATGGCCAATTTCTAACCCTTGTAATGAGCAAATTAACTCTCAGTGTTAATTCTTTGCATCACCTTGAGGGCAATACTTCTTCTTAATAGAAAGTTAATCATGACTGAAATGGTGCTAGTAATGCTCAAGTACAAATGAAATCTTATGCATTCAAGATAGGCCAAATAAATCAAAACATTCTTCCCTGGTATTTTATTTCTGCTCGCTTTGGATTTATTTTGAAAAATGGGAGAGTTGCTTTCAGCTTTGGATGAAATCCTCCCCCTGCTCTGACAGCTGCAGGAGCTGTGTGTCGGGGAGGTTTCTGCTTGTAATTGCATAGCAAGTCTGACTCGGTTCAAGAAGGGCCACCTTAAAGGTTGGGCGGGTTTGATTTGCAGCTTTATGGTTTCTTTACTGAAACTGCTGTCAAGAGCTGTAATTACTGGTATGAATTTTTGAAAAGTTGTCACTGGACTAAAATAAGGACTAAGCTACCGTGCTGTGGGTAGCTTCAGTATTGCATTTCTTCCTAAATTGTTGCAAGTGTCCCTTTTTTCACAGGACAGGCATAATGAAATTCCATGAGTTTGTGGCAAGATTTTTTTTGGGAGGACATTTCTTACTGAAACAGAGCTTTGAAGTATTGAACTTATCTGCAGCTACTTTTGCTGATTCTTATGCTGTATTACACACAACTTGGCCAGTGACAAATCTGCATTGCATCGTGGACAGTGTCCTGCAGGGCAGTTTGGCAAGGAAAATAAAGCAGAATTGAAATGCCAACAGGAAGACAGACGTCTTATTTTGTTGTTGCACTGATCTGAAAAACAGCTTTGGGTCAGTTCAGCAGGGGGTAATATTCTGGCTTGAGCAGAACAGTTTTAGAATTACTTATTTTTCCCAGTAGAAAACTGAATTATTTGGCAGCACTCTTTCCGGTGGGGGCTCTTTCTTCAGACACTACATTATTTTCTTTGGGAAATCATTCTGCTTTTAGTATTTTTGTGCAAGCCACAGAGCTGGTAATTGATAACTGCTTTTAGGTTTTTTTAAGACTGTTGGCTTTAGGGCATCCAAAATGAAAGACGCTTTCTGGAATCACTGTGTGTTTCTTGAGGTTTCTAAACCTCCCAAGCCAGGGTCAGGGCTCAGCTGGGAGATAGCAGGGACTGCTCCCAGTAAACTTATGTGGGTCTATTATAACCTTGGAGAAAATGTTTTAGGTTCTGTTTTTGTCCTGGGCTGAGCCTGAGCAGTGGATGTGCCAGCGACAAGCCCAGCACACTGGCAGAAGAAGGATGTGCCAGAGGCAGAAATGTGAGCAGGAGGAATGTGGTGTTGTAGCCCTCATTGGGGGATCCCCACAATCTAAAAAGCATTAGAGTTACAGTGTGCCCCAAACCATGTTGTTCTGGTTGTCTTTTGGTTTAAATTGAATTTTGGCTGCTTTCTATACAAAAAGCTTTAAAAGTATCTGCCGTCGACTTTTGCGTTACATGGAGCAATAACAATAAATTCACTTCTTGTTTGTTTGTTTGTTTGTTTAGATGACTTCCACTTACCTCTTGATGTTGTACCAGCTGTGACAGAGGCCCTTGACTCCAAGAAGAAGGAGGAAGATTTGCACAAGGAGAGCAGAACTTTCCGCTACTGTGAGAAAAACACCATGGACCTGTCAGACAGTGACCGTCCTGTCAGCTTTAGTTCCACTTCCTCCTCCACATCCTCCAGGGACAGCCACTGCTCCTTTGGAAGCAGAATGACCTTGGTTTCAAACAGCCACTTGGGTTTGTTTAACCAGGATAAAGAAACAGGTGCCATCAAGCTAGAGCTGGTCCCAGCCAGGCGATTTTCCAGCAGCAAGACACGCAGAAACTCTGCTGTGGAGCAAGAGGATCCTGAGGGAAGCCCTGAGAAAAGGCCAAGCATGCCAAGGAAAGCAGAACCAAAAGGAGCAAGCAAAAACTGTGCAATGTCCCTGGTCACAGAGCCCACCAGTCCAAAGCTCCTCTACGTAGACAGAGTTGTCCAAGAGATTCTGGAGACAGAGAGGATGTATGTGCAGGATCTAAAAAGCATTGTCAAGGTAGGGGGCTTGGTTAATACAGTGTTGACTGTTTCTTAATGCCATTTTTTACATTGCTTGATTTCACAGTGGGACAGATGGACCTGACAAAGGAACTGGCGTTTGCTGGTCTTTATAAATTAGTGTAACATCATTGTTTAAATGTATTTCTAGTTTTTATTTAATTAGATAAATCTAAGATGTTACTGTGTGTTCATGAAGAAATAAGAGGAAAAAACATCCTACAGCTGACAGCAGTAGTGAACAAAGAGTGATTAAAAAAAATTAGATTGCTCTGTGTCCTAGAATGTATAGTAAGAAGCAAGAGGGATTTAACTGCCTTTTATGCTTTATCTGAAGGGTCTTACTGATTTTTCCCAGCCCTCTCAGAGTCCTTGCCGTGCAAGTTCTTTCCTGCCTTTTCCCCTGTCCCTTTCATACAGCTCACAGCTGCAGTCTGTTCTCTCTCTATCCTTGGCCTGTAGTATTTAATATGGCATATGTATCTGCTGGAACATACTGATTGTTGGCTGTAATATGAAGTAATTACATTTTCTTTAATGTTTATTTTGAAGGGGTGCAGCATTTATTAGCAGCAGTAGAGTTTTTGTCCAATCCCTAGCCTAACAGTACCTTTCATTTTCTCTTTCTAGTACAGGGAAAAATATGGACGAGTCCTTCTGTGGATTGTTCTTTTCACTCTGTACTTGTGTCTGTGTCATCAGCATCATTCTGCTTTGCATTTTTTAAGATGACAGTTGATTTCCTTGGCTACTGTTTGTAGCCTACATGTTTAACACACAAAGTGCTTAGTGTGCTGTTTGTATAACCTGGAGCTCCAGGTAGGTGTATGTGGCCATCTGAGATAGGAAATACCAGCCAGCTGGAGACACTCTTCCCCACCTACAGCTCTAAGCTGCATGGTCCCACAATAGCAGGGGAAAAATGTGAAGGCTTTGATAACCAAAATTCATGTTGTGATTAAAACAGCAGTACCCCACCCTGCAAAGTTCTGAGAAAGGTTGCTGCTTCTCCAAGATTTCATTGGTTTCCATAGCTGGTGCTGTTTCACTACATTCAACTGTTGCCTGAGTTTCATTTTGGACTCTTTAAGGTTGTCAGATGTTGCAGAACCAAGTCAGCTTCTGTGTATAGTAACCACCCATAAGGCATGATTTCCAAGGTTTTGGTTCCTTAGCCCTCACTCATCCTCCTGTGCTGTGAACTCTACAACTTGAGAAACTGAAAACGAAAATGAATATCTTGTAACAGATTTTCCAATTACAAGCAAGAATACCAATAAATGTTTTCTCGAAAATACTTCCAGAAAGCATCACTACAGTAGATGTAGAGTGAACAAGGCAAATGCATTTTTAGTTATGGAAGAACTGAAGAAGTTGTGAACCTGTGAAATGCCCAAGCCTGTTTCCTGCAGCAACTGATAAAGAGTCTAGAAGGCTTCGTGTGACACTGTCTGGTCCAACCTCCCAGCTCAAGCAGGGCTGTCCTAGAGCCCTTGGTACAGGATTGTGTCCAGATGGTCCTTGAATACCTCCAGTGAGGGAGACTCCACAAACCTCTTTGGGCAATCTGTTCCAGTGCTCAGTCACCCTTCCTCATATTCATGTAGAACTTCCTGTGCATCAGTTTCTGCCCATTGCCTCTCATCCTAGTGCTTGGCATCCCAAAGAAGAGCCTGGAAGCATCCTCTTCACACTCTCTCTTCAGGTGCTTCATTGACAAAATTCCCCTCTTCTCAAAGCTGAACAAGCACAACTCTCTCAACCTTTCATTGTAAGAGTGATGCCCCAGTGCCCTAATCATATTCATTGCCCTCTACTGGACCCACTCCATGTCTCTGGTGCTGAGGGGCCCAGGACTGGACACAGTACTTCAGATGTGGCCTCATCAAGGCTGAGTAGAGGGGCAGAATCCCATCCCTTGACCAGCTGGCAATGCTTTTCCTAAGGCACCCCAGGATACCATTGGCCTTCTTGGTCACCAGGGCCACTGCTGGCTCATGGAGAGCTTGTTGTCCACCAGGACCCCCAGAAGCTTATGTGCAGAGTCTAAAAGTAGTAAGGAGGGCTGGGGTTTTTTTTTTGTGTCAGGGTGGGGGTTTTTTTTGGCAGAGAGAGGGAGAAAGAGGAGGGGGGCAACCCACATACAAAGAGCTGAAAACTGAAGAGGTATCAGATTGAGGACAGCACAAGAACAAAAAGGAAAAAATCAATAGGTGCTATTTTAATCACCCTCTGCCCCCATCTAAGAACTATCATTAGAGATGTAGTCTAATGCTTTTTGTCCTCTAGTAGAGGGATTTGCTGATGTTACAGTCTCTGTAGGCAGTAGAAACATACTTTAAAAGAACATGCTCTCATTGTTGTTACCAGGACTTTCAAGCACGTTTCAGGGCTGGAACTGAAAGGATGTCAACATTCACATCCATTAATCTACATTCTCTACATTTCTGGTATAAAAATGCAAAGCAAATTTGCATACATTTTCCTTTCCTTTGGTGGGGGTGCTATTTGTTTGGGTTTTAGATTTTTACAGTGTGGGAGCTTTTTTGTATTAGTTTCAGTGGTAGTTTTGTTTATTTCTCTTGATCATTTCTTTTTTATATCCACCCTCTTTCCCATTAGCCAGATCATTAATGAATACATTAACCAGGATGGAAGACAGGATTAGCCCCTAGTGTATGCCACCAGCCACTGGCCTCCAACTAGATTTTGTGCCTGTGATCACCACCCTCAGGTTCAGCCAGTTCTCAGTCAAACTTTCTGTCTGCTTATCCAACTCCTGCTCCTCCAGCTTGTGCATGAGGATGTCCAGGGAGTTAAAAGCCTTCCTGAATCAAGGTAGACACTATCCACTGCTTTCCATTCATCTACCAAGCCAGTCATTTCATAGTTAAAAGGTTATCAAACTGGTCAACTTTCCTTTGGTGAATACCTGATGGCTGCTCTTGATTACCTTTTTGTCTTTAGTGTGCCAGGAACTGGTTTCCAGGGCTAGCTGAGCACAAATGACCTACTAACATGGGTGATTGTGAAATTGCATGTAGGATCCTGGTACTAGTCATAATATCAAAAGTCAGCTCATTAAGAGTTAGCCTAGCACAGTATTTTGGGCAGTGTCCTTTCCAGCCTATCTTGTCCTTAGAACATGGAGTTGTCATGCCTGAAGTAAAATACTATGGAGGAATGGGGCAAAATAGAATTTTACCCTTTTTTATGCCCATATTGACCTAATGATGTTAGGTCATTGGTTAGTAAATAAAGTAATAAATTCTGTTGCCTTTTAAATATCTGGGTGATTTTAACAGTGCCAGGTTGGTAGACAGAAGTAGAAGTTGACTTCATGGTATGTGGTTAATGCGATTTTTAAGTGATCCTGGAGAGCTGCTGAGGTTTTCCAGTTTTCTTTCCAACTGCTGACAAGAAGTATTTGGCTTAGGATGAGTGAGAGGAGGCTGTACAGGTGCTGTTTGGCACCTTTGTTCCAGGATAAGCATTAAAAACCAACTGCTTTTCTAGCCAGTACAGCCATTTGCCTGTGACCTGGAAGGACAGTTGGGTTAGCATTGTTTTGAGGCGCGCTGCTGTGATTCTTGCACAGGCAAGCATTGCAACAAGGATTGAGTGAACTTTTCCACCATTTGCTACATTTTATCAGATGATCTGTTAAGGATAATTACAATTTTGAATGAGTGCAGCTTGAAGCTTGTTTTGGGCAAGTTTGTGATGAGAAATTGGATACCTCTGCTTCCTGCTTGTGTCATGCTGACAGGTGTACTGGCCAGGACAGAACTCACTGACCTTTTCCTCTTCAGGACCTAGCCTGACTTTTTCAAGTAGTAATGTAATTATAATAGACCTAAACTTCAATTAGAGTCACTTACTGAAGTGATTTTATTTTCCCCTGAGTAAAATGCTGTCCCTGAACTTATAAAAAAAATCTGTGTTTTGCCCTTGCAGTTCATAGGTGTCAGAAGCCCCCATTCATAATGTGTATAAATGCTTGTAACTGGTGAAAGACATAGACATTTCTGTTTTGCCTTTGCAAAATTAAAAAATAATGCAAATGCACTATTACAATACTTGCATCTGCACCCCTGTCAGTATAATAACATAATTAAAAGGTCATTGGTATCTGTAGAATGACTAGAAGGGACTAAAGTGTGCATTGTCAGTGTATTTCACATATATTGATGTAAACATAGGTTGAGATTCAGAGATCTTGAACTCTGTCTGAAAGCTGGGAGATTCACTTATGTAAATTGATTCCTCTACACTTTAATCCCAAATGTGACTTCCGTTTTTAAAGCATCTCCACTGAGCCAGTTAAGTCTTTGTCCTTTCTCCTCTCCAGATTTTTGGTCCCTGGTCCCCTCCTTTTATACTTAAGTCTCCTCATTTGAAAAAGTTTCATTCCCCTCTGCACAATCTCCTGCTTATGATCTTTCTGCCTCTCTGTCCTAAGTCTTCTCTCAGTAAATCCCATCTGCATCCCATCAGTATGTTGTCTCATTTCCTTAAATGATCTTTTGCTTTTTAGTATTAATCTTTCCCATGTTCTTCATTTCTGCTGATTCCGGAGCTCTTTCCATAGTTCTGTCAGGAGGCCTGACAACATTTTCATCACCATTCCTAATTTTTAAGTACACAGAAGTTAAGAGGGGTGTCCCCCAGGCTTTCCTTGGTTCCCATTTTGTCCTTCCTATCTTTCTGTAGCACTCCTTTATGTCTCCTCTGCCCTGAAATTGCACAGCATGCTTTTCTATACTGTTTGTGGCTTGCAGAGAGTCACTGAGATATGGGAACAAATTTTCCATGCTCTTGCCTCAGAGGATTGGATCTGAGCCAGATATCACTGGCAGCACCTGAGAATGGCACTTGTGGGTTAAGGCCTTGTGAAGCCTGAGCTGAACCTTGCAAAGGACCATTGCTAGAAATTCCTATTGAGGATACATGAATTTGGAGGGTTTCTCTTCCCTCCACCCCAGTATGGTCAAAAGTAGGGGAATTTACATTAAAGCAGCAAAAGGCACTACTCTGTGAAACAAAGTCTCCATTATGCTTGAATCTGCTGCTGTCTCTCCCTGAGACATGAGGATATGGTTCATGTCCCTGCTAGTCAGCCTGGGGGTGCTTGTCTTCTCAGGGGAAAGGTCACCAAAATTTTTCAACATGAGCAAAAAAGGGCATTCTTTCTCAAAAAGCCTGAGGGGAATGGCTTTCCTGAAATCTCCTGGAACAGCTCATCAGGGAGGCAGGTTTCTGGCATGGAAAGCTTCATCTGAGGTGAACACGTCTGTTACACCCCTTGTGGGCTGGGGGCAAGCCTTGCAAGCTGTACACCCCTTGTGGGCTGGGGGCAAGCCTTGCAAGGGGAAATATTGGATATTTGAGGTAGATACGTGTTGGGGCACCCGTGATGAAGGGAAACCCTTCTGAGAGGAAGTCAGTGTTGGAATGTTATTGTTCCCTGTTTCCTGTCTCCCAGTGCTGCAGTAGAGGACGTCTCCCTCTGTGCTTTAAGCAGTTAGTTAAAAAGACCACTCTGAAGACTGCAGTGTGCACATTGACACTTGTGATGTGTTAGTAAAAGCATAGCTGGTTGTGCTCTGGGTTTGCTGGGTAATGTAGCTCTGAAAGTTAATTCTTTGTAGAATCGAAACCTGGGATTTCCAGTATAGCTGAGGCATCTCATAATGTTTGTTCTCACATTTTAGTTAATTTCTACACGTGACCTCTTTTTCTATGCCTGCTAGTCTGCATCCCTGAGAAAGACACCTTTGGATTGCTAACATAGGTTGCATGTGAAAATTTGAATAAACAATTTAAATTACGTGAAAAACAAATACTATGTTTTGTATAAATGCAGTATGATTATGCAACAGTGATAAGTTTAATTGTGATTAGTATTTGTTAAATTTTTGAGCTGAACTTTCTCACTGTTTTTCTTTTGTCCATGAAGAAAGAGCAGTGTCAAATTCTGATTGACCTCCTTAAGGGAAAGCTTGGCTTAAAAGCAAGGGAAGTTTTGTCTAGTACTGAGATATCACAGCTGAAACTGAAGCATCTCAGTACATGTCCAAGAGGCATTCTTGGAGTTTGTGAAGTTTAAACAGAGCAATATAAATCAGAGCAGAAAAATGTTCCACTAAATGAATTTGTAAGTAGGTTTATTAGAGGGCAGTAGTGTTGTGTTTTGTTTCTGGAGTTGCTGTTTATGAATCAGGACCAGTGCAGGCTGCTGAGAAGGGAGGGAGGTAGGAACACCCCAGGGTAAGTTACCAAACAGGTGTAAATAGCTGTTCTGGCTACCTTTAAATAAAAGCAAATCAACTTCATTCTTCTGATGCATTTCATAGTTCATAGGGATAGTTGCATAGATGCATTTCAAGAAGTCCACAGGGATAGTTCAGTTTTCCCTGTGGACTTCTTCCTTCCTGTATGTGACCCATATTAAACATCCTTAAGCAACCTAAAGTAGTGGAAGTATACACAAACTGGGTTTTGTGTTTGTATCCTAAATAGTTTTAGATGCCGTTGTTTCTGGAACTCTGAGATCTTGAACAGAAGTGTTTTGCCAGGTACATATGCTGTAAACTCCTCATCATATGTGCCCTTTAATGATGCCTAACAAAAGCAGAAGCAAAACCCAAACCTTGTTTTGCTTCTGGGCAGGATGGGAATGGTTCTGGGTTTTGGAGAAAGAGGTTTTATAGCTGTACAGTAGGAATATCATAGGTTGTGTACAACCAGAAGTAACCTAATAAACAATTTGTGTGGTGTAAGCATCTGCTTATGCTATGGCATGAACATGGAGCTGTTTGTAAACTAACTTCACAGGAAATACACAAAGCCAGGGTTAAATATTCCAATGCATGGTTTTTCTTATCTCCATTGTTACTACTTCGGTCTTATTTCTGCTGGCAACATTTATAAATGTCTTTCATTCAGCATGTTCCCAAGTAAGACACTCAATAAAATATCATTGCTACTTTCTGTTTCCTTCACCTGTACTTTGCATCCAGTTCTTATCTTACATCTACATTGTAGAAACTTGCTGGGACAGAGTCTGTCTTTGTCAGGTGATTGCAGAGCTTCACTGGTTGACTGGGACTGCAGACATTAAGACAGCACAAATGTATAGCTGTAGCTTTGGGTTTGTTTTAAGGTCAGCTCTGTGTTTGGACAGCACAGAAGGGTGAGTTACACTGCAGTAATAAATGAGCTGTCTATAAATGTACAGTGAGCCTTTCTTAAGCTGTGGGTGGGAGAGAAGCAGCAGGGAGGGCTGCAGCTCTTCCAGGGAGCCACAGAATTGCCGAAAAGCCTGGCTGCTGCTGCTGTTGTCCTCCCTTTTCTGGCAGCAGGGTGTAAATCATTCGACCGTGCTGTCTGCAACCTCCTACCCACTTGCTGAATGTGAATGAATATAGATTAAAGGATAGAAGTTAATCTTCTGTTCCAGAAAGCTTTATTCTTTTGGGAGCAGGGAGGCAAGGGGAAGATGTAATTTGAATATGGAGTGTGCCGTTTAGGAGTGCTGGTGGCAGCCGGGGGACTGCAGGATTGAAACGTCCTTCCTGTGACTGAACTGAGGCTGGAGCAGGTGGTTGTATCCCTGCCTAGGGGGGTGCATGGAGCCCTTCTGGGATTCAGGAAGTAACAAAAGAGAGGTCTGTTCACCTCTGCCCTCCGTCTTGTTGTTGCTTACTGGCCGTGGATAAGGAGCTCCACAGAGCAGAGCAGCGGCAGCTCTACAAAAGTTTATAGAGTAGGCAGGAAAACTGTGAAGAAGAGATCTGAGAGTGGAGGGGCAGGGAGAGGATGTACAGCTTATGCTGCAAAATTTTCAGTAAACATTACAATGTTTAATGAGATTATATCTCTTTTGCAGAATGATTGGGATTTTCCAAAGAAATTCCATCACGTGGAAGTGATATCTTAAAGGCAAAGATATTTTGCATTTCCACCCAGGCCATAGTTTCTGGACTTTTCTTTGTGTATATACTCATTTCCATTTTGGTCCGTGGAAACACTTGACTACTTTTAAAGTTGTTATATCACTGTTATTAAATATTACTTGTCAGTGAACAATGTTCTAGTGATCCATGACCTTTAAGCCTGAATGCTTAACAAACCACATAGTAGTCTCTCTCTTGTCTGCTCTTACCACTCCTGCAAATTAAGGTGTGGAGGTAGCTGCTATTTTTCCTGGTTTCATGAGCAGACCATTTTGCAAATAAGACACTTGAACACAAGTTTTTCCTTGCAAACCACCCACTATAAAGTTCCATTTCATTGCTTTTCATATATTCATGAGAAAAGCCATCCAGAAGTCTCTGATAATCATGTGGTTACTAGGGTTAAGATAAATGTTCATTTAGGATGTGTGCAGATTTTCTCCATTTTGCTGGGTTTGCCTTTTCATTCTTTGGAAAACAGACTCTTTCAGTTTCCCTTCTTGTGTTTTAAAATAAACATTTCTCTTCTGGAATGTCTCATTTAACTTGTAAGCATATTGAGATCTCTTTTAAAAATGTTATCATTCATTTGCCTTACAAATTGGGGGAAAGTTTATTTAACAGGGCAAGGGTCTGCACCACAAGGCTCAGGTTCTTTTCCTGGGCAATTCATATATTGGAAGTCCAAATATGCCTTAATAATTCTCAGTGTTTTGTTTGATTATGCTTATAATAATAAGCTTATAATCAGACCCTCTAAAGTGTTTTGTGAAAAATAATTTATGGATGTCCTGATGAAATTTAATTTTTTTTTAAATTTATAATTACTAAGAACTTCCAGCTGGTACTTTTTTTGAGTAAGATTGAGATTATTGAATGACGATGGTGATTGACACCAGTGATATAGATCTAGAGATCTTTATAGCACTTCATCTGCCTGGGTACCTCAAACTAATTGACATCCTAATTACTACTACTAATATTACTATTATTGTGTTCATTTGGCTGTTTTCATTACTGTAGGTTATTTCTTCTGTGTTTCCTTTTAACTTTAGAAAGGCATTAGGTGAGGGCATCACATTACTCCTTAATGACATGTCAGTAAACTACTGATAGCATTTGTAATTCCGTGATCTCCACCTGTGCTCTGAACTTGCTCCTTACCACACCTCTGAGCAGCAATTTTGAGTGCCACTTTCTGGGAAAAATCTTGTTACTCTGATGTGGCAGTGGGTGCTGGCTGATAACTGAAGATAAATGTGAGACATTGTTTTAATCAGTGGGTTTCAACTTCAATAGGTTCTTGTGCTGAAGTGTCTAAGTGGGGTTTCACATGAGTTTCTATTCCTGGTGATTTACCCATAATCATCTTTACAGATGTTGGACCATTTACAGAACTTGTCTGTGTAGAAGCCATCAATCACAATTTCGATGTGAGTGCTTTTAATGCATCTCTGTAAAATTACAGTTTGGTTTAATTGACATCCTACCTTTCAAGGTATCTTTTTAAGATGGGAGATTTTAGTATGGAATTCCTGCAGTTGAACAAGGGAATAATATTAACTCTGACCGTGTTTCATTAGAGCAAAAGTTCACTACAACAAAGAAGGCAAAAATCCATGAGAGCAGTCCATCCAGACAGGCTGACAGTTCAATGCTGGATCAGCTGGTGTCAGGTTTTAACCCTCCCAGAGAGCTTTATAGGCACAGCATTCATGCTAAAACTTCTCATGGGACACAAGAATAAAGCACACACTGGGCAAAAGAGAGGACATAAGAACTTTGACTGGTGGAGTAGACATTGTAGGACATGTGAGTCGCCCCACCCCAGTCCTAGAAGGGAACTGTGGGCCAGAGCTGGAAATTGATACAGGCATGCTCTGACACTGGGGCAGGGGCAAGAGGATGTGCAGAGCTTGCTTTAAAGGCTCAGGCTCTAAAGCAGTGATGGGGAACCCAGAGCTGCAGGAAGCTGTTCTGCTGTCTCCCAGCCATGCTCACTGGCGAGGCAATTGTCCTTGCCCAGGGCCCCTGTGAATGGATTCAGTGCACCAGAGTGTTGAGGGACCTCTCACTGACAGAGTTTTCCAGGGCAAATTCTTTAGTTCATTTCCTGAGATTAGCTGTGCTCTGACAGCTTGAAGTCCTGTGACAAGATCTCCTGACTGTTAAATTGTTGACATTGATGTGCCCTAGAAGTTTCTAACTTTGTATAGGACTGTGCCTGTGCTCATGTCTGCATGGGCACAACTGTTCAAAGGCAGCCTAAACCAAAGAAAGTGTGTGTTTCCAAGGTGCAAGACATAGTGTTAGGACTGAGGAATCTCTCACTGCTAATTTTGGCTGACACATAACTCCCCCTGTGGCTTTCCATGCGTGTGGATGAAGCCAAGGGGACCTACTAGGGGTCACTACTTCCAGGCCTTAGTAGCTGCAAATGGGACAGTGTTTTAATATCTATAATATTGGTGAGGAAGTTGAATGTCCCTCAAGAATAGCTACACAGAAAAAAGTGCTTTTTTTAAAAAATCCACTTCTCCAGGAAAAATTTCAGTTAATACTGTTAACTTATTTACAAACCCCTAACGGTGTGAAGTGTAGGGAGATCTCTGTCACGATCACCTTACTCTGCAGTGTTGAACAGTGGAAATAAAACTTGCATGTGCTTTCTCTATTTTTAGTCTTTCCTCATGCCCTGTTCTCCCGAGTGCTCCCACCATCAATCTTTGCCCTTCCTACATGCAGTCAGTATCGCCTTACCGTGTCACGCTTTATTGCCGCTGCCCGCGGGCTGCGTGTGAGCCAGCTGCACGTGTCCCTTTGGCACTTGGCCCTTCCCAGGAAGCTGGCTCCAAGCACATGTGAGCTCAGTGTGGACCCTCCACCATCTGCCCAGGGAGAGGGCTGGTGCCGGTGACGTGGCCTCCTGCCAGCTCAGACACTCAGCTCTTCAGCAGGGATATTGGAGAGGAAAGAAATCAATCACAAGCCACAGCTAGTGTCAGACTGTGTAAAGCAGATGGGTTATCTTGGCTGCTCCCATTTGGAGGGGGGCTGGCCGTCAGTGCTGGGAGGTCTTCTCCTTGATGGCAGTGTTAGTGCTCTCCAAGCATGTCCTTGGATGTGTAGGCATGTCCTCCCAAGCCCACCTGCAAGGCCTGGCACGCCCATTTCCCACAAGGGCAGAGCTTTGCTGTTGCTGTCAAGTAGCAGTCTAACATGCAAGGTACAGAGGGATGTAAAGCAAATGGAAAAGGTGAGGAGGAAGCACACAGAGCACAGGAGCTTTCTGCTCACACTGCAGAAGAGAGCAGAGGAGGCTGTGTCTCCAGGCCTGCATTGTGCTCAGAAGGACCCTGGCTGAGGCTGTTGGTCAGTGGCAGCACTGTGCTGTGCCTTAGTGGCCATAGCCCCAGGTAGAGGCCGGTCCTTCAGACCTGTCCGTGCTTTGGTCTCTGTGAGCTTTTTCCAGCTTCAGATGTCTGTGTACAAAACCCCACCAAATACCAGTAAAAGCAGAAAGTAGAAAGACATGCTCACATAAATTTTCTTTTTTATTTAGGTTTCTGGGTTTGCTTGTAGCGAATCTGTAGGGTGGACAGTGCAAGCATTTTTAGGTTTCAGTCCCTTGGACTCATATAGCTGAAGGAACCAGAGCAAGATAGCAAAGTATGCTTAGTATATAAATGTACATTGCCTTTGCAGAGCAAAGCTGTACTTTAAATAATTGAAAAGAGCTGCAGTGAGATGCCCTGACCAAAATTCATCATCCTTGGCCACCTGTTGTGTGGATAGCCTGCTATTCTTTGAACCTCAAGGCATTCAGAGTATGCTGCTACGCATGCTGGATAAATTAATAAATAAAATAAATAATGGGGGAAAAAGAATAGAAAAAAAAATCAGGCAAAAGGTGAATTGGTACATATTACAATTACCTGTAAATTAGCAGAATAAGCACTGGGAAGCATTTTACAGTGTCTAGTCTAATGTAGATCTCTGTTGCCCAACTTTCTTAGTGTGCAAGTGTGTGGCTAGTTGGGGCAGCATGGCTCGAGCTAGCAGGCTACATACAGGATCCATTCCATGGCATGTTTTCCTTCTGGCCTGCAGCCTTTGCCTCCGAGTGGTGTAGAAGCAGTGCTTAGGTGCCTAAGGCTGCTGAGCTGTTTCAGTGGTCCCTCTTCTGCACAGTGATCTGATTTTGGCCAAATAGATCATTATTGGGTAGAGGGGAGTTGAGAAATAATATGGCCATGAGTATGGGGTAGTACTTAGGAGTAAAATCTGCTTTACTGGTAGCACAGATCTAGGGAGTTTCAGAAAACTGAGGGTCTGAATGATGCTATGGCACTGCCTGGATCATGCCCTGCTTGATTTAATGTTACCTATCCTTCCTCTGTCTACAACACTACTAGAAGCCACTGAAGTTTTGATAAATACCTGGTTTTAAATAGTTTTAGGTCAGAGACTGAGGTTTTGTGATGTAAGTCTTCAACTCGAACCCAGAGTGTGTTGCTGAAATCAGAGACACAGGGCAGCTTCTCTTTCTCCTGCAGCTTGTTTAGGCATTAGAAAGCAAAGTTTCCTAGTGGATAGAATCCCTTTTTGATTAGTTTCTGGTATTGATATTTAATCAGATTTTCAGTGCTGTGTGCCTTGTGTGCCTGCCTCTTGGCAAAGGTGTACCTGTGCCACTACACTGCTCTTTTAACAATTTTGCTTCTCTTTTGTGATATTTCTATATGCACACTCCTGCCCTGTAAAGGGATTATGAAGAACTTGTATATATATTTCTTGCAGAGCAGAATAAAAATTGTTTCTTGTTTTATAAGGCAGTCTGTTTTTTTACCCATTTTTTTAGAATCACTATATTAATATTAACATTAATATTATTCCTTTTTATGTGCAATTTTAACATTACCACAGTGATGGCTGATTTATTCTATGGTCTAAACAACAATAGATGGAGTTTTTAGTGTTAGGGGTGTGTATGTGTTCAAAGGAGAACCAGAGTGGCTAAATAAAAAGGTCCCACTCATTTGCATTTGGTTTCTAAAGTTTGGTCATGGAAAACATTAATCAGTATGTGAAAGTAATTTTGCTCATGTTGTGCTTTTCTTGACATTTTTCTCATTTCTGATTCATATTTTTTAGCCTCTAAGGTTAGTGTTTTCATAATTTTATTCCTCTAGAGATCTTTTTTTTTGTGATTGTGGAGGAGGAGACGGTAGTTAGGCTATGCAGCTTCTAGCAGACATTGCTTCTGATGGATTTGGCATGATGAAAGACAAATGGGCAGAACATCAAACCCAGCAAGAAGGGCAGGGCAGTCTGGCAAGACTCTCCTAGTTTTTGGAGAGTTTCAAGGAAAAGGGAGGAGAAAATTATGCAATACTATGAGAGCAAACCATGGTCCATAAATCAATCTAAAGAGCTGGACATTTGTGAGGGGTTTTTCTCTCCTATAAAGTAAGCTAGGTGTTTATGCCATAACTGCAGAGAAGCAGTAAAAGACAAAGGTTATAAACAAATAATTCGGTGCCGACAGAGGGTTCATAGATGCTGACAAGAAACAAATAAAGTGAATAAGGTCAGTACTCTGTTCTGATACATTTCATTGATTTCTGCACCATGTCATTACATTTGCAGCCTGCCCTGTTATCTTGTAGCTCCAAACCTTTCATTATAGCTCCAGATGATAACAGCTGTTGATACACGGCTGTGACTACCATGGGGGTAAAGTACCATTTGCTAAGAAATAATGAGGAAAACCCCCACGTCTGGATAGCTTTGATCTGCCTGTGGCATTGTCCTTGCAGAAGGTGTTATATGCCAATACTGCATCTGTTTCCTGGATGAGTTCATGAAGCCTTTATGAGAGCACACGTGCCCTATAAAGCAGTATAATCAGACAGGTCCCACTGGCTGAGCCAGTGCAAGCAATGTGCTGCTGTGCAGGGCTTGATCTGCATGACATCAGTGTGTTAGGACTGTCCAAGGTGCACCTTTTTCACAAAAATTTGAATACCCGGAGCTTTTTGTTGTGTGTCAATCTGCTTACACCAGTAGTAGCAACGTAAACATGTCTGTGGTCTCAAGTCAGTAATATTGACAAAGTTAGAAAGCTAAGCCAGGACAGCAGTCCCCAGATTGTGTCATTTCATAGCAGGAAAATGAGATGAAGCATAAGGTGGCTCTGAATCCCAAGCATTCTGAACAAATAACCGTCTTGCCTTACCCTAGGGAAGCACAAATCCACCCAGTTGTTTCTGGTTTGTTTCTGATCTGAGGGTGGATGAGGAAGGGGGCCTGAAGCACAGTCTGAAGGAACTTCTAGCAAAAGGGAGCACAGACTGTGGGTGTGTGGTGTTTGCAGGCTGATACTGGCATATGTTAGAGGAGTGCAGGAAAACTGCCAAAGCACCTGCAGGCTGCTGCTTGACAGCAACATTAGAAGGGTGCCTGGCTCCCCCTTTCCTACTAATAATTGGTAAAAGACTGAGAAGAGTAGGTGTATGTGGAGGGAAATCAGGCTAAGAGGACAAAAGGAGCAGAAACCAGGTCATGCATATAACACTGTCTACAATACTGGAAATAACTGTGGACTGCTTGTTATTTTGAAGAAACCCAAGCTTCAGCTATGTTGAGATGAATGAATTGGAAGGGAACTCCTCTTTATTCATTAAATGTGCTGTATGGAGTTACTTAATGTAGGATTTCCATTCCTCTGCAGTCCAACCTTGTCATATCAGCCCAGGGTGCTGCAGTGTCCCTGCAGCACTGAAAATGTCTTCAGAGGGTCACAATTACACTGGGGTCACAATTCCACTGGAGCTTTTCTATTCTTTGCTTTTCTATGATGAAGATGTGTCTCAGGTCAGAAAAGGTTATTTGTTTAGTACTATTACTGGAGTAGACCTGAATATATTATCTGCCTTTGACCCAATGTACTGCTTGCTGCACTTCTGTCTGCCTCACCATCCTGAACCTTTTCACTCTTCTGCAGCTTCTGAGTATAAATAAAAAGCTGAAGTTCAGGGAGCCTGGGATGTGATTCCAAAGACTTCCTGCACAAATATATTTCAAGGTCAGGGGTGGGCTCTGAGGCTGCTGCCAGCCAGGAGGGAAGGTAGAGTAAGTTTGGATGCTATCACAGGAGAAGTTATATAGCTCTCCAGGGACTTGCCTGCCTATTGCTACTCATTGCTCTTCTTAAAGACACTGAGGTTACCTTGGAATAGACTTACTTGCTTTGCCTTGGCAAAAAATACTGAATTTTGGGAGCGATGAGGGCAACCTTTAACTGGAGGTGATGATGGAGTGTGGATTATTAATAGGGGAAGGGGAGAGGAAATTCTGCTGATACCTAAACCTGCATCTTGGCTACACCTCTGAGTTTGCTGACACTGCTTCAGCTGAACAGAAGGATATGGGCATGGAGGCTTAAATGCTGTCATTCTTAACCTTCCTTATGAGGACACCTAGAAACCAAAAGTCAGGTCCTTGGCTGATCCAAACCCTTTGTCTGCACAGAATTTACACAGAATAAATCTTGGCCAGTGTATGTGTTCTGTAATACCTTTTTCTATGTGACTCTGGAACACAGTTACATCTTAGAGGTTTTCATGGTCTTTTTGGCATTTCACAGGGTTCCTTCCCCACAGCACCCTGGAATGCTGTGTTGCTTTTGGGAGATTGCCACACCACATTGTCTAGCCACAGGCTGAAGGATTTTATTTATTTTTATTTCACATTGTTTCAGCTGTTTTCACTTTTATTTCCATACTCCAGCAGAATTTCTTTGTGAATGTGGCAGCACATCAGGTTTCTTGTTTCATGAGCTGTAGTTAAATAGCCTGCTGGATTTGTTTGCCCTTATGAGAGATTTTTAATACTGTAGCAGCAACAGAAAAAAGGTGACATTGAGCTCTTATCGAAGTGAGGGAAGAGGTGGGAAAGTTATTCTCCCAGAGCACTGCTGATCTGAGCTTTTTTAGCTGTCATGTTCTTATTCAAATAAAATCCCTGGATGAGAGTCTATCAGTCTTGTAAAGGCAAAAAGAAATTTATGCTGGAGTATATAGCAATATGTAATTTGCCATATAACTGTGTGCTTTGTAAATTGCATGGACATAGATACATTGAGATCTGTCTGCTAAATAGACGGCATTCTTTAGTAACCATGATTTTTTAAAAAGTAATTTATTCAGTGGTTGCTTTTTTTGAGCCTCTGTTGCTTGTGTGCTTTCTGTTCTTCATTATTTAGCTTTTCTGTTACTAAGACTGCATTAAATGACATTCTTCATCTCTTACATTTTTTTTTGTCTTTGAGCCAGACAAATGATCAATTAAATTGTCACTGTGAATGAAATTTGAAAACCTTTGTTTATCAGTAGCGAGAGAAACATTGGCTGTGCTGTCTAAGAGGTATAACTTAGCTTTCAGCCTTTTGTTATTTTCTTGGTTTCAGGGAACAGATAAGTACTGTTACCGTTCATAATAGAGTGACTGTTCTCAGAGGGGCTGCTGAAGGCTTTATTGTAATTATAAGGTGAAACTGATATTCAGAGACTCGTCTTGTACAATAAAACATAGCTCTGATTACTGGTCTAGGAAAGGAGGAAATGTCTGAAGACCTCCCTCTCATTTCTCTTGTAGGATTACCTCGACTGTATCACTGATCAGACCAAGCCGTCTCTGGGAACAGAGGAGCGATCAGCCCTGTTTGGAAACATACGGGATATCTACGATTTCAACAGGTAAATTCCTTTTTAGCTAAATGGAAACACCTCAATAGCCTGGGTTAACGAGAGGGAGCAAACCAGCCAAATTCATTTTAATCACTTTTAAACTGCCAAGATCTATAAATAAATTATCTAATTTTAATTGTAAACAAAGTTGGTTTGCTAACACCAGATTTTTTAGCTGATTTGATGCACCAAGATGGTCTCCATGTACTTTTTTTGCTTTTATGCTGGGTGTTTACATGATTGTAAGCCCAACCTGCTCTATGCTTTAACTGAGCTTAGTGCAAGACCACTGTAGAAGAAATTCTTGCCTTAATGAAGAGATTTTTTATTGCTACTATATCAGCTTCTTTTGTGTACCTATGTGCATCACCCAGATCTGGCTTTTGTGGTGTTTCACGCTACTAGGTGCTCCCTGAATTGATTTCTCAAACCTGTATTCAAGTACCTTTCCTTAATTGAAGTTTTTTGTTCAGTGTGTTTCCAGCCTTCTCTAAAACTCTGCAGATGGGATTCTAGTGTGTATTGGGAGCCTGAAGTAAATGTCTTGCTTGCATAGCTAGTGCCACATTGTGTGGGATCTCAGTATCTGCAGTTTGAGGAGCATGCTACTGCTACTTCTGTCTGAATTCTCTGTTACTATAAAAATAATTAACTTAGTCAGCATTTAAGGAAAACCTGACTATTCAACCAACGCAGGAAATATATTGACATAAAGTTCCCACCTCTTTTATATACCAATACTCCTGTAAAAGCTCTGTTAGCTTTGCTATAGTTGACAAAACATCTCCCAAGCTGCTGTGTTCTTTGCAGAACAACAGATAATTTAATTGAATCAAAGAGGATTCTGAAGTGGAGCACTTGTGTCAAAGATCATCTTCGATGTTTTTCCATCATCATGGGAAGTTACTTTTAAGGGCTTCAACTGCTGGGATTGCTGTTTAGTGTCAAAGGAAAGAGTGAGAATGGATCTATTCAGAATTTGTGGACAAAGATGAAATCTAAAGTCTTTTCCTGAAGCTTAAAATAGCTACTTCAGGGTAATGGAAATATGCTTAACTTGAAAGCTGCTGTGTCCTGCTTCAGCTACAGCAACTGACTTTACTGAATGTCTAACAGCTGGAAAATACATAGTGGGAGCATTCTAAAACAGGCTCATGGACTGTTTTAGAGCCATGAGACAATGATTGTGAGCTTACAGATTCCCAGTGGTCACAGAGTGGAAAAATACAATCCTGGCCATTATATTTTCTGATCCTTCAAAAGCTAGAAAAATGACAGATGTGACACCTAGGATGCATTTATGCCAGCTTCATTGCAAATATTGCCTACTAAAACTACTTTCAAGTAGGATCAGTTGTTATATATAATTACTGAGCTGTGCAAAAAAAAAAAAAAATGCAACAGTTGAAAAGAAAAAAAAAAGAAAAGCAGTTTTGGGAAATTAAGGAGATAGATATGTTAGAATGTTATAACATACTGGAAAGTTGTCCAAAGCATCTAGCAAATTACTAATGTGTTTCAGGCCTTCTGATATAAAGTTCTGCTTGGAAATTGTGAGTTCTTAAAACTGAACACTCACTGTAGATCCCAGTATAGCTTCAAGGATTAAGTTTACTCCTGTGTGAAATTTGGCATGTGGCACTTG